>NW_028288722.1:680338-1360676 GCF_059628265.1 Tinamus guttatus | reverse complement strand
AGGGCAGGGTCTAGCCCCTTTTGTGCGGCAGTTACCACATCACTGGCCTTCTGAGGAACAAGTAGCATTCACATGAAGGTAACAGCCAAGCCTGGGTGCAGGATAGGAGGGAGGCAGCGTGTTCCCCCCGGCTGCTGGCCTGCGGTGATGGCCTTTCAGCGGTGTCTGCAGCGACGCTGTGTTCGTCTGCAGGCACGTGACGGGTGTCCAGGAGGTGCTGCAAGACGGTGGCAGACCCAAGTGTTGGTCGTCGCAAGGCTTGGTTGGGCCATGTCCTGCTGAGCGGGTCACCCGTGCTGCTTCCTTAGCCTGGGGCAGGCAGGTCGCCCCCAAGGGACAAGCCAAGAGTTACGAAAAACGAGTTCAAGAAGACGGTAGCAAGGGGATTTTTACAGCCAAGCTGGAAAGAGCTATAGAAACAGGAGTTTGGGGAGACAGGGAGCCAGGGAGCAGCCGCACAGAGATCCCGACAGCCCCTCGAGGGCCTCAGCACGGCTGCCGGCACCGCTGGATCCACCCGCACCGCTGGAGCCGCCGCTCGCCACAGCCCGCACGGTGAACGGGCAGGCAGACGCAGGCGACAGGCTATTGTCTGGAAGAGGAAATTTATTGCAGGGCACCACACAAAGCCTAAATTAGGCTATCCAGGAAGAAAAAAGAAAAAAGAAAAAAAAAAAACCACACGTGTGGTGCGTGTTATATATATGCAGAGCTTGTCATATCGAGTAATGTAGTGCAGTAAGGCTGAACCGGGTGGTAATGGGCTGCGTGGCTGGTTTTTGCTTTTCTCTCTCTTTTTTTTTTTTTTTTTTTGTTGCCGTGGGACCTTAATGGGGTTCTTTAAATAGATGCTTGAAGATGCACTCCAGTGACCGGCGATTAAAAAAAATAAAATTAAAAAGAGAGGGGAAAAAAAGAAATTAAAAAAAAAAGAGAAAAAAAGGAAAAAAAGGCAGGGGAGAAAAAAATTTAGAAGCACAAGATTGGCAGAAATCATTTTTCAAAAGGAAAGAGCTTGGGGGTGGGGAAGAGCTGGGAGAAGACTGTCGGGCTGTGGAAAAGTTTAATAAATTCCATGTCACTCTAAAGACCGTCGTGTGCAGAGTTGCCCAAGGCCAATAAAACCCGATAAACCTCTGATAGGCTGGCTCTGCTGCATGGCACACGTTATTGCTTTGATACTTTACACAAAAATAGGGTACTTTTTGTTGTTTTTGATATGGTAAGAGGCCTTGCAGTGTGCTGTTCTTTATAGGATACATCCATATATATATATATATATATATATATATAAATCCATGATAAAAACACCGAAGGATTTAAGTGTGTAGCTGTCATCAGTTACCATTTAACTGAGCGAAACATGTTAAAAGCAGCAACAATACAATATAGCAGTGAACGCATGAAAGCTCGAGCAATCTTCCTCCCACATTTAGGAGAAAGTGCTTTTTAAAACCGTAATCCTGGTGGGGTTGTGGGAAGGGGAGGCTGGGGCTGCTCTGCTGCGGCCTGGAGGGCAGTGCCTTTATTTTTGCGTCACTTAGGTGACTGGTTTGCCCTCTGTGGCAAACCCCGCAGCATTCGCTTCCTTTCTCTCCCAGGAAGGACTTGGTTGAGCCGATGCGTTTCCAGGTCGGCGTTGCTGCCCCAGTTGCTCCCAGTTGCGAGACGGGGCTGCCGTCTCGCGTGCCCGTTTTCAGTCAAAACGCAGGGTCTAGCCCCGGAGCCGTCGGTGCTCGGGAGCGATCCGTTGTGTCCGTGCCCTCAGTCATCAGCTGGGCACTGCGGAGCCCACTGAGCCCTTCCAGCGCTACGGAAGTGTCCGGACCCCGGCGCAACTGGGCTTGCGAAGCAGCAAGGGGACATGGGCAGCTCTCGCCTCAGCTGGAGCCACGCGGTGAAACAGCACCTTGGTCTGGCCCTGCTTCTCGCATCTGCTTGGCCTCAGCTGGAAGCAGGAGCAGCTCCGGCTGCAGCCGGCGGCACCGAGGGCGGCCGGGCTCGTCTCCGGCCTGCCGTCCCATGCGAGCAGGTAACAGGCCTGCCCAGTTACTAGGTTTTTTATTATTTGTGCAGAGTTATTATCTTTTTAAGGCAGTATCTGCTGCTATGGAGCGCTGATCGAGGTGACCTCGAAGTGATCTCCAGGGATCAATGTCGGGGTATTGCTTGTCCATGGAGCCCTTAAGCAAGCTGGTTGATAAATACGTTCAGCTTCAAATGCTGGGCTATCGAGCAAGACTCGTTACATGTTTCAAAATGTGCTGCTGCCTTCTCTCCCCCACGGCGGGGGGAAAAACACCAGATTTTACAGTAAATGAGCTTCAGAGATGAGCACCCCTCTGCAAGGACCTGCACGGCCACGCAGTCCCCTTCACTGTCACCATCTAGCACAGGTACAGGGCTGCATTTAGGCATCTGTAAGGGACAAACATGGGGACATCTCTTCAGAAATGTGTTTTCAAGGACCTTGACTGTATGGGGGGCTGTATGGGGAATCTGGCTGTTTCATTTTGCTAGAAATCATGCCAATGTTTTCATCAGCTTTGGTGTGGTTTAGGCCCCGCCTGCGAGTGCTGTCCTCAGTGCCAGGCTAAAACAACCTGGGAATTGCCACTGAAAAGAGGCAAAACTGCTGCTTTGGGGCGGCGCGATGCTGAAATCCAGCCTGCTCTGGCAAGGCTGCACATGGGGCCAGGCTGGCTTGGAGCAGAGCCCGGTTTGGATGGGAGCACTCGCTGGGGCTGATGAAGGCCAAGGTAAAAGAAAGCGGCAGGCACTGCTGCAGAGCACCCCTGTTCCTCCTCTGCATGCCATGGGGCTGGGGAGAGCATGTGGCTCATGGAGGCACATGAGCAGAACCGGGAAAGCTTTGGCTTAGTTCATGGTCCCAGGATGATGCCGTAGCCCTTTGGCAGCACAATCTCAGGAGCTCATTGCTAAGACACCTGCCTTCATGCAGAGAAAGCAGCTGCTTCTTCCCCATGCTCTGGTTTGCACTCAGGGGGCTTTTAATTTGTCCCCGCTTTGCTTTTCCTTAACCCAGAGTAAGTCACATGGAGCTAGAAACGCATGTGTCTCCAGGAGGGAAAATAATGCCGGCTTGTTGAGCCGGGCTCGCCTTTGTCTGGGAGTATGTGCAGGAGCCCAGGAGCACGACTGCAATTTAAATATCTTTTCAGCGCTGGGCAGCTCAGGAATTCCCAGCTGGTGCTGGGAAGGGCTGAACAAAGCCCATGGGAGCCTGCTCAGAGGGAGACTGCGCGTTCCCGGGCGGCTCCTCGGGTCTGTCGCCACTGCGGGAGCGCAGTCACGGCACAGGCACAGACGGACCCGGGGACACGACCTGGGACATGTCAGAGCAGGACATGGGCGCTGGGGCTGGCTGGGTCCCTCCGCAGGGACCTGTCCCTCGGGTCTGCTCACTGGCGGGAGCGGTTGCTGTGAGGCTGGAAGAAGCAACGTCCCCATTTGACCTGGGGGGTGACTATGGGCAAGTCATTGCTCCTTCCCTTGCGGCTCTCCTCCTCCCTCGTCTCCCTGGGCTGCAGCAATCCCAGGCAGGGACTGGGTGCCAGCAAGGCCCCGGGTGCTCACGGCCTCATCGCAAGGCTGGAGAGGCTGCATTTCATGTGCACAGGCTGGGAGCCACCGCCAGGCATTCGCATCTGCCATGACCAAGCGAGGAGAAACACGTTAACACTACAGCATGGAGGCGCTCTGCAGCGGTGCTCGGGGCTGCGGGTCCATCCGTGTGTGCTGTGCACCTACGAGCACCCACTCGTGCACCGGGTACAGGATGCTCCAGGGAGGCTGGGGAGGCAGCCGAGCAAGCCCTGAGCAAGCCCTGAGCGCTGGCGGTTACCCAGCACAGAGACGCGGCAGGGACTTTGCGTGGTGCTTTTGAAAGCATTTTGTTGCACGGGAGAAGAGAAAGATGTTAGGAGCAGAGCAGGAGCTGGGGAGCAGAGAAACACAAAGATTGAGCTGTGCTGGCCCTCCGTTGCTCTATTTATTACCCAGTTTATTTGTTCCTAATTGTTGTGCGAGTGCCTAGGAAGCAAGCAGGTCAAGATTCAGGTGTGCTCAGTGCTGAGCAGAGATGTACCATTTTTCTGTAGTTCCCTCTCTAAAGAGATGAAAGTCTAAATCAGCCAGAAAAGGGGTAGGAGATTGCCCAGCATGGGGACAACGCCGCCTTTAATCAACTGGGCAGATTTGCACATAACTGTTCCACACCTTCAGCTCTTGGGCAAGCTGAAGTTTTCCAGGTTTGCGTCTCCGTATAAAGATGGATAGCTGGAATATTTGGGCAAGATCAGATTGGTTGATTGAAACATGAAGGTGGTAAAAAGTCCCCCTTTATTATTATTATTATTATTATTATTATTATTATTATTATACAAGAAGTAGTTACAGTGTGGTCTTTCTGAAAGATGAAACTTGGCCTGGGAAGAACCTTCGCTGAGAAGTGTATCTCATTGTTCTGAAAGAAATTGGTTTTGATTCGACTGAGTTATGAACCTTTGATAATCACATGCTTAGCATATTCAATACATTTTTTCATCTAAACTGCCAGCTGTTTTCCACTCCCCTCCCCCTTCCAGGCACACATTTCATAGGGGAATGGAGGACTCCAGAAAAATCTGCTCTTCATCTCTCAAAGTTGATTGTAGTCAGCAGGAAGATGCTTACTTCCAGGGTTTGCAAAATACATAATACAGGCTCATTAAATGATAGAATTTTTGCCTATTTTTTCCCTCTGAAAAGTATTGATTTTCTTTCCAAAGTGTCTTTGATTGGAGCACAAGTTGCATGGCTTGAAGTTTAGTTCTAACAAAGCCTGCAGGGAGAAGCTGCTGGTTTCGGTGTGATGCAGCTGAGCGCTTTGCTGGGGCTGGGAGGACCAGGCTGGAGGCAGGGCTTGGTACCTGGTGTGAAGAGGTTGAACCAGGAGAAGGGTGGGATGTTCAAGAGCAGCGAGGATGGGTGGGGGTTGCCTGTCCTTGCTGTCTGCTGCAGTATGAAGGCGGCACGGAAGGGATCAGCGTGTCGTCCCTCCCAGGGAATGGGGACCAAGCGTGGGTGTGAGACACGGGACCAGTGTTGGAAGATTTGCGTTGAATTCCCCCTTCTACTGGGTAACTTGAGGCAAGTCACCCAATCTCACTGGCTGAACAGAGACACTTTTCCTTTTCTTCCCCACTTACTGCTTTTGTCTATTAAAATATAAAACTCTGCTTGTCTGGAGCAGGTAAGTCCTAGAAGCTTCCTCTCTCTGCTGTGCATTTGCAGCAGGGCTCGAATCCCGGCTGGGACTCCAGCCTGCATCAAACCCAACGGCAAATTTCTGTAGAAGCAATACTGCATCAGTAAGACTTTGGAGACTGAGTTAATCTCTACACTAGCAGAAGTTTGAATTGTAAATTTTAGGGAAAAAAAAACACGTATTTCATACATATATTCTGTGAAGGTGCTTTCTAAATTGCCATCTCTGCCACCAGGATTCTCACTGAATTTGGGGTGGCTGAGGTGCTGAAAGGTGTTATCTCTCGTGGCTCCAGCCTCAGGAAATGCCCTTCTCCAGCTACTTGCAGAAGGGAAAGGCAAAGAAAAGAGGCCACAAATGCTTCATGTTGTCCACACGTTGTCGGTGTTCACTCTGTTCATCATAATCCCATTTTCTGTCTCAGACGTGTCATTGCTGCTTGCTGGATTTGGGGAGATAGCAGCAGGAAATGAGCTGGAAAAACATCAGACAGTTTGGGTCTTAAAAAAAATCATTAGCACCTTTAAGATATTTACCATGAACTGCAGGCAGCAAACAGAGTGGAGAAGTATAAATTCGATGTGGGTATGAGCGGGCCAAGCAACGCTCTGCAGAAAGGGAAGAAGAAAGATGTTGAGCTTCACTTGGACTGGGATAGAGGGCAAGGGGAGCCGAGGGTAAAATCCTGGTGCAGATATCCAAAAGAAATGGAAAACACAGGATTATGGAGTTTCCTCTCCTCCAGGTGCCTTTCTGGGTGAGCAGAGATTTGTGTGGGAGCTTCCCGCATTGCTGTCTGCGTTGTAGCATGTGTGAAGAAGTTTCAAGATCCTGCTCCAAAGCATGAAGAACTGTTCCAAGAATTTCTTACCATGGCAAAAACAATATATTTTTCCCTATTTCCCTCCAGCAAAAAGATGGCTGTACTGCAGAGGCTGAAGGTTTCAATGGGAAAATTCTGAGAGGCACCCACTTGCTGTAGAAAATTTCAACCCAAACAGTTAAATTTCTGAAGGAATTTCTCAAGGAGCCTAAGCAGGCTTGATGCCTAGATCTCAGAGTCCAAGGGGAATTGGATATCTAATCTTCTTAGCTGCTTTCAAAAATCTTGCTAGGTGCCTATTTGCCTCTTTAGGTGCCTAAAAACCTTTGCAAATCTGACCTGTGGTAAGCTTGGGTCAGAGCAGAATTGCAATAAATTCCATCTGGAGACTGTTATTCAGGCTTCAGGCTGAGCTGGGGGACCACTGTGGTCTCCAGCACTGCTGAGGGACCCCATGGGTGCTGCTTCTTTAGTCCATGTTGAGTTATGCTACTTGCAGAGTGGGATATAACATTCCCGTGTCTTCCCAGGCTCAGAAGAGAATCGGCTGTTAGAAACCGCCAGAACTGACTCGTCTTCCAAAAGCACCCTCTGTGCTGAGCCTTTTGGTACTGTGACCCATAATAACCATTGCTACGTAGAACTAGACCTGCAGTCATTCCACTGACTGCAGCACAGACGCTGGCTTTTGACGCGCCAGAAAGTCAGGTTTTGATGTCTAAAGGAGGACCCATGTGAAAATCCTCGGGAAACGCTTGGCTGTAGGACACCAAGACCACAAATGGTGCCCAACAACCTGCCAGCGCTCACGGCCGCGGGCTGGAGGCGGCGGGAGCGTGGAAAGGGCTCGCAGCAGCAGCAGCCTCCCCAGTGCTCCGCGACACGGCACAGCTCCGCGTGCTGCTCGGAGGAAGGGCTGCAGAGCACTGAAGTCCGGCAGAAGCCAATTTAGCTGCGTCTGTCAACCCAGGAGCCCCGGGCCTCCCTCCTGCTGGGCCGCTAACAAGCCCCTTATCGAACCCTCCACCACCCCACCCCCAGAAGGTGACCCCATTTTCTGGAACGCTATTACCACCCTTGTAATTGCACCCTGGAAATTAGACCCTCGTCTTCAAAGCGCGGGTTCTGAAGTGCGCATTAGCTGCCTAACAGGATGAGCCATCTTACCAGTCCCTGCTCGTTTCCTGCCTGAAATTATGTTTGACTACAGGGCATGAAATGTTATTCATCCTTCCCCATCTCCCTCCCATCCGCTTCTATTCCGATTCGGCACCGAGCGGTAGCAGCAGCAGGTATATGAAAAAAGATATTCAGGTGCTCGTGTGTCTTTCTCTTTTCTTTCTTTCCCCCCCGGTTCCCCTTTTATACATGAGAAAGCAGCGTGAAAGGCAGAGCAAATGAGAATCGGAAAGGAAGCGCGGGGTTTAAGGCAATCTGGTAGTGCGGTGGAGTTTATTACGTGCTAGCGCGGGGCTGCGGCGCGCGGACCGCGGGGCTGGCGGCCCCGGGGCCCTGCTCGCGGCTGGCTCGGGCAGGGCTCCGCGGAGGCACCCGATGGGCACGGGGTTAATTTTCATCTCCCTCCCTGGCAGGAGCAATTTCACGGCTCTCGTCATCCGCGGACAGTTGCAGAGAGGGGAGATCAGAAATGACAAATATCTACATTACCTTTGGAGATTAAAATGCCACCAAATGTTGTTTTAATGGGGAACTGCTGGAGGTTCTGTGATTTGGTTTGTGTAAGAGAGGGAGTTCTTTAACAACAACAAAAAACACTGAAAAAAAAAGAAAGAGAAGAGACAGAAATGCACAGGTACTTGCAGTGTGGAGGCGGCTGCGAACAGCAGAGCATCTCTCTAGGCTGGCCATCATCTCCCATTTGCACAGATCATTGATAATCATCCATTGTTCCCACCAGTCAAGAAGGACCAAGTTTCCAATGGGCAGGAGCAGCCCTTGCTGTTTTCTTGTACGTGTTATCTCATTAGATTCAATACATCTTTTCTATAAGCCTGGGAAAACTGGGGGGATAAAGTCCTCGGGACGCCCTTTAGAGAGGTGAGATAAGAAATGTGGGTTATGCAACGTGATTGCTATCACATGCCGGGGTTTTGCTGCACGAACGCCTCCAAAACCTGTTGCCTGGGATATTTGCCTTTGGAGCAAGCAACAGTTCTGCTTGATTTAAAGCTTGAGTGTTTAAGAAAGCCCCCGGGTTTTGCTTTGCTAAGAATTACCTGTCCCCATAGCCTGGCTGGGTGCGTCCATGCCACCCTGGGGCTGGGAAGAGGATGGGAAGATGTGGCATCCTGCAGGTGTTTGTGTGCTCATGTTCCTGCTGCAAACAAGTTGATCCCGCGGTGTTCCAGGTCTCCCAGGGCCGAACCTGGGTACTGGGGACACCGGGAGGAGAAGCCTTGTGAGGATGAGGAGGGACTGGAGAAGAGGAAAAGACGGTGGGAGATTTAGCAGGAGGGAGATGGGAACTGTCTGGGCAGGGGTGGGAGCCGGTGTTGCGAGAGCAAATGAGACCTGACAGCAAAAGGGGAAGATAATTTAACAGATTTGGCCTGAGATTGTCCCTCATCGTCACGTCTTGATTTCCTCCAGCTTTAGATTTGTCAGATCTGATTTGTGCAGGAGATGGGGTTGGTGGGAAGGGGCCTGTGCCGAGGCGGCCGCGCAGCCTCCTGTTGCTCCTCCAAACCGCAAGCATTAAAGACGCGTTTGTTTTTCAAGTGGCTGGAAACATTCTAATGTCTCTGTAATGACTTGCCCTTTATCGGGCGCCTTCTTGAGAGCAGCTGCCCTATTTCTGCTCAGAATTTCCAAACCCCTCCCCGTGCAGGGCAGACACCGAGCGCAGGAAGCACCAGGATGGCTCAGTCACACCGAAGCAACCAGAAGCTGAGATTTGTAACGAAAGCACTTGGCAAGCTTGACGTTAGATGTCACCAAGGCCTGGCCCGGGACAGAGTTTCTGCACCCTTGGAAGAGGCGCTCGCTGCTTTGGCAGGGCTCCTCCGAGGCAGAGCGTGCTGCTAATTGCTCTCCCCGATGTTTACCAGCCTTCAAGGGCTGTTAGCAGCTCCGGATGAGTGTAAAATCTTGCAGGCATTAATTACAAACCCTTCCCCTTCTCTGGCCTCCAAGGATTGAGCTGCTGGTGTCTCGCAGGGCGTTGACTTGGTGAGGACCACGGCTACCTCTAAGCAACCACCTTGAGCTGCAGCCTTCTCGGCTCCCACCCGGGGGCAGGGGACACTTGTGCTGGAGCAAAGGGGAAGCTCTGGGGCATGTGGCATTTTGTTGGGTACCAGGTTCCCCGGCCAACAGGGCATCTCATGAGCAAACCTGAGCCCCGCTGCGGTTCCCCCCGGCTCACCCCACTGCATTTCCCCTCTGCGCCGCAGTGTCTTTGACTACAAGGCGTAAAGGCCGGCAGGGAGGACGAGGGCGGCGTGGCAGGGATGGGTGGATAAGCAGCTGCCTTCCGCGCGGCGCCGCGGGGCCCTCCTCGGCAGTCGGGTCCCTGCGAGGGCACCGACGCGGCTGCTCGGCGCTGGGCAGCCACGCAGCTGCTTTGCTCCGCTGCGGCCCGTTGCAGACGGATCCTGCCGGCCCGGGAAGCGCCCCCGAGTCGTCCGCCCCGTCCGTGGGGAGCACGACCGCGGCGCTGTGTCCCTCTTCATTTGCTGTGTGCTGTGGTCGGGTCTGTGCGCACGCTGCGCGGCGGCACTCCTGTGCGATCGGATGTGGCCGGCCCATCCTCATCCTGGCTTCTCAGGAAGGCGCTGCCGAACGCTGGCAGCACCCGGAGCCCCCTCGGCAGCGGGCTGGTCCCTGGGCAGTGCTGGGCACCGCGCGCGTCCGCTTGGTGACAGGGAGGGTGTTGTGGGTCCAATCCCTGGCGCCCACTTGCCCACACGGCCTCAAGACACGGCAGGGAGCGCAGGAGCACCCGCTGCGCCCCCATCCACTGCAGCATCCTTGGGAAGGGGCCTCCCGCCCCCCGCAAGGCCGTGCTCCCGGCATCCGACAGAGCGGTTTGCTCCAGAGGCTGCGAAAGCTGCAGCGGGGCAGGGTGTTCCCAGCGGCCGGAGCGGCCCCCGGGATCTGTGCAAGGCAAAAGCAGGGGTTTGGGCCTGGCGGGTCCCCAGCGTGGTGGCGCGGGGCAGTTGGAACTACCAACACACTGATTCGTGCTGGATTTTAATTGTACATTTCTCTCTGATGCCCACTTCAAGAGACTCGCTGGGCTGCACTGAGATCCAGCACGTTATGAAAGGTGAGATCTTCACTTGAAAGGACATTGCAGTGATTTTTTACAATTCTTTGAACGTTTTTGCTTAGCCTTGTGTTTTTAATTGGATCCCCTTGGAAAACTCGCGCGGCAATCCGTGTCCTTTCATCGTTTTGTGCCGATGCGAGTGGCAGCAGTGTCCTGGGCACAGTACGAGGATTGCGGCCTCCTCCAAATTCCAGCCCCTAAAATAGGCCAGTGTTTCCCAAAGAGGTTCTAGCCGATGCTGGGCGCGGGGCTGAGAGAGAGGTCGCGTTTTGTGCGGTGCTGGCAGGAGCGGGACTGTCACCTTGCAAAGAGCGTGGCAAGCTTTCCCTTCGCCTTGCATTGGAGCTGCAGGCAGCTGCAGGGTGAATAGCAATCATTTTAAAAAGACCCTTTGAATCTGCAGTAAAGCAGTGCAAGTGCCATCCTGCACACATTTGCAAAGAAAAGAGCATTTCTGGGTGGTGGATAGAGGCTGGAACATTTTCACTGGACAAAAATCCCGCTAGAAATGGCCTGGGCTGGCAGTGCAGCGCAGGCCTCCTGACTCCCATGGCAATGCCCCCAGTCTGGGGCCAAGGCACCGTCCCCACCAACGTTGTTCATGGCTGTAGGGCGGCGGTTTGTAGCCAAGAGGGGCTGTTTTGGCAAGCAGTAGTTCTTTTGAAAGGCAGTGACTCCCGTGGCCGCAGTCTCTGCACCCTTCTCGGTGACGCTCTGCCCTTCGCAGCCTGTGTATCCTGTGTTACCTCGTCCTGGCCTTGATTCCTTTCCCGTCTGTAGGCTCTTGCCAAGGATACTGGTCTCCTAAAAGACTAGATTATGCACTCCTTTCTCATCAGCACCGAATGTAAGTGCAAGAAGTTCTTTTCTAGCATATGCATGACCTCAGGAGCCCTGTAAAGGACAGTGGTGCTAATCGCAGTGATATCTCCGATGGAAATCTCGGATGAGCTCCATAAAATAGCTCAGCTTTGGCTGTTCATGATCCCAGTGTTGCTGTTTTCAAAGCAGGCAGGCAGTGGCCTGCCCCAAGGCAGAGGCTCATGGCCTCGCCTGCGCGAGGAGCAGGAGGCCAGCGTGAAAGGAAAGGAGATGGGGGTACCAGTGCGAGGGGATAGAAATGGGAGAGGACTTTCTTTAAAATAAAATGTACAAAATGCCCTTTTTCTTCCACGCGTAGCCAGGTGGGTGCATCCACAGTGCTTCAATCCTGATGAGTTCCATTCCACGAGTGGGTGCAGCTGGTGGCACCCACCTGGTGTCACTGTGTTATGGTCACGAGGTGTGAAGACCAGCTGGGTTTCACTTCGGTCATCACCTTCACCTTAGTGCTTCACTTTTTCTTCGCACATCCTACCAGGTTCCTCCTTGTGATCACCTCTGAACCCTTTACACTTCTGGCTCTGCAGCTCTTCCTATTTCCTGGGCCTTGCGGGTTCTCCGCGTTTGTTGCAGCCTCTCTTATCTCGGGCATCGCAGCCGTAAGGGCTTAGAGAGCGAACGGCAGCATCTGGCTTCGTGAAGAAACGTTGAACACCACGATGGGAAGCGGGCGGGATTGTCCAGAGAATCCCAGCGGAGCGCAGCGCAGACGTTGCCTCCGGGCCGTGCAGGGTGTCCAGCAGCCCTGCTGGGGACAGCAGCAGTGCAGGAGCCCCAGGCCCCGCTGCAGGTGCACATGAAAGCAGAAGCTGAGCGTGCTTCTCACATCCTGCTCGACTTCAGAGCAACCTCCAGACACGTCCGTGCTCGGAGCCAGCACAAGCTACCCGTGCAAGTCTGCAAAACACAGCAGTGGTTTGGTTGCCTTCCGGTGTTTCGGCACTGTGTGTGTGTCACAAACTGTGCCGCAAGTGCAGAGCTGGCAGTCTCTGCAGTGACACTTGTGGTCCCGCTTGCCTTCGTCCCGTCCTCTGGAGCAGCGCTGGGGTGTGCTCCAAGTGTGCTTGGGCACCAGTATTGCCATGCGTTTTGGAAGCTCTTTTAGCATCCTCATTTCTCAAAACAGGTATTGGGTGGCTTTTTGGAGTCAGGTCAGCATATGTGAAGGTTGCAGAGGTTTTGCATTGAGAGGCCTCTTCTGACTCAGCCCTCTTGGAAATGTTTTAGGGCCTGGAGCAGAGACCTCCAGGTCTCCCTTGGAGGAGAAACAGGTGGCAACTGGTGATTGCTGCATGACCTGGATTGCGGGGGACACGTCCTGCAGAAGGTCTGGGGCACCTCTCTGCGATGCCAACCAAATCGGGACACCCAGAGTAGGAGGAGGAGATGCCTCTCATGTAACACATTGGTCTCCTGATTTGGTTCAGCCTCTCTGCTTGGGGAGTCTGTTCTTCAGCCTAATTTGGGTCGGAGACACTGCTTTGAGTACGGCCTTATCTATGTTGTGGCTGATCTGCAGAGGGATGAGTGGGTTCCTGCCGTGCACTGAGACCATCTGCTGCAAACAAAGCTGCAGAAAAACAGGCTGCAGGGCTGGGAAGAGGCAGGGAAGCGCCTGGAAGATGCCAGGAGCCAGAATTACTGGAGCTGCTCTGCTGGGAAAGGGGGGACAGGCAGTGAGAGCAGGGAGCAGAGTCCTGGGGACCTGTGCTGGGCGCTGCCAGCGGGTGACGGAGGCTTCAGCCGTGTCCTGGTGACGCGTCTGTCCCCCCATCCCTGGCATCGGGGGTCCCTGAGGGGCGTCCCCGGCCGGGTGTCCCTCGTGGCAGCGGGAGCATCGCGTTGTCTCCATCCCTCTGCGGGGCACTTGCTCCGCCTGGTAGCTGCAATTTTGACTCGTCTTTAAAGATAAAAAAGGACTTACAAGGCCTCACGTGGGTCCTGGTGCGTGCAAGAAATGTCAGCTGCCACAAGTTTTTATTTAGATAGGACTTTTATATAAATATATATGTTTCAGCCTGCACTTATAAAGCACAATGCTGGGTTAATTCAGGAAAATGCCATGGAAAGTGGCAGAGAGAAGTAGGAAGGGACGAGGGAAAACAGCCGGGTCTGCTGCACTGCCGAGGATGAGCGAAGTGCAGAGCGGTCGTGCAGAAACGGGGGTGAAGGGGCTCACTGCCCAGTTTAACACCTTTCTTGCCTCAATAAGGCTCAGGAAATGATAGAAATATGTGATTAAACCAAGTCTATTGAGGATCTTCCATTATGGCACAGCCATTTCTAGATCTTGATATCTTTCTTTCGCTTTTTTCGGGAGCCAGAGAGAAGGCATGGCACGTTTCTCTCAAAGCCTTAGGTAGCACAACTCTATGGTCATAAATCCCTGTGTATTTACGATGCAGGGCGGTTAACCTTGCAAATCTGATTACATACATAATTATATTCCGTGCCTTCACCTGGCTGGCAGGAAGGAGAGCTGCTAGGATAGTAAAGCACGTATTCCAGCAGTGGCATCCGTTGTGTATAGGAATTTAGCAACCTCTTTCTGAATAAACGGAGAGCCCTCCTTTGGGACTCACTGGTTTTTATTGCAGAAGCTATTAAAACTCTATCAGAGCAGCAGGGTTCAGGGTAGCAGGTTTTGTGTATTTGCAGACCACGCTAAACCTGGTTATTTAGAGTCCAGCTGCACAAGCTTCCTCCCTGTTCCCGAATTGCAAAAAGCCCAAGCTCATTCCTTCCGTGCGCTGCTTCCAAAATGTGCTGCTCTCCGACCATTGCTCAGGGACCTTTTCCCGAAACTTGCTGAAGCTTTGCCAAGAGTCGGAGTGATCCAATGCTGTGAGAACTAGCAAAACATCGAAGCACATATACAATATTTCCCCTGTCTAGCTCCAGCAGACAGAGGCCAACATTTTAAAGACAAGCCCACCCCCTCTCACCCTTTGCTTTCTAAACCCCGGGCCTCCCCTCTCAGCAAGACTTTGCCTGGCCACACGGCTCAGAATAAAGCAGTGGTCACAAAGCACCAAAGAAAATGCGTCTGCACTGAAAAAAAAAAGTGCCTGGTCTTTGTAGTCAGTCTGATTTCCAAACTCCCATTCAAATGCAGTCCCATCCTCCCAGCTTCAGCTTTTACTTGATCCCGTTTTCACTCACAGCTGTATGGCAGGGACCAAGTAAACAATTATTTAGTGCAAACTGGTATTTTGTCCCATGGATAGTTCTAAGCACAAAATTTTGGCTTGCATTGGAACAAAGCATCCCCAGAGTTGCGTGGAATTTGGTTCAAGGCTATCGGGATTATAATGAGGCAGGGAGCAGACTGGTAGATTAGCATGACCCTTCTTTTCTTTCAATCAAGTCTCTTGTCATTTTGATGCAAATAAGTGACCCGTGACAGTGCGGCTGCCGAGTGCAAATCGCGCCTTGCCGAGGTCTGTGCGAGTGCTCCGAGCACCACGTTTATTTGGCACAGCCTTTTATTGTCCCCTGTCTCTTCCACCAGGTTCCCCAATCCTTTTCTTCTGTTTCGTGCAGAACTTTGGCTCTCCTCCCCTTCTGCAACGGCTCTGTGTTCACACGGCTGGTTGCATCGCTCGGGGTGTCCGGCTCACGTGAAAGGGGAGAGCTGGAGCTTTCTGCTTGCCGAGGACTCGGTGCCGGAGCCGGCGATAGATAAACAGAGGGTCGTGTTAACCAAGTAATTAGGACCTGCACCAGGGAGAGGCAGCGCAAAAGGCCAAGGCTGATGAAAAAACTTGAGCCTAGTGTCAAAAAGCTGGAGTCTGTTTGTCTTTTTAATCAAGCAGCACAAGGGTCTTCTTTTTATTCACCTGACACTCTTTGCTTCCTTTTTCATGGCACTTGGGTCATGTTTCCCTGTTTCTTTTTGCAGCAGAAAGGGGAGGGCCAGATCCCCCTTCCTGCCTGCTTTTATTAATAGAGCTTTTATCAATGACAATAACACCTCTTGCAGTGTTCCACAGCTCCAGGAATTGGGGTTTATTTGAGGATATTTTGAGAACATCAGCAACCTGGGCTGAGTTTCTGCACTCCCTGCCCTTCGATGAGACACAGCAGAGCAGGCTGGAAGATGAGTGGAAAGGCAGTGCACGTGCTCTCCACCTTAACAGAGGGACTTAAAGAGCTTATAGAGCAACTGCCCAGTGAATAAGACAGGCAAAAATGAATCTGGAGTCTTCATTACACCTGGTAACATCAGGTAAGGTTGATAGGTTGGAGATTTCTTCACACAGCTTCTACCAGTCAGTTCTGAGACACAGCAGATTTCTGTAGCTGGTCTTGCTAACTATTAAAAGATAGCACAAGTGCTCACAATCTTTGAGTAAATTCTCTTCCTCCCCCATATATTTTTAAAATATTTTGGTAATTTTAAGGAAATAATGAGTGAAATCACTGTTGCTGTCTGCCCCTTTCACCAAGAGTATCTACTGCATGGACTTTATGGCCCTACCCCATGGGAATGAGGTTAGGGAGTGTGGTCAAGAGGTGATGCAATACTTTATTTATAAATAACCACAGAAATATGTCCTGGGAAGTGTAAATCTGATCTGCAATTGCTCAGAGGACACGAGAGAGGTAGAAATGAACAAATCAGCTACAAAAGTTATACCCCTGCCTTTTCACTTAAGCAAACATTATCTGTTCACCTCGGTAGAGGTCTAACTAATGATAAATTGGTACTAATGGAAAACAGTAGACCTGCCAGTCATCGTTACGTATTTCCCATTTCTCCCCAAGCCTCTGTCCTGGGTTATAGGGTGAATCTTCATGCTCTCAATCACTTGTGGAAAGAAAGAGGCATTTTGCGGCACGTGGGCTCCTCTCTGAAGAGCCATGGAGTGAAGGCTGCCTGATCCCTGGGTCCTGATACGGTGACGTGAGGCTGTGCTGCGGACACAGCTCACCTAACTGCAATTAAACTTTTTAATAAGTACAAGCGTGTAACCAGCAGTGCAGAAAGGGTGGCTCTGGCGTTTGCTCTTGCCTTGGTGCTCGTGTGCCTTTACTTTGCAATAGGGCCTTGCATGAGTTTTGCTTCCCTTTCTGAGCATGACCACAGCAAGCAGATTTACCCCAAAATGACAATGCACGAGGCCTTTTTTTTCTTTCTTTTTGCAAATTATTCTATTTTAATGCCTTATTTCTTCCTGGGGAAACTCTCACCATCAAAACAAACATAGTACATGGCAAGAGAGAGCAATGAAAAGTGAACTCGCTCATGCTGAACGCAGTGGGCAGGCGTAGGGCTGCAACTGAGTTTGGGTACAATTTTGATCCAGCTCCAAACCGCTTTATGGATGGGATTAACCAAAGTGATTGATCATCAAGGCAGTTTGTAGGTCATTGAGAAAGCCAGAGCACTTTTCCCTTTCTCCTTTGCTAAATATGCAAAACTCATTCTTTAACAATTAGTCTCAATCATATTCACTCCCTTCATATCTCTTATTGCTTACCTTAGCAATCTCGCTCTATTCTGTAGTGCTGCTTGTATCAGGCATTAATGTATTTCTCTAAGGTAATCTTTAAATACCAAGGCTGGTTTTAGGAAGGGGAAGATGGTCTTTTCCAAATCATTTGTTTTGAGGGAGTCTTGGAAGAAGGCTTATATCTATTTATTATGAAAATGCAATAGCATTTTAATGAGAAAATACTGTGTTAAATATATATCTCCTGTATTTATTTCTGAGAAAATTCATATTGCTCCATCTTTGGGTGGAAGCCAAGCGCATGTAATAGTTACCTGACATGATGTCGTCCTGTGACAGAAAGTCTAATGAAGACTTTCTTGATAGGAATGTAATTGTAAAGAAAAAAAAATGATTAAAAAATTGGTTCCACTGCTCTGCGATCCAAGAGTTCATTTGTTTCCTCATTCATGCACTAAACAAGTCCCTAATTAATCTTGAACCTTGGAGAAAGGAGACTAGATTGGCATCTTCTGAATACGAACGTACTTCACGTTTTGGAAAGTTTGAAGAGGCTCTTAAGCATTCTCTTTTAATGGTATTTTTGCAAGGATTTAAAGTGGCTTCATTAGCCTGCCAAAGCCGCTAATTGCATTACCATATTTTTAAACTTCGGAGGTTCAAAAAAAAAAAAAAAAAGGGAAAAAAAATTAGATTAATTTGCAAGTTCGAAGAGACTGAAGCGGTAAGTGGCAGTGACAGTCGCGACCTGGCGGCAGGGGCTGATCCGCAGGCGCGTGGGGCTGCTGCCAGCACCAGCGAAGGAGCGATGCAGGAACAGGCCCTTTTACAGGGGCAAAGCTGCCGTTATGCCGGTGGCTGTGCTGGTTTGAGCTATCAGGGAGTTAAAAATAATAAAAAAAGGTGGGCACCAAGAGAACAGGCCCAACATGAGCTGTAGTCACATCGCTCCGGGGGGCACTTGGTGCCTCTGCCCCTCGCTGCGGGCAGCGCTGGTGGAGCAGCAGGCCCAGCAGGGCCGGGCGAGCGTGCGCTCATGTCTGGGTGTCCAAGGCCCGCGATGTCCATCGCAACCCTTGGCAGAGGCAGCATGGGTGGAGCAGCGGGCCCAGCAGGGCCAGGCGAGCGTGCGCCCCTGTCTGGGTGTCCAAGGCCCGTGATGTCCATCGCAACCCTTGGCAGAGGCAGCACCAGTGGAGCAGCGGGCCCAGCAGGGCCGGGCGAGCGTGCGCCCGTGTCTGGGTGTCCGAGGCCCGCGATGTCCATCGCAACCCTTGGCAGAGGCAGCACCAGTGGAGCAGCGGGCCCAGCAGGGCCGGGCGAGCGTGCGCCCGTGTCTGGGTGTCCAAGGCCTGCCATGTCCATCGCCCTCGCAACCCTTGGCAGAGGCAGCGCCAGCAAGCGCCGGCCCTCGGTGCCGAGCCGGGCAGGAAGGGAAGGGCTCGCGTGGAAAGTGCCAGCCGGGTTCGCAGTAGCTCTGCGTCAGTCCAGCTCTTCCATCACAGCAAAGAGTCATCTCAACTTCAGTGAGGTCGCTTGCTTGCAGCTGCCTCGCGCGCCACCCCGGCTGGCTTATCAAAGGTAATATGAGTAATAGGAACAAGATAAGATAAGGTCACTAGCCCCAAACAGTATTATCAGCCTGTGATTTTAGCTGCCTACCTACTCCATCCTGACAGTGAGGGATAAAAGAAAACCTAAAATTCCAGCCTTAGAGACTTGTAAAAGCCATGTTGAAGCCCATGCAAGGGCTCCGAGGAGAAATATTATCCTGGCTGGGGGGAGAAGGAGGTGGAGGAGAATCAAGGGCACTAAGAACAAAACGGAGCTCGCGGTGGAGGGAGGGGTGGTTTTTCCTTTGCCCTCTCCTTTGCAAATGTGTTCTTGCTCATCTCATTGTGAGCAGCGCGATATATTATCTGCTTTCATGGAAGTGAAGAGTCGCTGGGCTTTCATTAGTTATGTTTATGCCAATAGAAATAAATCTTAGCCGTCCCCAGAACAGGTTTGTTCAGACTCGCAGCCCCGTCTGGGGAATTTGACTGGCCACATCCCCGTCGTGCTGGTGGAGCAGATACAGTTTGAGATATACTTTGGCCTTATTGATTTGCAGGCTTCTTCATTACTTCTGCAGCCCTGCAGATCAATAGCCAAGCCTAGAGCAGCATAATAGATTTTTTTAACAAAAAAATCAATTAAACAGAATATTTTTAACGGAGCCTGCTGCAAAAATCTGTGGCATTTTGATATGTACGGTTTAAGCTTTACTGCAGTTACCTGCCATCCTGTGTGCAGCACCAGGGGATGTCAGCCTTTGTTTTAGCATCCGTGTACCACAATATTCATGCTTAACCTCTAAAGGAGGAGGAATGATTCAAGATTAGAAACAAGAACCACCCAGCTTTTCTCCTCTGAAACCCATATTCATCACTGCAGCTTTGCTAGAAAGTGAAATAATGTTTGTGGTCTTAGCTCAGTCCCTAGTGGACCATAATTCAGTTAAAATATACCAAACCCTGTCATGCCTTTGCCTTGCTCCGTGTCTCCGAACGCAAGGCGCTGAGCTCCTCCTAAATTAGCTTTCATGCTTGACGAGTTTCCTTGGGCGCCCGCAGCCTGAGCCTGTCCCCGTTCTGGCCCCTGACAAATTCCCGGTGGATTTTGGTGGGCCCAGGGCTTGGGGTCAGGAACCGTGTGGCCAGTGGGCAGCGCCAGGGAGTGTCCTCCATGGCCACCCTGTCCCATGGGAACAGGAGGGAACACGGAGCTGGCGCGTCCCCAGCGTGAAAGCCTTGGTGATGTTCTCTGTGGTGCAGGAGGTCGGCATGGTGTAGCAGTCCTTATGGCAAAAAAATCCCTTTTTCAAAAGCTTCTCCCCAGGCAAAGGGAGGTGCTGACAGATCCTGGTGATGTTCTGAATGGGAACGCTTGATCAGGAGACCTTTCTGCAGTCCCCAGGCCCCCAGCTGGGCTGGCTTCAGGTCCTTAGCTTTGGATCTGCGTGGTTGGCCGTTTCATCTCACAGAAAACTAAAAATTCCCCTCCTGCACTTTGCTTCCCTTCCGTTTTCTGCCTTCTCCCTCATTCCAAATCTCAGCTCAACCCCAGCTGCTCTGGGCTGCTTCAGCCCCAGGCTGCTCTTCCACCATGTCTTCTTGAGAAACAAACTGAATTATTTCTTTGAAATATTTGCATGGCAAATGACACATACAGGTATTTTCGGAACCTGCATTTTCAGGTCCCAGCATAGCAGCTGCAGCAACGTTGGGTTTGTTTGGCCAGTTGTTTTTTTGTTTGTTTTCTTTTTTTTTTCTTTCCTTTTTTTTTTTCCTTTGGAAACTGCAAATATTTGTGGTCATGATTCCAAATGTACTAGGCCTGATTCAGGAGGCTGCCAGGGTTTCTCACTGAGTTAGGTCTGCATGTTGGGTCCACAAAACAAGCGGTCCTCAACAACAGAGCCCTATGGCCAGGGTGCAATCGTGACTGCAAAGTCTGCGGATCCAAAGAGTTGGCCTTTTAGCAATTCTTTTCCAACCTGGAAAGGGAAAAGGAGCACACAGTACTTGCAGCAGCAACAGATAAAAGTGAAAACTGAAGTCCAAAATGGATTTGGAAACCAGGGGAAGACAGAGAGGGAAATGTGGGAAATGCAAACAGGAGCAGCTTGAGGTTGGAGGGACCCAAGGGAAAACCAGGAGAGCCTCGAGCAGGAAGCGGGGCAGGAAAAACTGTCCCTCCAGGGCCAGCAGGCAAACAGAGCTCTTATTTACTCCTTGAAGATATGCATGCTTAAAATGCTGTCTTTTCTGGCAAGTGGCATGCAGACTAATTTACATAAATCATATTTATATTATTTATTTTTGCTGCTCATCCAAGCCATCCCAGCGCAGTGTACAGGCTCCGTCTTGTTCGGATCAGGTTTAAGGCTGCCAGCCCCAGCAGAGCTTGCTGGATTTTGCCTTTTTCATGGTGTGGGACTGGCAAGACTGAGGTCCTTCTACAGGCCCTCTGGAACCACGAAGTGGCATCAACCTCTTCCACCACAAGCACAAACATGGCCCAAGGGGTAAATGCCAGGGACATTCAGGTCCCATTGGGACCTCCGTGCCACTTGCGATCCCAGCGCCAAGGACGTTATTCCCTGCCTGACATCCCCGTTTTTGCCAGCAGGAGGGTGCAGGAAGGGGGGCTCTGCCCTGGCCGAGTGCCTGGGCGTTTTGGCCAGGCAGCTCTGCCCTCAGGACGGCACTGGCAGAGCCTGTCACAGCGCCAAGGAGAGCCTTCCTCATTAGGAAGGTTTTGCTGGTTGCTTTTTAGCTATTTTTTCCCCCCACTGTTCTTAATTTCAGCAGTCTCAGAGCTGTCAGAGGCTCTTAGTGAAACGCTTGGTTTTGTTTGACTAACACGTTCTGCGGGAGGGGGTGCAGCCCTTTGGAAGAGCTGTTGTGTTTGCTTTGGTGATAGCAGTGATATTTGGGAGAGACAGATGGAAGGCACTTTTTATTTTCTGCAGACACTTCATGATCCAAGCTGCTCATATTGTATAAGAGAGGCCAGATGCCTTGTTAATTCATAGACATGTTTACAGCATGGAGCTTCTAATAGGTGAATATGAATACTAAATAGTGATTAGTGCCTGTCTGACAGACGTCTCCCTCCTGACTGAAATTGGATCCAAGTTTGACCTTTGGTGAGGGAGGAAGGTATTCTGGTATATAATAAGCTTTTGTCTTTTTTCTTTTTTTTCTCCCTCTTTTTTTTTTTTTTTATCTTCTCTGCATGCAGAAAGACAAATCCCTCTCCTCTCTGTGGAAGGAGATATTTGCCCTAAAGACACTCGCTTCCTGAGCCAGGCGGTGCCTACCTGCCTGTGCCAGCGCCGGGGAGGAGGGCAGAGCTGCCTGGCTGGGTGTTAGGAAGCTGCGTGTCAAGCTCTGAGGGTGCAATGATGGGGACTTAAGATCCACGAAAAGGAGAAAAAAACTTAGCCAAGAGACTTAATTCAATCATCTCCAGCACTGCTGGTAAAAGGGGCCCCTCGGAGCCCTCTTTGCCCTCTCCCTGCTCGTCCCTTCTGCAGGGGGGTTGCATCACCTCCCTTCAGGACCCGGGGCAATCGTGTACATGGAAAAGCCATCTAGGATCCGATGTATTTTTAATTGTCCTTGATGTGACACAACCACTGGAAATGAGAGGGGAGCCAGCAGCGCGGCAGGAGAGGTGCTGCTCACGCCTGGCTTTGCAGCTATGGGGAAGAGCAGAGGTGGGAGGAAGGCAGCAGATCTGAGGCCCCCCAGCAGCACTGGCAAGGGAAAACCAGCTGTGCAGGAAGCTGGTTTAAGCTGCCTAAAGCTTTCGTAGCAGCACTAAGTGCCCATGGCGAGGGGCACTCTTGCATTAGAGGCAAGTCCAGGCTGGGAGATGTTCCTAAGCCAGGAGACAAGCAAGGTCAGGTGGTGGGGAGGCTTGGCAAGGTGCCATCACACCATGACATTGCCTCCGCATCCGTTCAAGCATGGAAAATCCTCTGGCGTCTGTCTTGAGCATTTCAGTGCTGTTTTGCAGGCAGAGGGACAGCATGTGCAGGTATTAACCAGGAATCATTGGATGATTTACTTTCATCCTTCCCCTTCTCACTTCATCCTTAAACGCAGTTGCTAAGTTTATTCCCCAATTAGACCAGGGTGATTTTTTTTTTTTAAATTAAAAGGCGTGCTCTTGAAAGAAAACAAGTGAATGTATTGGGTCTTGCTGACTGCAGAGGAAACCTTGTGGTTTTTCTTTCCCTGCTCAGATGTAAAGGTGGAAAGAACATCTCAACCTTGAGCGAGCTCAGCCCTCGCACGTGGCCCAGGGAGCAGAACCGGTCGAGCAAAATCAGCCTGAGCTTGGCCTCCCCTCCGTGTGCAGTGGAAGCTGGAGCAGGAATGTGGTTTTGGCAGACAACCTCGAAAAGTAAATTGCTTGCTCTGTGCACCAAAAAAACATGCTCTTTCTCCTCCAACCACTGCCTCTCTGCAGGGAAACAAGTGGATAAATGAACAAGGAGAGGAGCCTTGCCCGGAGAGCGAAGCACAGTGGGCCAGGGCGCGGGGTCGGGAGCGCTGCGCGGGCTGCGCGGAGAGCAGGCGCGGGAGCCGCGCTAGCACCCCCTGAGCGCGCTCCCTTGGTGCCTGTAAGTAATTTATACATATATATATATATATACACACGTATATATGCACACACCTATTTGTTGCAGGTTGTTTAGAGGCCTCCCTTCCAGCTGGAAGGGTGCAATCCTGCAACACCTTGCACCGACATGGTATATGTGGATTTTGTGGGGTATTTTGCTGGTGCTAGATGTTCCAAAGGGCTGCAGGTAACTGTAAGGGCTACAGAGCATTAAGGAGATAAAAGCTGTGTATATAAACCCAAATAGCCTTTTCGTAGACTCGTGGAATCTTTACAGCTGGAAAAGGCCTTCAAGATCATGGAGCCTAACCGTAAGCTCTTAACACCATGCCTGTCAAACCATGTCCCTAAGTTTTGTTTTCACATGCTTGCCGGGAGCGCCCAGCTCTATTTGCAGATCTGTTTGCAGCCTTGGGGCATTTTGCCATTTCTGCTCTTTCTGCAGGGCCTCCGTGCTGCCCAGGGTGGAGGCATTAGGTCCCTTCCTAAACTGGGATCGAACAAAGCAGAGAGGCTCCGACAGCCTTTCAGGAACACGTGTCATTCGGGGGAAAATTTAATATTTGTTCTAATCTTCTAAAATCTGGGTTAACCCCAGAAACAACACGACAGGAGGAACCACGGAGGGCATCTAACAAAACTGTACCACGTCCCCGTCCTGCCTGAGCGGCCGTGCTGTGACCAAAGCGACGCTCCTTCCTGCTCACATCACCTTTCTGGATTTATCATTTTAATGTTCTCTGGGCCAGTGGGCCCCACAGCCGTAAATTAATTTTTAAAGTAATACAGGTTTTAAAACTTCCATCTGCTTTAATGAGCTTGGGGGAATCCTGTTGTATTAAAAAACAGGCATGCAATTATTTTTCCATCTTGGGTTTCGCCAGCTCCCAGTACCACTCTGCAATGACATCTTCTTTCCCTCTCCAAAGTGTTTTCTGGTGCTAATGTGGCATCGCATCCTGCTGGCGTGTGTTTTGCCTCGCATGGGCAAGGCTGGAGAGGACTTCTCTGAGGACGGAGCGGTATCATTAGCAGGTCCCTCAGCGGCTTCCCAGTCACCTTTCCATTAATCCAGTTCTGCATCACAGAATTACGGAGCGGCTAATGAACAGCTCCAGCGCAGGGAGCCTGGAGGTACCGCATTAACCGGACGTCTCTTTGAACTGCGTGATTTCTGGTGGGAAAACTTCACGGGGAAAAAAAAAAAGAGATTGTGTTTGTTTCCACAGCCTTCTGCGTCTGTTTTTAAATATTTGCTCACAGTAGTTCTGTTTTTTCTTTTTTTTTTTTTATTAGCAATTAGCCTAATAAGCCACCTTTTCATTGCTCTGCACGTAGATTAACCACTTCAGAGAGTACAAAATAAACATTTTGCAATGCATGCATGTATCTTCTGGAAAAGATGAGTAACCCGCTTCCACAGAGACCGAGTCCTCCTAACATCAGGGTTTTGCTCTAATCATTAGTGCCCGTTTTTCTTTTTTTCTTTTTGTATTTCCCTTAAGACGACTTCTTACAGCATTCGTTAACCTGAATTTTTAACACAATTAATTCTTATTTAGCCAGTGCATTCCAAATGATGTTCTTTGTAAGTAGCAAATAAATAGCCTGGGAACATGCAACTTCCCTATTGTACCTGAACGCTTAGAAGATTCATGTCTGCTGAGATCAGTCGGAGCTGAGCAAGCTGAACACATTCCATCTGCTGCATTTAAAAATGAGCATTTAAAAAGGTCGGTCTGTCCTGACTAAGGCACCCTCAAAGAAGGGACCCTCTAGTTTGGGCTGAAACCTCTTTCTGGGCTGGACAGAGTAGACTTGTCCATGGCAGCAGGGCATGGATGGGAAGCCCTCCGATCCCGGACAGCACAATCCCTCCCTACGTGAAGACCATAGAGGAGAACCAACCAGCAAAGTGGAGATGAGGAGTTAACTGGACCTTCTTAAAAATCCTCTTTTACTGCCAATTAAACCTTTGGCTTGAATGAGAGTGTTGCAGAGCCAAAGAGCACTACCAAGACAGCGACGACTTTGGGCCGCCTCTCTTGTCATCCTCTCTTCGTGCAGTTGTCGAAGGAGTCCTCACAGAAGGAAGTCCTTAACGTGTAGGAGAAACCGTGCTCTTCCTCTGCTGCTTTTTTTGCCTAAAGCTTTCCCAAGGGCCAAGTTATTAGTTTGTGTGACTCAGTATCTTTGATGGAGCCATGCTGATTTACACCATTTGATGAGCTGCTCTGATTTTCTCATAGAAATTCACTGTTAGACTGTTAGACTTAACCTGTACTAAACTGTGCAGGAATGATTTATTGTGTACTTCTCATGCAAATGACATTAATAGACTCTGTCATACATAGCAGAAGATGCTGGAAGATTACTAAAAGCTGCTGCACTTAAAATGTTTCAGGAAAAAATAATGGCTTATATTGTATTATCTGAGAAATATATCTGACTATCCTTGAAGGCGAGTACGAGAGGGAGCCATGTGAAGGTTATATTGCAGCACACTGTGCATGAAGCACCTTGTGCCGTTAACAGAAAGCTGCAAGAAATATTTTAAAGAGAGATATATTGCTGACTAGAGCTATATTACAGAGGAGAGAACCACTTTCCTCACCAATCTCATTCAACCCAAATCGTGACCTGGGAGCGTTTGATGACTTCAGGCTCAGACTGCAGAGAAGACACATACCAAAACCAGTCCCGCCTAATTAACTGAGCATATTTACATGTGTAAAACTCTCCTGTAGTCCTCGTAATGACTAATGCATAATTATGCACAGACAAATCCCCACAGTAAACACAAATATTTTTGTTTGCGATTATTTATCTCGGGAGAGTTTAGCAATTTGTCAGGGCTTTGCGGAGCCCCTGTGCTGAGCGTGGCGCGGGCCGCGTGCCCGTGGTTGTGACAGGGGCCACATCGCGCTGGCCGAGGGCATCCCGTGGTCGCTAAATGCGTTTGCACTGAGGAGCATAGATGTGAGTCAAAGTGCTCTGCAGTTTTGTTCTGATTAAACAGAAATACTGTGCTTGTCCCCAAGTTAACAGAGAAAACAGCCTTTGTGTACTGGATCCTCCATCTTGTGTGTTGCCTCCCTCCGACTGCCAGGACGGGAATGTGCCCCGGGCTGCTGAGCTGCCGAATGTTGTTTCTCCACCAAGAAAAGGATTTTGTGGGAGGTTATGTGCCCTGTGCCACATGCGGGCAGCCAAACCGCGTGGCTGCTCGGCCAAGCGGAGCTTCGGGAGGTGGGAAGCAAGGGCTGAGTCCTGAGAGGAACAGGGCATCCCGCACGGCCAGGCCGCTCGGGGCCCTTCACCGAGCGCCAGCACAGACGCAGCAGCTCCCTGTGGTGTCCCAGGACCCTGCTGCAGGAGAGGCAATATGAAACAGATGAGGAAAACCAAACAAAACGAAACCTTTGCAGCCAATCTGGAATGAAGATTTGAGCTGGGACTGAGGGAATCTGCTGGCATGTTGATCCAGGCGCTGTGCATCCTGTGCGGCCAAGTGACTGCTGCGTAGAGCAGAGCAAGAGTATTGCAGGGTATATAAAGGCTTTTTAAAGTCTTCCTGATGGACTGGTGAATCCTCGATTCTTGTCCTTTCATTGTCCGTTGCTTTGCCCCAAGGCCTTTAACAGTGCAGCAGCAGATAAGGACAAATCATCCCCTTGCACCTCCTAGATGCTGGTTGATGTGTGCTTTACACCAGCCGCGGTGTCCCACAGTTTCAGTAGGCCTCTTCATTGGGAAATCCATGGTGCTTTGCTCTTACACAGCAAGTTACAGTTGGTTGAAAACATTTTGGGGGAGGAAGGCACAAGATAGCATTCCCAAGCAAAAATCGTGGCACCGGGTTGGCAGGGAGAGGCAGATTTGAGCCCTTGTGCCTCAAGCTGGTGGCCACGCGCTAGCTCTGCGCCGTGCCTGGATAGTCCCTCTAGGGACCCGTCGCATGTCATCCCTGCGCGCGTGGCTGCCGGACAGAGACCACCTTGTACGGGAGTAGCAATGAGCGAGGGCTTTGGGGGCTTTGCTGCAGTTTCTTTCGCCCCACAGGGATGTCTTCACAGGAGGGCAGTGTCTCCACGAACCTCTTGGGAGGTAGCAGGTTATTGCGCCGACTTCAGAGTGTCTCTGAATCCCCTGCGCCACATCGTCTTAATCCAAGGAGCTAGGCAACCCCTATTGATAAATTCATCACTTAGTCTATGGCTTTCTTCCTAAAATCCTCTTCAGGGAACAATTCTCCTATGTCTGATAGAGTGACTAATTGATAACTTTCTTTAAGAGGACTGCATGATAACTTTCTTTAAAGCAGTATATTATGATCAGTGGCTTTTCAAAGGAGCATGCTGCCCTCTCAGTTCTCACCTTCATTATTTTAATACCTCTGCAAAATGGGTTTCTAATGGATCTATATTGCCATAAAACTTTAGGGGTGGTGGGTGGGTGTCAATAAATTCTTCACGCTCTGACTGACTCCGCTAGCGACAGGCTGCAGTGGGAGCCAGGTCTTGACTCAGGACCTCAGTGTCCACCTTGGTGACCTTCTCTTCCTCTCCTGGTGTCACCTGTCTTGAAAATGTTCTTTGCCACTAATGGGATGGAAGGCAGCAGCCACTGGCCATGGCACGATCAAAGAAAGAAGGAAGTGGATGTTACGACCCGGTGAAAATTCAGGAAGACCTTAGGGAGGTCAAATTATTCCTCTCCTGGTTAACCAGAATATTGGGACAAACTCTTTTAGCATTGGACCCGTCACCCGTAGAACGCGATGTGCTAGAGTGGCAGCTGCATACAGTGGTGTAAAGAAATCCCCCCATGCACCGTGCAGGACAGTGAAGCCACACGTGTGCTGACATGCTGCATCCCTAGCGTTTGAGGTCAGATGTGTCATTTGGAGAGCTCTGCGGCGAAACGGCACCGACGGCTGTTGCCGCTCGTAATGAAAAGGTGTTTGGCTGACGCTGGCTTGTGGAGGAAGTGATGGGGTAGGGGCTGGCCTGAGCACACGGTCCCTTTATTTGCCAGTTCTTTCACTGCTGCTTTGATGCTTGGTGGGATGCTAGAAGATGTTCGTCTTTCTAACGCTTCTCCCAGAAGAATTATTGTCCTCCCGGATTGTTGTTTGGGTGCAGCTGTTAGAATTGTCCATGTCAAAAAGGCCGGACTGGTATTTACAGGAAAAACAGCTTTTTGTGCACTGACTCCAGCTCTGATTTCCTTCAGCCAGAATAAGAGATCTGCAAACAGGTAACGAAAATCAAAAACATCTGAGTTTTGAGAATGCTGTGTATATAATTTCTAAGTGCTTTATATGCATGAGGTTCTGTGTGGGATGAAAATAAAAATCTGAAGGAGTCTCGAAAACAAAAGCCTATTTTTGAAAGGCCTTTTCAACAAAGAAGCCCTGGTTCCTTTTCTTACCCAAACACTTTACCACCTTTGAAGAAAGGTTAACAGTTCATCAGAATGATCAAGCAAAAAGCTCATTACAAAAACAAACAAACAAACAAACAAAATCTACACTATAAGAATTTTTCCTGGTTGCTTAGACCAAAAAAAATCAAAAAAAAAATTACCTTGAAGACCCTGAAGGATAGCTAGAGACATGTAGATGAAGTTCCTTTAGACAGAAAGAAAATTGTAATACCCAGCTTTTAGGCAGGATGCAAGAAGGCACAGAAAACTTATATGCCAAACCTGGGCATCAGAAATGGATCTCATATTGTTAGGGATGCTGTATTTATTTCTCAGGTGACCCGAACAAATTAAATCTACCAGTTAATTGAGGAAACTCATCCTAACTGATTTAGGTGACCTTTCCTTTCCTTTCTGCTTCAGGGTTTTTATTACAGTCTTGGCTTGCTGTTCCCCATGTCAGCTTGCCAGCAGCAACTTAGCAACTTTGGTATTTCTGGTGTTTTGTGCACTTTGCAATGGATTTCTTGCAACATCTGTAGTCGCATGCGGACTCTTTCTGCTCACCTGCCTGCCTTGCTTTGCTTGGCCAAAGTCCTGCCAGCTTTTCCACCCCTTGCACCTTTGGTGAAGCGAGATGCCACCAGCATGGTCTTGTGTTACCTCTGCTTGCACAAAGCCTCTCATTCTCTAAGGAGAAGCTCTGATGTCCTCTGGCTTCATTTTACATTTCACAGCCCTTTACCTATAATTAATAATTGTGAAGGTAAAAACCTGAGTGAGAGAGACCTTTCCTTGGAATCACTGGGGAAAATAGAGGCTTTTCCTGCCTGTGGACCCAGCTCAGTGCCATGCGGGTGGGTCCTGGGCTCTGCCCTCTCTTGAGGGCAGGTTATGCATTTAATGCTAAACAGCTCTTGATAAGGAGCGTAGCTGCTGCGGGCAGGGGCCAGCTTGCTACATGGGCATGTGCCCCTTGCTTGCTCACTGGCCTCAGGACACTCGTGTTCTTGTTCGTGCAGTTTCTGTGCTTGGAGAGCAAGGATGGAAAACACTTTGGTTTTGTTCCTTGCCAGGCAGATTGATGCCCCAGTCTGTCGTGGGATGGACAGGTGAGGAACTGGATGCAGATTTACCCTTCCTGGGCTGGTCTTGTAAACACTCGATTTTTATGCAAAGAGGGGGAACCACCTCAGAGAGTGGAAGGTCTTTCAGACTGCTGCGGTGGTGCTTGCCGGGTTGGACTTGCCCCTCCAGCATCTGTGTTTTTGGAAGGCCCTTCTGCCCCAAGGCCAGTGTGGAGGCTTGGAAGCTCTGCTGGTCCAGGTCGCACCACAAGGCCAGGGAGAGGACATTGGATAGCTGGGAACAACTGTCCCAGTGTTGGGTTCTCCCACCTGGGCATGGTCCCAGCAAGGGGGTAAAGAACAGGATGGTGCCGTTCTGGTGCCATACGGAACCCTTCCTCGGAGCATCACCTTGGAGCGAGAGCACTGGCCAGGGAAGAGGCTGAGGGGCAGGATGTGTTTGGTGACATTCCCACCCCTCTGCCGTCCCCACGTCACGGGTGCAGATTTGCTCCAGGACGGACATTCCAATTGTGCAGGGGGAAAAACCCACATTCTTTAATCATGTTTCCATTTCTTTGTACTGAAGAAGCAAAAGGGGGCATTTAAACCTGATTTTGTACCATTTTGCATGCACATAGCTCACGCGCTGACTTGGAGACGACACTTGATTCCGACTCCAGCAATCTGGTATTTCGGATTCTATCATTTTTGGTCTTCCGCGCGCCAGCACAATATGGGCTCCCTCCAGTGGCCAAGGGACCCACCAGGGCTGCATCCCAGTTGTTTTATTTATTTATTTATTTATTTATTTATTCCTTTATTTATTTATTTATTCCTTATTCCGCCCCTGCCCCGCTCCAGGTGCCGTCCTGTTGGCCAGAACCACGGACATTCCCCCCAGACCACGCGCTTGCTTCCCTGTAGTTTTGTGCTGTTCAACAACAGCTGCGTAGCCATTGGTTTCGTTGAAACAGGGAATTTTTCTGGGTGCAGGCGGCGGTGCGTGGCCTGGCACCCTATGGAAAGCGTATTGTGGATATCTACGTGTGTGTATGTAAATATACACATCCGTGCATATGTGCAAACATGCCAAGGCAGCCGTGCACGCGTATATACACACACATGCATCCGCGTAGCTGCCTATAGCTATGTGCCCACACGGCGCGGGCCGGGCGCGGGCCGTGTCCCGCGGCGGGGGCGCGGGGTGAATGCACCGACCCCGGTGTGCAGGGTGCACATGGCGGGTGTCCCCGTGTCCCCGTGTCCCTGTATCCCTGTATCCCTGTATCCCTGTGTCCCCGTGTCCGTCCCGCCGCTGGAGGGGGGGGGGTCGCGGCGGGCGGGGCCGCAGCGGGAGCGCGCGCTGCCGCCGCCGCCGGGCGGGGGAGGAGGGGGCGTGGCCAAGGAGGGGGGCGTGGCCAGCGGCCTCGCCGCTGGTTGGCCGGCGCCGCCGCGCTCATTTGCATGCGGCAGGGGCGCCTACGTCACGTGGGCGCGCGCGGGGGGCGGTCCCTGCGCGGGGGAGGGGGGCGCGCGCGCTCTCGCGCTGCCCGGCGGGTTCTTGTCAGTGAGCAGCAAAATGGCGGCGGCGGCGGCAGCGCAGCTCCCGGGCGCGGCGGCGGCGAGGCGGAGCGCGGCGGCTGCGCGGCCCTGAGCGCGCGAGCCGAGAGCGAGCGGCGGTGGAAAGAGCGACCGGCCCTGTCCTGCTCCTACCCGCGGCGCCCCGGCCCCGCATCCCGCCGAGGACCCCGCGGGCTCTGCCCACCCCGCCGGGAGCCGCGGAGAGACTGTTGGGTTCCCCCCGCTGCCCCCTGGGGGCTCCCCGCGAGGCGCCGCCGGATCCTCCTCCTCGGCTGCCCTCCCTGCGGCAGCGGCCGCCGGAGCCTCCCGCCGCGCTCCCCGCTCCGCCCGGCAGAGACCGCGAGGCTCCCCCGCCGCGCGGCGCCCCATGAGACTGCGGGTCCCCCGCGCGGCGCCGCGCCCCTGCAGGGGGGGTCCCGCGCGTCCCCCCGGCCCTTTTTAATTTGCACTTTTTACCCCCCGTCTCCTCCGCCCTCGGCGCCGCTCGATGCGGACTGAGCGCCCGCCGGGCCGCGCGCACGGGACCCGCGGCCGGCGGCCTCGCTGCAGCGCGTAGCGCGAGCGGAGCCCCTGGAAACCGGGAGCTTGTTCGGGAATCGGACCTGCCTTTGCTGCACTTCTCCGGGCTGGATAACACTGAAGCTCTTCGCTTTTCTACTTGGATAGTGTTTTCTTGTCGATCTGTTGTTGTTGTGGTTTTATTTTTTTCCCTTCTTCTCCTGTGTGGCAGATTTTTTTTTCCCTTGTGTGCGGGGTAAACAAACGACGACAACAACAAAAAAACTGAATTTTTTGGCCGTGTGAGATTTTTTTTTCGTATTCAGATTCGTGAAATTACGGGTACACTTTAAAAAAAAACATTAAAACAACAAAAAGGAACACGTCAGAAAGACCCCCCCACGCTAGACAAAATACTCGCTTGTTTCCTTACAGCAAGACTGAGACTGAACCGAAAGCTGCCAAAGAGCCCCATAAAGGAAAGACTAAAAGGTAAGAGGGGGTGATGGCCTCCCTGCACCTGGGACAAGCACAAGTTAGGAAGGGAAGAGACCTGCTAAGCCGGTGCAGACCTTTCCCCACGACTCTGAAACAGGATTTGTTTGTTTATTTATTCTTCTTACTATGTCAGTGAAGCAAATTGCACCACGAAATAACTTAAAAATCCATTGTTATCATAGATACACACTTAGCTTTAAGTGAAAATGCTTTAGAATTTGTATTTTTACGTGTATTTTTTTTTCTATTTTCAGTAGTTGTGCAGAATAACTCGCAGGAGTTTTATCTGGGTATGAAGTGTTTCCTTTGGGCTGCAGGCGTTGGAGGTGCTGCTGTTGCAGACACCGCTGTGTGCGTTTGCTTTATGACCTGCATGTGCAAAAGCTGCCGCAGAGAGCGGCGCGAGCGGCCGAGGTGCTGGGAATCGCCCTCCGGAGTGTGGAGCCTTGTCCAGCTCTCTCCTTTTGGCCCAAAGTTCAGGTCTCCAGATCCTTTTCCTGTTCTCCCCTCCTTAATGAGCTTATAGGGAACTACTGTAATTTCCTCCTAGATATCCAGGGAACGGGCTTCTTGCAAAGCCCAGAGTGTCATCCCGAGGTGGGGGAGAACATAATCTGGATTTATACCCTGAACTGCAGCACCGCAAGGGAGGAGAATGGGGAGCGCTCAGCTGTTCACCTCAGAAATCTCAAAACACTGAAATTTATTAATTGTTTGGGCCTTCTTTGTTTATATCACAAGTTGTGTCAAAGGTTAATCTTCTTAATATGTAATTAGTTGAAGGTCCAATTATGGGATTTATTGAACGATATGAATGCATAGATAATGGATGCCTCAATTGGGTTTTTCCCATTTTTCGTTAAATATTATAATGCTGCTGAGCGCACTTGGTGGCTGCTGTAATTTCAGATAAAACTCGAGTGTTTGGTGGCCGTTACATCAATTTGTTCAATTGATAAAACAGCAGCTGTAAATTTAGAAGTTGTTGTGCCCATTTTGTTGCCTATTTTCTCCTCACATGTATACACAAAACCACTTATTTGGACACTAAATTTGACACTAATTTGTACACTAAAATCTGTGTTGGAGGTTGGCCTGGGTAAGGGAGGTGAAGTCCGGTAATGGTGGTGGTTGTTGGGCTGCTCCGTGATGCAGACCTTTAAACCAGGTGGATGCTGGTGGGGCTGCAGGACTCAGCACAGTGCGGATGTGCCTGGATGATGGGCAGCTGTGAATATTCATTCCTGAAGCGATTTTCTTAAAATCTTGGGTTCACCCAAGCCTGGAATTTAAAATGTAATTTCCTCTTGCGTGCAACTCCTTCCTATTTAAGAAAAGGCTGGAAGAGGAGACCCTAGTGCTTCTTCCCAGTGTGTTTTCCAGGGAGGTGGAGGCTTCAGGCATCTGTCACTGCTTTGGTGGTGGGCTTGAAATGCTGAGTTGACAGACCTGTAAACACTGCTGTTTCCCCTCTGTCTCCTGGAACCATTCCCTAAATGTTAAAGTATAAATATCAGTTTGAAAAGCTCCTTTGACCTGTAAGGGACTGCTACTTTAATTGGTAGGACCAGCGTTTCTTGGGGGGTGAGATTAAAAGAGAAGGTGCTATGGATTGGATCAGTTTCTTCTGATTCTACTGAGTCTCGAAAGAAAAATACAGTAAATTGGCTTAATTTAAACTTTTGGAGTGGACCTGAGAGCTTGGGGGGTTGGTAATAGGATGCCTTGGACCTTTTCGCCATTATCTTTTGGTTTTTGGCAGATGCATCATCCTTAGAAGTTATCAGACTGGCACTGAGCATGTGAAGTGAAAATGGTCCCAGTTCCCTCTCGGTGAACGGTTGCTGCCATCAGAAAGTGATGGGTCTGGACTTGGAGGGTAGCTCTGTACCCTTAATGTTTAAGGATGAGGCTAACGGATATTAATGCAAGCTGTATTTTGGACAATATTCTGTGTTTTGGGCAAAATATTTTTTTTCTGATTAAAAAAAAAACTCAGGAAATGGTGCAAACTAGGGTTGTTGTTTGGTACTCTCTTGGATTACAGTATCAACCACTTGGGATTTATTGATGGTTTTTATTCAGCATGCGTGTGGATTCTTATATTGACGGACATAAGTGGTGGCATGTGAATTGCCATAAAGGTTTGGTTTGTGTGTGCACTTATGGAAATTGCAGTCTGTTCTATCTTGCAATTAGTGGTCTGTCACGGGCGTGCGGCGCAAGTCCCGCTTCCCACGCACGTCCTGGCGGGGAGCCTTGCTCTGTGCCAGTGGCATTTGTTCCAGGAGCCCAACCTCGACTTGGCTCAGTGTTAAGAAGCATTTGGTACCTTCAAGGTTTACACTCTTGACCTGGCAGGTCCTTACATCCTTCAAAACCTGTCTGTGGTGCTTGTGATTAGACCCGCGTTCACCTTGTTCATCTCCTTTTTTGGCTATCTCCAAGGCTGTGAGGATGAATGAGAAATCTTCCTCTAGCTCGGGAGGGTCTTTTATTGGTTTATTTAGGCATTTTGCCTTCCAACTAAATAAAAAGCTATGCTTTTGGTGTCATTTGCTCGTGTCTGCAGGAAAAAAGGTAACACCATCCTTTAAAGAAACGCTTTAAGCCCTTCAAAAATAAGCAGATGTAGTTTCTCTTTATGAGAAACAAAATAATTGTTTGGACACAGCAGTGTTTTTAATCCAAAACCTCTGTGCTGGATTGCTCCGAGTTTCCATACCTGGCCCAGCTAGGGAAACAAAGACCAGGGAAGGGCAAAGATTTTGTCAGGGGAAGCTGTGCATTTTTGTAGCCCCTTGAATGTGAACCTTGTAGAAAGGATGCATGCTGATTACTCTAGAAATCTCCTAGTTTTTCTGTATTTCATTCAGAAGTGCCAGGAAATCACATTCATCGTGTGAGGGAATTAGTGCCTGCTGTTCACTCAACCCGAGCTGCAGTTTTACAGCCGGTTCTGATACCGTACGTACCATAGACACCGTTAATGGGAAGCCTGCTACGAAAGTCCAATAGCAGTGTTTTACTTTCAGTTTTAGTGCAACGACTAAAGCGAGGCGGGGTACGTGGGAACGGGTAATATGTTAACTTACATTTATTTCCTCCAAGCAGCTGGCCTTGCCGAGATAAACACGCGCTTTTCCAAATGCTCTTGCCTGGCCCCTTTCCAAAAGTAGCTGGAGGAGGAGGTCAGGGGTGGAGCCATCCTTTGCTTGAGTAAAAAGAGGCTTTCAGCTGGAAAGCATTGCTAGATGCTATCGACTAGAAGTGCATATTTAAAAATAAAACAGCCCTTCCCAGCTAAATGAATTAGTCTGTGCTGATTATTTGTATTTTAGAGCCAGTTACTCTGCTAATTCTGCTTGACGGTAGAGCAGCTTGCATGCGGAATTGGATATTGCTTGTTTAAAAAAAAATTGGTGCTCTCTAGGACTTTGAATGTGAGAACCGATTAAAAATTTATCATCTTTGGTTACAGTGGAGATGTGTAACACGAAAGTGCTATTGTTTTAATTGTTTAAAATGCAGATTACAAGATAATGGTAATACCATTAGAAGGTTTCCCTTTGGCCTAGAAGCTGCAGGTAGGAGCCTGTCAATCCCGTAGTATTAAAGATGAATGATAAGGAAACCTCTTAAATGCCTGTGACGCTGCAGTGTAGCCAATTTAGGATCAGCTGATGCCTTCTAGTGATAATGGCTGGAGGTTTTCAGCTGTATTATGAAGATATCAGCTAGGGCAAATAGTATTTAGAAGAGAAATATACTTTATTGAGTGGGGAGATGATCTAGAAGTGACAGTAAATTGCATTACTAAATGATCTATGTGCTTTGCACAGTCTCTTCACTGGTAAATGCTAGTGGGAAAATGAAAAATGATTATTCCTAATGTATGAAAGCAGAAGAATCAGAGTGTTATTTAATCTTGCTTTAGGAATCTGAACTGGGTATGAAATTTGTGTCTACCAAAAAGCTTGCCTTAGTTTTACATCTTCATTAGCAGATGTGGCCATATGTACGCTTATTTTATCAGAATTTATATGTGGTTAATCCTCACAGTGGATTCTGGTGCATGGTTGTAGCCGTATTTTCTGAAACTTTCCTTGCACAATGCCATCCTTTGGCACTAACATGTCTTAAAATCTCCTGCTCAAAACATAAAAGAAGTCTAAATTTGATTATAATAAGTCTTGTACAGAATGGTTACAGTGCTTTTTAAGACTGCATCAAAGGGCAGTGCTTGCAAAAAAATCCTGCAGTATTTTAAAAGATGCATCTCATCTTTTTTTTTTTTTTTAATGTAACATCTGTCTCCTCATCCAAATGAAAAAGCCTCTTCATGGAGACACCCCGAATTTCACCGAACGACTGCAGAATAACTAGCCGTGTGCAAGCCTCACAGTTCAGAGTGCCAAGCGTCAAAACGTGCCTGGTTGTGGTCTCAGCCCCACCGTGAACCAGCCCTGTAGCTTTTCAGCGCCGAAGCCCCGGCTGCAGTTGTGATTCAAGCCCGTAAAAGCCGAGGAGCCTTGGCGGTAGCGCGCTCTGCTTTCTGGAGCTCTTCCCTGTGGGGTTGCAGCCAGCGATGGCTCGGCGGCGCGAGCGGTTATCTGGGCTGCAGCAGTGATGCTTTATGGCTGGGTGCCCAGATTGTCTAGCTTTGCACACAGCTTTATAGCTTGTCTTTGAGGGCTGTGGAGGTCATTTGTAATAAACAGCGATCTGCAGCTTGCATTTATTTTTTCCTGGGTTTTGAAATGTACATCTATTAGAAAAAAATAGAATCGAAAACCAGAGTCACGTTTATTTAGATTTCAATCGTGAAATTATACTTTCAGAAGCTCATTTATGCGAAACGTTGATGCTTATTTCTTTGTGTTAAAAATTGCTAATATTTATCTCATGGCTTTTTTAATATTTTTTTTTTAGTTGTAAGCACTGAGTTGCTGGAGAATTAGATATTTTACTTGGGAGAAAAATTGACTTGTCAAGTCGATTGGCATCCTTTGTAGTAATTGAGCCCTAGAGAAAAATGTGTTTATGGGTTTCAGCGTAGTTATCCCTCAACTACCAGCCCTTTATAAGGTTCTTCTATAAGAAGATATTCTCCCCCTCCAAAAAAAAATCCTCCCTGAAATAAACAAACTCCCCGGGCTGTGAAGTGTTTGGTGTCTCCCCATGGGCATTTCCCAGTAAGGCAGATCCAGGCCGCTTCTTTCCCTAGCTCCTGGTTAATGGGATCTGTGCCTGTTCTCCCCGCAGGACTTCCCAAAGGGGTGGTGGAGGTGCCTTTGTTTTAATCTTGCTCAGGGAAGATCCAGACTGGCCTTTTTGGTTTTCTCCTGCCTGTTTCATTTTCCTCCTATTCATTTTTCCCTTCCTGTGTCCAGCCTGTACTGTATGTTTTCTACTTGAAGTTTACAGTTTTGCAAGAATTCCTGATGGAAAGAAGAGCTTTTAATTAGGCTTTTTTTTTTTTTTTTTTTTTTTTTTTTTTTTTTTAAAGCGTGTGTCGCTTATGCTGCTTTGGATACCATTTTACGCAGCCAGGATGTATACCGATTGGTTAAACTTTTAGTTCCAGCTGACTCGTGCTTAGCTCTGCCTGGTATTTGGGGGTGTCAGTCTAATTTTCGGCTCTACTCTGATCTTAGGCAGTCAGATCCTTTAGTTTTTTGAGTTCCCAAATGGGTTTATGGCTGGTGTTGCCTTTACTGACACTGGAGGTGCAAGTTTTTGAACAGTAGCTAATTACTGGGAAAGAAAGGAGCATCAGTCCAGTATTTTAATACTAACCATTCCTGCAAAATAGCTGTTCTATGAGAATGCAAAAATGTCAAGTGCACAGATGCCATTTACTTTTTTTTTTTTTTTTTTTTTTTAAACAGAAGGAAAAACAGAAGTGGTTTCTTCTTTACTGAAGAGACACTGCAGTCTTGTGGCAACAGTTGCTGGTAACTCCAGAGAATAAATAGTCATTAAATCAGACAGGCTTTTTTCCTATTGAAATTACAGATAAAGAACCTGGAGGTTTTGACCCCTATGATTTCCGCTATAGGGAGCTCTCTGAGGTAAAGAGTATTTTTAATGAGATAAAAATACAAAGGAAAAGCATAAACAGAAGTGCCTCCAGAGGTTTGGGTTACTGCAGGTGAATCACTGTAATTTAAGGTTAACATAAAACTGGGAAAACAACTGGTCAAACCTCAGGGAGAATTTTTATCTGTGGTTTTGCAGCAATGGCTTCCTCAGTCTAAGTTAACATGTGCTTAAGCATGAGGATGTTAATTAGAAGTAATAATAAAACATCCATTTTAATTTAGAGATTGAATAGTTTTACAAGAGATGAAGGAACTTGCTATTTACCAAACCAATTTGTTTGTTTTCACACCTGAAAACCTGCCTGCTGAGTGATGGCTTTGACGTGACTTGTAATATATTTGAATGACCTGTACATAAGTCCAGAAAAACAGCTCAGTAGATGATGATTTGTGTGAGATGGAGTTAAACTCTTCTAATACCGTAGGCATAGCCCAAGTTTGTCTTTTACTGCCTGCCTGCATAATAAATATGTTATATCTCTGCAAATCTTAACCTGTTCATCTCCTTAGGATGTTGTGGCTGCACCTTTGTAAGCAAAGACTGCTGTAACATCCTTTTTTTTTATGATTCTGCAAAAACTTGCTGTTAGAAATAACCCACTGGTGTAAGAGTGTTGGTCATATCTCTTCCTAAAGCTCCTGATAACTTTCCTCCTTGTGAAGCAGTTTGGTTTCTTTGCTTATTATTAATTGGCATAAAATATGAAGAGGTACTTGCTTATCTTTTAAAGACTTCTTAAAAAATACAAAAATAAAGGAGCATCGTGTTCCTATATGGAAGGAGAAGAGCCTGGTAGTCGCAATCTAGATGCTATTTAATGTTTTCTAGTACGATCATCATAAAACTTGCTGCTATGCATATGTGTGCATACAGGGAGAGAGGCTCTGAATAGGATATTTCACATTTAACTGCCATTATAGGGGACTTAGAGGAGCTGGGTGAATGCGTAAGTTTTACAGTGTCTGTAATGGTTTTTTCTAATCAAGCTTTTTGAAATCCTTTACTTCTGGAAAGAATAATCCATGTTAAATAAGTCTCTTTGGGCATCAACAATGCATTATCCGGCGATGTCAGTCTTTATGCTGTGTTATCACATTTGTGCATGGTAATTAAATAGAGCAGTGCTTATATTTTTAGATCATTACATAATGTTCTGTTAAAAACAACTCTAATTTTGCCTTGTATTCATGAAGATGAAGTGTTCTTCACAAATTTTAGATGAAATATTACAGCAACAAAGCCATGCTTTTGAAGCAAATAACAGCTTGTCAGATAGCATCTATTGTAACCGAATGATGCTGCGACAAGCTGATAGTCCAGCTGCATTGAAGCTGCAATTCCCCTGTCCCTCTGTCAGTATCCAGGCAAGCAAGAAGGGATCTTTATGGAATTCTATCTGCATCTACTGATCAGCTAATGCACTTAAAGACCTTTTGACAACACTTCTGAGGGTTTTTGTCCCCTCCCCTGGGGCTTTTCATGGAATAACTGAAAGCCTAACATAGTTATTGCTATGATTGACTTGACCATAAATTGATTTCCAAAATGGTGTTGACTGCAACTGGTTTTCCTGTCCTAGAAGGTCATTTATGGCCATCTCCTTTCCCTGTCTTCTCCTTCAGCTGTTACATAATTGGTTGTTAGATTTATTACTGGTAATCCAGCTGGTATCCATGTCCTTTTCCTGCATAAAGTGAGACTGAGGAATAGAGAAGTTTGAAACTTCAGGTATGTAGTGGAAATCCGGGTTACCTTTGCAGCTATAGAGAGGTCACCTTTTAAATTTTGGCAGATTTGCCAAGACAAAAGTGCTGTCTTGGGCCTCCTGTGTCCTTGGGTTTTGGACGATACACTCAGCACTGTTTTGAACTTTGTGGTTTTGGTTTTCAGCCCATTGGGGTTAGGTGCAGAATGGTACAGATACGTACAAATTATATGATTTCAACTACATTGCTGTATGAATTTTCAAAACAACATCGCAAATGTAGATACGGCAGAACAAAATCAAATTGCTTCAAAATTTTTTTTCTGTGTTGAATGGAATGGATGTGGCACAATATTTTGATTTTTGTACTAGGGATATATAAAAAGTGTGCATAACAGATTGTTTTCTTGGCTTATCCTTAAGCTTTCATATACTTGCAGTGCATATTTTAGAGTGCACTTATTAGTCCATAGCATGTTTTGTCATGAACCAATATTCTTCCTTTTGCCTGCTCGAATTTGGTGTTAACCTCCTGTTGAGAGTTGCAGGACCCCTGACATTTTATTGTGACTCTTGATTAGCTCACCAGGGTTCCTGCTAAGAATTCTTCTTTCATTCACTTGATAAATTGAATTCCTTCTTCACAGGGGCTTTAAATAGAACGGCATTTGGAAAACTTTAAAGACAGCAACTCCAATAGTCAATGAGCTCACCCACCAAATTAAAAAATGCAGGAGGAGGGTGCTCAGTGGTCCTGCTGGCGGAGCTTAGTTTCGAGCCCTACGGCGTGATGGGGAACAGCGTGATTTTTCTCACTCTAGAGACACATCCTTCCTGTGAAGCCCCCGTCCTCGTGCTCTCTGCTGCAGGTCCCTCTCTGGCAGCGTGTGGTGCCCTGGCGGCTCAGCTGCCTTTGGGCCTCCCTGTCACTTGTGTCCCCTCAGGTGCCACGTGAGGGCTGCGCCTGGTGCTGCAGTGAGCTGCCGCGGACGCGATGCCCCAGGGATCGGCTCTTGCGGCCTCCTGCCACACGGCTGCGGGTCGCTTTTACAACCGTAAAAAAAATCAGTTTGGAAGAGACGTGAGGAGGCCCTGTGAGCCGGGCAGATCTGTAGTGGAGTGGCACGTGCAGGAGCCCTGGTGTGTCTGCGCCCGCTTGATGTTACTGCTGGAATTGCTTGGTGCAGTTTCCCTGGCTGTTGGTAGGAGCGAGGGAAATGCAGGGAATGCACAAGCGTTTTTCTTCAGGGAGTCTTACCGAAACAAGAAGTTCTTTCCTTCCACACCTCACCTTCCAAGGCTTTTTAATCCCACTGGAGCTGGTTCATGGGTCTGGCGACGGATGGGTGAGCCTGGGCTGTGGCTGCTCTGAGCTGGGTACCTCTCACTCCAGATGTTCGTCATGTCCATCAAGCACAAGCCATGTTCTTCAAGCTAAGCTTAGTCCGAGCCAGAAACTTGTCCTAAGGCTGCGTCTGTTTCTGGGTCAGTTTGTGAACGCTCTCTAGTTGAACAACTTGCTTTGGGGGCTTTGCCTGTGTTGGGATGTGGGTACCAAAATAGCAAACATCAGTCCTTGGTGGTACCCAGCGAGGGACAAAAGAGATTGCAAAGCTGAAGCTGAAACCCTACATGTGGATATCTAGGCCAAGTGTTTGCCTTTGCTTAGTGTGTCCCAGGGAGACTGGGGGAAAGCTCTGACCCAGGTGCTCTATCAACAGCTAATAAATATTGTCAGGCCTGGGAGGGAGGCAGGGCAAGGTCAAGGGACTAAATCTAGTTATATTTGCTGCTGTGTGGCTTAATTTTCCCTATTTGCTGCAGGATGGGAGTCGCTGCTCCTAGCATGTTCCCTGTTCTTTTGATTTGATCTCTCTGGGTGTGAGTAGAAAGCCTTTAGTTTTGTCTTTTTACTTGGTCCTTAGCCCGAGTTGTGAGTGCCTGATGCAGTGCATGGCATGGGGCCTGTTGGGGTGTTCTTAGCAGACCAAGGAAATAAATTCTGGTGTGGTTTATGCTTGTAGCCCTCATGTTGGTGAGGGGCTTGTGTGCAGCACTCCAGCTCACATTTGGCTTTCCCTTCTGACTCCATGTCTCATCCTGGAAATACAAGGATGATCAGGGACCTGGAACATCTGCCCTATGAGGAGAGGCTGAGGGAGCTGGGCCTGTTCAGCTGGAGAAGAGAAGGTTAAGGGGACCTGAGCAGTGTCTAGAAGTACCTCAAGGGAGGCCGTGAGGAGGATGGTGCTGGCCTCTTTTCACTGCTGGCCACCGACAGAACTAGAGGAAATGGCCACAAACTGAAACACCAAAAGTTCCACAGGAACTTCAGGAAAAAATTCTTGCCAGTGAGGGTGACAGAGCACTGGAACAGGCTGCCCAGAGAGGTTGTGGAGTCTCCTTCTCTGGAGATCTTCAAACCCGCTTGGACGCAGTCCTGTGCCACGTGCTCTAGGTGACCCTGCATGTGCAGAGGGGTTGGACTAGATGATCTCTAGAGGTCCCTTCCAACCTTGAGCATTCTGTGATTCTATGATTCTGTGAAATAGCCAGGCACTATGGACAGCAACACCTCGTGCTAAGGCAACCTCTCTGGGTGACAGCAGGCGCGGGCGCTCTAGGCTCCTCTACAGGAGGGCATTAATTTGGATCAGTTCGTGTGTAACCAGACGATCGGCCTCAGCTCGGAGCATCAGCAGATGCTTTTGCTTCACATCATGGAGCAGTTCTGGAGTGCGTCAGCTCTGCTCCTTTCGGTGAAGCTTAGCTGGGTGTCCACGCGTGCTTTCCCTGGGCCGGGAGGTATTCAGTGCATGGGGGCAGACTAGAGCTAGTCCCAGGTAGTAAAATCTCCTGAAATGAGGAGAGGGCAGTTCTCAGGTGCTCTAGATAGCTCCGAGGAGCGCTGACAGTTTTGCGTTACAGATCCATGGGCATAGACATAACGTGTCTACGGAGCTGTTCCCGCTGCGGGAAGTCGCAGTGCTTAACTGGCTGTCCCGTAACTAGCCCAGAGAGAGTGAGCGAAAGGAGGTCTGTGGCACAAAAACAAAACCCCAAACCCTGCAAATGTGGAGATTGGGTCAAGGCTTAAATATAGGCTCTTCGGAAATTCTAGAAGGCTGCCCTACAGCTTTGGGTATCCAAATTTGGGTATTTGTAAGGACTTTTTCTGTTCAGGAGTTTGTCCCAGTTCTAGTGTCTATTTAATTAGCTATTAGAGGCTAAATCAAGTTCTGATCTCCTGTCTGAAAAAAAAAAAACTCCTTGCATTGAATGAAAGTTACTATTCAGTCTGCTTTATTTTTATTCTAGTGTAATTTGCTTCATTATGTCATGATAAATAAGCTTAAAATTGTTTTCCCAATATGTGTCTATATAGTAGGGTCGCAGTGAGTTAACCCTGGGTAGGCTAGAGAGAGTTTAGGTTTTGAAGTAAATAGTATTTGGCATTTTCCTCTCTGCACTGTCACTATTTAATTGCTATTTAGCTAATAATGCAGAGTGTCGCTGTTAGAGGTCCCAGGTGCTGTGGAAGATGCAGCCTTTAGATTGCGTGTGTAAAACAGGTTTTCTTTTTTTCTTCTCATGAAATTTCTGTTCTACAGATTGAAAGTTAGGGTTATTAGTTTAGTCTTCTGGACAACCTGAAGTCTCCCTGTAGTTTCAATAAGAATTGTAATTGAGTCTTTTCTTCTTCACATCCCGCTCACAACTAAGGCTGTAGTGTTTCTTGTGTCTCTTCAAGCTGCAGCTGTATTTTGCCCCTGTGCAGTTTCAGGAGGGAATTAAGTTGTCTGTGCTGCGATTTGAAGAAGACCTGGAAAGGAGTGTGTAGTTCAGTCTAACTCCTCAGTTACCAGCACCTGTGGAGGAGGCTCTGGAGAGCATCATAGATGTGAAGACCTCAGTACCCTGTTTAAAAAAAAAAAAAAGGCATATATATGTGTGCATATATTTATATATACACACGTGTGTTTACTACGCGTAGTTGTAGTAGAGCAGCATCAAGAGCTCTAGTAGTGTTCTGTTTCTGTGAAGAATTCTGTGTTTAAGTTTCAGACCCGTAATCGGTGGTGGTGGATCAACTCTGGAGGCTTCAGAGAAAGGGACAAGTGCCCTGGCGGGGCAAGTTACATATTGGTGCTGAGACATGCAGGGAAGGGTCATAATTCGACAGTTAGAAACCCGCAAGTGTGAGATTATCCATTATAAAATGAGGTCAAACAAAACTAGCTAAGAACTGCATCAAGCCTCGTTCATGCCTTCCTGTAGGGACAATTTTTGCACCCAAATTCAAAATTACAGGTTTATTTTTCAAGCCATGTGATCCCTGCTATTCATGTAATCCTTCCATAAATGTATCTTGCCCACAATAAAATATCTGAGGTTTTTTCTCTCGTTGATTCCTTTTGAGAGGTGTTTACTTCCCAAATGGCCTCTGATTTCCACTCCAGTTTTCCTTGTGTCCAGGAGTCAATTTGAACTTGTCTGAGGGTTACTTGATAATAAAACCCCTTTCTTCGGGTATTTGTCCTCTTCTCTCCCATTGTGCTCATTAGGTGAAGCCAAACCTCAGCAGTTTTGTGGGTTTTTTTCCAACAGCTTCTGCTCGTTTGAGCTCTGATCCTTCTTGTTGCCATGTTCTAGAGTCTTTTTAGTTGCTCTGCTGTGGATGTTGGATGCATGCAGTTATTCCTGCCAAAACGTGGGACCCTGCCTGCTTTCTTACAAAATTATGCTACTTTTTCATATTACCTTTTGAGTTAAGCAGCGTTAAGGATGAACGGAAATCAGAGCAATGCGTTACCACCTGATGACTTGACGTTTTTGGAAGCTTAAGTGCGCACTTTTTTCCAGCAGTGAAGTTATTAATAAATATCCTGAGTGCTGCTGGCCATGTGGCATCCTGCAGCAAAATCCACTGGTTCTCCTTGTCCTGTTGGAAAGAGAAGTGCTGACTATGCTTGTTTGGCAGCCACCTCGCTGCTGTTTCATTTAGGTTATGTTCCATCCCCTGTTCTTAGAAAACAGGGAACCGTGTTCTTACTAAGAAGTTTCACACATTGCCTGGAAAGCGAATAAATAACTTTTGTTACCTCATCTCTCTTCCTTTATAAACATGCATCTGACGGTTCCCTAAGAAAAACAGGCTAATTTGATGTAGCTTTTGTTGACAAATCCTTATTTCCTTACCCATCTTTATTTATTCATAATTATATGTATGATGTTTTAGTCTTACGTTTTAGTGTCGTATTTTAGTCTCACTCTTTCAATGCCCCTCATTAACTGGTGTTTTGGAGACCTTAGGCGCTGTTTCTGCTGCTCTCTTATAGCCGTCCTTGTTTATTCAACCTAATCTTTGTTTCTCATTGGAGGTGATTGGAGAGGTTGTAATTAAGGACCAGTCTGAGTCTTGATTAGTGACTGAGCCTGGATATTGAAAAGGAAAAAAAAAAGCTGGAAAGCTGATACTTCCCGATGTCGCTCAAACTCTGCCTTCCGGCGCTGTTTATTTTAGAAGCATCTCAGCAGATCCAGAAGACAAAATTAGTAGCTAGGTGCAGGGTTTTGCTTTATCCATCCTAGCAGTCCTGAAATCAAGGGCTGCTCTTGCCTTGCTGTTACTGTTGCCCCTGCTGCGGTAGGGAATCTCCGTTCACACTTGGTTTCCTGGTAATTTCCAAGAAAAAACACCTTTCTTCTGTTTCCCGTGCGACTGTATTTTCCAGTTGTCTGAGTAAATTGAAGCCGCCTTTCCAGCGTTCACTGCTCCCCAGTTGTTCATTTTTTCCCTTCTACCTTCCAAAGGACTGGAAACACCCGGGATTTATGGATGCTGCCCTCGGCTGCTTTTCACCTTTTCTCAACCAGCTCTTCCTTACCATTTGGAATCAGATCTTGAAGCATCTCTTGAAGAGTAATTTTCTTCATTTCTATCTAAGAAATGCTGCCAGATTTTTGACAATTTGGTAGAAGGTCTGTTGCTATTCCTTGCCCATGGCTCTCTCTACCCTCTCTTATCACAAGCTGTCTGTATAATAAAGAGCTGGCTCTGTGCTTGCAGAAAGCCTGGTCCGTGTGCTTTGGTCGCCTTTGGGCATTTACTGTCACTTTCTTACAGTTTTAGTTCATCTTTTTGACAAAAACCACGTATGTTCAAAAGCGCAGCATGCGCAGGGCTGGCAAGTCCAAACCTGAGTAATACTTGAGCAAATATAGGTAATGTGTAGGATTTATGTCAGTAACACCAGCTTTTACAACTAACTAGGGAGGATTTGCCAGTGCAAAGCAGGGTGTGAAAATTTAAGGTGCAAAAGCTATTCCAGAATAAATTTCTCGCTGGGTTAAACTGGCCAGAAGATATCCACAGACCGAGCCCGAGCATGCTGCTCTTCAAGAGGTATTCCAGACAATTTCCATATGTAAATAAACGCTTGGCATCTTAAATATACACAAATGAAATTCATTAGGCTGCAAGGTTTGGAGCTGGGCCACGCGGAGGGGCGCGAGGGAGCCGTGGCCGTGTCTGGCGCTCGGCTCCCGCAGGAGGCCGTGGGCTAAAACACAGTCTGGGCAATAACTTTGCCTGGACTCCCACAAATAGACTCCATTGGAAGGTGGTTTAAGAATCCGATATTCCCCCAAGGCTAATTGAGATATTCTGCATGGAATTCCACATCAGCGCTAAGTCCATATACCAGCTGGGGCTGCAAATGGGAAAGGGATCAAATGTCTGATATCAACTAGGAAAAAAAAAATGATGTTTTAACTTAGTTTAGTAAATAAAATCCGCTTGGATTTCTTCCTTTTTATGGGGGTTATTAAACCTTTGTGTAATAGGCATCCCTTTCCCTTTGAGGTCTCAGGTTGTCCTGAGCCTGACACACATTTCATCTTGCTTCTCCATTCATAGTCTCCTACTTGAAAGATCATGTTGTTTTAGGCTTGGATTTAATAAACTAATTGCAATCTTTAAAAGCAGTATCAGATCCTACAGATCAGATACTGAACTCCTTGTTCCCTACTTGTAAAAATGCTCAATGTTTTTTGACTTCAAGTCTTGTTTATATGGAATAGGCAAACCCATACAAATACATTTGAGACATTCCTGTTTTAAATCTTGAGCTCTGTATTCAGATTTTTTTAACATATTTCCTGCAAAAGAGATTAAATTGTCAGTCAAGAAGCAAAACTACAAGACATGTCTTTACCATAACTTAAACTTAATATAACAATATTTTTATTGTTTTCCTTTTGTTTTGCTCCTAGATGACTAATTTGTGCCTGTAAGTGACAGCAAGAGTCCCCATCTAAGGGGCCATTTGGAGCTTTATTTCTATTTTAAGCATATTTAAAGCACATGTATTCAGAAGTGTCATTATGTAAATCAGTGTTGAGAATTGAATTCCATTAAAAATTATAGTATCATTTCCGGAGTTAATTTGAGGCCATTTTAAACTCAGAAATGAAATTAAAAAAAAAAAAAAAAACAGGTTTTCCACTAGGAGTGGCACTTCTACCTCTTGCGTTGTAATTGATATGATAATATGGTAATAAAATACATTGTATTTTTAATGGAGCAAAATGTTTGCTGTTCTTTGATTTGGGCAATCCTTTGATACGGTGTATTACCTGCATAAGGGATGAAATAACATCCACCGTGCGTGTGAAAACTTGGGAAGCAAAGCAGCTGTGGAGGGTGGGAAGGCTGGAAGTAGAGGAGTCGCAGAGGAAGGAGGCAGGGGCAGCGAGGAACGGCCCTGGTATCAAAACCAAGGCGTAACAAGTTGGAAGTTTTCTTCATGATTTGAAGAAAAAAATGGCAAATAAAGCAAGTTTTAAATTCTGTTCTATTAAAAGGGATTTAAATGTAACTTGTATTTTGGGATGCCTGTAATTCCATTACTTTTTTTAAGATTTAGCTAGAGGAAACTGAAGAAATATCTCACTTTGCACTGATTTTAAACAACAAATAAAACTAATTGTTTTAGAACAACTTCTTAATTAGCTGCTTAAATTTTAACCAAGATCTCATTGGAAAACATACCTGATAAAACATACCAATTTTAAACAGCACTTTTGAGTGTTTGGGGACAGAGATTCTCAATAAATTCCACCACATCACTTTTAAATTTGCATTCCTTACTATTTCATTTGTCACTGGTTTCAATTTTGGGACTTTTTTTTTTTTTTAATCTTCTTATTACAGCTTTTGATAACACCTTTTTTTTTTTTTTACCGATGAGAGTTAGAAAGCTGGTGATGTTTGTGTGGATTATTTGCCTTCCTGGAGAAGCTTTATTTTGCTGAAAAAAACCCTCTTTCAAATCTTTTATTTTTATCAGGGAGAAAGAACAAGAAACACAAGAAGAGGAACATTTGATGGAAGAAAAGAAAAAGAAAAAGCAGGAAGAAAAGAAAAAGAAGGAAGGTGCTCAGAAAAAGGTTTGCTTATGTTACTGTTTCTGATAATGTATATCTACCATATGTAGCCATTTTTACATGCATAACACATGGAGTTAAAAAAAAATCTTAAATGCTTAACAGAAACTGCATCCAAATAATGCATACGCATTTTCTACAAAAAAAAACTAATTGTAACTGCAGGTTGATAGCTATCACTTTGAATTTTGTTAAGTAATTGATTTCTTTTGTTTATTTTTTCAGGCTGCTGAACAAAAAACCAAAGGTAAGTTACCACTTATTCTTTTGTGAACCATCTGATCTGTTCGTAAGTTTGCTTAAAGATATATCCTTACTTCTTATTTATGTTCTTTTTGTGATGGAGAGAGAATATCTTGTTGATGGGAGTTTTTTTTCCTAAAATTTGTTGGAGGAGTTGACTTGGTGCATTGGAATTCTCAGTATAAGCTTGCTCTTTTGGGGTCTTACTGGGTATAATATGACACCTTTTTGATATGAATACATACGTTAATGATGCATTCTGTTTCTTAGCATTTGTTTTTGACTAATGCCAACACAAATCTAGTTTCCCATTTGGTTGTCAGTAGTTGTTTAGCTAAATCAAATGACAGCTAATTGCCTCCTAAAAGGGGAAATCTTTCCCCTTACACATGCATGTTCCTGCCTGTACATTTCTACTCGATTAGAGAGTAAATTCAAATCCATGGGAAAGCCATTCAGTCATCAAGGAGAAGACTCACACAGAAATGAGAAAAGGAGCAAGGAGGATTGAACTGGCTTGCCCCGGGTGGTGGCCCCGGGAGCCCCGGAGATAAGCAAGGCATTCCTCTCGGTGGGGCAGGGAGCTGCTAGATCCGTGCTCCGGGAGAACTGCCGGGGAAGCTACAGTCTTGGGAAAAGCTGAGGAAGAGAGTACAGGTAGTGTCTCTCTAACCAGCCTGTCCTTTGATTTACCTGCAGCCACGCGGGGCTGAGCGTGGTAGAACAGGTCTGAATTAGTTAATTGCTGAGTAATTAGGTGACAGACCAGAAGAGCTTCCCAGATTCCCAGGACTGGGAGTTAGAGAAGAGCCAAGGCAAACATATGGGGTTGACAAAACAACTTACGTTTCAAATGTTTTTTTTTATGTATTTATACAGCAGAAATTGTGTCACTTCATTAATATGGAATTCAGAAAAATAATCGTGCTGCACTATGATGAAACTACTACAGTTAGTTTACTGAAGCTGTGTCCATTTTCGTGATTGTTTCCCATATGGAAAGTGCGACATGGAATTATTTTATCTGACTTGTGTGGCTTCTGATTTGTAGCATATTACATAGCTTATATCAGTAGGTTTTGCTTTCAGGAGGTAGCAAAAGATGTTAGTGCCTCGAAATCTTGAGTACATGTAAAAAAATTCTTAAGTGTTATATAAGACTGATTTCTATCCAAATGGAATATTTCTATTTCCACAATATTACATTTTATTTCTCTATTAGCTCATTTATGTGTCAGACGTTTTCGCTGTTTTGTAACATATTCTAATGACTTTTTAATATCATAATTCAATGGCAGATGTTTTTGTCGTCAAAGTAACTAAATTTATTATTTTCAAATGGTAATGCAATGACTGTTGATTTCTGTGAATATTAAAACCCGGGGTCTTTTGCATTCCTGTGTGGGATACTTACTTTTTGGGTCTTTGCTGTGATAGCTATAGTTTAATTGCTTTAAGATTTAGTCATATTTAATGCATGTTTCATAAGTAGCTTGAAAATCATTTTTGCTTCTTGGTGAGGCTTCACCATCAAGGCAGAATGACAAGCATGCTTAAAAAGCAACACAGGGCTTATCCTGGATTGTTTGTTTATTCAATATTTGTGAGAAAAGAGTCAAAAGAAGTTTGTTGTAAAGACAGGATTGTACAATAAAACTGCATGAACTGACTGCAAGAGATGCTGAATGCTCATGCACTGGATGTGTTAAGTCAAAGGTTAAAACCGTACAGGAGCTGAGCCTTTTGCAAAGCGTTTCTCTACCAGATTCTGGGAAGTAAGGTGTTTATAAACATGACTTAACGTAGTCGCCTGCGTTATGGGCACGGCCTTTTCCCTGTGACCTTCGTCGTAAGCTGGAAATAGCCCAGATGTGCTAGGGAAGCTGCATCCTGCCTCAGAATGAGGTAACCCGCACACAAATTGCTTCATTGCATTTGCGCACTGGTCACTTCTGTTAGTGGCTTCCACCATTTGGGTCGTGTTTGGAGAAGGGCAAAGATTTTACAACTAGCGGCAGGGTATGGAGTTCACTGCCTCTTGGCCAGTTGCAGACCTTATATCTGTGCTGTTTTTATTTGGCACCAGGTGCAATTTTCGGTGAAAATACAGAGGCAGCACTAGAACAGGGCAAACTGGAACTCGCGGAGCGATGCCGGAGGTTAGTCAGTCCTCTTGGGTTGCCCTGCAGACCGTTGTGGTCTTTCTTGTCCGTGCGGCTGCAGTCTCTCTGTCAGCCGAGCCGAGGCGGCTGCGGCCCCGCGCCGGCCTCAGGAAGGAGAAGCTGCCGAGGAGGAAAGAGGCTTCCTGTGGGCGGGCGCAGACGGTTCAACGTCGCCCGGAGCCCTCGGGCCTCGCAGCTGGGGTGCGGAGCCCCAAACCCGGCCAAAATAAACACCCGTTTCCACCAATCGGCGGGAGGCCTGGAGCCGCCTCCAACGTCCCGGCGCGGGGTGGGAAGCGCTCGCCTGCACAGCGCCGGCTTCTACTGAAACAGCTCCAATTTTTTTTTTTTTCTGCTTAAACAAGGATCCAACTCTTGCAGCCTTCCCTGCATTCTGAAGCTTCTCCTTGATTTTTTTTCCTGAGGCATTGATGGCTACTGTTAGTTTTATTAGGCAGCATCTTAATAAATACCCTGTTGGCAGCAATTGTAGGCCATGTATGAAAGGAGGAAAAAAAAATTGGAGGACTGATAAGTAACTGAAGTGTTTCTCAATATCTCGAAAACAAATGAGAATAACCTTCCTCCTAGGAGCAGAGGAGGGCTGCAGAATGGGATGAGATGGGGAGTGGATGTATTATTATTGCACTCTGCTTTATACTTTCATATTACTGATCTTTGTGGCAGTTTTTTCAAGAACAGAACCACAAAACACAGTCTATTAGTGTTGATTTTAGTTGTGCAAACTCTTGCCATTTCAGACGTACTTGGTGAATAATTTTCTTTTGTAAAAAGGCTTTTGTGAGGGAAACGATCCTGCGAAGCAGCCAAGGAGAGTTGTGCACTCTACGGCGAATAGCTGCTGGCGTGGTGAACGGCCGCTATTTCATAACTGTAGGAGACTTTTAGCAGCAGAAATAGCTTGTGATAAATACAGAGGTCAGTGCTTCTTGCTTTTCCTCCAGTTGCCTTGTTCTGGGTTTAAAAGCACCAAGGTGGTCGAGTCTCTGGCTCCTTTACTCCCATCCCCAGCTGATTTCTGTGCACTTGGTCTGGAGAAGTTAGAGATGCCCTGCTGGAATGAAACAGCCGAAGTGCTCTAATAACGTGGCGCTAACAGCCACCAGTCAGAGACAAAGCATCCATCTCTTTTTCCAGCATTATCCACAATGAAGGTAAGTGTCAGATCTGCAAACATAAGGAAGAGAGAGGGTTAAGCATGTACCCTTTCTAGCTGAACGTAGAGAATATTTTGGTAAAGGATTAGAAATGCCAGAAAATCTTTTTTTCCTTTACTCTGAAGCAGAGATGACGAGGCTCTGTCCCTTTGAACTTCGTGATGGTCTGTAGGTCTTTTCTTCGTGGGTCTATGGCAAGTGGCCAAGAAAATGGACGTGGGAGGGAGTTGCAGTGCTCCGCTCGTGGCATGAAGCGAGGTTGCAGAGGCTGGCAGAGCTGCGGCCCTTCGACATTTGTGGTGTCGTAAATGTTGATTGCTTTTTCAGATACTTCTTAAAAATAGCATGGCATTTCTTCTTCATACCGTAAGCAATCATTTATATTTTATCTGGAGGAACACGGTCAACTGTATGATAAATGAACATTGAAAAAGGATGGCTAGAAAGCTCTGAGATCCAGTCTCCTGCTTTGGCATTTCTGGTCTGATGACAAAAGACATAATACACCTTCGGAGCCAGGTATTTTCATTACCAAATCAACTGTGTAGATTGTTGTACAGTTTTAAAGGATTCTTTCCTTACCCTGCTCAGATGCATTGTTTTAAAGTTCCTGCATATGTGGTCTTGGATGTGAATAACTCCAGGCCACACTCAGCTCTGCTCCTGGTATTGCTGGAAATGCGACTCTGCGGATACTGCACTGATGATCCCGGTCTTCCTGGCTGCTCTTGCAGTCTGTTCTTTGACTGTAGTTCCATCTGGAAGCAAGAAAGGGGAGACTCTTTCAGTAACTTCTCATTGTTCTTTCATGGAATTATGACTGTGTGTAATGTGGTTAGTCTGCAGAGAAAAAAACAAAACCACCCCATCCCCTAACTTAAGGACTCCAAGTTTTTGGTTTGTGTGGCATGAGTGCAGGGCCCAGCAAAGATTTTTATCCAAGATTAACAAATGTGTTTCAGCCTACAAATCAAGTATGATTTACAACAGACTTGTGACCTCTGACTCATCTGAGTATTTATAGCTTATGCTTAAATATCTGCCTCTGCCATCTTTTACTTAAGTGCTGTTTGTTCTGAACTGCTTAATATTGTAGTGACAAAATGTGCCATAAATCATCATTGTAGGAGGAAGGGAACGCCACAATAAGTTCTTCAATTAGATCTTAATATGTGGTAATTTGGTTAATGTAATGATAACCTAATGCCATATGTTAAGGGCTTTATCAAAGAGGATAAAGTTTTTCTGTGATAACTGGTGTCTTGCTATTTTAAGAATGCAGAATTCGGAAGGCTGGGTCTTCTCTAGCTCTATGTTAGACTCTCCAAATGTTGAGCAAGCCTCCTTTTGGGCAGGGAGGCACAAAAACTATGTTTTGGGGCAAAAACTTTAATAATAATAATAATAATAAAAGCCTCAAGTTTTTTTCTGAGTATATGTTCTTCCCAATGTGCTCCTGCTCTGAGCAGGATGTACAGCACAGCTGCACCTCTACAGTGATGCAGAGTGCTCTGGCTTGTTTGCCTAAAATTACTTCTTGCTCTTAAGGCCCAAGTGAGCACCATTAATACCTTCAATAGTGGCTGCCTTGAAGACTTCCTAGATTCCTCATTTGGGGATAGAGATGTAACCAGGAGCTCAAGTCAGAGACCCTTCATTAACTTTAGGACTGGCTCCTGAGCGTGTCCTCCGCAGAGATCCTCATCGGCGGTTTGTCATCCTGCACATGCAGGAATGTGCTCATCACCTAATTACAGCCAGCCCGCTCTGGTCTTCAGGTGCTTCATCTTTTCTGCCAGTTTGGAAATGGTCAAAATTCAAATTCAGGGATGGTGGCAACTTTACCTGTTTTTCTTTTTTTTTTTTTCTCTCCTCTGCTCCTGTTCTCAAGTTTTTGAAAATTGGAGCTTTCAAACACTGACCTAGTTAATTACAAGTATTTTTCAAATGAACTAAATGTGGTTAGGGTTCGAAGGCAGCAGGACTACGTGTTTTCATCAGATTTCTCACTGTGTTGTCCATTACGTAATGAATTTTAAGTCTGGGACGTTATCCCTGCTCGAGTACTCTGGGAAGAAAGAATTAGAGCAAGTTAGATGACATCAGTTTGGCTTTTCTAATCTAGGCCTAATTCTGCAGGTACCTCTTGGTGGCAGTGCCTCTCGGATAATCCCTTGCTGGCTCTCTGAAAACCAAAACAGCGGCCAATGCACTTGTTGACTACTGTATATTCTATATAACTTGGAACAGCCACGCAATGGCAGTAGGGGTAGTTGTGATCAATCTGCACGCCGTTTCGTAGCTGTTTGTCTGCTCGTAGTGGTAATAGACCTCCATTCCACTAATGGGCATTGCCTACTGCAGTATATTGAAATATGTAAACTGTGAGCTGATCAAACTGAGCACATTCTGGCATTACATTAGTTCAGATAGTAGCTTGCCTTCTTTAATCACTTTGCTTAGAAAGTAATTATTTTGCAGTGGCATTTTGTCTGATACTTCTTTTCCATCAGAGCGTATATGCCCAGGTACTTGAAATCTGATGCACTTTTCTGGCTTATCTCATCACTACACGCGGTGGCTGTGGAGAGTCGTGGACCAGGGCACCCCTGCATCTCTCTTCCTACCCACTCTGCAGTTTGTTTCCTGGTGAACGGCACTGTTCACCTATGTTATCAGGTCAATCCTCCTTTCCTTCCTGAGGCAGGATCTGTTATTACCTTTTAAACACATTTGAAGCAGACATGTGCTTCAAGGCTCGCTCTTCTCTGCCTTAAGGCCCGTCCCGCTTAGATCATTCTTTCATGAGAAATTCTCTTTGCAGTTGCCGTGATGCCATCTCTGTGGAAACCCATCTGCTTTATGTTTTCCTGCAGCGTAGTGACCACTTTCCAGTATCAGATTAGATCTTACTACCCCAGGATGGTTGTGTCCCACGTCAATGTAGTAATATCTGCAAGATCTGCAAGCCATAAGCTCGGGGGGCTGCACCAGGTGAGGGAATATGTATAAGCTCAGCTTTGTCCAGAAAATGGGTTTGAGTTGAACCCTAGCTCTCTAGCTTCACCTTTCTTGATGCCTTTCATAAGAAAGATGTCTGCCTTTTTGACACTAGTGCACATTGTTGAGATAGTCTATATCAATCCTGGAAAACATTATTTTAGCAATAGGGAAACGAAAAGGTGTTTTGCCTCTTTTACACTGTTCATGGCATCTTTAGCCTGAGGGACCTTGTGTTCTGTTGACTACCTGGTGTTGAACATTCCTCTACTCTGAGAACTTAGTCTGCCTCCTAACCTTGTGTTTTGCAAGGTAATTTTAATGCTTCTCCCGCGTTGTTAAAGATGGTAGCCCATACTTTACAAATCTATAGGACTATTTAAAATGTCTGTGTAACTAGCTCACGCTCTGAAGCGTTCTGTCGGTTCTGCCTCGTGCACCTGCTCATTCAGGTTGTTCTTGAACTGGTTTAGGCAGTGCTAACTTCCTGCAAGGTGGTGGTTACTCATGAGGCTGCTGCTAGGTCCAAGGTCCCCTCCAGAGGAGGCCCTCGTGTCCCTGCCTCGCTTCGCGGCACGGCGGCAGTGCTCCGTGCGAAGCAGCCTCGTGGGAGCTGCGTTTAATTGCGATGCCAAGCGCTCGGGGAACTCCTTGGCTGCCCTGAGCACGTCAGCAACTTGATTCTTGTTTGCCCAAGAGGAACAGCTGAAGTTGAGGTAAGCTCCACACTCTCGATTGCTGCTTCTCATCTTGGCAGCATCATTCTTCCCAGTGATACCTTAGAGTTCTCTGAAGATCCATCCTCCTGTTTTCAGCTGCCTTTAAGACTTTGGACAGAACTTCTAAACTGGTTGCCTTTGCTTTCTTCACCAATGTGTGCAGAGACAGATCTTTATAGCCTTTCCAAGGCCATGCAGGCCCTTGTGGACTTTTGTTTCACTTTTGAGTTACTAAACTCCAGAATTGGTGGAGTACCCCACAGAAAACTCAAAATTTCGGAATCGCAGAACTAGGTACAACCTTTTAGAACAGGTAATCCCATCTCATTCATCTCCCACTGCAAGGCAGGCCCAACAGATGTTTTTGAAAAATGATCTGTTTATCGTTGGGAACTTATTATTCATATTTTGCCTGAGCCATCTTTCCTATAGTTTAACCCCATTGCTTCTCACCTGCTTTGTCCTACACACGGCAGATATTTCCCCTCCTCTGAGGTAGTCTTTTGTGTACACTCTTTTACTTAACAGTGCTGATTTCTTCAGTCTTTCCTCACACCATCCATACAGTCCAGTGGATGACACGCACTTTCCGTGGAGTGGGCTGCGTAGTTGGGGGTGATGGACTGTCCAGCCTCGCTTTTGTTCTTTCCCTGATTCACATCGGAAACTCGGCAGTGTCTGACGCCGCTGCGGACCAGGGACTCTCCTCAGCAAGCGAGAGTCTCCAGCTGGAAAGCAGAACCGAGTAGCTTCGATGTTGTGTCAGACATAGCGAGGCATGAATTTGGATGGATCCTATCTGCTGTCTCCTAACAGTAACTTCTTCTCCTTTGTGGCATAGTTGTATTTCTGATGTTGTCCGGTGCCCTGTGGGAGGTCAAGCGGGAGGTCTTCAGTCGCCGCTTTTCAGACGCCCTTTCTTGGGTCTTATTCCTTCCAAACATCAAAACTCAGAACCTGTGTCTCTGCCTTACCTTTCCTTGAGAGTAACCTTCAGAAATCCAGTACACCTCTTCGTTACGCTGTTGTTATAAAATTTTGGCATCTTTTCTTGGAATTCGGGGCAAGATGCATCTTTGCTATTCACATCTAATTTTATGTCTGCTTTTTAATGGAGAACAGGAAAATGTTCTAGAATATTTATCTGCCATACCTTACATGGTATTCTTTTCATGGAAGCCTTGAATTTCCTATGTGTTTAAGGGAACTTGAGATGAACCTGGTGTTTGGGTTTTTACAGAACTGACGTCAAGGCCATCTCTGGCAGTGGCAGATGTGGAAATACCTCGTGCTCCCCCTGCTGTCAATAGCTCTCTCTTATAGCTCGTAGCGGGAGCGTTTCTTTTTTAAAGCTCAAGTAATAATACTTAAAAGGTTGTCTGTAATTCCATAGGATCGTTAATGCTCCATAAGGCCCATTTTTGCCTGAATTGTTTGAGTGACTCTTTAATATCCGTTAATAATAAAGTCTGGGTCATCTGGTACAGCATTAATACCCTCGGTTTACAATTATAACCTGTTCATTATTTACACTGGGAAATGGAGATGGCTGATTATCCTTTCCTAATGTGCAAGAAACAGTATTTTAAAAGGTTAAGATGATAACATATTGTTAGCCAGATCTGTAAAGGCGTCAAAGAATAGTTATTTTCTTGACCTCCCAGAGCAAGTATGGTCTTTTCCCCTCTGCAGTACTGTGTATTACCAAAAAGTTTTCAGCAGAAATAAATGTCTTTGGAAGATGAACACAGTTTTAGAAGGCTTGGGAAATTGCTAAAAACTTAAGTGTAGAGAGGGGGAAAGCCTTTGAGTTTCATATATTTCCCAAGTGAACAGTTCTCTGGCTAAGCTTAAGGAAATAGACTATAGGAAATATGTGCGAGTAGCGTATGGGGGATAATTGGGTATTCCTTCCTAGTAAGAAGACATGTGTCTAAAATAAACTGAGCAGAATTTTTGAATTAAACCGAAGTAATAATATTAAGTTATTATTAGTAATCTTTATTAAAACATCTTTAATTTCTTTTAACACTCCCGTAATAGAATCTGATTTACTGGGAGTGGCATTTAATTAATTTAATTCAATTTAGAGAGTTAACTCTATTACATATTAGTGCAGAGAATTACCTCTGAAGAGTCATTTCTCACTGGTGACATGCAATAAGTTAATTTAGCTGGGATTTGGTTTGGGCGCCTCGCGAGTCCCTCCCGGAAAGTTGCCATGGTGACGGTCCCGTCAACCGGGAGCGTCAACCCCAACAACAAGGACGGCCGCCCGCCTTGGTCGAGGCCCGGCACCGCCGCACGCGGAGGCCGCGCTCCGCGCTTGCTCTTCCCCTTCCCTGTTCTCGGCGGTTTTGGGGAACTCCCTTGTTTAAATCCTTAGAGATTCCAAAGGGGCTTTGCAAGGAAGAGGGAGAAGCCTGTGAAGGAATGACCGGGCAGCGAGGGACAGCACTGCCCTCCCAAAAGAGGGTTGCTGCGACACCGCGTTCACAGAGCGAACGGAGCAGCTCTGGCCTCATTGTAGAGCAGTTGCAAAATAGGAGGCTGAATCGAGGTAGCTTCTCTCTAGCAAATTTTTATGAGGAATTTGAGAAGAGGAAAGCCTGAAAACTACAAGAACAGTTTTCTTTGTCAATAATTTAAATCCTGGTCGTCATATATGGTGTGAATTCATGATGGCCCTGGAGACGTAAAAAATGTGTTTGACTTAAGCTGAATTAATGAGTTTGCTTCTGATCCTGTGTGAGCCCAGGCTTTGCTATCAGCTAGTTGAACTCTTCGTTCAAAACCAAAACTTGCAGTGAAGAGGCTGTATGTATTTGGAAACTTGCTCAGAAAAACAGCATTTGCATCTTAAAAGTCATGCTTCAATTTAAAAGGCAATATTAAAAGAGCTGAAATGCAAATTTTAATTTGGGTATGTTTTCTTTTTTCCTTCTAGATCAGTATGCAGGAAATCAGACTTGGCTAGTGGTGGGTTTTTTGCATGACTGTAATTGGGTTTATCTGCATAAGGAATCGCTTGCTCTGATTTTCGGAGGTCCAGATTTTTCTAATCCTTTCACTTCTGAAGACAAAAGACTGCCGTTTCCATGGGGCTTCTTGTGTTTCCAGTATTATGAATCACATCCGAAAGAGGATGCGGAACTTCCAAGTATTTTTCTAGGGAGAAAATTGGTGAAAGTTTGTAAACTGCAGCCTCCTAAAGGGATGGCAATGTCCTTACTCCTGTACATCTTTAAGAGCCTTGCTGGGTTCACTTCCAAGCTAATTTTGTTAAGGTAAATATAAATGAACGCTTCATAGTTTCCTACTAGTGTCAGTTAGGCTGATAAAGATTCAAATCTTGAAATCTAAGGCCAAAATATTCCAGTTTGAGTTTTGAGACAGCTAGGTGTAGCATTCATCTGGGTAATGCTGCCTGACCCTTGGAGTCTATCCCCATGGCCGAGCAGGAGGGGAAGCTGCTCCGTGCTCCAACCTGTGCTGGCACCGGTATAAAATGATGGCCCAAGTAGCCCTGGGCTGTAGGGCTGCAGTACAAACAGTTCTTAAGGCTTCTGTTGTGCTAGAGTATGAACTTAGAGATGTGCCAAAATCGCAGGCTTCTCTTACCAGCTGATAACCAACACTGTTCTTGCCCGCAGAATTGTTCCTTTTTTAGTATTGCGCTTAAAATATTTGTGTGATAGCAGTAATGTACGTGGCCATAGGGCCAAGCCTTAGTGTTTACGTTGGGCTCTGGAAAATCTGACACGTGCCCCTAGGCCTGTGATGCCAGCAGCGCTGCCAGCGTGAGTACACGGAATTTCCCAGGATCATGCAGGGTGCGTTACCTTCACCTACAGGCCCGTATTCCTCAAGCAGTTGGCCCTGATACATTAATAAAAATGTCTAAAAGGAGTGAAATAACAATGTGGTCTGCTCCTCCCCAAAATAGATATAAAATAATTGGAGAAATCGTAGAATCACAGAATGCTGAAGGTTGGAAGGGACCTCTAGAGGTCGTCTAGTCCCAGCTGCTTCAAACCTAATCACTTCCTAAAGCAGAGGCGTGTTTGTAATAGGATTCTTGTCTCTGTCTACTTGAATGTAAGAACTCCAGGTTAACCTGCAAGCAGATAGTCCACCAGGTTGCCCTGTTTTCTGTACTGAGTTTTAAACAAGTTCCAAGATGTGTTGATGCAGACTGTAGCCTGTAGATGTATCCCTGTCCAAGGTGCGAATGAGATTTTTAACTCTTGTTTACAGTAAGTTAATGGGTATTTCGTTTTTTTTTTTAAATTGTTAATTGCTTTATGAACACACTAATTAGTGTGAACTGAATTTCCATATTCATTTGCACAGGTGGTTTAGCAACAAGCAGATTTCTACTGTAAAGAACATTTACTATTCAACCTGTGTGGGTAGTGGCCCTATTGAAATAAAAAGAGGGAATGTTTTCAGAGTGACTTAGCGACACTAGTAAAGATATTTTAAAAAATCATTAAATTTGAAAACTGTGTGTAAAACTTTGTGTAATGATATTAAATGTGCTCAGTCAGCTTGAAATTAAAAGATTCGATTCCTGGCCTGCCAGACTTCCTATGTGCCTTGGTATGGAGTTATTTAGTGTGCTGAATTACTGTGTGCTTGGCTTTTCCCGCTGGTGCTTGCAGTGGTGACAGCATCAGCCTTGTGTAGGTTAAAGCTCTGCGTCGTTCCCTGCCTTCTCAACCTGGAGTTACCGATGGGGCTGCTGCAGCAGCGGTTAGGAAGGATTCAAGAGGGCAGCAGGAGAGGCGAGAGGGGAACCTCATCAGCTCTGCGGAGAAAGACCTGGGTGTCATGGTGGATGATAAGTTGACCATGAGGCAGCTTTTGAGCCTGGATGTCTGCAAAACTCCCTGGTGGGTCTTTCCAAACTGACTCGATGGGGGTCTAAGTGTGAATCTTTTTTTGCTCTCCTGTGGGGAGGTATCTAAGAAACATGACTTCCCGGCTACCAAGAAGGCTGAACTTGCTTAGTGTGAATCCCTCTTAGGAGAAGCCTGCAAATGCTCCCGTATTCCAGCTAAGCCCTACTTGGACCTCTCGCCTCCCGCTTTGTCCTTGCGTTTCTTGCACTTCAGTCCCAGTTGTGACTCTCTCCCGTCTGCCCATTTTAGACCATTCTTAGTGTTTTTGTTCCTTAATGTGAGCAATAGCAAAACTTTACATAGCTTTGTTATTTTCTTTTTTTAATAGACAGGTTGGCTTGCTCATGTCAGTGTCCTGTTGAGGGAGAAGAGTCCGCATATGTGATGTCTAAGTTAAATATATGGTGATATGTCAGAAAGATGAAATGTGTTGATGTTGAAACATCAGAGGTTGGTGCGTCAGGATAGAGGGTAGTCTGGAGACCACTTTCTGAATATTTATTGATTTGTATTTGGAAAGGTTGGCAGGTCAAGAGAATTGCATGGTGAGCTGGAATTTGGGTTGCCTGGATTCATAAATGCTGTGTTGCAAGTATGGCTTGGAAGAGCATGGTGCTGAATAGCATTGTGCTTGCTCTGGATTATCAAACTAGTCTTGATAGCTACCTATCAAACTAATTAGCTGTTTTAATGCCCGTTAGGATTAAAAATGGCCCAGCTAATTAATTGTCATTTTAAAATCAAAATTATAATCAGTGCTAGCTTAGCACAAAAACAAGGAGGAAAATACAAGAAGCTGTGAAAAAATGTAAATATACTTGACAAGGCTGCTGTATAATAAACTGGCACAGTATGATGTAGCATGTGATTGAAAAAAAAATAAAAATACATATATATGTTGTGTCACAAAAAGCAAGCTGTGCATCTCTGCAGCAAAAGAGGCCTTGGAAATCGGGCGGTATGAAGTTCTGAACTTAATCAGGAGCAGTATGGAGAGACTCTGGATAAGCTCTGGATGGCTGGAGAAGGAAGACCAGGTCTTCCACATCTCGATTAAAACCCAGGAGAAGCTGAGGACAACGCTCGGAAAATCAAGAGGAACAAAAGAGTTTCTGTGCAACCACGGAGGAAAACGGGCAAAGTTAGTGAAATGGCTCCGGAGCTTCCATTTAGTTGTAGCAGTGTAGAAAATAAGGCCAGAAAGGATCTCGAGAGGTCGTCTGCTGTGTCCTCCTGCCCCGAGAAGACGACCCAACCTGTATGGCCATCCTAATCCCGAATTGCCCTTGCCGTTGGAAACGCGGATCTTGGTCCCCCGGCTGCTGTTGGTCCCCGTGACCCTGCCGGGTTCTGCGGGGCCCTGCAGCCGGCCCCGCCGTTCGGGGCGGCCCTGCACTCCCCGGCCTCCTTCCAGGTGCTCCCTGTGTCCGTGCCAGGGCCGCCGGCCACAACGGGAACAGTGTTGGAGTTCAGACTCGAGGATGCCAGGCTGCAGGAGAAGGGCTGCTTTATACGCCCGGGAGCTGGTTATTTATTCCATCACAAAGCTCGTCTTCTTTCAGCAGCCTGACCTTTTTACTTCGCTTCAGCTTGGGAGCTGCTGTGAACATTGCATCTTTTTTGCAGAACGGCAGTGGGGTCACTCGTTTGCTGTTTTGCATTTCATCTTCCTGCAGCATAGCAGCATAGCTCGACTCCCCTCACTGCATCATGGTCCTTTGCTTTGTTTTCAGACCACTTCTCCATGTTATAATTGCTCAATTCTGGTCGTATCCTGCAGCAAATTTGACACCCCGGCTTGCTCCTCCGCAGCTTGGTGTCATTTGCAGATTTAATAAGGACATTCTTGAGTCCATCTGCCAGTTGTTAATGAAAATACTGAGCAGCACAGGCTCAGATCAAACCTCTGTTGAATCTTTTCGGAAGACACTTCCATTTTGACAGGAAGCTGTTAGTTCTCCTGGAGAATATTTCAACCAGTTTTACGTTTAACTTGCATTTCTGCAACTTGCTTGTGACAATATCAGGCAAGAACCACCTGTCATAAACCCCTACAAATCTAAGGTTTAGAGAATTATCTGTGGTAGATGATGAGACACCAAAACAAAACGTGGGAAAACAGGCAGAATTTCAGTTTGAACGAAGCAGATGCTTGGGTCTGAGTGGAGTAAAGCTGAATGAAATTAGTGCGTTCTAGCCCAAAAATACCACTAGAAATCTCCAAAGCTTTTACTGCTTAGTTTGCAGGGATGGAGATTAGGTTGAGAAGTTCCTTGGACCGGGCCTGAGTGAAGACAAGTGAGGGCAAAGGCAGGTTTATTCCGACTAGGTTGAAACATGTGAACTGCCAGGAGGAGCCAAAGCGGCACCAGGAGAGGAGGAAGGGAAGGAGCCGGTTCATGTGGGTAGGGAAGGATGCCCAAAGAATGTGGAATTACCTGAAAAGGAGCAATTACCAGAAGAAAGCGGCCGTAGAGTTTTTGTGCTGGTGATTTAGAGAGGTTTTGTTTGCGAGGCTTCCTGGTTTATGCAGAAATGTTTAAGGCTCTTTGTTTGCACAGATACTGTGCTCTTTTATTTTTTTCCATCAGTAGCTAAGCAGATATCCATTTAAAATAAACTAATTCAGGCACTTTTCTCCGTTAGTCTGAGATTTGTGACTTGCATTTCTTTAATTTTTAGATTTTTTTCTGAAAGTTTTTTTTTTTAAGAGAATTTGGAATCTTAAATTGTATCAAAATGGTGCAGAATGGTAGTTTTACGGACACTTTGCATCGAACCATGGAAGAATGCTCTTAAATAAGAGCATTCTTAAAACTGTGTATATATTGGCTCTACCTTCCTGAGGAAATAAGGTTTATGGGGTTGCATTCCTGACTCGGTTTCCCCATTTAGCCTTCAAACCTTGGCTGATTTTGACCCAATTTGCAGGTATTTTGGCGATGGAGGATTCCAGCAGACCTCATGGACAGGTGCAGCTAGGTGCAGAGATTAATCAATGCCATTGCTTCCCTTTCCTACCTATGTGCCGAGGTCTGGAGGCAATTCCTGATGGGAATTTTGCAGTTACCTCTTCCATGGAGTTTGCCAGCTGGCCAGTCAACCCACCCGCAGCTTTGAACAAGCCACGGTACCATTAATACCAGTGTGTGTTTAAGAAAAGAGTGTTTAGTACTTCAAAGATGGCAAAGTACAACCAAATTGAATACTCTTTTCAGCTCACGTTTATCATTGATATGATTGTAGCAGCATCAGGAATAAAGATTAAAATAGAAGCTTTCCTTTGAAAGGAGCAATATGGGAAGTCTCACTCTTGGGAAGATGATTTGTGACCGACTTGTCATGTGGGGCCCATAAGGTATTACGATTTCCTCATAAAATATTGGTTTCCACAGCTGGCTGTAAAAATCTTTCTGGCTGACATACTTTCTAAGGAGGTTTTCCAGCATCAAAATTAGGAATTAATTTTTGACTGAATTGAAATCCACTCAGTAGATAACAAATAAATTTCAGTGTTTAATATATATCAATTTATGATGGGTAGTTATCTGCTAACTTCATGCAATCATCATCTATCTGAGTAGGGCTCTAGAATAAATTACGTTTGTATCTCGCTGAAGCCTGTGAAATGTGCTCAGGTGAACGGACCAGACTGCAGAGAAGAGGGGCTGCAGAGAGAGGGTTGATTTCCTCCATGGGAAAGGATAACTTGTCATCCAGGACCTAAGGCATTTAGCTGGGGCTGGAGAGCTCCACCAGGCAGTGGTTTAATCACGATTTAAAGCTACTCCCGAACAGGCAAGAAGGCCTTCCCCTGCAGCAAGGAGGAATAATTTCCAGGACAATAAAAATCCCGACTTTTTCAGAATCAAATTTTTAAGATTTCTTTGTCTTGTTATTGTAAAAAAAATAATAATAAAGTAAAAACCACTTTTCACATATGATGTGGTTGTAAACAAAGGCCGTTCTACTTCTGGGGTGCACGGCCAGAGCTGAGGTCTGCTCCTCTTCTCCAGCGTTGGCCCCTCTGGCTGCACCAGCTGAGTATTCAGCATCCAAAAACAGTGCTAATAACTACGTAGTTTTATTCCCTTGAAGCTTAGGGTGCTGCATAAGCAAAGGCAAAAACGAAGATCAAGTTCTGCATCGAAGGCCTGCTTAAAGTGAGAGAAATCTGCAGACTAAACTGGAGAAGGTAGGTTATGTTGAGAGATGTTGAAAGAATAGGGAAAGGAGGCTGGAAATGTTGCAAAATTCAGGAGAAGGGGAGAGGAAGCTGGAGATGGGCCACGCTCAGCTGTGAGCTAAAATGGAGGTGGAAAATCAAGTCAAGCCAGGAAAAGATTTTAGATTATCTCAGTATTTAATAAATGGTATGTTCAGGGAGTAATACAAAATTGAAGTATTTCTTTAAATAACTGCTGTTAAGGCTACAATAATACATGTATTTTTACTTTCAGTCCTGACTTGCAGGCTTTATTATCAAGCAGCAGCTACTGGGCATATATTCAAAGCCCCATCATGAGGACTGTTATACATTTATTTTGCAATTTGTTTTGGCTTTAGACTGTAACATTTTCTGGGGGACATATTCTTGTTCTTTTACTTTTTTCGGGAGAGGTTCGTGTTCTTGGGGAAGAGCGGAGACGGAAAATGCCCCCACTTCTGCAGAGAAGCATTAAGAAGTAATAGGCTTTTATATAATAGGTTAACAAAACACCTTTACTTTTGCCAGTAGATGTCACTGTGGATAAAAAATCTCAGCGCTGGGTAGACAAAGGAGGTAATTTCCTAAATGAAAATTCATCCTTTCAAAGTGGAGGGGGGGGGGGGACAGCACTTTTTTATTATTATTTTTTCCCACCTAGAGGAAGACTTTTTTGCAGCAAATAAATGAATTTCTTGCAAATAGGGCAGTCTCTTTTTGCCCTCTGCAATCCTGAGCGTTTTCCCTTCAGCCGAGCGGGGTGAGTTCCTGCCTTCAGAGGGGGGTTCATGTACAGGGGGCTGCCCCACCTTACAAAGAGCATTTGCCCTTGCACGGGGGCCTTAACGAGCAGCGTTTGTTTTGCAGCCCATGTAGGTGCAGACAGGGAGGAAGCGGCTTCATTACAGCTCGCTTGGAGAGAGGGAAGCAAGACAGAGGGGGGAAAAATGCCCCTATGATTGGCTGGGAGAATAGCTCAGAATTATGGGATCCATCTGTTTCCTGCACGGAATTCCTAAAGCCGTCGCACAATGACCCCCGCGGGGGGCTGCGGATAACGCGCGGGCGCGATGCGTTCACGCGGCGAGGCAGCGCCGGCCCGTAATCACAAATTCCGCTCACATCCCGCACTTTGTAACGGAGCCGCCGCGTTTAATCGGAGCTGTAAATAAATCCTGGCACGGCAGCGGCCGGGAATGCGGCGCTGGGATTTAACCGTTTCTCCTCCAGTGCGACGGCGCCTTCCAGGACGCAACTTCTATAGCCCTGCGTGTTCGGGAACGTAGGGAAAAGTTAATGAAGTGGATGGAGGGGAAAAGCTGCCATAAATCAGCTGTATGGGGCTGAGGCGGTTTCATTTATGCCTCTCCTTGCCTTATGTCATCGAAATGCACTTAAATGCTGTTGTTGTAATTGGAATCTGGTAGACTGATCCCATTCATTATATTAATAAAATCCACCTACAATTGCTCGTAACACTTTTTATGCAGTTGGGATTCCAGAGATTGTAATCATCAAAAAGCATCTGGAGTAATTATTGGATTTGTTGGGGTAAAATTGGATTAAGAAGTTTAGATACCATTAAGTACTGATAATTATTACAAGCAAGCCCATTGTTTGGTGTACGTACAGTCGTTAGAACGTGCAGTCAGCAGATACCCATCACAGACATCTTAAGAGCAAGCAATGGCAAGGCTTTTATTTTTAAATGTCTTTAATTGTATTTTTGCAAGGTTCTAATTAAAGATTTTTTTGCTTTAGCTCTTTTAGTTCGCAATAGTTATGAAAATCATATTGCATTAAATGCTAAAGCAAACCAGGGGAGATGTTTTCAGGTTGCAAAACTCGGCATCGGAGGGTGAATTTTGATTTCTGGATTTCAAGCAGCTGCTGCCCCAGTAACATGAGCCCGAGCTGTGTATTATTTTCTGGTGAAGGGCTAGGGAGGCTGCTCCTCGGGGGGCCGTGGGGTCGTTAAACGTGTAGCGCCCAGGGCTGCAGCTCTCCCTTCGCCCCCGGAGGCGCCAAGCGAGAGGTTGTTGTCCATGGTGCATCTGTCCATCCCGCGTTTCGGGATGCGCCCGTGGGGTGAAGGTGGCGCCCCAAGGGCTGGTGGCGAAGTTGTGAGGATGGGTGTTGGGTGACAATGTGACAAAATGCAGCACGGACGCTTTGAACGGGCTCGTATTGCAGAATTAGGTACATGCTGCATTATTTTGCAACAAATATACTGCAGATGTTATTAGTGTGTTTGGGTGCTAGATTACAGCCTGCCACAAAGCTAGTTTGGGCATTAAGCCCTTTGCTGTGTTGCTGATGCTTTTGGCTTATTTCCTACAGATGATGCAATCAAATGGTTGTTTTCCAGCTACCACAAATATATACGTGGTATCCTTGCAAGAGATTCTCCTGGCTTACTGATTTCCAGAAGATTTTGGAGTACCAAATGGAAAAACACTTTGATGTATTGATCACAAGAGAATCAGTTTTATTAATATGCAGAAATATTCCATTCTGCAATGCAGCATGTTTGATACTTTGATTTTCTTTGTTCAATTCCCTCATACAGGAGTCAAGCATTTACAAGAAACATTATTTCTTGGACTGAAATGAGGTTTCTGTAGCTACACATTTGCAGTAACGCTGCCTTGCTCTTTAAAACAAAAATTAACACGTATTTTATGACATGAGGAATTTGTTTTTTAGTATGTATATACATACCTATGCTATTTGGAACTATCATTTGTGATTATTTTATAATACTAAGAATATAATGCCTTTAAAATGCTACCTGGCTATTTCAGATTTCAAAACTATTTTCAAGCTCTCTTTGTTTTCCTACTTTTGCTTTGCATCTCCCAAATGAAATGAGAATGTTTAGTTCCTTTAGTTCAAAAAGATTTTAAAAAGATACTTACAGAAATTGTACTTTTGATTGGAGAAAAGGAACAAAACTTAGCAGGAATTGTCTTTTGATACCAAATCAACTTTAGAAAACAGACATTTAGATGCAAATTCTGAGCTTGCCCAAATATAAGGTGATTCAGACTTATCCAAATGGGAATCGCAGGTGGTAATAGCCTGAACCTGAGTTTTCTGCATAGTAAATCTGATATTTGATTGCATATCCTATATTGCCACCAAGTAACAGCTATGAATTTCCTACTTTTCTTGTCCGGAAAGAACTTGACAGTGGTTCATGTCCCGCAGGATTGCTCCTTGCTAAGAGGATCAGTTTAATTTATGGTATATGCTATATCTTTCAAAGGCCAGGTGAAACGTTAAAGTCAACAGTAATTGAAAAGAACGCAATTAAAACTAAATAATATTTTGGATTATGTGGAGAATAGAATTATTGTAGGAACAAAGTAATTTTCAGTTCTACGTGGTATTCTGCATATCGTCAAGCTTTTAATCTATATTTTAATTGTGAGACTTAGACTGTGTTGCCATTTCCAAGACTTTTCCTGTGTTTTGCACAGGAGGTTTTATTCTCTGCTGTCAAGAGGCTTCTGGTGCTTTTCAGGTTTTTATAACCCAGCTTAGTTCTTTATTACAGAAATAAACATAGGTGAAATTGTTCAGGCCTCCAAGATAAGAGCTCAGTTTACTGCTCGAGGTCGAGCTTGCCGTTGAGCTCGGCGTGTTTTTACCTCTCAAACTACCCGCTCACTTTGCCACCATCCTCTGCACTACTGGGCCCTGTCTGCCGTGTCCTTCCCGCGGCCGGGCCTGCAGGGTGCCGTCTCTGGCTAATACATAGAGCTGTATAAAACACAATTCAGCCACGGCTGGCCGTTTTTGTGATGTGCCCCTAGGAAGCCCCACGGGCCTCTGTTGGGGCAGGGTGAGCGTCCCCAGCCAGTTGGTGTGAGGAACTGGGCGCCATTCGTGGCCAACGTCTCCGTGCCAGGCCGTGCCGGCGAATCTGCTGCCGACTGGGGTGCCTTTGGCCTCCTTATTTCAGGCAAGGTGTAACCTGTGGCATGCCACATGTCTGCAGAACCTATAGGGAGAGTTAGCTGTCCTGGAAGGCTTGAAAGAAAGGTTGAAGTGAAGACCACAAGAGCAGAGAGGCCTGGGGTAGCGACGGCATCAGCGCGTGGAGCAGGAGCTTGTTTCTGAGGGGCCATTGGAAACCTGGAAATTGCGTTAAGCTTTCATGGTTTAATGTATTTCGTTCAAGAAAAGAATAACCAAAATTTATCCTATTTTAAAACGTAGTCATAGAGAGTCATAGAATCCTTAATGTTGGAAGGGACTCTAGAGATCATCTAGTCCAACCCCCCTGCACATGCAGGGTCACCTAGAGCACGTGGCACAGGGCTGCGTCCAAGCGGGTTTGAAGATCTCCAGAGAAGGAGACTCCACAACCTCTCTGGGCAGCCTGTTCCAGTGCTCTGTCACCCTCACTGGCAAGAAATTTTTCCTGAAGTTCCTGTGGAACTTTTGGTGTTTCACTTTCCAGCCGTTTCCTCTAGTTCTGTCGGTGGCCGCCCCCTCCTCCCTGCCGCCCCCACACCCAAGGAGCGGCAATGCCATGTTAACTTATCTGATGTTTATTGGACATGGTATTTCTTCCAGCTAGTAAAGAAGAGGCTAAAGCTATGGAAAGGAGCAGTTAGGAAAGCATTTAATGTGTTGAAGAGTTTTACACTGGAAAGATTTAAGAGAAGTACACGTTGGTCTTGCGTTGAAGTGCTGGCGTACAAATAGCTGTGTCGTATTTATTTCTGTGCAGTGTCAACTCTGCTCACAAACGCCTCTCCCCTGTGTACATGCAATGCATGTATTAAGAACTAAAGGAACGTTTATGGGAGTATATTTCTGCGAAACAGTGACCTGGTTGGTACCCGGAAAGTACGTGCTCAGCATATAATGGGAATTTGTACCTCTCTTTCAAAGACCAAATCTTTTTTATTATTCAAAATATTGCTGTAATGACAAAAACAAAGTTTGTATTGAACATGTTTGAATCCTTTTGCAGCTTCAGTCGATGCTTCTTATTGCAGATGAAAAATATTTTTCCTCTAGTCATTTGTGAAGCATGAATCAGTAAGTGTCTAGTCTATTTTCGTCCCCAACTCCACTTTTTTAATGTTTTTGCAAATATGTACCTTTAATATGAAATTGAAATGTGGTTTACTTTCTTTGGTTGCTACATTTCAGTATCTGTTTAAAAATGAGAAATGTTTTGCAGAGAAACAGTATTATTTAACTTTTCAAAAATGCTGTAATGATTCTTGTGATAGAAAAAAAACTTGACTCTTTTTGTAAGACACTATTTAACAAAAACCTGAAATGATGGACTTGTCATGGTAGAAGAGATGTGCAGGGTCATTCACCCTTTCCTTTCAAAGGAACTAACTATGGCCAGAATTTTAATTATAACTTTTTGAAAGCTCTCTTTTATCGTCCTTCAAAATAATGTGTTGAGTAGGTTACCTGAGAGCATTAAAAACCCAATATATGGAACAAACTTGGGCGTCAGTATATGTACACATTATATGCACAGATACCTAAATCTACAGATTGGGTAAAGATGGACTGAAGAAAACTGTTGTTTATTAGAAATCGTTCTTTATAACTATTCATTACATAAAGCCTTTTTCCCCCAAAACATACTCCTTTTCCATTTAAATCACTGTTCTGTACAGTAATTAATTTCTCAGCATGTTCCTGGGTAAGTGTTGTTAGGCATCTTGCTTTGGCTATGACCCAAGAAGTCCTAGGAATGCTGGAACTGAAAGCATCTAAGAAGCGTTTTCATTCACTTTGTCATAGATTTAATAGGAAACCAGTGTTCCATTTTCCTTCTTAGAGCTGTGCTTTCCTAAATCATGTTCAATATAAGCCACCTGGACACGATTATATTTGTAACAAACCACGGTAGGGGAACGGTTACCACTTGCAGCTCTGTGTGGACTTAGTTGTGTATCCGTGCGTCAGCGGGACCTTGGGTTTTCTCCCTTGCCCTCTTTAATGCCTGGGCAGCCCCGCGATCTGGTTAGCAGCTTCTCCAGCGCCTCTCCTAGGACGTGCTGCTGGCTGAGGGGATCACGGGAAGGGGGGAAAGTGCCCGTGAAGGCAGGAGTCCTTGGCCGCTTCCAGAGAAGACCCCTGGGCTCATGGGAGCAGCTGAGTGCGTGGCCTTCCTCAGCCGTGTCCCGCGCAGAAGAGACATCACTACGAGGTCGCAGCACTATGAGATGAATGAGCTTAGCCATAGGCTTCAAAGTTGTTAAATAAAATGCTTTGGGAGGCTATATGCATTATAAACCAGCTCTGAGATTCACTGTTGAGCATATTTCTGCTTCAAACAGACTTTGGGGAGATGAGGAAGAAAAAGCCTTTAAAACTATCGCTCATAAAAGCTAATTTTAACCTTTTTTTTTGCTTTTGTCTTCCCCAGTGCCAGAACCTATTAAGACCAGTTTAAGCCAGCCCCAAGCTGCCGGTAGCGGTACCAGTCCTTCCACCAGCACTATTGCCAGCAGCAGCAATGGCAAGCGGGCACCCGCGAGCGGGCAGCAGCCGCCGGCCTCGCGCTACCTGCCCCGAGAGGTGCCTCCGCGCTTCCGCCAGCAGGAACAGAAGCAGCTCCTAAAGCGGGGGCAGCCGCTGCCCGCGGGGACGCTCGCCGGCGCCAGCCCCGCGCAAGGGGCCAGTCCTCCTCCGCAGCCGGGAGCCGGCGGACAGCAGCACCCCAGCAAGACCCCCACGGGTAAGCCCCAGGCCCGGCCCTGGTTTCTGTTGCTTTAGCACCCTCGGCAATGCCACTTATTTCTGTCATCATTCTCAGAGAAACGGCACTGGTTTGGGTTTTGCCAAGTCTTTGCTGGTCTTTCCTTGGCAACGTCAGTGCTCTTTGAAGAGTGTTTTGTGTAAAACTGTTTATAAATCAGGAATGTGAACGCTGCTTACGTGGTGCCGGGATGCTTCTGTACCTGTACGTGCTCATGCTCCCAGCTGCTTTCCTCAGGTTTGGAAAATAGTATTTTGGGAAGAGTAGTTCTGTATCCTAGGCTTTTTTAAAATAGGAAAAAGGCCTGTTGGCTTTTGGGAATAGCCCATGGGGGAAATCGGTGTCTCAGCTCCCTTCTGTAAGAATTCGTTTGCTGATGATGAGCAAATAAGCAGCTCTCCTCTCATTTGCTCTCTGTGATAGAGATCTTGTATATTTTTATAGTGGAGATTAATCTAGTTAATGAATGGTATATATAGTCTTGTTCACCCCTGGCTGGATAGATGCTGCTTCTCTGTAACAGTCAGAAAAACTCAGAATATAGTAGAGGCTACTAAAAGTGGGAGCCGTGTAGCAGCATCTTGGCTTTGTAGTGTGATGCATACTGTGCACAACAAGACAAGCCACATTTAATTTGCTATAAAAGCATTTGCGAAGGCTTTGGTTTTTTTTTTTTAAAAAAATCAGGCTGTGATTCCTGTGCAAGGTCAAACTAGTCAGGTTCTTGTTTATGCAAGGGTAGTTGTATCTTCCTCGTAGAAAGATGCCGCTGAATAGCAGAGCTCATTTGCTTCTATTTCCAGCAGGTGGAGCAGCTCCTTTGCTAGGTAAGAGCAGTTAAAGGAGAAAAATAAGATACCTAGCTGGCTGCATAACCACAGCACTGCGCACCTGGCTGCCAGCAAGGAGCGTGGCCTCGCTCGCTCCTCAGGGACCTCTGCAGCCGTGAAATACATGTGTTGGCAATCTTCTCAAAATTGATCTCTCCTACTGGCCTGCTCTTCACCTCGATGAGCATAAAGAGCAAGGAAGTAAGAAGAGTATCCAGGGAAGGCCAAAGCTTTTTGAACTGTTGTGCTTTAAGTAACCTCGGAGAGAATTTCTATCCTCCAAGGGCACCTAAGAGTCTTTTTCTTCTTTTTTTAGATCCCTCTGTAGTGATAGGAGCAGATGTGGCTCACAGGCACGTGGTGTCCTCACCCCGCACCTCAGTTTCTTTCCACAGAGCAGTGTGTTACCTCTCCGGAGATGTGTAGATTCAAAGTCCTGAACCCCTCCAGCACTTAAGCTATGAATTTTTGATGAAATTTAGTTCAAACTAGTTCATATTTTTGTGACTATGAAAATACAGATTTTTTATTTTTAAATGAGCATTCTGAGTGAGCAATACTTTGCCAGAAGGAAACTTTCCTGCTTCCTCATTTTATTGCCATTAAGGACTATATTCCTTTCAATATGTAGCTCCAGCTCTCTGCATGTTTCATTTACTAAAAAGCTGTTGGAGGTAAAAGTTCTCCAGGGAAGTGAAGGGAAGGAATGATATAATTGAACAATTTGATCCATATGTGTATCTTGAAAGCTAAATCAAGAGTAAATTGGAGGCTCACTAGGTACCACATGAATTTAAACACATTTCAGACCCCCCATTTTAAGCAGCCTGGCTGAATATTTCTCTGAAATACATTCTAATTCTCTTCCATTCATGTATGTTCATATAAAATAGTGTATTTTGAAAATACATGAGTTTGTTGGACCTATACTGGGTTTTGTCCAAGCAAGTATCCATATATAAATCCTTTGGACACATGATGAGCAGCAGTAAGAATTAATGACACCTTATGCACTTTTCTCATGATTTATTTATTATTTGGAGATATCAGTGAAGTAGATTAGAGAGTGAATTATTTTTTGTTTGTTTCTGTCTTTTTGTCTTCAAAACAGTCATTTATTGGTAACTATCATAAAATTACTACTTCAGAGCACTTTGTGTGGGACTGTCATTAGCCAACACTCCAGTCGAGCTACCTCGACACACAAAGCCCATCGGTATTCCCAATTCATTCTGCGTTTTCTCAACTAGCACCAATCTATGTGGCAAATAGTTAACTTGCCTTCTTGAAGCCAGGCATTACAGGAATGTTTCTTTTGCCATGTGATCTGCAAGAATTTTAATTTCTGGAAAGTTCCACGGGAGAACAAAAATAAGAAGTACTGTTTTCTCCTTTGTTTCTTTACAATGTATAAAGTTTGTCTAGTAATCTCCAGGCAACCACTGTGCATTTGAGGATTTTTAAGAACAAAGATCAGAAGTAGTAATAAGATTTTCTTGAAGATACCTTTTGCTTTTCTGCCATTCAGCAATGAGAAACCAATGTCCATCAACTCTAAAGAAATGTCCCGTGTCCTGCATGGAGGTAGCAGGGAACTTCTGCACGTTTTTTCTATGGCGAGTAGAATATTTTGTGGCACTGTGGCTCTGTAACATATTTTTCCAAAGCCTAGAAGAAAGGAATGCAAATAATCCATAGAGCAGTTAGAATACTATAGAACACAGAATCATTGTGGAAGAGTGACCCTGCTGGAGTGCTGTGCGTGTTGTGTTCTGGGAAGTGGGAATTCTGTAGCAGCGACAGAGCCCTGTTGTTTTCCCGCTGTGGGCTGGTGCTGGGCTGCGTGCTGAACTTCTTTTCTCTTTTTCTATGAAGCGGGAAGTTTGATTTCATGTTTCAAGATTTCATTGGCTGTTATTTGTGTCTGCGTGGTTGTGGCCTGTCACGTGCGTTTCGAAGCAAGTGTGGACAGTAAAAAGTTGCAGAGTATCAATGTGTAGAATGCTTGCAGCTCCTATCATAAGCACGTTAATATTAGCTTTGTTTGGGAGCGTTTTCTGGGAAGCAAGAATAAGGAAAGCTTAGTGTTTAAACCATCCCATGTTATGTTCCTTCCTGCTTCCTACCCTTCCACTGCGTTCTGCCTCGCAGAAATAGAGCAGTTTTCTGTGCTTGAAAGGACAAACTGGGAGACAAGTTTACAAGGAGAGGTAATCTCTTCCAAAACCATCTAACACAGTTGGAAAATGCAGAACAACTTCGGCAAACAGGTATTTCATCAGGTGTAACAAAGTCGTAGTGACATTCGTGCTCGCCGAGGCCTGTTGGAACGGGCAGTTCCGCGTCTCCCGCGCCGCGCGGGCCGAGGCGAGGCCTGCGCAGCCAGCCCTGCGGGAGGCGCGTTGGGAATACGGGCTGGCCTGCTTTCCGTGAAGATTAACTCTTAAAAAAGCACCTGAAATCAGAGAATCATGAATAGAAGCACAGATTCCTTAAGGTTGGAAGGGACCTCTAGAGATCACCTAGTCCAACCCCCTGCACACGCAGGGTCACCTAGAGCACGTGGCACAGGACTGCGTCCAAGCGGGTTTGGAAGATCTCCAGAGAAGATGCTGAAAACTGCTTCTGGGGGATTATTAGCTGAACTTTATCTGTTCCTATGAACCTTATGCTTATATTGTGTAATTCCCCTATCAGAATATCTTTGAGTCAGAAAGTTGCAGAAAACAACCCTGCAGTAATTGCATTTCACTTTTCTTTTGGGTCCTTCATATAGCCGCTCTTTTACCTGTAATGATTACAATGTTAAGCACTATTTAAGTGTAAAATAGAGCTTTAGATTTAAGTATAAAATAGAGAATAGAAAGATAGTATATTTGTTTACATTGCAGATTTTCTATATGTAGCAGTTTTTCCCACTGCTTTGTGGTCAGATGGTATATGTTCATTTTATGCATATGAAAGAACTGTTTTGTTTGTTTCTGAAATGGGAATCAGTGCTAATCACCATTACATCAAAATCACTAATCCAAGTCACTTCTAATATCTCGTATTCTGTTAGAAAGGTGGAAAAACTTCGAAGGGAGAGATGTAAAGCAATATTCATGATGAGCAGTAATATAAATGGAGAAGGATTCTGGATTTTAAAATATTTTATAAACCTAGGCTTTCAGGAGTTGTTGCATAGCTATGCTGCAAAGGAATACTTTTGTACAGGACATGTTGAATACGTTTGTATTTTTCTCTAGAAGGATGCAAAAAATATAAATAGGTTTTTTTTATTTTTTTTTATTCAGTTCTGCCTTTTTTTTTAGTTAAAATAGGGGTCTACAAGAGGAATAAGATAATAAGATAAAATTACAACAGTGACCTGTTTTAAAGCAGGTTCTCTCTGCTGTAGCTGTGTGGGTATTACCTAATGCCCTGAAGACATGCATTATTATTTAATGACTGTTGTTCCTGACTGAGGGAGCTTACTTACATGTTGGTGACTTAACTACAGAACTGGCTATTTCTACTACTTCTGCGGGAGTCAGATAACTATATATAGGAACCTCTGCCATAAAACTCCCAAGAGTTTTCACTCGTTGCATTGCTTGACAGTAGTTTGTGTAACAGTTCAAGCTACATCTTACCACGTAGACAACTTTTCTACAATGTGGCTAAGTGAAAGCTCTCCTGCCAGCAGGATCAAATTTGATGTTACACCATTAGTATAAAATAAAATAGTTGTGTTTTGATTAGCCTTTCTGCTGGTAGTCTTATTGAATCTCACTGAGGATGTTCAATACCACCAGAGCTTACATGGATGACAGTTATGTTTTTCTCTTCTTTTTTTTTTCTGCAGGACTTCCTAGAATTTGGTAGCAGTTGTTGTTCAGCCTGATCCCCAGAAATCAAAGTTATCAAAGTCACTAGGACAGATAGATGTTTAGACAAAAGGAACTGAGAAAGCATGGTTGCAAGGAAGAAATTAAATTGCATGTAGAGATGAGAGCCAGGCAGATACTGGCATATGCTCCTAGGCAATCCACATTTTTTGAAATAATATTCTAGTGAGGAAAGTATTTGGGAAGTAAGTCTTGACTAATAAAGATATTTTTGACCACTGAAAAACTTGAAAAATTCCACCCAGTGTTTTGAACATAGAGAAGTGGCAACCTCTATGGAGCACAAATGTGAACATTATGAATGAAAAGTGAGTGTTTTTTTAAAAAAATCAAACTAATCCTGGGAATGAATTTCTCTGCATTGTGTGTGTTATCTGACATCAGGCAGCAGAGCGTGAAAAATAAATCTGCTTCTCCAAATCTATTTGACAGCGATTAGAATTTTTCACTGGTAGATGGAAAAAAGAGAAATTTGTGGAGGGATAAATAACTGAGATGTCTTTGTATTTTCTCTGTCCTGATTTTCAGAGAGAATGGCTGTGCAAAAGCAGCATGACTTAATGACAATTGTATGTCCTTTGGAATTGGTAGGTCTGTATTCTCTCTGTGGTTCTGCCGGAGAAGGCTGTGATTTAGTGGCAGCCAGATAAATAAATGGCCCAGGTGTTTGCTGGGGAAAAAAGGCCAGGAGGCAAACAGGCCGGCAAGCTCCTAAGCGTGCAAAATTCCCTGACCCAAAGATGTGAAAAGACGAAATAGCAGTTCCTGTCTCTGCTAGTGGAGAGTCAGGGTCAACAGGAGTAGGCATGAGTGTGTCGTCCTGAGAAAGGGAGGCATTTCATACAACTCAAGAAATTGGTAGGTCTGGTACTACACGAAGCAAGTCTTAAATAAGTTCTAGTTATTAAAATAAAAAATAAAGAACAGAAAGGCAACTGTTTCTTGAGTCCATTAAATAACGAGCAAGACCAAGAGAATTGGTTTGATCAACGGGGAGGCCTGTTGTTAGATGCCATCAACAGGGCCTTAAATGCATTTTCGCTTGGTCTGTGACCCAGCTGACTCTCAGTCCTTTGCTGGCAAAATGGGAACGTTTCAGGTGAGATTGTGCAGTTGTACTCTTTAATGCTGACGTCAGTCATTTGGCTATAAAGTGCATCTTGCATTAAATTTTTTGAATGATACCAAGCTAGAAAAGATTGCAAGGCAACTGGAAGACAGACTTACAATACCAAATAATGATGATAAAATCCAATAAATGTTCCCGAAAAATCCTAACACTAGAGAAGACTCTTGAGCTGTAAATGCCTAAAAGGCATACCTAAAAGACTGCTACAAAGACGAGAATTGCGTGTTTTGTATGCCTATGATGTATCAAAATAGGAGCGCTAGACTTAAATATGAAGAGGAGAGATGAAAATAAGGCCTTAGGAAAATTGTGCCCATACCAAAAGTATTTAAATGAGAGGGAGCACTCCAGTACTATGTGAAGCCCCTGTTGCAGGGGGACTTCCCTGACAGGTTGAGCAAACGTCCCTAAACACGTGCCAGGACTGGTTGCTCAGGTCAGGCGAAAGGTCTGCAGAACATCTTGAATTCCCTCTTTTATGTCCTTCACTGTACGGAGGTAGGGTAGCTAGAGACACATCAATACCTGGAAGAGGAGATCTTTGATTTCTTTCTGTAGCTTTTGAAAATGGCATTTTCAAATCCTATCAGACTCACCCTCTGTAGAAGTTGTTAGAAGATGGAGCTCACAAAAGGCCCTGCCAGGCATTGCAGCAGCCGCTGGAGTAGAAACTGCTTTGTTTTGCCCCCAGCCTTTGGAATCTGTTCTGTGTTTTCTTACATGTCCTGGTCTGGTGAACATAGGTCACCGGATTAGGTACCACTTATGAACACCTGCATCCATATGATGAAATAGGCTGCAGAAAAAGTTTGCTCTGTTGGCAACAAAGCTTCAAGAAATGTGGAAATGTCAGAAGTTGTCTTGTGGCATAATTTTAGGTAATGAAAATTTCAGCCGTGTATAATTGATATCAGTGCAATATAATCACAACAGTATTCCGACATGAAACAGTTTGCAGAATTGAATGTCAAACTTGATTCAGGATTGCCATTGAAAGATTTGTGTGAGTGGAGCAGAAGCAAGGAAAAGGATGGATTTGTTATTATTTTCATTCTGCTGTTGTTTTTAAAATGAAATTGTAGCCATCCAGTCATGAGAGGTTACTGCAAAGAAGCAGAAAATAAGTGTCCTCACAAAGAAACTTGCTATTTTCAAGGGTGCTGCTTTGGTGGCAGCAGTTCTGGAAACGTGGGCAAAGTTAGGTGCAATCCTGGGAAAAAGTCTCAGGCGGGAAGTCCACCTGAGCGGAATCACAACAGGCAAACGTGCAATTAGTATGTATGGGACAGATAGCAGGAGGAGGAAGGAAACACCAGATTATTGTGAAGGGGTATGTGAGAAATCCTGGGAGTGGATATATTTTAACGTTTTTGTATATGCCTTGATGCAAGGTCTCAGTGTAGGTCATCATCAAAATAAGTGTCAGGCACCTCCTGAAAACATCGAGCTTGTTTTTCCCACACACCCTGCCCCGCTTCTCTTCATGCTGTCCTGATGTCCTCAAGGTAACAACCTGTGGTGGCCCCCGGGGGCCACGCTCGGCGCCCCGGGGCTCCTGCGCCGCCGCCTCAGCGCGAGGCGGGGACGCGAGGCCGCGGCGGCGACGCGGGCAGGGGAGGCCGCGGCGGGGGCGGCCGCGCCGGCAGCACCGCGCGCCCCGCTCGCTTGGCTGACTTTCAAGACGCAGGCGGAAAAGCGGCCGCGCCGCTAATTGCCGCCGGGTCCCGCGGCGAAAATGGTCCGTGACAGTCGCGGGAGTTCAGAGAGGGAGGAAGGCAGATCGGTTTAGTGTCAGCCGCAATTAGATAATCAAAGCTTAAAAAAATCCCACTGCGCTGATACCTTAACCTGGCGCTGGGGCGCGCCGCGAGGGGCCGGGGGAGGCGGGCGCGCGCGCCAAGGGCATTTCCATAGCCAGCGCGGCCGAGGCCCGGCCGAGCGCGCAGGTTGTGCGGGCGCACGCCTGCACGGAGCGCTTTTTCTTGGCAGCTCGACAGGATGAGGCTTGCGCTGTGCACGGCCGACATGTTGAAGCCGAGAGCCCTGGAGAGCGCAGAGGCAGCAGCAGTAGCAGCAGCTCTGCACGCAATGTAGCGTCTCCTAGGATGGTGGGGCGGCTCCTTCCTGCAGGTATTTTATTACCCGACAGCCCTTTTTTTTCAGAGCCAAAGGAGGAGGAGAGGAGGTAAAGAGAGAAAAGGGAAGGAAAAAAGTAACCCTAAGCCTGAGAAAATAGCATCTGCTTCTGTTAAATCAATTTATTACATAACATTTCAGAGGCAGAGCAGCAGCGCAGCGTCCTGAGCTTTTTGGCTGCGTTTCAGGTTTGATAAAATGGCGTCTTCGCAGCGAGCTGCTTGCTAGAGATATGTTGCACTGAGCAGAAAGATGAAATTGTCTGGCATTTTCTCCTGCTGTTTCTGCTTTGTAGAGGTAGCGTTCAGAGGAATCCCTACTAATTGTGAAAGCTGTTGTTTTATTTGTGCTTGTTTTGCTAATGCGTTTAAAGGGTTCCAGCATCAGAGGAAATGAGCTACGTTTTAATGTCGTAGTGCAGCAAATTAAAGCGGGGTAACAGCCTTTCCCACTTGGGCACTTAGCGATGGCTTAGTCTTGGAATAAATAAAGCTGTTTTATTCAGTGCTTCCATTTCTGTCTTCCCACGTTACATCTGCTTTCCAAGATTTCATAAAATGAGACTTGCTGTAAGTTGGCTTCCTAAGTTACTTCCAATCGATGGCAGTTTTCAAATTGGTCCTGAGCTTTAGACTGTATATGGATATATCTAAATGTGCCTGGTACCCTTAAATATTAGCACTGTCACTCACAGATTTGCTACTTTGCTGTATTTTGTTTCTCGGAATTGATGCTTGCATCTTGTTGATTTTTATAAACTATATTTGCTCTAGCACTTCAACTGCTTCTGGCAGTTCCCGTTTAATTGAGAATTAAAAAAGTCATGTGTAGTCTGTTTTGAAGCTTGGCTAATTTTTTGAAGTGAAAATTATTTCTTTTTGCAGGGGGGAGGTACTAACACGCCTTTCTGTTGAGCTTACCTGCTCGGAACCCTTAAACTTTGCATGATAATTAAACCCCCCGCCCAGGGCTGTCCCCAGCCTCCAGGATATTTCTCTCTTGTGCTTGTCAAAGCTAAAGACAAGACAGTCTGTAATGTGTCATTTCGGCAGGACAAATCGAGCCAATGAATCTCATTGCTTTTATGCTGACTAAAATGAATTGCAAAATAAAATTAGTATTGGGGGAGGGGGGCAAGGAAGGAAGTCTCTATTAGATTTGATTTAAAAAGGGATAAACACAACTTTATTAATAACATGGTTCTCATTAAATATTTATGTCAGGCTTTGCCATTTCACACCCTCTCCATGCTTTGGTTCGTAAATCAGCTGAATGTTGCATTACAGCTGAGGATGCCTAATTTCACTGTGCACAGTTCAAACTAATTACAGTAATTGGAGTTGGGAAGACGCACTTATTTTTAACTCAGCTGAATAAAAATGAAAAGAAATTCTCCTCTCAAACACATTTTCAGAGGTGGATCTACGTTTCAGATAAACAGCTTGTTCTGGCAAAGTATTGTTTCAATAATTATTTCAAAGAAACCCATACAAGCGTTTCTCACATTTCACTCTCGCAGCTTATGCTTGTAATCTATGTCAACATTAAACTGTTTTTACAACTAATTATTCATACTAATTACGGAGCGCAGGCAGAAATGGTTTCTATTTTTAGTAAGCACTGAATCAAAGTTTGCAAAGCGTATTGAGTACAATACTTAGTAATACCAGTAATCTTCCCTCTCCCTACTAAGGATATTATAAATAACTCTTATTGCTAATGCTGATCCAGGCTGTGCATTTTTCAGGTATCAGTTCTGTTGCAATTTGACAGAAGTTGGGTGTTTATGCTTAAATGTTAGTATTAGATTAATTTTTCCTTCACAACTGCTGAAGAAATTTTGCTCATCAAAGGAGCATTATTTTATGAAAGATGCACATTTCAGCTTTTCTAACACAAAATGCTACTTTAAAAGTCGGTTTCACATTTGTGACTCACCAGTACTAAGACCTGCTAATATAAAATACTTGTGGTTCTTGTGCCTGATGTGTTGCTCAAAATCTTCATTCTGTTCCTGGAGGAAAGCTAGAAATGCTCCTGACAGCCTGCAGTGAAAGGGGAACCAGTTCTCAAGAACTAATATTTTTAATGGCTTCCCCATTTCAGTTGAACAGCTTTGAAAATAAAACAGAAGAAAATATTGGCAATTTTTATGAAGACTTAGTTTCTTAGAATGTTGGAGGGAATTTCTACTTTTTTTAAAAAAAAGGAGAGGGAAAATTTCCTTAGATTTAATCATTAAAAAGATTTTTCCTTTTCATTAGTTTGCCTGTATATTTTAAATCCTCATGGATTAAGTAGTACTCTGAGCTACTGTTTAGTTATTTATTCTCAAGGAGAAGGGAAGTAGAGAAAATGGAAAAATGTCTCTTGTTTATTTGCTTCCAGAGGCAGGAATATAAAAATTACTCTCTCCGGGGTCTGTACTCAAACTGTTATTTTTCTCCAGGACTGAAGTCACGGATTTTTGTAGCTTGTGTGTTTATTTTGTGCATTCTTTTCCACTCTCTTCATTTGCCTCTCGGTTGTCCTGTTACTGCTGGGTTTATGGCAGCAGCGTCCTGGTGTTGGAGCTGGCCAGTGACGTTCGGGCACTGCGCAGTGACTGTGTCTCTCCGAAAAACGAATCAAGTCCTGCAGGCTGAGACTAGAAGAAAGTTGCTGCTTCTAAAGAGCTCTTGCGAGTCGTCTGCTCCGGCAGGTCCTCAGCTACGTGGGAACCACCCTCAGGTTTTCCCAGGCATTTTTGAGACTCACTGATGTAGTCCAGAAGCTGAAGCCAGACAGTTTAGAAAGCTGGTAACTGAAGTAGCTTTTGGAACAGCATCTGCCTTAAATCTCCAAGAAACCATCTTTGTCTGAGTGCATTCCTTTCTTTCTTTTTTTCCCCTTTTATTTGTGTTGTAGCAGATAATCCTACTGCTGTTCGTGTTATACCGGAAGGATTTGGATTTGGATTTAGATTTTTGCCAGATTGTTTGGGCTTTTTTTTTCCTTTTTTTTTTTTTTTTTTAGTGTATTACTTGTGCGAGCTCAGCCTGATGACACTGAGCAGGCCGCGGAATGGGGAATGTCCAGGACAGGTACCGTGACGATTCCCTATCTTATGTCGTATAACAGATTTCTGTGAGCCCTTATCAAGGCGGCTGCTTTGAGATCAGTCAGTGGTTATTGATAGTGGGTGTATATGAATCTCAGTAAAAGCAACTGCACCAATGATACCTGGCAGTATCTGTTGATCTGTAACCCCTTCAAAAGAATTCCTCTCGTGGGTTTTTTTTTTCTTTTTTTTTTTCCCTTATTTCTCCATCCCTCAGAATCCTAGTATCTCACTTGATGAATCATTTTGCTTCGTAACTCTCAGGAATCTTCCACAGCTCTGTTTAGTCACCAACTTTTTCCATATCCTCCCCTTTTCTTTACCTTCTCCCTTCAAGCGATTTCATCTTTGAGTAGGACTTTCACAATCACTTCTGTTAATAAAAAGAAGGAAAAAAAAAAAAAGATTGAAGCAGCTTCTTCCCATCCCGTGTTGCGGGTCTTCCCGTCGCGGGCGCCGAGGTGCCGCGTTGCGCGGGGCCTTGATCCTTCTTGGCAGGCCGGCCCTCGCAGACGCTCTCGCTTGCCTTGGGCAGCAGCCTCCTTCTGCCGGGCGCTCGCGGACCCGCCATGGCAGCTTTGACAAGAGGTTTTTTTTATTGGACCTATACATTTCAAGCCACTTCTAAATCTTTCTGGCAGTCTGAAATGTACTGCTGAATCTCACCGCCCACAGTGTTGGAAAAAAATCTCACATAACTCCTCTTATCTGATTCCTTGGTTACCTCAGCTTCTTATCTTCTGGCCTCGCCTGCTGCCCCTTTCTTCCTTTGTTATTTTTACTCTGCTGAAAATGCTGCTTGGCTCATTTTTTCTGACCCTGTCAACCCTTTTTAAGTCATTTCACTGGCTTTCTTTCATGTTGCGTGTCTTACCTAAGATTCTGGTCTCTGTTTAGCACCTGCATAGCAAACCTGGATTATGAGATAAGTTTTCAGCCTCCTCCTTCATCTCTGGCACCGTTGCAGACCTGCAATGTCCCCATTCAGTTTTGTCTGGGAATAATATGATGCTTTCTTCCTTTCCAGCCACTGTGCATAGGAGAAAAGCCAGGTAAATCTGGCTCCTCTCATATTATATTTTCTCTTTGGATCTGCCATAAAAGCCTCAATTATTTTGTTCTTTCTGTGGAACACTTCTTCCCTCTAATCATAAATTTCGATGTAGTACTTAGCTGAAATTCAGTTTGACTTTCAGGAACTCTGCTCTAAAAATACTTCTGAATTAATAGATGAGCTTTCAGTTTCTTCCTGGCTCATGTGACATGAGCATTCCATAGCATTCCTGTCTATATTATGAGTTTTTAAATGCAAATTCTTCTATACAGCAGTTTTCTCTCTTCCAAAAATATCCTTGAATGCATTGGTGGAAGTTGCATTTGTGAGGATGAGAGCTGGAGCTCTTAGATACTGACATACTTGAAGGTCTCTCTCATGGAAAAATTCTGCTGTCTCCTTCTGGTCCATCCTAAGCTGGCGAGCCTGTCTTAGACTGTCCCGTAGAGGCATCTTCAAAAATAAAAGTTTAGGGAAGTACTGAGATTGAAGGTTTAGTCAGAGCGTTAGGACATTTGAACAACTACAACACCTAAGGATTTAAAAAGAAAAAAGCAAAGAATGGCGATAGAGACTGTCCTGCTTTAGAGTGTTCTTTCCTCATTGCTGATCTTCATTAGGCAACTTGAGTAATCGGTCTTGTCTACTAAATGCTTGAAAAGCTACAAGTGAAATGTGTGAATAACTGGGCTGGGTTTGAGAGAGGAAGCTCTTTTTATTCTTAGAATAAATTTTTCCAGGTATTGGAATGCTTTTATCTGGAGGCCATTAAGGAAGAGCGAGTTACATTAATATATATTAGGCATCTGCTATTAACAGCTCGTTGAGGAGGCTGGTATACCAATTGCCCACAAAATAGTTCTTGCATTTCGTATTCAAATCTAATCTAGAATAATAGAGCATAAAAAAAAAGAAGTTGTGTTATTGCAGGGTTACAGCAAGTAAAAATAATTGATATTCAGAATTCATAACGTACCGTTCAGGCACGGTTTCTCCGTTATTCAGAAAACCAGTTAGAAAGTTAGAAGAACCGTGCTGCAGGTTGCCGTTAGTCAGTATCCCTAGGACCTCACTGAACAATTTGCAATAAAGGTTCTTTGGGAAGAAAATGAAGCAATTTGTACTCAAACTCTCTTGTACAGAGCAATCAGCGTATAAATAAAAGCTTCAGATTCATAACCCGAAGTGAGCTTGAAATTGCCTCATCTTGCAGTTTATTAAATTCCGTACTCTAGCAAGCAAGTAGACGTTGAAGAGCTCTGGGTTAAATTTTTGGGTGAGCATAGTTATTTAAAGGTGTGGGAAGTACTATGAAAACCCTGCATTCCGAGTATCTTCACAAGGTAACGTTTATTTTCTTTGGTTTGGGAAAAAAACTGGACTGTACGTGCAGGTTAAAGGATTTGCAGGGGGACTTGAACACTTTTAAGAGTTCAACTGCCTGGCAAAACGGACTTATTTAGGAAAGTTTATGTTCTCTGCCAAGAAGCAAGTTAAACGAATGTTTTTTTAAATGCATAATTGACACAGAATAGATAAGCCGACTGTCAGTAGTTGTCTGTGTACAGAAAGGTTTGAGAAAAACCTAAATGAAGTATGTGGTGATGGGGCTGTGCCTGTGTTGTTATAAGCAATGACTGGTGGACAGTTCAGACTTTTTGTTAGATACTCTTTTATGGTGGTTCTTTGAAGAATGAGAATTGATCGTGCCAAAATAAATGACAAGAGTCTCCTCAAGATCTCCTAGAGCATCTTTTTCGACTTTGCTCTTTAGGTTTTTCCTGTCAATTGTATAATTGCTATCCATATATATTATCTGTTTATTCTTTTACTGATGTATCCAGAAATGCAAAACATTTTTATTAGTCTGCCCTAAACCCAAATGCTTTCATTTTAATTGAGAGTTTGGACAGAATAAGAAACATAAATATGAGCATGGTGTTTTATGGTAGCAAAGAAATCTGCTGTTTCACTTCAAGAAATGCAATCCACACTTCTGTTAACATAATTCTGAGTTTAACTTTGAGTGGTACAATAGTCTACGATAGTCCTTGCTAGGGTTTTTTTTTTTTCATGGTGCTTGGAGCAGTGGACTCATTTTTAACCTTGTTGGATCCTTTCAGATCTCAGTCACAGTGGATTGGGAGACCATTATGAAAATTCCCACTGGGGACAGCAGCCCACTTTCCGGAGTGACGGCAACTGCAGCTGGGATAAAGTGATAATAGACAGGACTGACAAGGAAGCGTGGCCTTCCATTACAGGAGCTGAGACTGAATCTGCCTCAGAATGTACTACAGACACTGACTCTGCCTCCAACTGTGGCTCAGAGAACAGTAGCATGGCTACAGGGAGTGCCCAAGGCAACTTCACTGGACATACAAAGAAAACTAATGGCAATAATGGCGCCAACGGAGCACTCGTCCAAAGCACTTCTAACCAGAGTGCCCTTGGAGCTGGTGGAGCAAACGGCAACGGCAACGCGGCCAGAGTGTGGGGGGTGGCTGCAGGCCCCAGCTCTGGCCTAGCTCACTGCTCTGCCAGCGGTGGGGATGGAAAGATGGACAACATGCTTGGAGATGGTAGAAGTCAAAACTGCTGGGGTGCTTCCAACTCAAATGCTGGCATTAATCTTAACCTTAACCCTAATGCCAATCCAGCTGCCTGGCCTGTACTTGGACATGAAGGAACTGTGGGAGCAGGCAACCCTTCCAGTATTTGCAGTCCGGTCAGTGCCATAGGTCAGAACATGGGCAACCAGAATGGGAACCCGACAGGCGCCTTAGGTGCCTGGGGAAACTTGCTGCCGCAAGAGAGCACAGAACCACAAACGTCCACTTCTCAGAATGTGTCTTTCAGCGTACAACCTCAGAACCTTAACACTGATGGACCAAATAACACTAACACCATGAACTCTTCACCAAACCCTATCAATGCAATGCAGACAAATGGACTGCCAAACTGGGGGATGGCTGTTGGTATGGGGGCCATCATCCCGCCCCACCTGCAAGGCCTTCCTGGTGCTAACGGAACATCAGTTTCTCAAGTCAGTGGGGGCAATGGTGAAGGAATGGGCAGTTCAGTGTGGGGGATGTCCCCAGGTAATCCTGCCACAGGAAACAGCAATTCTGGGTTCAGTCAGGGGAATGGAGACACTGTGAACTCAGCATTAAGTGCTAAACAAAACGGATCCAGCAGTGCTGTGCAAAAGGAAGGAAATGGAGCAAGCGCGTGGGATTCGGGGCCTCCCGCTGGTCCTGGGGTCCTGGCGTGGGGAAGGGGCAGTGGCAGCGGTGCTGTTGGGGGGATGCATTCTGGAGCTTGGGGCCACCCCAGCCGCAACGCCAGCAACGGCGTCAACGGCGAGTGGGGCAAGGCCTCAAACCAGCATTCCACTAGCGACATCAGCGGGAAAGGATCAACGGGGTGGGATAGCTCTAGCGTTCCCGGTCCCAATCCTGCCGTGCAGCAGGGCAACGAACAAATGAACTCCTGGGCCAAAGCTGCAGCGTCCGGCACCGCAGCTAGCGAAGGAAGCAACGACAGCGGTGGGAGCCAAAATGAAGGCAGCGCTGGGAGGGAGGGGGCTGGAGAAGGCAGGAGGAGAGACAAAGGGATGATCGACCAAGGGCAAGTTCAGTTGCCAAGAAATGACCTTGACCCCAGGGTCCTGTCCAATACAGGGTGGGGACAGACCCCTGTAAAGCAAAACACTGCCTGGGAATTTGAAGAGTCCCCAAGGTCCGAACGGAAGAATGACAATGGAACAGAGGCCTGGGGTTGTGCAGCTACTCAATCTTCAAACTCAGGGGGGAAGAACGATGGGTCCATCATGAACAGTACAAATACCTCTTCAGTATCCGGGTGGGTCAACTCTCCACCTGCGGCTGTTCCAACAAACACAGGTTGGGGAGACAGTAACAACAAAGCACCAAATGGCCCAGGGGGATGGGGAGAGTCAGCAAGCTCTACTACTGTTACTAATGCTGCTGCTGCCAAAAGCGGCCACGCTTGGAGTGGGACCGCAAATCAGGAGGACAAATCACCCACCTGGGGTGAACCTCAGAAGCCCAAATCTCAAAACTGGGGAGATGGACAGAAATCAAATCCAAGCTGGACTTCGGGTGGTGGAGATTGGGCAGATTCATCATCTGTTCCCGGACATTTGGGTGATGGGAAGAAGAATGGATCTGGATGGGATTCTGACAATAGATCCGGGTCTGGTTGGAATGATTCCGCAAGGTCTGGGACCAGTGGGTGGGGAAATGGCACAAACAGCAAGGCTAATACAGGTACAAGTTGGGGGGAATCTCTAAAACCAGGCCCCCAGCAAAACTGGGCTAATAAACCCCAGGAGAGCAATGTGAGCAACTGGGGAGGAGCTGCTTCTGTCAAACAGACGGGGTCGGGGTGGGTTGGGGGGCCAGTGCCAGCCAAACAAAAAGAGAACTGTGAGGCAACTGGCTGGGAAGAGCCGTCTCCTCCGTCCATTCGCCGCAAGATGGAAATTGATGATGGTACCTCAGCTTGGGGCGACCCGAACTACAACAACAACAAGACTGTAAACATGTGGGATAGAAATAATCCTATAATCCAGAGCAGTACCACAACCAATACCACCACCACGAGCACCATTATCAACACGAACATGGTTGAACCGCAGCCATCGCACCAGTCAAGTGCCCAGCCGAACCGCTCCCCGCTGCTTGGTCCAGGTATGAAAATATGAAAATTGTTCTATTTGCTTTTGAAACAGAGGTGAAACTCAAAGATTTTAAATCTGGTTTTCTTATTGCCCACTCCCCCCCCCCTTTTTTTGGAGGAATAAACAGGTAACTTTCGAATAGGGAAGAGCAACTTTTGAATACATAAAACAAATGACAATGTTTAACAGAATGTCATCCGCTTGGTATTTTTTCTTTATTCACTTTGTTCGCTCTGGTTGTCGTATAACAATTTTCTGAGTTTTTCAAACAGCTGTCGCTCATGGGAACTTACATTATTTGATTGTGTTACATTCGCTGGCATTAATAAAGTCCATGCTTCCTTTGGAAGTTCCCACTTGGTGCATTTAGCAATTGAAATCCTGCTGATCTGGAGGACATGCTGTGAAATCCACTGAGAAGCTTGTGGAATTCTGTTAAAAAAAAAAAAGAGAGAGATTTAATTATATTTAACCCATATGCGGAAAGAGAGCATCAGGAAACCCAAGTCAAGATCTCCTCTTAAACTTGAAGTCAGTATTGCTCAAGCTCAGCAGAAAAAAAATTGCAGAAATTTAATCATTACTACTGAAGCAGTATTAATTTCTTGTCTTATAACAAGGCCCATAGAACTGGACATACAATTATTAATCTTCTTAATTCAAAGTATTCAAAATAACTAATTAAAAGTCCAGGAAGAATTGCAAGGATTTTTTACTGGCTGCACAATGAAGGCAAGCAAAACTTTAAAAAAAATCAGATTAAGAAAATGCCGGGTTCTTAGATTCTTGGTCTATATTTATTTCTTCACAGTGAGACGATACTTTGTTTTAGCAGCTTCTTTAAATTCGACCATTGCGGGGTTTGCATATTTTGTTAACCCTTTTTTCCTTTTATTTGCCTTCTGCTTCTATTTTTTCAGTCTTTGTTCTTGTTTAGACACTCTGCATCTGTTTCTTTTCTACAAACCGTATCTCTTGGCAACAGACACAGTTTTTTTTAAGAGTTGCATGGGTTTAGGCTGTTGCTGTTCTGTGTCTTCTGTTTGTTGTCTTTTATAGAAATTATTTTTCTCCAGCCTTTGGGTCACAAACATGGATAATATCCCAGATTTCTATGTTTTTCATGGAGTTGAAGATTGGTTAAAGATGTCACTGCTCAGGGTGAACAGGTGTACCAATTGCAGGTTTTTAGGAATAGAAACTATGGGATTTTTTTTCCTTTGAAAACAAGGTACTGTTGTAGATAACCAAGGAGGAAGAAAAAGAAAACAAATGCATTAAGAGAGCAGAGTTTTAACCAGAAGTTACTGGAAGGCCTTTCTACATGACGTCCCACAGACTTCTCAAAAGAAATCTCATCTTGCCATTCTGTATGAAATCCTTCCATCCAATGCCGTCTCCTAAGTTTTTGTTTTGACTTGGTCGTGGCTAAATATAGCCTTTTTAATTGTGCTTATCTCCAAGTGGGATCTGTTTTCACTTCTTAATTTTTGTCATTTTTATTCTCTTGCCAGTGTTCTGAAATAATTCAGGCTTACTGTAACATCTGTATAAAAATAGTCTCGTGTTCCCTGCTTTGGCTCAGTCTTTTAACAGTCGAGGGTATGTGTTTTAATACAGTGACATGAGATTCAAAAGGAGAACTTGAAAGGAGTTTGCGAGCGGTCTGTGCAACATGTTCGATGCCTAATTCTAATTTGCCTGAAACTAAATTTCCCTCTTTCCTTCCCTTAAACTTCCTTGACGTTTCTGAATTGTGCTGTCGTTGAAGTATTTGCCTGTTTGTTTGCTTTAAACTGATTTTTGCCTGATTATGCTTGTGCTTGTAAAACCGTTCACGGATAAGGCCGCATCGTTCATGCTGCTCATATAATCTTAACACCTTGCAGAGGAAAATCTAGTGTTTGGAATCTTTCACAATTTGAGAATTGGCATTTAAAAATCGCTGGAATTTCCTCTGGGAATAGATAGTAGCACAGCAGTCCTTTTCCTTGCACAGTAGTTGTGTGAAAAGGGTATGATTATGTGTAAGGAAAGGCAGAACTGTAGCGCACTGATGAGTGGTGGTGTAAGATGCTCCAGCTGTGGGAACACGGCATTAACGTTGGCGGTTGAACTTCGCGCAGGGGTGACGATGTGCCTTGCCAATCCCTTTTATCATTGGCCCTTATTCAGGGAACATCAAGAGGAGCAAGTGCTGGATTCTCCTGCTGTGCTAGCAGGGAAGCCTGTGGTGCAGCTGTAAGGCAGCACACACATGCTCAAAGCAAAACGATGTTTTATCATGACGCCGCGTAGCCCCGGTTAACTGTTCACCAGGGAACAGCGGTCGTGTGGGGTTTCAAGTTTATACTACATCAGTTTAGAAAGAGAGGGCAAGTCACAGTCTTGTTATTCAGGTTGTCACCCGTCCCCAGCAGTTCTCAAAATTCCTTGCATACAGAAATGAAAAGCCAGTAATGGGAAGCAGATGTTGGGACACACTTGATGAAAATGCTCCAAGGAGTTTCTTTTTGTGTTGTAAAAAAACAAAATGTGGGTAGCTAATGTGATAAATGGACTCCTGTCTGGTTTTAGGGACTTCCTCCGAAACCACTGGAGAGTTATTTGAGAAAACAAGCAAAGAGCTAGTGGTTTTGACTTAGATTAAATGTTAACCTAAATTACTTGTGTATAATTCTTAGCAGCACTCTTAACTCTTCCAAATTTCATACAGGAGAGTGAGGACGGAGAAGTTTAACAGGTAGGGAATGAGCAAGAGAGAGAAATTGCTGGATCCTGGAGAGCCACAGACTGTCCTCCAAGTGCTCGGAAATGGCCCTGTCATCCCCCTGTTCATATGGGATAGGTGGAGACTGGCAGGATTCCAGCCGTCCCTCTGAAAGAAGGAACTGATAGAAGATAATGTAGATTTACCTATGGCACTTTTATAGTGAGAGTTAAGGTCTCTGGAGATCCTAGAGCGTAAATAATTGAAATTTTAAACAGCTCCAAATCCTGAAAGCTCTGAAGTCCTCCTCTCTTTCTTTTATCATTTTGTACTATCATCTGGGTGGCAACTTAAATATCATTCATAATATGTCATTTGCATGAAGCAAAGAATGCAAGAGTACTTTCATTGAATTGCGTTAGAGTGGATTGGAAACAAGATCCGCTTGGAGCTCCCTTAGGATGCCTCTGGAAAAACCTGACGTGCTGTGGAGGGCGCTCAGCCCTGGAACGAGGGAGTCCTGGGGGTTCCACAGAGCTCTGCCCTCCTTCGCTTCGAGGGCGCCGGCCCTGCGGAACGCCGGCTCCGTGCGTACGGACTGCAGAGCTGCCAGCTCCTGCTGGGAGCAGCTCCCGGGCTGCGGGGACGGGAACCCTTTGGAAAATGACAACATGAAAGGTCAAGGCTCATGGGCGGCGCTTGGAAACATGCAGCCTCCCCCCCGCGCACCTTTTCATGGCTCATTTCCATTATTCTTAGACCAACTAGTGAATATTGAGGAAGTAATCTCATTTTGCTGCAGAATCTCATCCTTTTTCGTCTACAGAAGGTCCTAGTATGAAATTTGCCTCTGTTGTAGTTAGACGCTTCCGCTATTTATCACAAACCAAGCAACTTCAAGGAAAACAATTCCTGTTATCCAAATGGCTATAGGGTTATTTTGAGGGAAAACAACTGTATCCTGCCAAAGTTTAGCTAACATTTTACTTTCCCTTGAGGATTTCCTGTTGGCTGGGGCCCAGCGTTAATTATGTTTTGTTTTGTTTTTTCTATAAGACAAACTGCCGATGTGTCCGTATTTATTACTCACTCTGATCTTTTTGTTTCTTGCAATTCTGAGTGTTTAAAAATGTCCATATTAAAAGCTCACTCTCCTGCCAAAGAACCCTTTAACAGAGTTTACTCTGTTTAAAAACAACATTCATCCAGATCTCTTTTTAAAAAAGGAGCTTTTTCTCAGGAAAATCTAGCTACATTAAAAAAAAATCACATTATTATCCTTGTTATCCTTCCAAACAGTGGTATAAAGAAACTTTTAACAGTAATTTCTTGCATTCACTTGATCTTCTGTAATATAGTCTGCAAACTTCCTTCGTTGTGAGCTGTATGGTACTGGAAAGCACCGCGTAGCCTGGGGCAAGCTCTTTGCACGGAGCTGTCTGATAGTTCACCTGGGTGTGAAAAGTCTTACGAGGTTATTCTGAAAATCAAGGACAAATATTAAAAAGACTTCGTTAGCAGAATGCAAAGGAAATAAATTTCCTGCTACCTGCAGCATTTTGCAACATCCATTTGCAAGTGTGACCTTGTGCGTCCCTTCAAGCTTCTAAAATGGAGCAGTCGTGTAGAATCATAAAAAGATGGCAAAAAAATAACAACATTAAGAAAGAAGTTGCCTCTTGGACAGAAAAAACAGATTCATAATTGACAAATATGCTAGAATTTGCATAGAGGTTAATTTTTGGAGTATATAAATTCTGCAATAGCCTTCTGCTTTTATAAACTAGTTTCCTGAATTTAATTCAATCTGTCAAGATTCTTTTCCAAATGTTTATTTTAATGAATTTTGTTTGTTTGTTTGTAGTTACAAGTATTATCTTAGCGAAGACTATCTCATTATTTCTAATCCCATAATATTTACTCCTCGTTGCACTTAAGGCAAAAATGACCTGGCGTTGCACATCTGTGCTCTTTAATCAATGTTATTGAATTTACAGGAACGAATGGTCCAATTCCTTTTTTAATTCCACAAACTGGCCCACTTTAGCAATTCAGCATATGAATTGTGTTCTGTGGTTGATTTTATGGGTGCTTATAGTTTCCAGTGGAGTTTGCATGAATGCAGAGAAATGCTGCTCTTCTGCCCGCTCTGCCTTTGCCGCCGGGGCGGCCCTTCGGACGTGCTTTGCTTATTTGCTTCATTTGTGTGCAGTTAATCCCTTTCAGATGCCGTGTAATTAAAATAAATCCATGCAGTTGTCTGACAACTGTCTCCTGAGTAGTGAGAAAGAAATTCAAATAAAATGCTGCTTAACTTAGTTTTCTTAAAGATGCAAGGAACAATCTTAAATAAGGATTTTAGGCTTTTCTTCCACTGTTGGCTAAGTAGTATCCAAAATGTTATTGACTGCACGTTGACAGCAGCTTCCAGTAGCAGAATTGCTGTTGAAGTCAGCAAGTCCAGCAACGACTTCCAGTGAACATAAACACGTAGCTTGAGGAAACCCTCTTGCTTAGCCCATGTGCTCAAGTGATTCCTTGTCGCTGTCCACGTTCTTGGGTATCTGTTGGTGTAGAAATGAAGTAATCATAAGAAAATTGTTTTCTTGCTGTTATGTATGACTTGTTTTATATATACATGTATACATACGTGTATATCCATTTATAATAGACACAAGTTATTTGTATATTATACATATATTTACTTACATTATTTTTATATGTGTGTTATTTAAATAATTCATATAATATGTTGTTTAAGTATAATATTTATTTATGTATACTTTGTATAAATGTATCCATTTATATGGATTTTTGTGTACATATACTTATGTGTGTTTTTATGTCCAGTGTATAAATATACATTTATATGGTCTTTAAAAGGAGTTTCATGTATGATCAAAATCTGTCTTATGAAAAATCTGCTAAAACGAACAGGTCTTCCATGAAGGTAGGAAGGTGTCCTAGCTGCATATTGTTTTGGGGAGAAAAAAATCTTTTGAAAGACTTTAAAAAAATATATATCTCAAATGTTCATGTGCAACAGAAATGCTGAACCCCTGTGTGCAGGAAAAAAAAACAGAAGTAACTGTAATTTAAAATCTGGTTTAAGCTTTTTCAGTGTCGCTCCATGTTGCTCTTAATGGCTCAAAAGCCGCATGCCTGGGCTTGGTATATTCAGCATCAGAAGTAAAATCACTGCCCTATGGATTTAAGTTCATTAAATTCAAGTCAGGCTAAAGACATTCCTTTCGAGTAGCTTACACCTTCTCATGAATTAAAGTGATGCCCGGTTGGATGACAGTGACTCCTATGTGTATTCCTCATTTGTGCTCTGGGTTCTGAGTGCACTCACATCCAGTTGGGCTGGAAAAGCCATATGGATTCTAATGCGGAGCTTCAGCATGAAGGTGTGTGTAGGGAGCATGCTCAGCCATGAGTCATAAACTAATAAAAGGTTTAGGGACTAACTTCAACATATATAAACCGTGACCACTTAAGGTGGTAACACAGATACCTTCCCACGAGACCTGGTGCTTGCACAGCAGCCTGCCTGCTCCTGCTGATGCTGAAAAATGATCCGTATCTTTGTGCTGCTCTTTGCTCAAGAAAAAGGCTTTTGAGAGCAAATGATGGACAAAAAAACCTTTGCACTTTGCCTTGTTTCAGCAGGCTGGGGCGAAATGCCTACTGTCCACGCGAAGAGCGAAGCCTCCTGGGGAGAGCCGTCCTCCCCCTCCGCTGCGGTTGACAACGGCACTTCGGCGTGGGGGAAGCCCCCCAGCACGGGGACCGGGTGGGGAGAGAATCCTGCCGAGCCGGCAGGGCCCTACGGAAGAGCAACCGCTCCAGCTGCTGCCCCAGCGCTGTGCAAACCAGGTGAGCGCGCTCGGAGAGACGCCCCGCGGAACGACACAGGAGTACAGGCCTTTACTGCTGCTTGTGTTCCCCCAAAGCATTGATTTCTTCTGGTTTTATGTGCATTTAAATCAAAGGCTGTGTTTTTTGTTGTCCAGAAGCTGTCTCAAAACTTTAACATTCCAGATACCAAATTCTCTCCCATGATAATACATTTAAAAATAGAAATACAGTGAATTTGCCCAGGAGATTCAATTATGCTCATTATAGTGATTTTGGTGGGAGAAGAAACACCTGAGAATGACTTGTCAAAACTTCACTATTCTGTGAAAGTGAAGGAAGTGGAGGATGTCCTCTTCATCTCTTAAAACTGTTCACAGGTTCAGGAACATCCTGAGCTACCTGTTGCTTTGAAACTCCTAAGTTATAAAAGCATTCCTTCTTCCACTACCTTGGAGGCTACAGTGGTTTTTAGCAGTTTCTTTTGCCTGTGGTGGTCTTTAAGCTCCACTTCTGCAAAACAGGGTACTGAGAGAGAATTGCATAGTCCCAAAAACCTGAAGAGAGGGATGGGAGGTCTTAAAAAGTGTTAGGACAGCCTTTGAGCAGAGCAGAAAACAAGCAGCAGCACCTCAAGCAAATCAGTTAGTGTAAAGTGTTCCTGTTAGCCCGCTTCAGCCCTCGTTCTTTTGAGGTCCAGATGAGTTTGCTTCTGACAGCTGGTAGCCTTGAAATTCAGTTTTGCTCATTGGAAAGAAAATGGCAGCTAAAATGGTGAGATTTGTGGAAAGCAAAATTGTGTCATCGGTGCGTGGTCGTATTGTTCCTCGGGAGATTTGAACGATCTTACTTGTTCAGGAGAAAGACAACCTGCTGTTACAGAATTTTTTTCTTTTATGACAGTTTTAGAGTATGTTTCTTTTTTGATAGCTTCAAGGAAAGAGTCCTTATAGTTTAATGCCAAATAAGCTCATTTTTGAATCTCCTGAAAATACTTAGATGTTTGTATAGGGCATAGTAAAGGGATGTTACTGTAAAATTTGCAGCAGGTGGAGTGATCTTCTTTTCTTCTCCCTCTCTCCACTCCCTCCAGCTTCAAAATCTATGCAAGAAGGCTGGGGCAGTGGTGGGGATGAAGTGAATCTCAGTACTAGTCAGTGGGAAGATGAAGAAGGAGATATGTGGAATAATACTGCCTCTCAAGAGAGCAGCTCCTCCTGTAATTCCTGGGGGAATGCCCCGAAGAAAGGACTTCAAAAGGTAGGTCAAAAATGAGGATAGTCTCTAAAAATCCATAGAACTGCAGCATTTCTAACATTGGCTATTGCATATATTCTTGCTAACATTAATACTTTGGATTGAATGGAAATCTATTCCCTTAGGAATGATGAAAATGTACTTGATGATAGTGGGAAGCGGATTTAAGTACCGCTTTGCTTACAAATAAAGTAAAAGCTGCTACTTATAAGGACCAACATACACATTACTCTTGAAGTCTTTCACTTTTTGCGTGCTCTGGAGGGTTCCTTGTTCCTCTTTTTGTTTTCTGTGATTTTTATAAACTTTTATGTGCTCTGAGGAGATAATAGCGTGTTAGCAAAGCAAATGGAAAAATCATAAAGAGGACTTTGAGACGCTTTCCATGGTGCCAGAAAGCCAAACTGTAGCCTGTGGTGAAGTGGTCTAGCAAAAACTATTTTCTACTTAGCAAAAAGGAATGGATAATCCTACGGTGTGGGACTGTTAGGAGAACAAAAGTAGATTTGTATTAATGCCACATGCAACCGAGGGCATGTGCAGTTACGTTAGGATGTTTTCCATTGCACAGAGGTTTTATGTCAGGAAAAAGCCAGCCCTCAAATCAAAGGGGTTAGGACTACATTTAGCCAGTCAGTCTGCTGTTCCGTTAGCCGGTGTGATTAGCCAGTGATTTGGTGAAGGATGGCTGTTTTTTCACAATGGCCGCACCCCAAAACAACTGGGCACTTGTCTCTTGGGAATTTCTGAAGAGTTGAACTGAAAAGCTCTTCCTGAGGATTTTGCAAGAGAAAAGCTAAAGAGCTCTTTTAAAGTCTAAGCGTTCTTGTGTGTTTTTTAAAAAATATGCTGAATAGGCATAACGTTCTTACCTTCCAGGTTGCAAAGTCATTTGGGAGAATGTTTTTCAGGGACTTTATGCTGTTTCAGATTTTTTTGTTATTATTTCATCATGTTTTTCCATCAAGAATAAAGATGAAAAAATTAAAGGTAGCTTCAATGCAAACCAAATAGTAAATAGTCCATTCAACAGCCATGCAACTGAGAGGAAATATTTATGCTCTGTGGGGGAAAAGAATCTTAGCTATTTTGTTTGCAGGCTTCCTGTATATGATATAAATATCTGCACTAACAGAGCTTGCAGTAGCATATGCTATTGAGAGGGAAAACTGGTCATATATTTGATCTATATGTCATTAGCATGCTTCTAGAAAATAGACCATTAATGACATTTCCCACTTCCTTAACTCAGGGCATGAAGACATCTAGCAAGCAAGATGAGGCCTGGATCATGAACCGTCTGATAAAACAGCTCACAGACATGGGCTTCCCTGTGAGTAGTGTTCGCGTTTCAGCATCTCCATGGCTCAGCTTCTGTAGCAGCTAGTTCTTTTTCTGGTGTTTCAGGCTATAGCTACAAAAGATAATTAGTCTTCATCTTTTCAAGGAATTAGTTCTCTTATCTGCATTTAGGCATTTTCCCTTATTTCAGAAGTTTGCTCTAAATTAATAGAATGCTCTTTGAGAGGACTTGCTAATAGACTTGATGACATTTATAGAACTTCCTGAGTTTTGTAACAACAGGGGTTGTTCTGAACTTCAGTAATTACGCATCAGTTCCCCAATCCCTTATTAACAGATGGAATTAGAGTATAGCTGTGTGCTGATTTTTTTTCTTTGTTTGCTTGCTAAGAGAGGCATATAGTAGCGATACTTAATTTAACCACAGAAAATAGGAAATATTTTAATAAAAGATGAATATGACTTGACCTTGTACAACTGTTACTTCACAAACAAACAACTGGATCTATGTGGGAACTGGTCAAAGCAGGGAAAACATGTATAAGCATCATTTGTGCCACTTAGTAAATATTAAATTAAGTATTTAAGAGGCATATCTGTTTTTCCGGTTTGTTTTGAAGTTATATAAGTGTGGTTACTTTTTCTTTTGACTTAATGCATATTGTTAACAGAGAGAGCCAGCGGAAGAGGCCTTGAAGAGCAACAATATGAATCTCGATCAGGCCATGAGTAAGTAGCTGTGTAACTAATTTTTTTTTTCTTTAATGCAACTGAAAAACATTCATGATTCTGGAGTTTGATTGTATCCAGTTTAATTGGATAACTTCATTTTTAATGTTTTTTTAGATTGTTTGGGCTTTTTGTAATGCAAAGCACTGAGAGTTTCAATCAAGATGGGCAGAGGTGTGAAGGTGCTTCCAAAGGCAAAATATATAGTTTTCTGTTAGAACAGGAGTGATTTGCAACAGATTTAGAAATAGTTTCTAGCGTGTTTTGGTGTTCAGAGTCCTGACAAATCCAGTCTCTTTGCGTCACCGTTGTTTTTCGAAGCACTGAAAATCCATCCTTGCTTTGTGTGAAGGTGCTCTGCTGGAAAAGAAGGTGGAAATGGACAAGCGTGGAATGGGAGTGACCGACTACAATGGAATGGTCACCAAACCCCTTGGCTGCCGCCCACCACCAATCTCCAAAGAGTCTTCCATGGACCGCCCCACCTTCCTTGACAAGGTAAGCTCAGAAATATGGATAAGGTCAGGAATATGGCTATGGCTGACAAGTCAAAATTGTACATGATGTAGAAGTACTGATAATTTCCATGGCCTGTTTAGAAAGCTCAGTGACCATTTTTCCAGGACTTGGTAATGACTGAGGCTGAGTAGAAAGCTACAGAAATTAGTGGTGTCCAAAAAACAGAGTGCCTAAAAAAAAGACATAGGGAACAGTGCAGCCAGCTCTTCAGTGGAAGATGCAGTTTACAGCCTGAGATAAAGTCCTGAACACTGACCCACTGGGGCACCTCATAATCCCCCAGAAAATGATTAATAGAGGAAGGGCAGTCTGCGATGCCATTCTTTTTTTTCACGGATTATTTGAATTGGCAGTAAAGACAGTGAATGAATTGGGTTTTTTTTTTGTTCCTGAATGTGGAAGGCAGTGCCTTACGCAAACTGCACTGAAACCAATTAATTTTATGTGGGTTGTTCACAGGATGTGAGGTAGTAAAGACATCTAGTCGTGTTAGCACAGATTTATTAAAAGTTTCATGGACCCTGAATAATAATTATTTTCATGGTCCTCTGCCCTGTGCTTTCCCTTGTAATCTTAACTAAAGTGCTGTCTTTTAAATTATGGTATGGTATGGTTCCCAGGTACCGTGATAAGAAAAACAGTGGCTCTTCAGATGCAGGTGTTAAGAGTAGAACAACTGAGCAACGCAGACCTTTTGATGGCAACCGTTACTGTTTCTGTTGTCTTTGCAGGCTAAGAAGTTACCTGTGTGTTTGTTCTGGGGCAGTGCAGGCTGTAAACAAGTTGATTTGATTTAAAAACAAAGCACGATACAACTTATTTAGATTAATAAGGGAAAAAGTAGTGCATCTGTAAGATTTCCTTGAGAGGGTCCTTGCAAAAGTTGTGATAGTTCAAATGCTGTCACAGTGCTTCTTAGTGTAGTATCTTGGTAGTTTCCTCTATCGATGAGTACATTAGAAATATGCTTTTCCATTTCTGGAGTAACACTTTGTTCCTCAGGACTCCCTACTCATTTTAGTGGTATGATGGCTTGTATATTGTCCTTCCTTATTCCGGACTAGCTGAATGTATTATTTTCAGCATATCAAACTCAAGCCAGATCTTCTTTCTTCTTTTTCTCTTCCTGCCATTCTAAAGTTCATTGTTTATTCTTAATTGTGGCAAATCTATTTGTCTATGGTGAATCTGAATGAATATGTTAATTGAAGGATCCTTCTCTTGACGAAAGGCACAAAATTAGTGCATGTGTGCCAATTAACCTTCTCTTTCCTAGTTTAACAGTATCTTGAATAGTAACATTATTGCCAAAGAGAGAGGTTCATTATATGCAGCATAACGCATAATTATGGAAACATATGTTAAACACAAGTATTGAAAAGGGAGTACTAAAATCATTCATATTCATACAGCTAGCAAAATCTGTCAGTCTAGCCATGATCTGTCACAGTGGCTTCCTTATAATGAAGGAAATAATTGTGATTCCAAAATGTGCTTGTTATCACAGTGCTGAGCAAGTTCCTAAGTGGATTGAAGAATCATAGTCTCTACTCTAAGAATAGGGTAGATTTTTCCAAATATATTCTTTCCATATTTACACCTCCTGCTGCTAGAGCAGCTCCTCTTCTTCAAAACTTCCTTTTTTGCCCTTTTGAGGCCCTATTTCAGAGCATGAACGTGGAGCTGCCTCATTTCCCGATTAGGTCGTCCTTCTCTGCCACAGCTGCATGAAGCATCTGAGCCAACGTTCCTGATTTTACCTGTTGTCTTATGGAGCCACTGGCCTTTTATTTGGCTTTGCCAAGTCTCCAGTAAGTTATGGAAAATTTCTGTTGCTGGTGAACTTGAAAACTGGGCTCATGTGCTCGTTGCTCCTGCTCTTTCAGCTGATTCTTTCAACTCATATAGGTCTCAATGCTGCTTCCACTGCATTTTCTTTGAAAGATAAAGTCAGCGCTCATTTATTCAGATAAAGAAGTTGCACGAATTGGTGTGTGCAGCTAAACATCTCCTTTGAATTTCTGCCCGGACTTGTTCCTCAGAGCTTTGCCACACATACTCTTTACTCTGCTTTGTTAATTGTATTGATTTTTCAGGATCTTGCCCTGTAGCACCGTGAAAAGAGAAGGGAGAAAACCCAGTGGCTTCAAGAAAATAAGATCCAGCCTAGCACTACCCTATATATACCATGATCTCAGCCACTTTATCTTTTACTAGGAGTTGAGTACTTAGGTATCAAGTTTGCTTGAAGATGCTACCTGATGTCTTCTGGAGCCATCAAATTTCTAAAAGCAAACAGAATAAAAAAGAAAAAAAAAATCCCGGTAGTCCAGAGTACTTCAAAGCATCTTTTTGTGACATACAGACGTTTGGGTTGGGTATCACTCTGTGTGTTAGGACTCAACTTGGGGGTGTGTTCTCATTGCAGCTACTGAGCAATGTTTCTTCTTGAAGAAATGAGTTTCTTCCAAGCTCGGAAGAGACTGGTGGTTGGTGATGATCACAACTGGCCCACTCTTCTACTGAAAATCCTGAACTATAAAGAGGTTTTGTTTAACTTTTTTTTAGCACAGTTTGATGCTACTGCTGTGTTGTAGACCATTGAAAAGATGTGACATGTTTATCAAGGTGAGGAAAGCAGAGCAGAGTGAAAACATATCATCTTCCCCTTGCAGCTGTCCTCTAGCTTTGCTTTTTTATGCTTTCTCCTGGATTGCCAGCCTCGAATCCTGTCTTAACCTTTGCCCTGATGCTCCTTCCAGACTGTCTTTCAAATTTTGGGGAATAGAGGAGCCTGTATGAAATACTTCCCTTACAAAGGAAACCTGCTTTTCAATATTATGTTATTTGTTGACCAGCTTTTCTTCCCCTTTGATGAGAAAACCAGGCCTACAAGTCTTGATGAGTGTTGACTGCAGTCAGGCTCTTCCACAAAAGTTCTTTCTAGCTGACTAGACTATTTCCTCTTTTTAATACAAATAGTATGGGGATTTTTTCAACCTTATCCTTCCTAGTTGTCTTTAGTGAGTGTTGATAGCTTTTTGGTCTTTGAGAAGCTGAATGACATTTTTTATCATTTCATTGTCTTTCCAATTCTTCTATTACCAAAAATAAAAATACTGATGTTAAACTCATTTCCAGGCATTATGCCTCTTGCAGTTTTCTTATGACTTCTGTTAGGTTGACGGAATCCTTTTTTAAGGTGAAATTTCGTTTCTTTAGCTTCCTTCTTTGAAAGAGGATTTTGTTTCCGTTTTTTAAAAAGTTACATGTCTTTTCAGCTACTTTTGTAGCTGACTTCGTTGAAGCCCTTTGGCACTTTCTGCAGTCTGGCGTCCATCTGTTGGGCCGTTTTGATTCATGAGGTGGCAGTTGTTGGCAAGGGACTGCCAGAGTGTTCAGGAATCCTGTGTTAAATTGTCCGTATCTCACCGGGATCAAAACCACTGAGTGATGCTGCTTTCAGTCTGTAATATTTGGTACACAGGATTCTTCCAAGATACTTTCCAAAGCCTTCAAATAATTAAGCACCATTATTGTGCATTGCATTGGATAAGTGTAGAAGGAAATGCTATCCCTGCAGGATTTTACATGAATTTTTTTCAAAGAAATAAATCCTGTGCTGGATTTGGCATGATTGGTACAATTAAAGAATATAGAAACTGAAAAGTAATGAGTTATAAGTGATTGTCGGTGGTAACAATTTCACCTAGTGTAGGCTGAGGATGGTGAGTCCTTCTTGTTGACAGACTAAAATACAGAAGCAGTGAATTAATTTCTGTTCCATTTGTAAGAGTGCAGATTTGTCCAGCAAGAAATTCACAGTGAAAGATTAAAACCAAGTGAAAGGGTGGCAGCCAGGGGGAAGGACATGTGCAAACACATGTCCATGATGCGGGGAGAAGTCCTTGAACCTGTTCCTGTCATGCAAGCTGCAGTTGTTTGTAGAGCGTGACTGCTGTCCAGCAGCACGTCAGGTATCCCGGGCTGCAGGACCTTGGGGATAGCATTAGAAAATGTCAGTGTCCGGCTGCGGAGAGCTGGGTGCCGCCCCACGCACTGCAGCGCCTGCTCATAGAGAAACTTCTCCTTTGCATTGAAGGGCAGCCCTCACTAATGTGTTTTTTCAGGGTTAACTTAGAATGCCACATGTACTTAGTGCCTAGTGCATTAGGTCATTTGTTTGGGTATCTGGTTGGAGGAGCGATCTGTTTTTTTTAACAAAAGATGTTTTTCAGTATCTCAGTCTGTTGAGAGCTTAGGCTTATCAGTTGAAGTAACCTCGCTCCTCAGCTATAAAAAGCCTTTCTTTGGCAGTGAAGATACTGCCTTAAAAATATCTTGTCTGGCACGAGGCAAATTAAGGATTTTTTTTCGCCCTGCATAGTTCTGGCGCTGGCCTCGGTGCGTGGTGTTACTTGATCCTGCTTGCTGCAGCCTTCGCAGCCCTGTCTGACACACAAGGCAGTGCCTTGCTGTAATAAGACCTGGATTTGTACCTCTTGGGCTGGGGGTTGTGTGATTTAATGTGTCTTCTGACTCGGTGTGTGCCGGGGCTGCCGCCTGCACCACGTCCTTGTTCAGTGGTTGATGAGCAGGGGGACTGCTCATCCCTTGTCCTAATCTAGGTTCTCCCTGGGGCAGGGGGACATGTTGAGGGGAGGGTGAGGCAGTGTCTTAACCTTCTTTAAAAGACTCTACAGGCAACATAATTTACTGCTTTAGAATAATTTTGTGCCACTGGAGAGGAGCGTTTCGCAGTGGCTATCAGTCGGCCCTGCATGAGTATTCCCAGATTCCCTGTGCACCCCCGGGGCGCCCGCGGAGGCAGCGTGGGCAGCTCCGTGCCCGGCCCTGCTCCGCGCGGGGGGACCGCGTGCGTGCGTGCGTGCGTATATAGCTGCAACAGCCTAAAGAAAAACAGCACCTTAACCCTGTTTCTCTTTTTTCTTCTTCCTCCACCCCATACTTTTTCATTCCTTATTATTCATACCTCTTTTTTTTCTTCTTCTTTTTTTTAACTTTTTTTTTTTTTTATCTTTTTGCTCATCCACGCCCTGTTATATTCCCATGGGAAACGGCTCTGTGCGCTGCCCTGCCGGGCGCCGCGCGCAGCTCACCCTTTGTTTCTCCAATCAGGATGGCGGCCTAGTGGAAGAGCCCACTACTTCACCATTTTTGCCTTCACCAAGCCTGAAGCTCCCCCTTTCAAACAGTGCACTCCCTAATCAGACCCTGGGCGGGATTGCCTCAGGGCTGGGCATGCAAAACTTGAATTCTTCTAGACAGGTAAGGCCGCTTGCAGAGACCACAGCTCGCCTTCCCACTCCTTTCAGCTCCCTTTGGAACTGGCTCCAGGCAGAAACAAGGACTCGATCTTTGTGCACGGGGTGGGGGGATAAAACAGCGGAGAAAGCACCTGCCGCATAAACGTTTCTGCTTTATGGATGTAAAACAAGTGCTTGGGTGTAATTAGCCTCCTAATTACATGCAGCCATTGAGAGGAGGCTCTCGTGTTATGGATTGACACCAGTGGACTGTGCAGCCTTGCCGTGATGGAGCTTTCTCTTTGGGAGGCGTTGCTGCTTGTCCCAGGGGTGGCTGCAGTTCCTCTCTGCTGGCTGGCATGGTTATTCAGCGACGAGCTGGCTGAGGAGCGATTGCTCTTTTTGTTCCTCTCGTAGCTGTCAAGGCAGCTCGTAGCTTTGGCAGGTGGAAGAAAGCAACTGCTGGCCACCTAAACCAGCGTGACAGGAGGGATGCTCGGGCCCCGCGACAGAGCGCGCAGAAAGGGACTGAGGGGGAAAAGGAAATGGAAGGGGAGATTCCTCAACACTCAGGGGTGGAGACTGATTTATAAACACCAAGAGGTCATAAACTCCTGAAAGGTCACTTTTGTCATAAAATCCTGTACCTGCAAAGACAGGAAAAAGCAACACAGAATAACTCTATATGTCATTCTGCTGTGGCCTTGACTACCTATATTCTATTTAGGTTAACTCATATTTAAATGTAGTAAAGTGCTTAGAACCACTTTTCTTGAGGTAATGCTTGTCCAGCATTTGCAGCCCATTAAACATACCTTTGAGAAGGGGAGACAGCACTAATATTATGCCCATCATCAGTGGCTTTGGAAAATGACTGTGTACAAGAACAGCATTAATAATTTAGCATTTAGGATGCTGAGAGCTTAATGACTTAATTCTCCTACCCCTTCCCACATCAGTACAAAGACATTTGGCAAGTGCTTCTCGTCGTTCATCTCGTGACCCACTGGGGTTGTGCTTGATATAATGGACATCCCGCCTTGTGCGCGGACATCGTGCAAAGTGTTGGCAGGTTTGGGCTGCTGTGGATTTATGGTGATCTTTGGCATGCCTAATTCTAAACCTGGTAGTCAATAAAGCTGCATATATCACTCTGTTTATTCACGCCTGCCTTAGGCATTGAGGATGAAGGCTGTGCAGGCAAGTACCATCCAGGCTGGGTGTTGGAGGGTGCGTTTAAATGCCAGTGCCTCTGTTGTCCTTTGCAGATACCGAGTGGCAATCTGGGTATGTTTGGCAATAGCGGAGCAGCACAAGCCAGGACCATGCAACAGCCGCAGCAACCGCCAGTGCAACCTCTTAATTCATCCCAGCCTAGTCTTCGTGCTCAAGTGCCTCAGTTTCTATCCCCTCAGGTTAGATGAAACTTCCTCTTCCAGATTTTCCCTTTTCCTGGAGTTTCCTATGTGCTTTCTCTTCTCCATTTTGGTTCTCTCGTGTTCTTGACTATGCTGCTTCCTTGCAGTTTCTGTGTTTATTTACTAGCTCATGAGCATTGCTAGGTTCTCATATGTTGTCAGTCTATGCAGATTCTTTCCTTCCTTTTTTTGCATCAACAGTATTTTTAGAATGCTCAGGGGTTTGTTCTCTGCTTTTTTTTTCTGTAACGGCTGCTGTTACTGAGATTTGTATTTTAGCCTCCTGTTATTTTTTGATGGTTCATATGCAAACTCTGAGAATAGTCATGTTATTCAGCCAATGTCTTGTGACTCTTTATTTATGGTTTACAGTGTTGTCACTGTTAGCAGCGAATACACAGTATTTAATGCACCTCTTTCTTCCAGGTTCAAGCACAGCTTTTGCAGTTTGCAGCAAAAAACATTGGTCTCAACCCTGCACTATTAACCTCGCCAATTAATCCTCAGCATATGACGATGTTGAACCAGCTCTATCAGCTGCAGCTGGTAAGTTAAAAGACGTGGTAAGTAAGCTCTGAATGAGAACTGGAGGCATGAAGATAACAGGAGAAATGCTAACTAAATTCGTAAATGGGAGTGACATAGCTTTGAGACAAGTCAGATGGTGTTTTGTTTGATAGAGTCTCTTCTTAAAGAAACAAAATCATGTTTTATACCTCAGGCTTTATAAATAGGCATTTGTAGAATAATTACCCTTTAAAACTAATCAGTGAAATCCAAAAAGCAGTTGTAGTCACGCTGGTGTGAGTAAGACAGTATATCCTGAAAACAGCGTTAATGTGTGTATTAAATGCCAACATATCTAACTGATTGACCAACTGTGAAACTTCTGCGTATCTGTCACAGCATAAGGAGAGAAATTTGGGCAGCTTTAGTCACCTGAAGAACGTCATTCAGTTGCCTTAATAAATAATAAGGTGTGGGATACATTTCTTGTAATGATGGAATCACATCATATGCTAAGAACAACTTGTTTTTGAAGGGCTACGTACTGCTGCTACATTTAAAAGTAAAATGATTGATAAATACATATTCAGATTTGATGTTTTTTTTAAAGCAAAACTGATATATCTTGCTAATTGCATGTGACAAATTACCTCAGTAGCTAATGTCATGTGATGGCTGTTGAAACCTTCTGTTAGTGTTTGTCACCACGACTCATTTTGGATCTGCTTTCCCAGTTTTGAGGAGAACAGAGTTGGTCTCATACCAGAGTGATAATGAGGCAGCACAAAGGTATTTGAAAAATACCTATGCAGAAATCAATTTGCATTTTAAATTCATGCAATCCAGAGAAAGAATACATTGAAAAAAGACTATCCTGCCCAATTAACCACATTAATATTGGGGATATTTTTTGGTGTAAGGATACATTTAATGTAAATAAGCTTATGATTATTGCTATATGGTTTAATTTTGATTTTGACTTTAAACTGATTAAATGCAATGTTCTGTCAGAACTAACTCATCAGTAATTTCATTCTTGTGTTTGATTTTGGAAAAAAGCCTCTGAACTTAATATATATTTTAGACTTAATGTGTTTTAAAAATATTTTTGAATATTTATTTCAATATTGTTGCTTTTGTTTCATTAGCAGCTTTCAGAAAACTCCAGGAGTTGGGTCTTTACTATTTTATAATTTACAGGAGCAGTGTCAGGCAGGCATGTCAGGCTTGTTGTGTGTGGCCAGACCCCTGACCTCTCCTTCCCATCTTGCAGGCGTACCAACGTTTACAAATCCAGCAGCAGATGTTACAGGCTCAGCGCAATGTTTCCGGACCCATGAGACAACAGGAGCAGCAAGTAGGTTTAACAGCTAACTTAATTTCACCATTAGAGTTTAATTTCAGTAGCAGAGATTGTCTTGTGTTGCACCAAACCAGCTAAAGTATCCTTCGAAACAATTACACAGAGCATGATTTGAATAATAAAAAGGACGGAATACTAGAATAATAACTCTGCCTCACAGCATTCAGTTATTGGAAGAAAGCTATTCAATTCTCAATTCAGTCGAATTTTACTTGTAAAGAGAGATCTGTTGTGTTATTTCAATGCAAAAAAGTGGCACAAGAAGTCCAGTGTCCCTTTGTTCCTCTGTGCATTTATTCCTTCTTTCTCTTTTTTTGTTGCCAGGTTGCACGTACAATCAATAACATGCAGCAGCAGATCCAGCAGCACCAGCGCCAGCTGGCCCAGGCCCTGCTTATGAAGCAGCAGCCTCCCCCTCCACATCTATCTTTGCACCCCTCTGCAGGCAAATCAGCCATGGATAGCTTTTCACCCCATCCCCAGGCTCCCGGCCTACCTGACCTGCAGACCAAAGAGCAACAGTCTTCACCGAACACCTTTGCTCCTTACCCTCTTGGTGGGTGTCCTTCATCAAAGCCATTCAGTGTTGAAAAGGCAAAGAATTTGTGTTTTGTTCTTTCAGTGTCCGACTTCTCTGGACATAAAAAATGAAATTCAGAAGTCTTATTTATTAAGCAACATCAAAATGATTAAGTCATAGTAGTCCATGTTGGTCTAGTAGCTGTACAGGTGAGCCATATTTGCTCACCTATACTCTTTCCCTGAAGAAGGAGAATAGTGCAAGTGATTAGACATTTCAAAAATGTGACAAGTAAAGAAAAATGAAACTCTTTGGTTGTTGCAATCTAAAGAGAAGACTCAGGAGACATGCAGCCACATTCAGAAATTTAAATAATAGCTTCAAAGAAATTTTGCATGTCTACTGTGGCTGAGGCAAGAGGTAATAATCTTTTCTTGTATCAAAGGAGATCTAGTTGAAGATCAAGGATCACTTAATCTAAGGAAAGTACTGAAATAAATTGCCTGAGAGGGCTCTGAAATCTTCATCACTGATCATTTGTGGTAGGTTAGACAGATCAGTGAGATACGATTTCAAAATAGTTGATCCAACTTGGAGATAGGTTGAACAGAGCAACTTGTTTTCTAGGGTTGTTTGGTCTGTGCCATAGACTTCACTTACGACACAGGGGAGTTAATGTAATCTCTTTGTACCATTCTTTGTGCTCTGTACAACAGAATTGCCAAGCTTTATCTGTCATGTAGCTAATAAAAAGGTAACTGTAACTGCTGTGGGGAGCTGTTAGAGCAGGAGTGCCAAAAGGCAAAAGCATTTATGAATTAAGGGCCAACACTAAGAATTTCCTCTCATATTTCAGCTGTCTGTGATCTGCTAATGCTCACAATTATATATCTAAAAGAATCCAGGCCCACATCATGGAAGCCTGTCAAAATTCTTCCCTAACTTACATGAATATAGAAATTAAATCTCTAGTCTGCGTGATTTTATTCTCTGTATTCAAATATATAGCCAAGTAGTATAATGCCTGCTCTGTTGAATAACAGCTGATTTTCTGTATGACTGGTAAGTTACTCACTTTGAGGAGTTTTTAACGCTGCTAGCAAGCTAAAATGATCTGCAAGATAAAGGTGTGCCAGGAATACTTTGGTTTAGCAACGAATTGATTCAAATTCTTCGCTAATTTAAACTTCGCGTTCCAGTGTGTTCTTACAGAATGGCTTTTCTGGGACAACTGTAGGAAAGTAAAAATACTGGCAGCGTTAAAATATATTTGTATATGTATGTATGTTTGTGTTTTTCCTCTTAGCAATGTCTTAAAAATTTCCGAATTCGCTGTAGATTGATTTCCCCACAAAAGCAAAAAATTCTTTCAGCAGACTGAAAATGTAAATTGCTACACATATATAAATATATTTGAGAATAATTGTTTTGTAATTCCTTTGACTGGAATTTTGAGTGCAAAAAGTTACCTTTTATTAATCCACCCTTGTGTGTATCTAACGACCTATTTCACCTTAGCTGGACTGAACCCGAACATGAATGTAAATAACATGGACATTACTGGTGGTTTGTCAGTGAAGGACACTTCTCAGTCCCAGTCTCGCCTTCCTCAGTGGACACACCCCAACTCAATGGATAATCTGTCTAGTGCTGCTTCTTCGCTTGACCAGAACTCCAGCAAGCACGGTATGCCACGCGTATCCTCCGTGTCCATTGGCCTTTTTGAGACTTGAGTCACACTGGAATTGCACTTTTATTTCTTTTTTTTTTTTTTTTTCGTTCAGAGTTGATAAAAGATTGCTACAAAGCACCCTTTCAGGCTGTAATGTTTTCAAATGGTTTCTGTAGTCATGCTCAATAGGCAGAAAATCTTCACTTTCTGCTACTGCCTTTGTGTAAAAATCCTTTTTTCATTTGGTGAATGATATTGGTTAGAAAATGGGATTTCAAGTGAAGCAAACCATTAGTTCTGGTATGCAAACATCTTCCATAAGCTTCGCTTTACTCCAGATCTGCACATCCTTGTTCCAAGGCTTTCTCTCACGTTTTTTTCCAATGCATCTCAATCAAGACTTCATCAACCTTTCACAGCTGGTCAGGCATGAAGGCACAAAGGATTGTATGATACATATGTATATTTTTATATATATATATATATATATATATGTATGTACATTGGGAAGGAGGGACACAGACATTATGGTGTTCTAGAGGTAATTGCTAATCTGTTGTACAATTAGTCTTTTTTTTCCCCATGGGATGAGCTGATTTTAAAAACAGAAAAAACACATGCACACACACACAAAACCACCTGGATTCCAAAGAGTTACCCTGACAGTTTGAAAAAGCTTTACAGATACATGCTTTTAATTGCATCTGATACCTTTATCTCTATCAGTATCCGATATCCTGAGTCATTTTTTCCTAGTCCTTTTAGAACAGAATGCTCCATGAACTTTACTTTAACCTGTTTTTTATTATCAGCAGCGCAATGTATTTTACATTGCAGTGCTTTTGATTTCTTTTCTTGCACGCAGTTGTACTTCTGATGCCAAATTGCTGTGTGATAATTTGTAAGAACCCCAGAACTGCCGTTTCAAGTCAGCCACGCAGCCAGTAATGAATATGTAAGGAAGGATGAGCGCAGGGCATTGCCTGCAGTGATATTTCTTAATATGCTGCCTCAGCAAATTTCTGTTTACAGGCTTAGTAATTATTTGAATCACTTAGTGTCTTTCTGGTGGTGAACTAATCTGAATTTCTTTAGCTAGCCAGAACGCCTATATTAATGTACTACTAGTACACGCCACAGTTGTAATCCCTAGTAAGGCTGTAAAGCTGTTAAGCCCTGCATGCTGTGTTTACTTTTTTTTTCTTTTGTGGAAAAGAGTTTTGAAAAAAGTTTTGAAAAGAGAAAAGAGCATAATAATCAAATGTAGGTTCAGAAGAAATTCAATACTGAAAAATCAGTCCTGTCCTAAACAACGCTTTTTCGTGCTGTTCATTTCAGGTGCTATCCCTGGAGGTTTAAGTATTGGTCCTCCGGGAAAGTCCTCCATTGATGACTCCTACGGCCGGTATGATCTGATCCAAAACAGTGAGTCACCAGCCAGTCCACCCGTAGCTGTTCCTCACAGCTGGTCACGTGCCAAAACTGATAGTGATAAAATTTCCAACGGCTCCAGCATAAACTGGCCACCAGGTAAGAAAACATGAAACTTTCACATTAAACTTCCTCATCTCCTTGAAAACTATCATTGACTTTGTCTATTGAACCCTCTTACCTCCAGAAGAATTTAGAATGAACAATTATGACCTTATCTCCTATTGGTTTTTTTAATTTTTGGAACAGAATTTCATCCAGGAGTGCCATGGAAAGGCCTGCAGAACATTGACCCTGAAAATGACCCTGATGTTACTCCTGGAAGCGTTCCGACTGGGCCCACCATAAACACCACCATACAGGATGTTAATCGCTATCTTCTCAAAAGTGGAGGTAAACACACAGACTTCTTAGGAACGTTCATGGTCCCTGGAAGTTCTGCTACGCTCTGTAATGCCTGACACTTTATTTTGCACAAGATTTTGCTCCACATACTGACCAATCTTTGACCCTATATGAAATAGTCATAAAGTATTAACAATTTCCACAGTTGTTGCAGATGCAGCAAGCTGCTGTCACACACAGTTGTTGCCCCATTAAAAGCTCAATCAGGAAAAGGAATTAGACCTGTGTTAACCTAAAAACCCTCAAAGATGAGGAAAAAAAAAGGGAATTAGCTTGTAAACTAGTAATTTCCCAGTGCCATTTCCATTTCCTTTGTTCCAGGTGTGTCTAGTCCAAAATTAAAAGGGCATTCTCCAGGATTAAGCAGTAGGGCGATACTGTTTACCAGTGAGGGTGGATTATATGAAAGATGGCTTGGTCTAATTGTGATTAGTATGTCACAAGAGGCAAGTAATCTGAAGAAAAGTGTCTGTTAGAGCACTGTAGTATGCACAGGAGGTTTCTAGTCAGGTTGTCAGAAGGACTTGACAAGATTAAAAATGTGTATTTTGTTAGAGTAGTTAAATGGGTGATATCAGCACATCTTAAAAATGAGAATTGCCCTTGAAACTGGTTTCCAGGTCTGAGCTTGTTAGTTTAGGTGGAAGGACATGGAACCTGAGGGAGGGGAGACATTGGAGTTTCATTGCCTGGAGTAATGTGAAGTTGTGTCTCTCACTGGCTTTGAAACTGCCAGAAAGGAATCTTTATTTAAGCTGAAACATCAAGTATTCATGTACATGTATAATGATGAATTAACTCTTAATGACCCCAGTGTACTTTCAGTTGCAGGCAACTGGAAACGTTTGAAGTGATCTTTTCAGTGCTAAATAGAACAGTACAAAAATGTAATTCAGCCAAAGTTGAGATCAGATGCATCTGAGAAATTCTCCCTTTAGGCCAAAAACACAGCGTTGCAGAGCTACACCTGTATGTCTGATGACAGCTCCTGCAGGTCTTATTCCTTTATAGAAGGAAAATGCATGCTAGCTCTGTCAGTATGTAATCTTATCTATGGACAAAGAAATAATTAAACTACATAACTGAATGTCAGTAGATGACCTTTGCAGAAGTAAAGAGCTTCCAAGAGAAAAAACCTTGTGAAAAGCAGTGCCTGTTGGAGTCCATAGCTTCCTTTCCTCATCAGCTTTTTATCTTTTTAATGTAAATAATATAATTTTAATTAACGTGTCATTGCAGAATCAGTTTCTGGTAGGCGTGTAAGTCTAGGCGTTTGCATTTTAAAAATCCACAGCACTCTTGTAAGCACCGCTTCGTGTGAGATAGGAACTTTTCATGGCACGTGGCTGGGAAGAGACCAGCTTCAAATATTAAACATTCTGCAGAGCAAATACACAAAACCTGAGCTCGGCTTTGGCTTGCCCTGATGGCTAATGAAGGTTTACAGGAACATCTGCTGCAAGCTAGAAGTCTTAGTCAATGAAATCAGGATCCTTTCCAGCACTGCGAGCGTAGGATCTGCTGAATCTAGGGGCACAGTTCCCTTTCCCCCAGGCTTCCAGAGAGGTGTCTGCGTAGGGAATGGGTTATAGCAAGAGAAGACCTTGATATTTAGCTATTCTGCTTGAGACTCGTGTCTGTTTTGGTGTGTCCTGTGGGACCCAATAAGTCTGGATAAAGTAAAGTTTGGGTTTTGCTACAGCTGAACATGTAACCTATGTCGTTTATTGAACTCTGAGAGATCAGATTGTCCTTTTATGTCCTCCCTTTTATGTACCTCAGTGCATCACTCTGTGCCTTTTCCCAAAGAACTTGCCTATTTTTATTAGTCGGTTAAAGACACTTGAGTATCGCTGTATGTCAGTAATGATAAATCACCCGAGATACACACTTTATTTTTGTTGGTGCCTAGAGAGAGCACTTCCAACTCTTTTGGTCTTCATAATGAAGATATTTTATTTTATGTTCAGTTTCTTTCATTTGCTGCCAGTTAGGAAATTGTATGTATGCTTAGATAGATCCTCAGATTGTAAATGATTTACCAAGATGGTTTCAGGCTGTTTCCTTTAATGTTACTAGTTTGGAAAGAGACTGCTAAAATATATCTTTGTTTTACCACAAGTCTACAAAAAATAAAGATCTGTGTGGGCTTTAGAATGTGAAAGTGCTTACCTCAAGTAATTTAGGACAAATCACCCATGGTAAGAGGTTAGTTTATCATATACATCTGTGCTCATCTACAGTTGCCATCGCTCAAGTCAGTCGGTAAAAAACCTTTATAAATAATGCCTGTTCCTTGAGACTAAACAGTTTAATGCTGATATTTTAGAGCTGTGCATATTAAAAGGAAATGCAGGATTTGTCTTCTGCACAGGCACTAATACGTTTGCCACTATGGCAGCCTTTTCTTTTCCACTGAAGACTTCTGCTTCACTTTATCATGCTTTCTACAACATTTCATTCCTAGACTTCAGAGACCAGGCCGATTCAGGACAATAACTTGCATGGTTTGTATTTGCACACGATCGAGTTGCGTCACACCAAACCTCATTATGGCCATCTTTCTTAGCTGCTTCTTTGCTGGTTCTGCAGGGTCATCCCCAACATCATCTCAGAATGCCACGCTGCCTTCATCGAGTGCCTGGCCGCTTAGTGCCTCCGGCTACAGTAGCTCTTTCAGCAGCATTGCATCCGCACCTAGCATTGCAGGTACGAAACACGGCCTTTCTACCTTCCCATTCCTCCACGTTCTGGAAAAAGGCCCTAGAAAAGTGCTCCTTCCCAGTTATTACAGTGGTGCTACTGTAGACACAAGCACATTTTTTTAAGTCCTGTGGTAGTTAGGCAGCCCCTGGCAACTCTTGGGCTCTGAGCATTGTGTGGCATGCCTGGAATTGTGCTAAGGAAAAATGTATTTACTCCACGTGCTGCCATATGCTGTCACTGCGGGTTGGTATCTAGATCTCTTAATTACAGTTTCCATTGCAGCTTTGATGGAGGTATGTCCTATTCTGTAGGACCTCGGTAGTAACACTGTTATCAGACCTTTCCAGTAAGCACGGATCTGAAATAACTGTTAATAAATTCACATTTAAAGCTGAACCATCTTTAACTTAGGAAAAGGTTTAGTAGGAGGTGCTCTGTTGTGGAGGGGGTTGTTTGTTTGTTTGCTTTAGGAAGCTTCCTAAAGAACAGGTTTATTTTGTGGGTGTGTCCTCTTAAGTAGATTAAGCATATGTTTAAAAGTCTTTAAATAGCCAATCCGAAGCCTGATGCACCCTATATGCCTGAGCTTGCAGATGGTCTAGATAACGTGACTTGTCCCAATCTTTTTAATGAGCTGTTAATTCTGAAGCCTCTCTCTCTGCAAGTCACAGAAACTTTGGTTGCTACCTGGCTACCTAAATATCTAATTTATCCCATTAGAAAAATGTGCAGGGGCTGATGTATGGATTGTATTATCAGTATTGTATTTAATCAAAGAAAACCTCCACTTTGAATAAATGAAGCTGCAACCTCCAGGTCAAACTGCAGAATGCACTTCATGCTCTCAGAACAGAAAAAGCTTTTGTTTAAAAGGTTTTGCTCCAATGAGAGCAAAGAAAATGAAAGCGGTGGCTTGCTTTTCTTCTAACTGCTATGCATTTCTTCTTTATTTGCTATTATTTTTTTGCAATCTCATCTAATCTTTGTGTTAACCCCATGAGAAGTAGTGGCATAGCAACATCTAATCTGCGGTAACATGTACGTATCATGCTTGAATTGCAAGCTGAGCTGCTCGGAGTTCTAAAAATCAGGCTGCTTCCTTCCCCTGCCCCCCCTTTTTCTCCTGTTAATTTCTCACCCATCATGCTAAATGCTTTTTGTTACTATAGTTTGCAGAAAGTCTGAGGACTTATTGCCCTCTTGCTCAAATTATTATAATTCAATATAAAATCATAATATAAATAGTAAAATTGAGGCCATGGTTTGGTGATCGGTAAATTAGACTCGAGAGCTGCTATCAAAACCTCTCTGCCTAACTGCAAAGCCCTTAGTCTGCCCATTCAAATCTGGTTTTAAAAAATTTTATGTGTCAGTTTTGCATCTTGGACTGGGGCAGACCAATTCCCTGCTGCAGCTGACGGAAAGGCATTGAGCCAGCATAAATACAACAATTCTGCTATGGCAGAAGGTGCAGCGCTGCGACCATCGCAGGCCCTTCTGGTCACCCGTGTGCTGCTGGTGGTAGTGACAGTGGGAATGTGCTGTGACAAGGCAGCTGGACTCCCCACTTTCAGCACATGTGTTGTTACGGGGTGCAAATCCAGAGGTGTTTCTGCAGGTTGTATTTCAGTATCTATAAATTGATTCAATTTTATGTGAAGCTCTGAGTGCAAAATTGTACTTTTTATTCTCATGTTTGTCTCTTATTTTATAAAGCTCTGAAGTTGCTTTATTTTAGATAAAATGAGTTGAGTACAAAAAGTGGTTAAATTCTATTCAACCTGTGAGAGTATTTTGAAGTTTCATTTTAATTCTGATGAAATTAGATTTCAAATGCTTAGGTCTATCCTTTAGTCTTTTTTGTGTTGTGCAGTCTTTTATGAGAAAGAGAAATACTAGGAGGTAGAAACAAGGGGACTGTATATAAAGTATACAGTATAAAAAGTATACTAAAATATTTGAAAATGTAAACAGTAGTATAATTAAATTCAATGGGAGTAGGATTTATGCCTTTTATTCTGTTTCTCTCCTACATAGATGGAAAAAACACAGTTGTTGCAGAAGCCTGAAGATCACCCATCCTGTTTAGTTTAAACCCTGTTGCTAGCTAGCAATACACATATTTTTTTTTCTGTTGCAGGTAAATTGTCAGACATCAAGTCAACATGGTCCTCTGGCCCAATCTCTCACACGCAAGCCTCTCTATCCCATGAACTCTGGAAGGTACCCAGAAACACTACTGCTCCTACAAGACCACCTCCAGGCTTAACCAACGCCAAGCCATCATCTACATGGGGTGCCAGTCCACTGGGTTGGACCAGCTCTTACTCCTCCGGTACTTCTGGATTCTGTATTTTATATTAATTCAAGGCCTTCATTCTGTGGCTGTTCATGTCCGTTCTCTGTGGTACAGCGGGGAACCCTCGTCCAGAGTTCTGGATTAGGCTGCAAGTACTTGAGGCTCAGTATGAACAAGGTCACATCTGTTTCAGGGGTGGATACGTGGGATAGGATGTAAATCGAACTGTCATCAGTCAGGTGATCGTATTAGTAATTTTGCCAATGAATTGCCAAATAATTTCACTCCAACAAGGTTTTTATTCCATTCTGTTAACTTTTAAAAATAGCTTCTGGATACATTGGTGAAGTATTTAGGACCTGAGGGACTGCAGGACTCTCAGGAGCACCTTACTTTTTTCATGCAGTCTCTTTCTTTAGGTGCGATTATTTTGTTTAATTTCGAATTAGGGAAATGATGAGTATGGCTCTGTCAACACGTATCATGCTTGTTTACAGAGTGTTGTCTGCTCCAAAATAAATGTTCCACCTATTTTGTCTATCTGTTTTATTAATCTGGCCTCAGTGAGCTTGGAATCGAATGTTCTTCCCTGCTGTTGCCATTTTTTGTGTGGTTTTCATGATTTTGTGTCTGCTTTCCTCATCAAAACCCCACCTGGTGGGCGCACAGTGCAGGTGCCGGATCCTCTCGGGAGCCAGAGCCTGGTCACCCACGTGACTGGAGAAGTACTGCGGTTTTTCAAATGCCACTAATAAATGTCAAGCCTGTTCAGGTCCTCATTGTAAAACACCAGGCTGAGCTTGGAAAAGCAGGTTTCGCCGGTTGTATCCCGGGATCTTTAATCAGAACATTGTCAGTGCGGAAATACCTCTTTTGAAAACGTTCATACACAGTAATGTATCACTGGCAGGACAGCAGAGTGCTGCAGTGCTATAAAAATCCTTAAGAGCAAGCAGCAATCTGAGCTTGGACATCTGAATAGCTTTTAAAAGGTTTCTTCCAGTTTAACTCTGCTGTGACCTGCAGATGCAGTTAGTGGCAGTGACATACCTGCATCCTCTTGTTTTCTAGTAGCTATTTTGGAAATGTGGAAAATGCCACAGATCTTTTACATGTAACAGAACTAGCTTTTCATTCAGCAGCCTTTCATTTCAGAGAAGGCAATAAATCAACACGGGGGTAAACTGTTGTTAAATTGTTTTTCGGTAGCAATTACACTTGCTATTATGTTGCAATTCCAGATGAGTTTCCTTATTGCTGTGTGCTTGTCTATATCATGGCAAAATATTTTGTGTGCCATTTTGTAGGTTCTGCATGGAGTACTGACAGCTCAGGAAGAACAAGCAGCTGGCTGGTTCTTCGAAACCTCACACCCCAGGTAAATGCCATTATATGTAGCTAGGTATGAAAAGAAACCTCTTCTACTTAAGAAAGAATGGGAAGAACACTTATCAACCTTGGCCATTTAGTTTATTTGAAAGGAAAATACATTATTCTGCATTTGTTACGAGTATCTGTCTTATACAGGGAATCAGTGAAGCTCTTACAGAGTCAAATGTGAACTTCAAGAGTATGTAATTAGTCATTCTTTGTACACAAATTATGCATGTGTGTAAGTTTGGAAGTGAATGATACCTGAAGGCAGATTCAGAGATTTAAGCTTTGTTTCCTGTTGATTTTTCTCGAGTCTGTCGAATCCTCTCATCCTCCCACAGAATCATTCATTCATAAGGAGGAACATAAGCGGGAAAGCAATGAATGCAGACATCCAAAGTGATCTGGGAAAAAAAATGTTATATTTATGAACAATTTGTTTTTCCTTTGACTTATCTGTAGACTTTTTGTGATAAATACAGCTAGTATCACCAGAACTGGAAAATGTTGTGCTCTAGACTATAGAGAAGTCTTGAAAAGACAGGATGCCTCACTTCTGTCAAGACAATCTATAGCTAAAGTGATGTTGTAGAATGATCTTTTTCTTTTAAGTGCACTTCTTTGCTTTTAGAAGTGTTTGGTTAGCAAGCATTGCAAGTAAAATCACAGAAATGCAAATAACCATTTGTCCTTGCTCTCTTACCAGATCGATGGTTCCACACTGCGGACACTGTGTTTGCAGCATGGCCCTCTAATAACATTCCACCTGAACCTGACCCAAGGGAACGCTGTGGTCCGATACAGTTCCAAGGAAGAGGCAGCCAAGGCCCAAAAGTCTTTGCATATGTACGTTTTTGCCCTGTCTTTCCTTACTTATGAGGCCAGTTACATCCCAGGGCCTATTTTTTTTAAGTATTTGTTTGCTGGGATTCAGAACTGATCACTAGTTTAATCTGATTTTGGATATTGCCTATTGAGAAAGTTGCACAGAGGAATACAGTGATTGCAGGACACTCGATTGCGTGCACTACTCGTTGAGAGGTCATTGCAATAATAGATATTCACCATTAAGCATGTGCTCCGTAAGGAGCTGTCACCTCTAGGACTTCTGTGGCAAGGATCTTGAATTCCTCAGCAATCTAGACCTTCCAGGCCAGCAAAAGGGAAGTTAGATTTGTATGAAAAGGAATAACAGAGCTGATTGATAAATTACGGTATGATTGCAGTAAAATCATGTGGCCACTGCTTTTAATTTCAGTATTCAGAGTTGGTTTGAAATCAGTTACTGACATCATAAAACTAAGAAAAGATACTTGTTTTTGATGGCAACCCAGCAAGAGCCTGCATTCAGGGGATGGCGGCCAGAGCCCCCTCAAACATTGCTAGTGCTTGCTTACAGACCAGTTTTTATTTCAACAAAAGTATAGTCATCATACATATGTTCTGAGTTTCATGCCATGCAGTTGTGAGACTGAAGTAGCGAATCTGGTGCACCGGTGGCTTTGTCTTTCTTTCATTTTTGGAAGTTCTTGGGTTGCCAAACAAATGCCAGAAGAAAGTAAGTGTTAGATTCTTGGGACAATGCTGCACCCATTCCATCAGTCATGCAACTGTTGTTGTGTCTTGGGATACAAACACTTAGAAATTGAACGCAATGCTAGAGCAAAGTGACGTTTTAAGAAATTAAGTGAAAAAGCCTTCCACTTCGCAGGGCTGAACAGTGAGTTGCATTGAAGCATGAATCAGTTTACAGCTCTTCATCTAGTTAGTTGATTTTAAAATACACAACAAATTCCTGGATCTAAATATCAAAATGTACTTGGGGAGGGCAAGGTAAGGGGAAGAGCTGAGGGGTTTGCTATGAAGCGCGGTCCTGGGTGGCTCTCAGTCGCTGCCGAAGCTGGCGCGCCGCCGCCGTGCGCTGAGGCGGCCGGGCGCCACAACGAGGTGGCGCGCGACGCGGCGGCCCCGCGCTCACCCCCTTCCCTCTCTCCCCGGCCAGGTGCGTCCTGGGCAACACTACCATCCTGGCGGAGTTCGCCGGCGAGGAGGAGGTGAACCGCTTCCTGGCGCAGGGGCAGCCGCTGCCGCCCACCTCCAGCTGGCAGTCGGGCGGCGGCGGCCAGGGCCGCCTGGGCTCCGGCGGCAGCGGCGGCGGCCACGGGCTGGTGCGCGGCGACGGCGGCCACTGGCCCGCGCCCTGCCTGGGCGCCAAGGGCAGCAGCGACCTGCTGTGGGGCGGCGTCCCCCAGTACTCCAGCAGCCTGTGGGGCCCCCCCAGCGCCGACGACGGCCGCGTCATCGGCAGCCCCACGCCGCTCAACACGCTGCTCCCCGGGGACCTCCTCAGCGGCGAGTCCATCTAGGAGAGCGGCGGCCGCAGCAGGAGAGGCCCCGCGGCGGAAGGCACAATCAGCAGCACTAATGGAGAAACGAAATGGAACAACAACAAAAATATAAAAATGGAAAAAAAAAAAAACATCGTAACCCTTTCCAGTCCCGGGCTTAGCGAAGAACCCAGCTTTAACAGATGAGACTGGCAGCCCTATTTTTTTTTTCAGTACCTCTGTCCAATATCGAAGCTGAGACTGCAGAAGCCCTTGTGAACTGTTAAGGCAACAGTATGGGCTGGTTTTGGTCAGTGTCCCGTGCTAGCGACACGTTTTAGTCCCCTTTCCCCCCTGCCCCAATGACTTTTTGTTTGGTTGGTTTTGTTTCACGTCGTCTTTTTTTTTTTTTTTTTTCCTGTTCGTACGGTGATATTTTACAAACCGAGTCTAAAAGCTGCTTAGAATAGGTCTATCATGAAGGGCACTTTTCAGAATTGGGGCTGGAAAGGGTTATTTTGTCGACACAGGATGGGGAGGGACGGGGTGGGGGGAACTCAAGCCTATTTAAAAATGAGCCTGTGACTCTTATGCACATTACCGGAGGCGGACCCAGTAATCAGAAGGGGTGAAGTGTGATATTTAGCATTGGTACCGGCACGGAAGGAATCTGAACAGTGACTATTGACTGTACAGGTTGAACTGGGGGGACGGGGTAGGCGGGCGGGGGGTCGGGGTATCTCTGTGTCCACTACTCCCATGGATCTGCCTATGCACATTTACCCTTGTTTTCATGACTTTTTTTCCATGGCATTTTTTTAATCCCCCAAAATCTAGAAAAGTTTAAAAAAAAACACAAAAAAAACACAAAAAAAAAGAAAAAAAAACATATCAAACATGCAAATATACTTGAATCCAGCAGGCCAATAACAAAATGTGAACACTTTCTAAGTCTAATTATTACACTTCCAGGTTGGCATCAGTACACAAAAAAACAGGCTCTAAGGATTGCTTTTTTTAAGTTCGGACTATATGTTTTGTTGGGACAGACGTGTGTGTGTGCGTGTGCTTGTGTGTGCGGCCGCGTGTGTTTTAACTGAAAACGTGTGAATTTCTTGTTTTCCTTTTATTCAGTATATGCTTTTTGTTTGCTCATTGGTCAAATGTTTAATTGTTATTAGCTTCTAACTTTGCACTGAGTGTCCGCAGCCCTTCTTGTAACTAATTCTATGATGTTAAAAAGATTTTTAAAAAAAGAAAAAAAAAAAAGAAACTGATAGAAGGGGCTGGCGACAATTCACGTGTAAATGTTTACTCAAGGACTCTTATCGCATTTTAAAAATTACAGTGTGTATCTCTGGAGAATAATATGTATATCTACCTTTAGCGGCTTTTTATTGTGGACTAATGCAAGAAAATTATTACCGGAGTATTGCACCGTTTTTTCCATTCGGAATATAAAGTTTAAAGAAAAAAAATACTCTTGTTGAACTGTGGCCATAGATAATTGTAAAGAATGGATAGTTCCCTTGCAAGCAGGAACAGAAACAAGCACTTGGACATAGGTTTTGACTGCTTTTGGAGGAGCCAGGAGTTTTGGCTCCCACCTGTTTACAGACCTTTTTTTCTCCTTCAGACTTTAACATAAAAAAAAAAGGAATTAAAAAAGAAAAAAAAGAAAAAGAAAAAAAAAAAGACTTCCATCGTAAAGAAAACTATTTTCAGAATGAAGATATGCTACTTCAGAGCTCTGGGATTGAACAGTGTTGATGTATTATTCTTTTCTTTGGCCATTGCTGTGTACTATTTTTGTTGTTGTTTTCCTCCTCTTCGTCAAAGTGGCGAAAACTTTGTGATCACTATCTTGCACATGGTGGAAGATGTCTCAGGAAAGCCGGGTTTCCCGAGGAGCAACTCCACACCATTTCATGTATTTTTAAAACCCAACTCCTAGCACTGAAGATATTATTAAAAAAATTTAAAAAAAAAAACAAAATAAAAAAAGACAGTAAGAAAGAAGAAAATACCTAATCTAATGTGTAGCAGTTACATATTTACCAAATAATGGACTCAAAAGAAATAGATGTTTGAAGAGTGCTTTATATATTAAAAATTGCTTTATGTTTAAAAAAAATCAATGTTTTGATTGTTTTGAAAGGAAGAAAGACAATGGAATAACATACATGTCAAGTATGTTTTAAAAAAATATATGAACATTGTGCTCCCTGCCTGCTTGGATCAGGAAACTTGTGCATTACTTTTTTGTTTTTTGTTTTTTGTTTCTTGTTTTGGAAGATTAGCTTTTTAATGGTTTTATCAGATTTAAAGGGTCCTGCAAGATTGCAAATTAACAAAAGCTGGTTTTATAGAGGATCATGAACTATGCACAAACTGGGTTCAAGACTTGTTTTTTCTCTCTCTCTCTCAAGTTTTAGTAGTGTATTTAGCTGAATAACTTTTCCTCAGAGTAATTGCATCTCATTGCCATTACACGCCTCCTACATATATATTTTATATATATATATATACACACACACACACTCTTATATAAAATATGTATGTGTGTATGTGCGTGTTTACATACAATTTTCCATGCTGAAGTTTAGCATTGAGTTGTAGAAAAACTCCTGGTATTTCAAAATTGGGAATGAAAGTTGAAATTTCTGTTTGGGGGGGAGGGGGGCTTTTTTTTTCTTTTTTTGCCTTTCCTTTTGGATTAAACATGTCTGTAACTCTGAGATTAAAAAAAAAATGTGGCTTTTAATGTTATTTCTCCTCATAGAATGTGATTGTTAAAAGAACATGCACCGAAAGTTGCTTTCAAGAGTACGAAGATTCTTTGAAACTTAATAAATTGCAGTTTTTTCTTGGCTGTTCAAATAATGTGTATTTTTCTTTTCTACAGGGGATGATAACATTGTTTTTGTTAAATCTGCTGCGATATGACACGGAGAAGGTTTAATTTTAGTATCAATGTGAGTTTTAGTGTGCAGCCAGGCAAACCCCTCGTGCAAGCGCAGCCCCTGCCTTGAAGGTGCCCTCGTAAGCTCGTCCCCTTGATGCTTTGGCTATCACATCTAGCATCACGATGCATAAAAAAGCAGCAATCTTTGGTTTTGATGTTGGAATGATGTTTTTTTCTCATTTATTCATGCCTTCCTCTAGCAATATGGTAGACAAGTTGTTAATGAATATTGAGAGCGTGGAGGCGTTGGGACCCTCAAACGTGCAGTCACCCTGTGTCAGCTCCCATTTTTCAGACCAAGAAGTCCCTTGGATCTAAACTGTTAGACTAAATTTTTAGGAGACGGGCAAATTGTCTCTAAATAAAATATGGCAGACATACAAAATACTCAGAAGTTTGGCCTTTCAGGTTTGGAAGTCAAGGGAGATGCTTACGATGGGGAGCACTGGGTGCAGGGGTGAGGCACCGAGTGAGAGGAGGAGGAGGGATCAGCCTTGCTCTGTCTTGTCTAATGATGGGTTTAGTCTTCTCCATTTCACCTCCAAAAAAACTATATAAAACTCTATATCCCTTAGTGGCCTCACGGTGACGTCCGTGAAAGTCTGGTCCCAGGTTTTGGTCGGTTAACGGTGTGCTGTTTAACTCGTTCCTCTTCGTTTGAGAAGGGGGAACCTGCCATGGAGACCCTGGGTCAGGGGGAGACAGTTCGCAGCAGTGACCTGCTCTACTGGGGTGTCTTCAGTCAGCTTTCTGACCCCAAAATTGCATAGCTAAATGGTATTAACATGATCGTTTTGTTCTGTTCTACTGTGAACTGCTTCCCTTTCCCTTCCCTCCCTGTCCCTCTACTTTTCTCCTTCATTTATATTGAAATTCTTGAGAGATTGCCTTCTTTTTTCTTATCCCGCCTGGGGTTTGCTTGAAGCCTATTGGTTTTGGTGTCCTTGGGTTTTATTTTAAATAGACATCTGAGTCCTTTGCAGAGCTTTAGCTATTGGGAGCTTTTTTCTTCCATGAGCTTGGCAGAGGTGGATTTATGTTAACCAGATGTGCTCTCAAAATTTAAGATCCCCCTTGGTGAACTGATAGAAATAACAGCTTTTGGGGGAAAAAAAAAATCCTTTAGTGCTTGCATTGATTTTATGTTCCATGTCATGCACTTTTCTGCTTTAATGATAGCAAGTCTTTCTTAAGTTGTAAAGTCAGCGCCTAAATCTAAGGGTGATCCTTATGTCTCAAGAATCTTCACAAGGAAGCGTTTTCTGAGAATTTGTGTTTTTTATGTGTATTGCATTTACTGTATCTTCCATAGCACTTTCACTGCATGGCTCCCCTCTCTTCCAGGCCAAGAGACGGTCTCTTTCGCTGAACGGTCTGACGCCTTGAGCTCCTCCTTAGTTACTCGTCTAGTCTGTGGGTGGCACTGGCGGAGCAGATTGTTTTGCTGCTTCTGCTCCAAAAATATATTGCTGTTCTTGGTAATTCAGTATATGATTGTGTATGTGAAGCAGCGTTTTAATTAAACAAAACAAAAATGTATATGGATTTCTGTATATGTTAAGAACTGTTGGGGTTGGAAGAGCCAGGAAGTCGAATGGAAAACCTGTCATAACGTGGGCCATGGGCAGCAATGGGGTGACGTGTGCCAGAGCGTCGCGTGGCCTTGCGCACGGGCGGCTGCTCCGTGTGCGCTCACACTTGCTGTTCAATGCTGTCTCCGCTTAGCTGTATTCCCGTTGCTGAATGTATGGTCTGGGCCAGAGCCTGCTCGCGGGACAGCGAGCCGGGCGGTGGGACGCCGCTGCCCGCCGCCAGCTGAGGTAGCGCCGTCGCCTGCAGCACGAAGGTGAAGGCGACCACGGGCGTGGTCGCACCGCGTAGGACACATCCGCTCCCTGGACTCTTTCCCCCGGCTCCTCGCGCCGCTTCGGAGGCAGCAACATTCCCACAAAACCTTAACGCCTTCGGGAGCAGCCAACCTCCATCCCCCCTCGCTCTGAGCAGGCCCCGCGTGCCGGGGAACGGCAGCGCCTGCACCGCAGCTTTCCTGAGGGAGGAGGATGGCCGCACGCGCCATGTTGCAGTGGGGCCCATGTCTTCCTCCGGCAGCTGCACCGTTCTCTCAGGTTAAGCTGCTTACAGCCAGGCTGCCCTGACGCCCGTCGCGCTGCGCCGGGGCGGTAGCGCCGCCCGCGAGACGTAACTCCCTCTCCTCCGCCCTGCGAACCCGACTGTGCCGCTCGGTCCTGCGTGTGCCCCCGGTGTTCGCTCCCTGCTGTCCGATGCGTTGGTAACAAGTCGCGTGTACATTTTCTCTGATGAAAACGTCATGATTTCAGGGTTATTAAAATGTTCTAAAACAACATGCTGGAAACTTGCCTTGCTTTTGCTGAACACTGCTGCTGGTGGAGGTGGCTGGCCTTGGAGGAGCCGCACAGCCACGGGCTGGTGATGCCTACTCAAAACCTTGAGGAGCAGCCCTGAGCTGCATTGCATAGAAATGAAATAAATTACTCTTTCAAGTGATCTTTTTTTTTTCTTCAGTAGAGGAAATCAATAATTCAAAACTCCACCTTCCTTTATAATGTTTCCACAATTTAACCATTTTCCCTGATCTTTTTGCTCACTGGCTATATTGGAAAGATGCCCTGGAGCAGATGAACTCTTTATGCACTGTGTTGGAAAGGAGAAGACTCTGGGTCTGTTTGGCAGCAAGCCCTGTTGTTTTGGTTACAGGATTGTGTTTAACTCAGTGTTGACATGGTCAATGTGCATGTACTGACCATGTAGTAAGGTGCTTCTAAAACTGTTCACTACATAGATTATCCTAGTAGCCTTTATTTTCTTCCTCTTCAATATGGTTGCTGCTGGTTATGGAAAAATTCCCCATGGTCCAAGCCCTGCTTTGGAGTGAACATGGCTGCAGCACCGACTGCTCTATCACAGGGAGAGAGTCAAAACAGGCCTGTGCAGAAAGGCCTTTTTGGGTGCTCTGCTTGAACTGCCTTTTCATTTCTTGCTCCCTGTTTGGAAATGCAGGTCACACACTAACCTGGGTGGGTTTGAAGTTTCAAAATCATTTCCTCATCCAGTGGAGATGAAGAGTAAGACACTGAGCCATTGTAAGATAAATTATGAAGTATAGAGTTACCAGAAGGAAGTTTTGCTTGTGTTACTGATAAGAGAGAGCAAGGAGAGTGGGTGAGAGGGGAAGAGAAAGTACCCCAAAAAAACAGATCTCAGCTTTGAAGCTTGAAGAGATTCTAGTTTAATGCTGGTTGTGCAGTGTGGGAGCACCATGGCCAGCAAGCTGGGCCTCTCAGCAGGTTTCAGGAGAAAAAGAAAACCCTCTTTTCCTACATAATGCAGGAGCTGAGCTTCTCCTTGGCAAGAGACCTTCTGCAGTTGACACTGCCTGTCTTGGTGGCCAAGATGTGCATTTTCTAATAGTGCTTTCTCATTCACTGTGCAATTTCAGGAGGAGAAACCAAGCTCCAACTGTGAAGGAAGGTAGAAGACTAGGCTTGAAATTCTTCCCAAACTTCAGATCTAGGAGAGAGCTGCAGCTGGTTTTGGAATCGGGGAATGGCTACTTATAAAAAAAAAAAAAAAAAAAAAAAGGAGATGAATTCAACTAAAAAAAAAAATTTGCCTTTTTCTTTGTAGTCTGCTCAGGTGATACTGAGGTCCCTTCCAGCGGATCCCTTGCTTATAGCAAGAATGGAAACCTGGTGATCTTTGGCAAGTAATTTGGGGATCATGGCTTTGGAAGAAGGGGGAGCTCTGCTTTGGTATCCACCAACTGATGGATTCTGCTGTTTCTGCCAGCTCAGCTGCTGCTCTCTCTCCACCCAGTGTCTGATATTTTCTCACTCTTAGAGAGAATTTTGGGGAAAAGTTTTGTGCTGAGGCTTCCTGGAGGATGTTTGACCCACTGAAGGGGGTTGCCAAAAGGCCCCTTCCAGAGAGCAGGTCAGTTTTATTCTGAGCTTGTGTTGAAGTACACGAGCAACTTACTGCTGCAGGTAGGATCGGGGACTCCATGAGCTGAAGAGAGGCCGGGCGCAGGAGTGCTGAAGTTTGCTGATGAACAGGGCTTCGGGGCTCATCGGGCAACAGGGGGTGGCGAGACGGGAGAAGACCCTTCTGCACCTCCCGGCCCGCGGGTCTGCGGGCAGCGCCCGCGGGGCTGCTCCGCTTGCTGCCTGGAGCAGCCTCTGCAGGGCACCAGTGTCAGTAGCTCGTGTTGTTTGTCCTGAAGGTTGCCCCTTAAAAGGGGCGGGCTACAAATTCAAGTTCATTTAGGCTCCCAAATGTAGGGATTTGGTTTTTGAAAAACCCTTCTCAAGAAAATAACCTCTGCATGTTTATCCCCTGATCTTTTTCCTTTGAGAGGTCACTAGTAGGTCAAATGCTGTAAATCTGCCTTAGCAAATGCTGCTTCTTCCTCATTGCCCAGCTCCTGCACCGTGCAGATCCATGAGATCTTGCAGTCCAGGAGGTCGGATTTTGCAGATGGGTCGATGCTGGATTTCCTTTCTCACCTTGGAAGGAAAGCCTCATCGCAGCTGCAGCTCCTGCAGGGCAGGCTGCTGTGCAATGACCGCAGCTGCCCTGCCACCTCCATAGGAAGAATAATATTTCAGCTGACCAATGGTGCACATTTCAAATTTGTAATCTAAAATTTTACTTGCATGTAAATGGCATGGCTTCATAGTCTGATTTCTTTTCAGGAAAAAAAAAGGGAGGGAAAAGCATGGAGACTCACCTTAAAAACCACCCAGTCCTCTTTTTGGAGCGATTTGTAAAATTAAATAATAAATCCTATTCTGCCCCCTCCCAGCCCATGAGAAGCTTTTGATGCCTTCCTAAACTGCCCCCGCTCTTCTGCAATAGGAAATGGGAGAAAGTGGCTGTTTTTCACAAAATGTCCCCAGCTGCAATTCACGATCTGTGCCGCGAGATGGTGCGAGGAAGTCGCCGCGCGCGGCTGCAGTGCGCGAGGGCGAGACGGGGCCGCGGGCTGCAGGCCCCGCGCTGGGGCATGGCCGGGGCTGCGCGGGGCCGTGCGGGGGCTCCCCCGCTGCAGCTCCCGCGCTCGGCTGCTTCGCTGCGCGGTGCAGCGGGCACCGGCGCAGCCCGAGGGCCTCGCGCGCCACGGCCTCGAGCCGAGGCTGGCTGGAAAGGAGGGCTTCCTCTGAGCGGGACCTGCCTCCTGAGACAGAAAACAGCCTACGAGCGCGAAGGGCTGGAGGCGGCTCGCTGCGCGGCGGGCACCGCGGGCAGGACAGCACGGCCGGGCGCGGGCTGCTCCGTTTGCTAGAGCGTCCTCCCATCGAGAACCCTTTGGCATGGAGCGGCAGCAGCTGAAGGTGCCCCCAGCGTGTCCCGCTCCTCGGAGCCTCCTGATGCACCCGGATGGCATCGCCGCGCAGCGGGGCCGTGCGCTGCCCGGGCGGGAGGCAGCAGCGGCTTCAGAGTCTGCTGCAGCCCCGAGTCCTGACTGAGGGTCCTGCGGAGGGGGAGAAGGAGGCAACGGTGCCGCAGTGGAGGAAAACCTTCCCTCGGCATCTCCGGCCAGAGCCGGCAAGGCAGCGAGCAGCACGGGCTGCTCCTGTTTTCGGAGGTTTGCAGTGCGACAGGTGCAGGGATGGGGTGTCCCCTGCCCCTCCAGGAGTCCCCTCCCTTCTTCCAGCCCCGTCCTCTGCCCAGGGCAGTAAGCGGGGGTCGGAGCAGGGGGCTCGGCAGGCCCCAGCAGAGCCAGGAGAGGGCAACCTCGCCCTGCTTTTAAGAACGGGAGCCGACGGGGGCAGCCCTTGCGCTGGGTCCTGGGCACTGGCAGGGCCTGGGCAGGTGGTACCTAAAAGCACGTTGGTTTTCCCATGTGTCTGAGCACGGAGCGCTGGCTGCGGGGGCTCGGGAAGGTCCCCAACCTTTGTGCGCCGACCATGTGCTCCGGACAGCCGGGGCGGCTGAGGAGGACCCACCGCAAGTGGCTCTGGCACTCCCGCCAGCTGATGACAGCGTTTCCCAGAGCTGCCATCCCAAGCCCGCTCCGCTGCCCCGTGCTCGGCGCTGCCATGGTTCTGCCCTGCAGCTCGTGGGCCCCGGGGAGCTCCCGCGTCCCTGCTGGTCTGGTGCCCCCAGTAGCAGATACCGATACCCAGGCAGGACTGTGTCACCCCTGCCTGTTTTGCCACCCTCTGCCTGTCGCCTTAAGGAGCAAACCAGGATATGGGGCAGCTGCTGCCATGGGAGAAGTGGGACTGGGAGACGGGAGTCACCTTTCCCATCCTGCCCAGGTGGGAAGCAGAGGAACCAGTGGCCTCGTCCTTTTACCAGGGACAAGGTAGGGACAAGGGAGTTGGTCCTGGAAACACTCCTGCCTGCATCCGGAGCGATGCCAGGGGCTGTGCAGCCCCGGGCAGCGGCAATGGGGAGAGCAGGATGGAGAGGAGCTGGGGATACGTTAGCGCCAACTTCTCAAACACTGAGCCCAAAGCTGCCCAGCTGCCAGGGGATGCCAAAGGATATGGAACACATTGGGGCATCCCTTTGCTGGATTGTCATATCCTTGCTGGGTGTGTGTGGCTGCAGAGCAAAGTGCTGGGCTCCCGCACAGACGGGCTGCATGAGAGGGAGGGTGAATCAGCACATGGGAAAGGGTGGAAAATCCTGCCCCAGTTTGTGAGTCCCCGCTCCTTTCATGAGCTTTTCCCAATGTGTTTATGGTTTTAATTCAGCAGCTCAGCTGTTTTTTAATGGCTGCCGTTCTGTTTTGTTCTTGGATGTCAGGGGGGCTGTTTTGGTTACTCACTGCCGGGTAAAATGTTAGTGGATAAATGACCAGGGAAATCGTAACGACGTCGGTGCTGCCCCTGGCCAGGGGACGCTGCAGACGCGGCCATCCGTGCCAGGATGTTCCCGATACAGGCGGCGCGTGGAACAGGGAACCCAAATGCCAGGATAAGGGCTCTGTGTCAAACTGCCCTATCGTTTTGAAAACATGGAAGCAAGAAACCCATCCGTTTTGCAGCTCCGCTTTGCAACAACGTGTTTATTGGGTATGCTTGAAAAATAAAAAGAAAGAAAGAAAGAAAAAAAACTAATTAGAAAAGGGAAGAAAGGGATGCATAGACTGTCCTACCACATGCTCTACGCACCTACTTAAAGTACAAATCAAAACTACTCTGGACACTGGTTCTGTTGTCGTAACTGGCTGGCACCAGAACGCGGAACGTGCAGACACGTGGGGCGAGGCGGACACAGGAGCCCGGAGCCGCGGGATGCGATGGGGCTGCAGGGACCCTGCTTCCCGACGCATGCAGCAAGGAGCGGTGCTGGCCCCTTCCCGGCACGTGGGACGCTCGCCCTTGCCCACCCTGCGAGCCCGTGTTGCCCCAATCATGGCACCCAACGCAGCCGCGATTCCCCAGGTTGCTTCCCGCCCTTTGGAAACCCATCCTCACCCAACGCGGCTCCGGCGGTGCCAAATCAAAGCCCCCAGCATCCCTTCCAAGTCCCTCCTCCTTTTGAGCTACAAATCTAACCAGTCCCAACGGGCTGGGTGGGGAAGAGGAGGGCAGGGGTGGGAGGGAGCAAGGTTGGTTTTGGTGGGGGCAGCGCCTCTCTCCACCCAGCCCACCTGAGGTTCCAGCCAGCGCCTCCCTGCCGGCCCCGCGCGCCCGGCTCAGCACACGCTGCAGCTGTTGGTCTTGTTCATGGGCGGCCTCAGCATGGGCTCCTTGGGAAACGTCTCCCTCCGCTTGCAGAGGGCCGGGCTGAGGCGGCTGGGCAGGTTGGCTTGCTGCAGGAGCTCCCTGAACACCTCCAGGACGTTCTCGTTCTCCTTGGCTGACGTCTCCACAAAGCGGCTGTTCCAGTCCAGCTCCACCAACGACAGGGCATCCTCTGCCGGGACCTGCCTCTCGCCGCCGCTCTCTGCTTTGTTACCCACCACCACGATGGGAGGGAACTTGTCCTCCTTCACCTCCAAGATCTCCTCCCGCAAGGTCTTGACGCTCTCGAAGGACTCGGCATCATCTACGGCATAGACCAGGGCGAAGGCATCACTGTTCTGGATCGAGAGCTTCCTCATAGCCGGGAAGGAGTAGCTCCCGCTGGTGTCCAGGATCTCCACCTTGACCGTGGCCCCGCACACCTCGTACTCCTTGCTGTGCAGCTCCTCCACCGTGCGCCGGTGCTTGGGCTCGAAGGTGTCCAGCAGGAAGCGGCGGATCAGGGCTGTCTTGCCCACGCCGGCAGCGCCCAAGAAGACCAGGCGCACGTGGTTCTTCTCCTTCGCAACCAGCGACATGGCAGAGGCTCTCCAGGGGATGGGGCAGCTCGCGCTCCGAATGGGCTTCTTTTGGGTGGCGGCAGCCCCGGCGACCTGCCTGCCCGGCAGCCCAACGCTCGGTGTCTCCTGTGCCTCGAGCCGCCCGGCTCCGCGCGGCCGGCGAAGTTCGTTGCCACCTTCCTGCAAACTTCTCCCCGCTGTGGTGCTGCAGGCTCTACCGTCCCCCAGACCAGCTCATCTTTTATCCTGGTTCCTCTCTGCCATGTGGCACCCCGGCTGTCCAATCTCCGTGGGTTGAGGGTGCTGAAGGAGGGAGGGCAGGGAGGGAGGAGAGCATGGTGCTCCGGGCCAATCCGCGGAGCGCTGTCCTGGAAAGCTCCTCCAGCCCTGGAGAGCACCGCGCTACATTGCACTCGCATCTCTCGCCGCCGCCGGAGCGGTGGTGAGCTGGCAGCCTTGCAGCCCGCGCTGCGCGAGCCGTCCTGCCCTTTTGTCCTCTGTGATCATTAACCCGTGCTTCTTGGCATGGGTTTCGGCAAGGGAGCTAAGTCAAGCTCCCCCTCCTGTTGGGTGACTCATGGATGGACATGGCAGACGGCTTGATGTTGATTCTGACATTCGTGTGTGTCTGGGGACGTGTTTGCAGACTAAGAGGCTGCAAACATGCTCAACCATTCTAGAATTCTGTGAGTGATTTGACCTGAGGGGAAAACAGACTCTCCATTAAGAAACGTGCATCATAATCACTAAGGTGAACCGTCACTCATCCTGTGATTCTATGAAATGTTTGACCCAAGGGAAAAACAGGATCCCTCTGAAAACAGTGCACTGCAATCACCAACTTCAAGTGTCAAACGAGCCAAGACAGGAACCCCTGTCCTGTCTTAAATGCAGTGCATTTTTGACCCAAAGTGCCCAAGTTCTCCACAGTGTCCAGAACAGACACAGCAAACCCTCAGAGTGACATCATCTGGGGCTGATCCTTGCAGACATGGTGGCAAACCCAAGTCAACCCAAGCCAAACTTAAGAAACCGTCACTGCTCCTACACTGGTGAAAAACGTTGGTCTCTACCGAGGAGAAGACCTTCAGCACGGAGAAATGAGTGCGAGATGCAGATCCACGGAAGGGGGCAGAGCAGGGAAGAGGCAGAGCCGGTGTTCAGCTCATGGGCTCAGGCTTGGCACGCTGAATGTCGGCAGGGGACCGGCTGGCTGATTTATGGTGCAGAAAAGCAGGATGTATGGCGCTCCCCTGCTCCAAGCAGAGGGACGTTTGCAGGTTGCCCCAGCTGGATGGGTTTCCTCAGCATTCACCTTTTCTTTTTCTTGCTGGACTGGTTTTAGAAGCTGATTTATGAAAAGTGAAAATACAGAGGAAATTGTTCAAAAGTTGAAGAAATGCCTTTGTCCTAATTTTGTTAGGCTTGTTTTTAGCTTTGCACCAGTTCTTGTAATTAATGCAATTGAGGTATTTTTTTTTTTTTTTTTTCATTGCAAAGGACCAGTTTTAGTATTTAGCTCTGGCTCAATTTATTCTACTGATAATACTGACTGAATTATTCCTGCCATTCCATTCTCCAATTAGGATCATATTTTAGCAGTATTAAGAGCTATTCCTATCTGATCCCATTATGAGACAAGCCAAGAGATTTCACCGGGAGAAGCAGAAGCCTCTCCTCTCTGAGGAGATGCATCTCTGCATCAGATGAGGAAAGCTGGTCTCTCGAACAGCACTAGCAATGGGACAGTTTTGCACAAATCTCATCTAAACCATGGCACAACTCATGGCTCAACTGGGATGCTGTTTAAAAATATTAATTAAAACCATAGCCATGGAACATGCCTCTTTTTTTTTTTTCTCTCTCTGATTTCTTCTCTTTAATTTTGGGTTTAGTAAGAGCCCATTTCCTTCCTCGAAGCAATGTCTGTCCTCCCTTTTCATGATGTTTTGGGGCAGGAGAGGCTTATGGTTGAAGCCTTTTGGGGCCTGGTGTGCCATTGGTTTCAGCAGGAATGGAGCTGAGGCCACTGCCAGAAAGGATGGGGATGGAAGCCGGGGATGACAGATTGTCTTAGCCAACTTTGGAACCCAAAGCTGTCTACAGCCATAGATTGAAAAGAAGCTTTATTAATGCTCATTTGTGCTTCGACTGACATAGAGGGGAGTTTGTTTTTTTCAAGAGAGAACAAAAGTATTTTCCACAGTTTCCTCCAGGCCATAATTCTGCATGTCCCGACCAGCAGCAGCTCTCAAGAGGTGTCCAGAGAAGCAGGTGTTGCCCTCGCGCTGTTCACTGTCTGGGTGATTTCTTCTAAAGAGCATCGTGGCTTTGTTCAACCTTACCCCGCAGGCAACACCTCTCTCTTGCAGGTGGAGAACTGGTTGTCCATGGGGAAGGAGAACCCATGGCAGAGAGGGGCCATCTCCCCTGCCCTGTCTTGGCTCTACACCTACCCCAGGGCTGCTGCAAAAGAAAGAGCTCCAAGCGCACAGGGAACCATTGAGCAAATCCGCAAGCGCTGGAGGGTTTTCCAAGGTCCTCCTTGAGGAAGAAGAGGTGGGTACCCGCCTTGAGAGCCGCACCTCAGGTCGCTGCGCTCTGTGCTCACTGGTCACCGTGGCTGAGGGCACCCATGTGTGTGGAGGAGATGCCCTGGCAGAGCAAACAGGTCTTTTGTTGCACATGCACAGAAAAATAATAATATCGCTGCAGCTGGCAGTAATTCAGCTGCTTTCTGCAAAGGGTGCATATGTTAGAGGAGGTCTTAATAGAGGTGAACAGACTGCTCCTATTTGAAGTCAAATGTTTTAAAGGTTACACAGAGTTAAGCGAGGACATTTGTTGCCGATAAGAAATTCCCCTGCCTTTGTGTCGCGCTGGCAAATAGCGCGCGCGTGTGTACGTCCCCAGTGATTTTTCACATCAATTGTCTGCCTTTAGTTTTCACATCTGTGCTGCTATGGTTACCGAGAGCCTGAAAGGTTTTAAATCTCCCTCAGAGCAATGGAGGATTTCAGAGGTAATCTTGTTAAGAGATGAGCAATGAATATTTCCAAAGGCCTTTTGCATTAATATCTCATTCCATATTAGCTTATGTCCACTGACAGAACGGAAAGCAAAATGTGGCGGGGGGGACTGCAAGCGAGGGAAAGAAAGAAAGCAGGAAAAAAAAAAGACTGCAGAACTATGTTTTTTGCCTTTTGTGCTCAGAATGACGTGCCTGGATCCTGGGCTTTCAAGGAGGGCCTGGTTGGTCAGCCTAGGTTGGGTATTAGAGAAGCAGAGGGGCAGCCTGTGCCCCAGCCTGGTCGGTGCCATTTGGGCTGCTCTGGGCCATGTCCCTGTGCCGCAGGGCTCTCTGCAGACACCCCTTTGGCTTCAGGGTAGCCCTGCAGCCCGAGCAGCTCCAAGAGGCAGCGGAGCTGCAAGGAGAGCTGAGCGCGCTCCACAGCCTCGGGAATGGGGACTGCGGGGAGCCACATGCAGTGCCCTCGGGGCAGGTCTCCAGGCTAAGGGCAGTGCTGGAGAGAGCAGAGGAGGGAAAATAGCCCTGAGCTGGCCAGGAGGAGGGTGAGTGGTGGCAGGAGGAAGGACAAAGGAAGAAAACAATGACCTGCAGGAGCTGGGATGGAGCGTGAACGACCTGGAGAAGGTCTGGGGAAGGGGGAGCTCCCAGCTGGTCTGACAGCTCGGGAGCAAGGGGCGCTCAGCGGAGCTGCCACCACAGACCTGCAGGTCCTCGTGGGACGAGGACAGGGGAGGCAGCTGGACCCAACAGCACATCAGAAAAGGAGAACCCTGCTGGGTCCTGCACAAAGAAACACACTGCACGCTCCCTGCCTCCAGCAGCACGGGGCGTATGGTACAGAGCTGCGGGCGCTGCACGCGGCCCTCTGCCTTTGTCAGAGGAGCTGACCTTGCCCCAGGAGCTCTCAATGTCCTGCCAAGTTTTGCAGCATCTTTTGCAATCGTTCCTTTTATTTCAGGAGGACTCAGGCTCTCAGCTCCACCTGGCCACGAGCGGGAAACCAGAGGAGCTCTCGAGTCCTCCCAGGACACCCGGGTCCCGTGCAGCGTGTTTCATTCTGACAAATTACAAAGCTCCGCAGGGCCCGGTGTGCGCTGCAGCCGGCCGCGCTGCAGGTGCCAGCGGTGGCGGTTCGGAGGAGACCGAGTGTGGCGGAGCGGGGAGGCTGCAGGTGCGACGGCACCGGCGCTGCTCTGGTGCTGAGTTCGGGCTGTGATGCCCAGGCAGGGCCAGGGCTGCTGCCCAGGGCAGAGCAGCTGTTTGGGTGCTGAAGTGTTTCCATACACACTGCTGAGGTGTTTCCATAGCTGGAAAAGAGCCTCGCTCGCAAACACATAGTCTGCAACACTGTGATGCACTTCCATGAGCTGGGACTGGGCTGGGACCATGTTCCCCCACCTCCAACGTGGGTCTATTCCTGGGAGCTAACAGTGGGGTTCAGAGCTGGTGGGATTTGTGCCCTTCTCACTGGCAGGGCTTCATTCCTGAGCACGGGAAGCTCCTGGGGGGCCTCCGGGCTGGAGCCAGGCTCCCACATGGCCTCTGGAAAGGGGAAGCAGGCAGTGAATAGGGATGCAAAGCTTGTCCTCCTCTGTAACCCTATTGATGCTACATGATGTTGACCCACCAGGGTCTGGCTGATCCTGTAACTCTCCCTGTTCCATGAGGGACCTGCCCTGTTCCAGGAGGTACCGTCGTGCTGACCTGCAGCCGAGGAGCCCTCGCAGGTGCCTGCTGCTTGGCTGCTCCCTGTGCTGGCAGCTCTGCCAGCTCCCTTTTCCCTGGCCGTGCCAGGAGAGCCGGGCAGCATACGGGGACCCCATGGCGGGACCTGGGTGCGGGCTGGCAGGGGCTCCTCTCCCGCTCCCGCCTGCTCGCTCGGCCCATGGGTTCATGCATGGTGTACGTGCGCGCGGCGGCGTTTGCAGGGGTGCGCGCTGGTTTCCTGTTTCCCTCGAGGAGGAAGCGGTCAGGAATGAGAAACCAAAGGGAGACCATCCCTGGGGGTGGCCTGTCCCCAAGGGCTTCCTGTCGCTGCAGACCCTGGTGGGGACCCAGGAGATAAAGCATCGCATTCCCCCCGCTTCAGCCCTGAATGGGAAGCCAGGAAAAATGGGAGAGGAGAGGGGCTGCCACTCGTCCTCCCTCCCAGCCCACCACTTGGTGAGGCTGGGACATTTGGTGGCAATTTCCTCCTGCCCACGAGAGGGTTAAAGCTGTCTCTCCCCTAACAGGAGATTAAATCCCAATGGCCTTTGATTTCCCGACAGGTGAGAGGAGAAATCTGAAACTTTCTATAGCTCCCACCCCCACTTGGAGCGCGTGTCGCAGGCCTCCCTGATGCATAGATTTACGAGTCGTACGTGGCGCGCGGTGTCACCTCTGTCTGGAACAGCGTGTCACCCCAGCGAGCGGGGAGGCCGCGGGGACGCGCCACCCGCAGCGGGGACAACCTGCGGCCTGGCCTGGCCGTGGGGGCGTCTTCCTGGGACACAAATGTCCCCTCGGGGACCCCCTCAGGCCAGTGTGGTTAATGGGTTCATTAAAGGCTCTCATTGCCAGGTGTATCTCCTGAGGTGAGAGGTGTCTAGCTCTGCTCATGGCCCCTTCTGAACTGGAGACATCATCCATGGGACCAGCCTGCCAGGAGGACACGTGGGACCTCTCATGAGCCCTCTGGAGGAGACCTCTCATGTTGGCGATGTCCCTCTGAAACCTGCTCCTAGGCTGCTTGGCCCCCATTTGCCCAAGAGATCCCCTCCTCCAGGCGCCATCTCCTCTCCCTTCTGCCCTTCCTGGCCCTCAGGGCTTGATCCTGACCATTTTCCAAGCAATCTCTGCTTTATGGCCCATCCATCCCCAGAGGCATTTGCCTGCTGAGGCCTCACGATAATCAGGGGATATTTGGGGCATCCTGGCTGCCAGATCCCCATCGCCTTTGGGTCCCGGGGCAGTTCTCCTCCTGGCCTCCATGCACCTTCCGAACTCCTGCAAGCAAAGGGGCAATCTTGATTTGGAAAATCTACCTTCCAAACCCTCAATTTCCTGCTGGGGACCTAACAAATAGAGGCTACAGATAAGGGTGTTTGATGTGCGGCAGCGCGCGAGGCCGGGGGGGCGGCGCGAGGCCGTGTACAGCCTGTACTAGACGGCGGCAGGTAATAAAATCTAGGCTCCCCGTAAACAAACGTCTTGCCTGGGACTAAAGGGATTTAGCGCAGCTGTTCGGAGCCTCAGAGGAGTTTCTATAGCATCCCTGGTCGTGCCCTGGCTGGGATTACTAGTGAGAGTCGAGCGCTCGCCTACCCCTGGGCACCGGCGAGATGCTCTGGGATGCGGCGCTCATTTCAGGAGTGGGTGACATGGGGAATCTGTCCCATCTGTGTGTCCCAGAGGCCCCTACCCATAAATTCAACACCCACCATGTGACAGCACAAGCCCCCATGGGTCTCCTGCACCGTGTTGCTCCTCGCTCCGGGATCCCAAGCTTCTCTCTTGACCCTGCTGTGGTGGCACAAGTCAAGGAGAACCTCTGCAGGCCGAAGCAGCTGGCTTCAAATCAGAGCTGATCAGCATTAAGGGACAATAAATCTGGTACCAGGTCAGCTGGTGAGGCACTGCAAGGTACACTGAGCCATTCCTGGCCACGTGCAGGCGCCCCTGGCTCCAGCAGCAGAAGAGGTTTCCCGTCTTTCCCATCTTTCGAGGGAAGCAGAAAGGGCCTTGGGGAGCTTAGCCTGGCAGAGTGCAAGTGGGGAGCACATTTACTGCTGTTAGAAGGGCAGGCAGAAGGGAGAAAGATCGTCAGTAACGAGGATGATGTTAGCACAGGGTCAGTGTGGCTGTGCCTCCCCTGGCAGCGCAGGCCCCACGCAGTCATAAGCCAGGGCCTGACACGGGCCATGCCCAGAGAGTGACTGAGACCCCCTAGATCAGAAGGCCACAGCCCTGAGGAGGGACCGTGGGGAACCAGACAACTCGTCACGGGCCTGGACCAGCCCAGCCTGTCTGTGTGCACGAGCCCAGGCTGATCTTGCAGCTCAGGTCTGGGTTATGGCCCTTTGCTCTGGACTAGAGTTTTCCACCAGGCTGTCATTGAAGCTGCCTGGGAGGCTGCCATGAGTTTTGTGTCTCGCCTCCATTCCCAAGCAGTCAGGCTGTAGCACAGCGCCTGTCCCCGGGCGGCATTTGCAGCAGTATCTTCCCTGACCCGTGTCTTAATGAAAACAGAGCTCTGCATCATGCCCCGTCTCAAAGGCAGAGAGACGTGACAGCCTCTCCCTGAAAAAAACAACTATTTTTTTCTTAGCGCATGAAAATGTCATGTTGTAAACATCCTTCTCGGGTGATGCTGCCCGCCTGGAGGAGACTGGCTGTCATTTGCAATGAAGGCTAGTTCCTCTCTGATTAGATGGCTTTGATTCCCAGGGCTGCGTGGTGCCATCTTCTGCCCTCCCAGCCCAATGTCCTCTTTCCCTCTCTCCTTAACTAGCTGAACAGATCTTTACATCATGGAGAAACAACTTTAGTGTTGTTCCAAACCTGCTGTATGCTGTTGCAGGGTGAACCAATAATTCAGTATTGCCTCTTCAGCTCTATTTGTGGTAAATTTTCTCCTTCTTGTTCGGGGCAGGAGCAAAACAAGGATTTGTTAGAAAGCAAATCTGAGAAAAGTGAGGTTTTCATTTATTTCACAAGTGAACTTGACATTGTTCCTGACTCTGTCAAGCCGCACAGAACCCTGTGAGGCTTCTTGTCCCCTGGTGTGACATCGTTGGGGTTTGGGGACCAAGCAAGGACAGTAGCGTCTTGCCTGGGCACTGCATCTGTTGCTCTTTGAAAGCAGCAGCAGATTCTCAATATTTTGGTACAGCTTTCCAAAAACATCCTGTCTTGTTGCCAGCCCATCACACCGATACCTGGACCCCATCCAAGGAGAGGTTCCTCCTTGCTGCTGCCACCAGACATGACGGTGCATGGAACTTGCCTTGCAGCTCAATGAGGAGGAACATCCTCCTCATCCAACATCCTCCCCAGCCCCAGATGCTCGAGTTCACAGCAGCAACCCTTGTCCTTGGCCATCCCGCTCATTCAATCCTGATCCTTTGAGTCAAAAGCAGCTAGGCCCTGGTATATCACCTTAAGTGCTCCTGACAGCCCTGGTTGAGCAACTGCCGTCTCTGCTTTGCAGACAGTGCCAGGGGCTATGGAGCAACCACAGGGCACTCACAGGCCTGTCAGGTCACCTCATTTTTAAAACATATTATAAATTGGCGAGTCTCAGCATGAGCCATCCTACTGTGCTGCTCTCTATCTCTGGGTCACTATCCTGCCTAAGCACTTATGTCTCCAGATCAGTTAATCTTCGCACTTCTGGCTTCCATCCAACCCTTCATCATTCTTGGGTTCACCAAGTTGTGCTTGTTCTGAAGGAAGCAAAACGGTGTCCGGTCAGCTGTAAAATGGCACCTTCCCCTTGCTGCCATCCTTGGAAGGGCTGCGGGCTCGGGCCTGTGACAGGTCTGTGCTTGGAGTGTGTCTTCATGGGACTTTGTCATGTCTCAGAGCATGAGATCTTGCTTTTAGCTGTTTTTTTATTTTCCAGAGCACCTTGGAGGTCCATAAAGCAGCAGGAAATAAGAAAAGGACCATCTCATGGTTGTTAACAGGGGCTGCTGGATGCTCAGGTGAGCAGGGGGGTGGGAAGTCTCAGCAGGACCAGAGTCCTCAGGGGGACATGGGCTGAAACAAGTAATAAAGGACAAAACCCCCCCAAAATGCCTGTGCAATGGAGAGGAGCCCAGGAACAAGCAGAGGAGTGGAGATGGAGGCAGAAGCAGCAGGACATGAAGAAGAACTAATGCAATTCTCCCTCGCCTCCCGGAGCGGCTGCAGCAGTGGGTGCTCACAGCACATCGGAGAGGACATGGTGACCAGGCAGCCACGTCTGTCCAGGCCCCGGGACACACTGACCGCCCGGCTCCCCTCCCTTGGCTGCAGGAGGAGATGGACATCAAGTCATAGAGAGAAACCTGGGGATGTCTGAGCGAGCACCAGGTGAATCCGAGGAGGCTGCTGGAGCCGTCGGGGCTGTCCCTTCCGCTTGCCCTCCCCACAGAGCCTGGTGTCTCCCAGCATCAGTCGTGCGGGTGCGTGAGCAGAGCTCTGCGGCCTCCTCGGCGGCTGCAGAGATGCGGGGCGACGTTCACGTTGCTTCCTTCAGCTTCCTTCAGTGTCGGCCTGGGTGGGACCGAGCCGGCAGCGCTAACATCCCCCGTGCAGCGTCTCCGTGCTCAGAAGCAGCTCTCATTTTTGTCACGGCACAGGGAGGGGATGAAGATGCAGCACGGGATGTTGGAGACGCCTTTGCAAACCCCAGCCCCAGCTCAGCCATGGGACCACACTCACCACATGGGCCAGACTGGAGCTTCTCCAGCACCATCTTGACTCTCTCTTCTTTCTGTGACGGTTCCATCTAATGCTAATGTGCCTCTCCCAGCTCCCTCCCAAGAACTTTGAAACTTTTGTCTGTTTTTAACCAAAGCTGATGGATGTCACATTGTTTTGATGCTGATCAAGTTCCTTCCCACTGATAGCAGAGACATGGCAGGGAGGAAAGCTGCAGACTCCAGCCCACGGCACGAGCTCCTTGGCTCTCGCTGTCCGTCGCCACGGCCACCCGCTGCCAGCCACAGCCACGAACGTCTCCAGGCTCAGACGTCCCTTCATCACCCCCAAAAAGCCAAGAACAGAGCTGACATGTGACAAACGGACAAGTGAACCCAGGCAATTAGCGAATCCCTCACATTTGCCTCCATCTCACCCTCTTCCACCAGTGTGTGACTGCCTGCCACAAAAGAGCCAACAAACTAACTTAATTTCATGGCAGTTTTTTAATTTCTTCTTCGTGCACTGAGCGATCACAGAGAAAACACGATGCTACACCCTGAGCCGGGGCAGAAAAACAAAGTTCCAGCCAGACAGACCTCCAGACAACCACACAGCAAATGTCTTCCAGGAGTGCAGAGGGGTGGAGAAGGCCACAGAGCGTTCTGCATTCGGGGAGGAACATGTAATATATTTTTATGTATTTAAAAAAATGCAGTTCAAGTTGTTCCTGACTCCTCTGGCTTAAGAAAATCTCTGTGCTGGAAGCTGAGGCATGAAAACCGTGTGTCGGAGACCTCCACATAAGAGGGACACTAACAGGAGCTGCTGGTGCTGCAGCGGGAGGCAGCTCCGCGGAGGCTGCGGCTGCTTGAGGCCGGCTCACGGCAGGTCCTCCAGGCCACGGCCACCTCCGCAGGCCGCTCTGGCCCATGTGAGTCACCTGGAGGAGGGGGCAGCTCTGCACGGCCAGGCTCGTCCTCGTGAGCGAGGGGCCGTGGGGCCGGAGCCTCCCGTGGAGGCCGCGCGGCCTCATCCCTCTGTCACGTCCGCCGTGCGCCTGGCTGCTCCATGGAGCATGAAGGACGCGTTCTGGCAGCTGACATCTCCGCGGGGAAGCCAGCATGAAGACAAACCCGCCCCACGGAGCCTCGTGGCCCCGCGCGGAGCTGGGGACGCCCCAGCAGGCAGCAACAAAGGAGCCGTGTGCGGCCGCGCGCGGCGGCGCGGGGCGACCTCGACGGCAGCGGTGCCGGCGCCGCTCCAGCCCTGCCGTGGGCGGCCCGGGGCGCTGGGTGCTGCCGCGGGCGCTTCTCAGGAAGCTGCAGGTGGCAGGAAGGCCCGAGCTGCCCTCCCGCCAGCGCCCGGCTGCTGCCCATCGCCCTGCGGTTCCGGCACCAGGACCCTGCGCCCTCCCGCGATGCTCCCCACGGCCTCACAGGGCCCAGCTGAGAGCCCAAGTGCTGCAGCTTGAGCCGCCGACCCGTTTCTCAAGCCCTCTTCCAGCCCCAGTTTTGTCAGGTCCCTCGTCCCCAAGACGCCACTTGCTGCTGCTTTGGGGTCTGGCTCAGCTGGTGCCAGGCCCTTGCACAGAGCAATGTGCAGTGCTCCTTGCACGGAGCAATGTGCCCAGCCCCGCCGCTCAGGAGGGGACACAGGGACATGCTGGCCCGGCCCTGCCACCCAGGAGGGGACACAGGGACGTGCTGGCCCGGCCGGCACCAACGCAGGAGCCCTGCGGGCCGAGCGCTCTGAAGAGGCCACGAGCCGGAGTCTCGCGGGAGCAGCCGGGCACTGGCTTGCACAAGAGGGAAGAGCTCCCGGAGCCCCAAACCCTGTCAGTGCTCACACACGTGCACACACATGAACATGCTCCTCCTCTCCTCTCCTCTCCTCTCCTCTCCTCTCCTCTCCTCTCCTCTCCTCTCCTCTCCTCTCCTCTCCTCTCCTCTCCTCTCCTCTCCTCTCCTCTCCTCTCCTCTCCTCTCCTCTCCTCTCCTCTCCTCTCCTCTCCTCTCCTCCTTCTTTCTCTCTTGCTCTTTCTTCCAACATTCTTTCTTTTTTATATTTTTCCTTCTTTTATTTTTCTCCTCTCTTCTTTTCTCCCTTCTTTCCATTTTTTTATCTCTTCTCTTTTTCCTTATTTTTTTTTCTCTGCTCTCTCTCTCTCTCCATCCCTCCAAGGAAAACTGTGGGCAGCACTGAGAACATTTCCACTGAGAAGGCAGAAATTTCTCCCAGTAACTTTCCAGCTAAAGGACTCGGAAATGTGAAATGGCAGGATGTTGTGCTGGGCTTTTTCTTTCTAAAGAAAACTGCCCTCAAACCGCAGCTTCTGCACACACCAAGGAGCTCCCAGCAGCTCCAAATTGGAGCCATCCCCCTGTGCCCAGGGGCCGTTCCCTGCAGTGCGACCCTGGCCAGCCGAGCTCCAATGGGATGAGCCGAGGGACCCGGTGGCTTTGTCCTGGCCCCCGGCCACACAGATGCAGAGAGCAGCCGCTCGCCCGGCCCCGAAGGCCATAGTTTAACACCGAGTGCTATGGGTTAACAGCAAATGCTGTAGGTTAAGACCGAACGCTATAGGTCGACATGAAGCCAGGGCCGGGCTGCGACTGCGGGTGCTGTCCCCGGTGCCGGTAGCAGGGACCGTCCTCGCTGGGTACCTGGGACGCTCTGCACGGGGCAGCCTCTTGTCCCCCAGAGCCCCACGGTCTTGGTGACGCTGCGGACGCCCTGAGGGCCAGCGCGGGCTGCTGGCACCATCTAGTGGGATCTGCCACCCGCTCGGCACCACCTCCGTCACCGCGCGGCACCTCCGCCCTGCTGCGCCCCGAGCCGCAGTGGGGGCCAGCGTCGGCATAACCCCCTGTCCCGACCACCGGGACACAGGGAAGGGCTCTGTCAGCAACGAGAAAAAGAAGGAGCAGTTCATTTATTGGCTGATTTATTAGTTACTTTTGTTCTTAGCCCGGGGGCAGGAAGGCTCCGTGCTGCCCCTGGGCAGTGGCACCAGGACAGGGTGGGAGTTCCCAGCAGAGGGGACTTTTTTGCAAGAAAGGGTCATCAATCGCCTGCATTTTGGGATGCGGCTGCACACGTGGAGCAAAGGGACCAACCTCAACCTAGCACGACTGCAGCTGCAGCACCGGGAAGGAGCCCTGAGCTTTCGGGGCTGCGGGTGCCACTCGCCACGCGAGCGACCAGGGCACCGTGGGGGTTTATTCCCTTCCCAAACAGAGCCCGTATTTAGCGACTGCTCAGCAGCAGAGCCTGGACTGCTCTAGGCACAAGAAAATGTCCCCAACCCTTTACCCCAGGCAAAGTTTCTCAGCTCATGGGCAAGCACTGTCCAAGCCACCTCGCACACGATCTTCCCAAGGGCTGTTGTGTTCTGCAGTGTCCAGAGCAATCTGGGCCCGTATAGTTACACACTGGCATAAAAACCTTGGCCACGTTAAAAGTTTAAGTAGGTCAAGCAGCTACCTGGGCCCGCCGAGAGCCTGCAGTGGCTGCAGCTAAAGGTTCCTGATTTTAGAAACTTCGCAACTAGCTCGGACAAAAGCAGAGCCTGACTGTAAATGGCTCCAGCCCCTGCTCCAGCTGCCGTGCTTATAAAATCCACAGGCTGATGGTTATTGCCTCCCGCTTAAAAATAGCTAAAGCTCCATGGGCCAAAAATAACCAAAAATCTCAATCCTGCAAATGCGCCTGGCTCAGCCCTGCGCGCAGGGCAGCGTCGGGAGCAGGGAGCTGCCAGGCTGTTTCACTGCTCTGGAAGCCGAACGAGCGCCAGGACGGGGCACGTCCTGCACAGGGACAGGGCTCGTCTGCCCCTCTCCGTGGCAGGAGCACTGGGGGAAAAGAAATAAGCAGGTGGAAGCAAGGAAACAGCTCTGAGGATGTCCGTGCCAAAACCAGAACCGCTTTCTTTTTAGGGCCACCACTGTATTTTTCAGCACAACCTTTAGCTGTGTATACCCCAGAGGAACAAAAACCAACACCTGTGTGTGGAGGCAGCGTGAGGAAGATGGGATTTTGTTACCCACTCCCAGGGGAAGTTGTTCCTGTTGAAAGCTGCCTTTCCTCACCCCTCCTACACGCTCCTGTTCCCCAAAACGACGGCCGTTTTGCCCAAACGGCTGTGCCAAACAGCCTCCCATTTGTGCAGCTCCCGCAGCTCCGCTTTCCCCACGGCCACGGACCTGGAAGCTCCCAGCTTTGCATCCCCGTGAATGAAATAAACGAGTTCAACCCTTTTCCTTTTTTTCGAAACAGTTCACATTTATTATTGATAACAATAAAAAAAATCTTTTAAAGACTATTTGTATTTTATTACCAAGAATGAGGTATTATGTATACAAAACATTTACAGAATTTGATATGCAATTCATGAATACAGACGGGGAAGGACACTGATAACGGGGGGAAAGAGCCAACAGAATGGTCATCAGCAGAGAGAATTAAGGATAGCAATAATATCATACAGGAAAAAAAATAGGCTATGGGAAATTAGTCAGACTGCAATGACGAAGTCATATTGCACAGCACTTAGAGGAGAATTAACTCTTGTTTTTCAGGAATTTTATCTCCTCAGCTGTTTGTGCTGTCATGTGCTTTGAGCTCTGAGAGATGTGTTGGCTTTGCAGGAGGAAAAACCCAAAGTGCCACTTTTGAGCCAGCTCAAGTGAGCAACAAAACTGATCTGCAGACTTGGAAAAGTGGCTGCAACTCAAAAGGGCTACAAAGGCAGACACCTCTGGACAGATGTGTGGCGCCAAATGAAGCAGCTTCCTTAGAGTTGTCGGCAAAATTGCCATTCGAGAGGGAGAAAGGGACGAGCAAACGAACGAAAGGGGGGAGCGTCCTCAAGGCAGACCCCGGAGGGAATGGACGTGGTGTCTGGAGGCGACGCTAGGGTCAATCCCGCCGTCTCTCCAGCCCTCCCGCGCCAGGAGCCTCCTCTCCCGCACGCTGCTGCCCGGCGGGACCCGCGGCAGAGCCTGGGGGAGCTGCCTGGCACCCGAGCCCTGGTCTGGCTCCCCCCAGAGCGGGTTTGCGCAGGCAAGACACCAGTGCAACCTCCATCTCCACGTTTTCAAGGCTAAGAGAGAGACAAGTGACCAGCCTGGGAAGTTGGAGGAGTCTTGCTTCTCACGCTGTTACTAAATCTGGTGCTAAAATGAAGCTTTCTCAGCTTTATCTGCCCTGTTTCACAGCCAGATCTGGTCTACAGGAGAGGTGGTTTCAGTTAAGAGGTCAGTAACCTGCCTCTCAGAAGCTTTGCAGTTCATCTTTACGCTGCGTTCAGAACCAGCTTTCCTCAGGCAGAGCTCCCAGTGCCTTGAGCTCTGCTCTGAAAGCACAAGACCTCAGCAAGCTCCACTGCAAGACTACTGCAAGGCTCCAAAGACCAGACCCAGCCTTGCAGTAAGGTCTGCAGCAGCAACAGCAGCTCCTTTTGCCTAGAGGAAGAGTTTTCCTCTTCAGAGGGGTAAGGACAGACCAGTGGGATCTAACTTAGGCAACTCCTGCTGTGCTCGGCCCAGGAATCTTCACAGCTCCACTGCAAGACGACTATCCGTGGTTGCATGCTGCTCAACACCTTTGCTCAACACTTAGGTCTTTCACGCCTTGGAGATTTAGGAACTCGTTGCTGCGCCTGGGAGAGGCGGCCCAGAGTGGAAGATACCTGAACTAGCTTTACAAAAAGAGTTCAAGTAGGAGTGCTCGGGCCTGGGTAGGGTAGGGACAGAAATCCACAATGGCAATTCACTACTGGCAGTAGCAACAGTGAAAATGGTAGAGTAGGCACTGCTGAGATTTCTTTTACTGTATCACTTGTGAAGATCCCCATGCTCCCTGTCCACGTAAAGCTCTGCTTTTTTTCTGGATAGGAGAGGAGGTGACAGGGACCGAGAAGTGCGCAGGAAGGATTTAAGCCACACCACTTCCTTCGGGCTGATCTAAACAGCATGTTCAGACTCTGCTGATATTCCTGCTACGAGCAGAGCCTCGCTAAAATGAATCCACATGGAGTGTGCTAGGAAAGTGGAGTGAAGCTCCAGCACAAAACAGGGAACAAATGCCCAGACCAAGTCTGGACCAGTCCACTGTGACACAGCGAGGGAGAGCCTGCTCTCTGCCTCTCTCTCCACAGTTTTTCAAGTGCAAATCCAAGGAAAGAATGTGAATTGCTTTAACCCATCAATACCCAGAGCTGAAATTCCCCAGCAATGTGCATACAAAAGGTATTAGTGTTAACAGCCTGTCCACAGCTTGGTGGGGAGGCCTTGAAAAAAATGGACTCAAAAATCAAGTATCCAGCAACTGCTTTTCTTTGTCTCGGACATCACTTAGTGGCAATGAGGAGAGGACAGTTTGCAGCACTGGAAGATCACGGGGGATTTCATAAGGTGGCAAGGAATGTCCTGACAGGAGACTTGCAGTTGATTTCTAATGCACTACGGAACATTTTTGGTAGGGTTTCTCTTTTTTGCTTTTTAACATTTACACAATTTAAAAAATTATTCTTAACTGATGCACTGATCATTTTTCCTTCCACGAGAGCCCTTGTGTTCAAAGTTAGGATTTGTGCAAGCACACTTGCAAAAATATCTATGGCTACGTTAGGATAAAGGGTTAAAGTTAGGAGACAAGCTGTTGGATCTAACAAGGACCAAAACCACTAAATTTAAAATTCAAACAGCTACGTTTACTAACTATAAAAAGCTTTTGTTTTTATGTGTTTGTGGGTTTTTTCCTTTTTCCATTTTTTTTTTCTTTTTCCCTTTTTTTTTTTTTTTTTTTTTTTTTCAATTGCCACTGGAATATGCTGTATTGCAGTCAGCTGCCAGAGGTGAGGGTCCAGCCATCTCATCCATTTGCTTTTCAACTGTTGTGGCACTACCTGGAAATCATGGAGCTGGAATGGGACTGGCTGGAAGAGGTTGTGGCAGCACTGAGCTGGGAGAATCCACTGTGGCTCGATTCAAGGCTGGTCATAGATCCTCTGCAATAAAAGCAAAAATTTTAAGCGTCAGAACACACAAAGATTTGGATTTCTGCTACATATCTATAACCTGTTTGCACATAGAATAAAGCAGGTAATGATGGCTTTGGGGCAGATGCTCAAAAGCTTTCTTGTGTCATCACGTAAGATAACGTGGACACCAGAATGCCTCCTTACAAAAACCAGATGCTTTCTGAGAGCCTGGGATGTAGCTTCAGCCAAGTTTAGCACTGGCAGGCAACTCTACTGACTCAATTCTTTATTTCGTGTTGCATCAGTATCTGCATGACAGCCTGCCAAACCCAACGACTTGCACAAAGTATTCAGTAACGATTAGAATGAAACAATCCATTTTTGACACTAATCGTCTTCAATGCTAATACCAGTTGTATTTTTTTGAGGTTATCCAGCTTGCGTTTATAAATCTAGCAATACTCCATCAGAAAATGAGACCTCACGAATTATGTGTAGTTCTTTTAAGTGGCTTTGGCACTGATTTGCTTCTATAAGGACAGCAAGAATCGCATCAGAAGGGTTTGACACTGGCTGACCTCCATCGACCTTGGCCAGACGTACCTGAAATCTTCTGATCCTATCACTTCTGTGTAGTACATCACTTTGCATTTATGAGAGGAGACCTGTAGAGATGCTAGTACATCATCCACACGAGGCAGGTTGGTTGTAGCACAGGCAGGCATGTTGTGAAACTTCCACTGGAGGATATAGAAGCCAGGCCATCTGGTCACATGTGATCCCTGGAAACAGCCACAGCAAAAACTGAAAATTAGCTTACCACAGCCAAAGTTTGTCAGCTTTGTAATACTTTTTGCAAGTGCAGGAAATAAACTGCCTGTATGTCTTTTTTTTTTTTTTTTTTTTTTTTTGCCAATGTCAATATTCCAGCTCTTCAGCCAACTGGCTGGTCACCTGGACTCTCCTCAGGCAACATCCTTATAAAAATTATGCCAGAAAACCAGAGCTTCCTTCTGCTTTACATATTGTCAAGAGGTGAGAATTTAAGTACACTAAAACAACAAAGCCAGTGCTTAAAACAATATCCACTTTTTCCCTTTATTTTCATTAACAGGAACATGAATAAAGCAGTGAAGGTTCCCACCTCACAGACAGAGAAGGCAGAGTTCAACAGGTCACTGCCCATGTTTCCAAAGTTTCATATCTCCAGTTAAGTAACTCAAGGAGCCCTTTCTCAAAGGTTTTCAGGTGAAAAGGAACAGCAGCTGCAATGTGTGATAACAAATGTGCTGCACATAAATGTCAAATTCGCTCAGTAATGGAGAGGTTGCAACCGCCATAAAAACTTTAGGGACTCTGGTCATAGGACCTGCCTAGTTTGCTCAGTAGGGAGATAAACACACGGAAGTTAATCTTAATTCCCACACTTCTCATTACTCATGTAAGGCATTATGGTGTTCTTTAAACACAGCCTGGTTTCTTAAGAAAGTACAGTCAGAATTGCAGCATGAAGCATGTGTCTTCCTACTTTCTGGATGTGCACTCCATTCTAGGGGGCTTCTACATTCTTGTTGATCAGTCTCAGTCACTCTTGGACTAAAACACTCTTCCCTTCACAGCAGATCCCATGCAATATTACCCCCCCTTCTTTGCAGCCTTCTGCCTGCAACAGAAGCTGGAATGTCGGCCGAAGGGAAGCAGAGCGCCCAGAGCTGAATCATCATCACAAGTCATCAATAACATTGATGAATTAGAACATCTAGTTTTGAAACAAACCTCCATCTGCTCCTGCACAGGGATTAAGTGATCTCACCTGCACACTCTCCCCTTCTTTGCAGATAAGGGCAGATTCCACCATACTGTAGTCACGTCCCAGCTGCCAGAGTTTGTCTATTAGCTGGACGTTGTTCCCACCGGGAGACGTGATACTGTGAGCTCCCAGAGAGTCCTTTTTAGGAGGCTGTGGGGCTCTCTCGGAATGGAAGATGTTAAAAACGATGTCACCTTTACACACATCAAAATCCCATGTGATCACGGACGAGGCATCCACAATCTGAATGAGAACCTGGGACGAGGGAAAAGTCAGATCAGAAAACAGCAATTTGCTTAGTAAAGGCAGAAGCTCTGAGGAGAAAAAGAGAACAGAAGAAAAGAGCTTTGTGGCTGAACTTAGACTAATAAAAGGCATCCTAGATGCAGCTTCTCTATGGAGTGTCCTTATTTAACACATGACCTTCCAAAGCTCCCAGCTAATTTCTCAGAATATCATTTGTCTCTGTCAGCCATTCTATTCAAAGCAGTGTCATTCTAAACACTGACATTCTCTAAATGGCAACAAGATGATACCAGAAATGGTCACAACTTCAGCTGCTAAACCATTATTATGTACCAGTAACTCTCTTAAGGGAGAACTCTTAAGAAAACCTCTTAAGAAACTTTAAGATTAAGATGAGATTACAAAAATGAGGCAGTAAGTATTATTCAGACAACTAGCCCTCTGTTCAGGTTTTGTGTTAACAGCTGAACAAATTCCCCATCATCCCCACACACATTTACCTAACAGGCCCTGATCCAAGACCTATGGAGCTTAGCTTCTGCTGCAGCACAGGGAGACCCCGGTTTGTCAGACCAGCATCTACCAAGTGGTGCACGGCCCTGAACTTGCATTCGGATTATGAATGTCTCATTTTGGACCACAGAGTTCCAAAACTGTGATCGTGATTTAACGTACCTACCAATACATGCTTAAAAACACCTCTGCAGGAGCAGCTCCAGCTAATTCTTAAGCTAGACGAGGCCTGAGGAAGCATTTTGAGTCACACCATGAGAAAGAGCAGCCCTGTCTACCCCTGAAGTTAGACCAAACATTCACAGGGAAAGAGACAGATCTTAATTTAAATAAAATATCTGTTTAGGAAGCCTTGAATCCCTGCTTCCTTATTACATGGACTTAACTACCAGGCTCTGGCAAAAGCCAGACTCCAGGGCACTGAATTCAGATGAAAGAAAAGAAGGGCTGATTGCAACCATACCTCATGTGGAGCTCCTTTGAAGACGCTTGCAGACTGGTATATCGTTTCAGTCCAGAGCTTTATGTCTTCATTTTCCAACTCCTCTGCTGTCCGGTAGAGGGATTTGGGAACCAGCCCACCCTCTGGAACTTCACACTAGAATCATAAGCAGAGCCATTAGTTAAGTATTACTCCTTCCATAGATTCTCACACTATTATAATCTCTGCCTACTAGTCTCAGAAATGTAAACTCACATGCAGCCAGTGTTCTGAAAAATGAGCTGCGGACAACTCGAAAATAATTTTATGGCTTGTATATCATATGAAGAGGTGTATTTGTTTTACATATTCCAATAAAACAGCTGCTATGATCTGTTTTGGGGAGTCTGCAGAACCAGGCGCCAAGATTAATAAATTTAATACACACACAACAACAGCAAATGCTACAGTCATGCTGCCCTGTACTGAGGAAAGATATTACACTTAAGAATGTTGAAGAGAACAGCATTTATTTAAAAAATAAAGCCTACAAAGAAATTATAGGATTGGGGCTGCTAATGCAAGGAGTAAAGATGCAGGGAAGAGGTCCAGCAACAGCTGCCAAGTAGACAAAAGGATTCTGCAGTGAGGAAGGCAGCAGTTGTTCAAGCTAAAGCACTCATGGTAGCCACGTGCCGGAACTGATGACACAAATTCTCTAAGTTATTTTCTTTTTAAAAAGAAGCTACTCAGAAACAGTCTACCCAGAATTGTTTGGGGCAGCAGAAACATTAGATAACCGAATTACAAGAGAAGGTTGAAAGGGCATCTGAGAAGTCATTTTTGGTCAAATATCCAGAAGCAAAGAATTAAAAAAAGAAAAAGAAAAGACTCTGTTACTGCCTGTGACTGGCAGGAAGCATTGCAGCAATTTGCTTGCTGGTAACATTCACTTTTGCTTACTTAAGCAGTGGATTTTGCCAGTTTCTCAAGTTTCAAATTAGATAGTACAGACTCTCTCCACTGAAAGCTACTGCTGCTGTAAAAAGCAGCCCACAGAATATAAACACATGCTTTGCTCCAAAATGCTAACACAGAAGCACTACATTATAATTTGAGACTGCATTTTGATGAAACAGAACTGGATGAATTTTCATGAAAGACACAGAAATTAATCTACAAAATGTAACAGGGACTTAAAAAGCAAGCAAGCCTGAAATTACCATGTTTTAACACAGCTGAGTTTTAAAAAAGGAATGAGGGAAATGAGTGTTTTTGTGATGGAGGCAAGAGCAACTGCTCAAGTCTTGAGACAAAGGACTGATACCCTGCAGTAAAACAAACTTTCAGCACGTTGTGGTCGACAGGGATCCTAGGACACCTGCACAGCAGACACAGGACACCTGTGCTGCCCTGCCGGCAGATGTGCCATGTACTTCCTTGAGCTCCTTATGGCACCAGTGAGTTCTCTTGGGTTACACAGGCTCTTCTAATCAGGTGCCAGTGAAACTGGTCACTGAAGCGTGGTAGTCAGCATGACTTACCCGCAAACGGGCCCAAGCATATGGAAACCACATGCCTCAATATAATCTTGTTTTCTTGACAATTAAGACTACTACACATATGTAAACCAGCTGAAACACAAGCAATACCCTCTGAACATAAGGATTTTTTTGTATTTTTTTACTGTGGTAGTGACTGATGACTGAAACAGGTCACCAAGAGAAGTTGTGGAGTCTCCATCATTGGAGATGCTCAAAATCTGCTTAAACAGGGCCCTTGAAATATTGTTGTAGGTGACCCCACCTGAGCAGTCTAGTTGGACTAGATGATCTTTAATGGTCCTTTCCAGCCTCAACCCTTCTGTGACACTGTGAAAACACACTAATATATTTCAAAAGCTGCTGCTCATAGCCTCTTAATTAAGCAATTGATTCGCAATATTTGGTGCCTAGAATATTTCAAAAATTTAACAGCAGTTAACTGCTCAAAAGTCCTCAGGAGAAGAGCATTTCATAGTGGTGCTACTTGCCTATATTGAAAGGACTTTGACATTTCCAGCAATGACAAAGTAGAGGCAGGACTGACAAAGATGATGGACCTGAACTTCTCTTTCATATAGCAAATGCCAAGCTAGGAAACTGTGATAATGCACTGGTTTACAATAATCCTTTGTGGTTCTGAAGCTCCTTTTCAGCAACTTCCCTCTGAAATTCTGACCAGCAATGACAAAAACCAAGCATTAACGGACAAAGACCTTACAAGTCACAAGATTTTATAGAGTACTCAAGATTCTTTAAGAAAAAAATTAAAACATAACTCATACCATATCTGTATTTAGTATTTCCGGTTCCAGCAAGCAGTTTACATTCTCCAGTGTGTCCCTCTAAACCCTCCCTGCGCCTCAAGACTGTCAGAAACAAGCAAACACTGCATGCAAAGCTTGACAGGGATCTTGCAGCTGTATGATCATCGTGACGCATCCAGGGGTGCCATCCTCTCCTTGCACAGTGTTGTCCCAGCACGTCTGCCTGAACTTGCATGGACAGTTCTATCAGTTCACTGAGAGAACAGTGAAGACTCTGTATTTTAACTACTCCCAGGTATTTTGTCAGTTATTTGAGACTTGTGAAGAAATATTGTATTTCTCTCTTTGTGGATCCAGGATAAGACTTAAGAGCACTACATCTTAGTCCCCCCAAATTGCTTATAGCAGACTGAAAACTATCCTCCAAATTATACTGGCAATTATTCTGTGCTTATTGAAAGGTGTGAGGAGAAAAAAACGAAAGAACACACACATACCATGCACTCTCCACCAAGGAAATCAGGAATAATTTCTTTATCAATGTAATCCAGCAGACCCCCAGGGCCCTGGTAGTCATTTCCAGCATAAATAAGAAATTTCTTTCTGGTATTGTCATCAATGAAAGGACTAACCTATAAACAATGGAAGAGAGAATAGGTCAGGTCACCAGATTTTTCTTGGGTAAATTCAGATGGAATCAGTTTAATCACACTAAGCGTTACCACCACTGCTGTGCAAAGTCCACATTACAGAGAAGATATATATGACTATATGAGTTAAGTTCTCTGGTGGCACTTCCACAACCACTCCAGGAATCAGGAATCAAGTGACAAGCTCAAGTGCTAACATGTCCTGCTTGTATCTGTTTCTAAAGCCTGACTTTCAAAGTGCTTATACAAACTGCAAGTGTGTAGCATTGTATTGAGGGCACTGTGGAAAATCTGGAATTGCAGACGTACCAGCGTCCAAAGAACTGGGAATACTCGGGGTGCTCTCAGGATAAGAAGACGGCCCAGAGTCTCAGGGTAATTAGCTTCAACCACCTCAATGATTCTTAGCAAAGCTTTGACACCAGGTCTCCATAAATGCCTCATGTTCAAACCTTCTAGATCTACTAGACAGGTCCAAGAACTGAATGAGAGAGAGACAGTAAAACAAAATGACAACATTAAAAAAAACAGAAAAGTAGAAAGACAAATCAGCAGCATCGTAACTCTTCTTTTTACTCAAATGCCCAGTGTCCTGAAATCCGTGGACTCCACTGCTGTGTGTGTGGTGCTTCCTTCCATCACATCTCCTGGTTTTGCGACAGCTCTGCACACTGGAATTCAAGCTCCTTGGAGCAGGAATGCCTAGCAGCGTGCCAGGCAGGCTTGCAGAGCACAGACACGGAGCGCTCTGCACATCATTCCCATCTCCCCACGGACATTTCAGACTCAGGACTCCAGCCAACACCAGCTGTCATCATCACCCTGCCCAAACACTAAATCATTACTTTTCCTGAGAAATCAATCAAGTGGCCACACCGCTAAGAAACAATTTAACATTCAAGGTGCAGATTTCCTGTACCAAGCGTGTGCCTTTTTAAAGTGCCACTGCACTTCAGAGCTAATGCTGTTGTCAGATCTCCCTGAAAGATGCTTTTTATATAAGAGATGGACTCTTAATACTAAATACTGAGCTCCAGCATCTGCTTTAGCTACTTTCTAAGCTCAGGTCTTGCTCCAGGCATGGATTCAATATTTACAGCTGTGCTGTATATCTACCAACATGAAATGACATCCTAGGATTCTACAAAGCAGCAAACATTTCTTTGTTTAAACATTTAAAATGTAGGTATTTTAAAGCTCAGAGCACCACTTCTGCAAGCCAAAGTCCAGTAGGCAGCTTTAGTTCTGACACACACACCCCCATCTTTTGGGTTTGGTTTACCACTGAGTACTGACACACATGCATCCCTTTACAGATCAAGGGAAGGAGTCAGTAACTGAATAGAGCCCAAGAAATGTAGTTTCACAACAGGGCCAAGCCTTCCATTCATTCCACTTCCTTTCACTCCTGGCTATAAAACCCCCTAGAAACAGGGAAAGGAAAGAGGGGTGCATTGGTTTGCAGACATCCGACACTGCACAGAAGCAGAGTACCCCAGGTGGAATCACTGTGAGCATAAAACACACGTGCATTTCCCCCAGGACTCAGCTGCACTGACTCACTGAAGTGGGAACTGAGGTGGCTCTCAGTTAAGTACAACTGTATAAATGTCTGCATGCAAGAGACACAGCCCCTCTGCTCGAGTCACTTAATAAATTGAGCTCAGCAATGTCACACTGCCTGATATTTCCTTCTCCTTCCTCTTCTGCCCATTATTTTATTTTACCTTATTGGCCTGCCAAATACTTTCGTGTTCTCCTCACATCGCCTTAGTCCTTCTTCATTTATAGAAAGAACCTGTACAAGAAAACACACTTTTAGAGAAGGCCAAAACTGAGCAGGTGAGATAAAGAAAAGCATGTTGGTAACTGAAGCTTAGTAAAAACTACAAGTTCTGGCCACCATACACTAACTTGAGTGGAAAAAATACATAAGGGATTTAGGATTCATGATTTCTAGAAGCATTACAAAGATCAAAAAATACTAAGGTCCTGCGCATTACTGGAATAATGCAGCAGGGAGTTCTATCTAGTGCATTCACACCAACCTCTTCCAAAAGATAACCTAGAAATTACTATATTTATCCCATTGGTTCAGCTTGTTGTAAAATAAGCATGCCTTTCTATAAAAAAAGCATATAAATAATATCCTCTAAAAAGCTGAGACCCCAGAGTGCTACAAGCAAGTCTGCCTCTCTGAACTTCTACATCACTACTCTCTACACCTGCCTCTCTTTAAGCTTTGATTTTCAACTTACTCAGAAACTAAAGTTATTTTTCAAGTCCGAGCAAGCAACCTTGAAACACAACTAGTGCAAGCGAGTCAAATTTAGTATGTGCCTGGAACATGCCACTGGTGAAAGTGTACAATTCAGCCTCTGCTTCTAATGGCTACTTTGGCCACATCAGTACTTAAGAGTCAAAAAATTCTTCAGAACTTGGGCTTCTGCCAGCTTTCTGCTTGGAAAAGGAGCAGATCCACATCACAGTCTGTCTGGGCGATGCCTTTAAAGCAGCTAACATTAGAGGCAAGTACTTTTCCTTAAAAATAAACTATTCTCCTTGAAATACGGACTTGAGAAACAACTTAGCATGGCGTTTTCTCTCCTGCACAAAAGCAGAGACTTAACTTTGAAGTACTGCACAACTGCAGAAGAATGTGTGAAAATGCTAAGCAATAACTACAGGAGCTGCCAAGAACGACGCCTTTCCGCCGTCGCCTGCAGTTGGAAGGAATGCAGAAGACCAGGAGCTCTGAGAACTGCTCAAACCAAAAACAGACGGGCCGAGAGTACATCAAAATACCCAGTGTGATGAACGTTCTGGCAGAGTAGGGGATTTCTAAATGAAAATATCACATTGTTAGGAACTCGCTGGCTCCAAAAATACTTACGTATCGAAGCAAGGCCTCTTCCCCAAGAGCTCGCACTAAACCTTTGGTATCCATCTGTCCCAGTCTCAGCACATACAGTGGGCGACCATCTGAGTAACAAGAACAAATATAACAGCACAAGCCTTAGTGCAAATTACTTATTTTTGCAATATCAGATAAACTGAGTGAACTAGTTTTATGTAAAAATCCAAATGGAAACAAGTCACAGCTCATTCAAATCTTGAGGTATGGCTTGGAGCTCCTGGAGCAGATGGTGAAGTAAAATTCACCCTGTCTGGCTACATCAAAAAGTCACCTATAGCTAAAGTGCAAAGCTTAATGGAGACAACTTGATGCAAAAAAACACTTCCCCTACCTAAAAGGGCAGCCCAAAGGACTTCAGCAAGAACTTTTTATAGATCTTGGCACACACAATCAAAGACACAAGACTACAATTAGTTTTCAGCATTGCTAAGATGCAGGAAACCTTGTCCATTAGTCGAACTAGTGACTTGCACCGAAGGAGGCAACCCTTGTGTGGTCCATGCCATGACATTGCTCCAGACAGCCTACAACCTCTTTGGAAATCTGCATTTGAGTTCTGAGAGTTGATGGCAAAAAAAAGTGTTAATCCAGAGACCTGCTTTCTTCAGTATTTGCTGAAATCACACCTTTTAGCTATGCTATTAAATATAATGCTGGCAAACAGCCCCGCTAATCCAGGTTAAGCCTGGTGAGGACAGATCTGTTGCAGAGATCAGCTTCGGAGAGGCCCTCTGCATTCAGAGACTTGTCTTTCCACAGTCATCTTGCTGCACACCAGGGCATCCCGATACTGCCAAGGATAAAGGCCCTAAGAAACAACAGCTGCGTTGGCTGAATTTGAGAACCAAAATTGTGCATTTTTGCCTCTTCGTAATATTCAAGGAACTGGTTCTGTGAAACATCTTCTATCCTCAAGCTATCCTTCTATCCTCTAGCCATGATACATTTTAGAGCTTTGTTCCATCTACTCTAGTACACAAGCTTAATCATCATCAACTTATAAAACTAAATGGGCTAAGGCAAGAATAGAAAGGTTTGCTACAAAAAACAATCTGACCAAAGTTCTGTTGTCTGCGTTTAACTTCATTTCCTTTCAACAACTGCAAAAAGAAAAGTTCCAAATTATCAGTAAGTCCTTTCGGACATGGGGAAATGAGCTGTCAAGATTAACTCTGCAAGTATTTTTTTATAGAGTGTAACTGAGTTACTTATTCAGCTGCAACACTACCACCGTTCAAGTTCACTGAATCTCTTCTATTTTACTAGGTGGTCTAACAGAAAACGTTATCTTAACATTAAAACACAGGTTTATCTTGGAAGATCCTGTTTAGCTTTTGAAAGGGAAAGTGCTGTTTCATGGCAGGTCTCCCTCCCTCCCTGATGCACACAGATGCAGAAACAAACTAATAGTTTATTAACCTGCTCCACCAAATGATGCATGAAGGAAAAACTGGCAGTGCTGCATTACCTCTGTATATTTTATAATTCATTAGAGCTTTCTGGGTTAAAAAGTTTGACTAAAGCACTCTTACCAAAATAAAAGCCACTTAGACACGCAGAAAACTGTACTAATTACAAGAAAAAAGAATTCCTTAGCACTAATAGCTCATTCAAGACAATACACTTTATAACTGTTGTCTTCTTTGCTTAGTAGCTAAAAGCTACTAAGAATTCAGCTTTGGCACATTTTGCATATGTGGGAGAAAAGGAGGAAGAAAAGAAAAGAGGGCTTTGTAAAAGAACCTACCCACTGTACAATTTTTTAATTACAGAAAATTCCTCAGCTTCAAGTTCTCCACTGTTTCTGCTATTGACAAACCTGGCTTTCATTATGGGTGTGCTACAAGAGACAGAAAGAACGAAGGGCAGAATGAAGAGTTTGCAGGGAGACCGGAGAACTCCTGAGAAAACACTGAGCATCCTTCTGAAACATTCTCTACCCCTTTACCCCTTGCTGGTTGGACCAGTTGCATGCTACTGATGGAGGAAGATTTTGGGAAGCCAGGACAAGGAAAGGACAGAAAGGAAGGGCACATGCAGCTCTTTCCTAGCATCTACAAGCGTATTCTCATTTTCCCTCTTCTTAGTTTGAGGTTTGTCAATCCCAAAGCAGCAAGGCAGGTCCATTGAGGCCCTCTCAGCCTCGCAGTGATTGAACTTCTCCTTGGCCCTGCCTGGCTCTTGGCCACTATTGCTGACAGCTTCCTGTGCTGTTTCATAACGCTTCTTGTGACAGGAAGAGCTAGCAGGAACAATGGTGCCTAGTGGGGAAAAGACTAAATGAGAACACAGATAACTCACAGTAAGAGATCATTTCCTTTCCCAGAGAGTCCACCCTGCCTCAAGCAACAAATTCCAAACATGTGCACGTGGCAGCAAGAAGCTGAGTGCCCCATGAAGCAGGCTGAGGAATCTGTGGGGGTTGGGAGCAGGGGTGGCCGCAGCTCACCCTGCAGAGTGAAACCAGCCAAAGCCTTTTACCTTCTTAAATAAACCTGCTCTACTTGATGTTTTGTAACACTACACTTACCATTAATTGATTTTGAAGCCAAGTAAGCATTCATTTATGCCATCAAGCAGATATACCCAACATCAGGAGTAAGCTGATTAGAAAGACAGACTTATTTACAAACATCTTTTAATCACTAAAAGAGAATACTCATCATAACCTTCTGCATATCTGCATAACCTTCTTCTAAGCATCTTAGAGCACCGAGGAAATGCAATTAATAGCCTTTTCATGCTACTGGCAAAACACTGCTCTTCAGAGATCAGTATCATGCCTGGTATTAGGCAGATAAAGATTAGGAAATGGGAGTCTGGTTCAGCCAACTAGGGAGCTGGAAATACCAACTTAAAAGCATTTAATACACAATAACTGAGAAATTCCACCAATCTTTCTGGCCTTCTCTAGTGAGCAGAAGGACAACAACTATCACCTCTAACTCAGAGCATAAATATGTTTTTCCTATCCTCAGTATAGAGCATACCTTTGTCATGGTGATGCCAGCCTCCTGCGTAGTAATCCAGGAGTACTTGAGGAGGGTTCCAGGTGTCCAGAATATAGTCCACCTGATGCTGTTTACGCCACGTTAGTGACTGGCAAAGAATCTCTCTGGCTTTATCAATGTTGAAGTCCCGGGCACGCAAAAATCGTAAAATGTGCTCATCTTTTGGAATCTATTAAAAAAAAAAAATCATATTCAATGCTCGTAATGAAGACAAATGAGAAAACAACAGAAGCTAAAGAAGGTATAGTCCTGAGCCAGTGCAAGGGGACAGCATAAAACACTGCAAGTTACTCAAGCAAATCATTCTTTGCTTGCAATAAAATCACAAGTGCCACCAGGTATCACGGCTACCTTGATTTGAGGGATGCAATTTAAGAAACAACTTTAACCTAATTATTTACAGCTGTATGATCCGTATGTATTGTATGCAGAGTAGTCCAATTTATATGAATCTGGGGGCAAAGCACAAATTGCATTTCATTGCTGAGTAAAAGAAAGCCCGGAAGCCATGATATATCATGTGAAGTGCAAGCTATGGAAAAATCTAAGACTATACCAGCTTTCAGTGCTCTGATGGGTCATATTATCTTCCTTTCAATTCTACACTTAGGGACATAAATTTAAGAATGCTTGGCCAAAAATGTAAAAAGGAGGTTATCCTAGAATCAGGCAGACTTGTAAAACTGACATCATTTCCCTGTGCTGGACCAGAGACATTCTGGGAGGCTAATCATTTAAGCACCTCAGTCAGCCGAGCCAGCTGGACAGTTGCAACAAACTCTTTTTACTGCCAGTGTGGAGGTTTAATTTAGCTGTTCCACTTCTGCAGGAGCCCCTCTCTCTTTTGACCAGAGGCACTTAACCAGGACCCGATGAAGTGTGGCATGATGTTTCAGCCACCTTGCCTTGCATCTCACACACTCTGCAGTGAAGAGCCACATGAGACTAGCAAGAACTTACTTTGCCCTTGTGCGTCTCCTGCAGCCACTTTCTAAGCCGAATGAGGCAGCTTTCTTGCATCGGTGTCAGGTCACCCAGATACCGCTTGATGTAGTCTGCATCTAGCTTGTCTAAAAGAAGATAAACGTAAGATTAGCGTGGTCACAACTGGCCCATCTGCACATCAGAAGCACAACACCAAGAGTCCCTGCAGCCCAAACAACCCCGTCCGACAGACAGCACGCAGACAGCGGTACCATCAGGCGTTCCAGCTGTAGGCTCTGCAGGGCTGCTCGAGGTGTTGAGGATCTCCTTGCTGTTCAAGGCCTCCTTTGTGGCAGATTCCGGTATATTAATGGCAGGGGAAACGGGTCTTCTTGTGTGGGATGTGCTGCTCTCCAAACTGCATGCAACAGGAGGAGTCCAGCGAGGAACAAAGGTTATTCCTTCTTCCTCCAGCTGCTTCAGGTAGTATTCTATTATTTCTTTTCCCTTCAAAAAACAAAATTTTACTTTAGCTAATAAAAAACCCCATTTAGACACAAAGAGAACTGGGTTGGAAATCCATTAAATGTTCAAATCTTTCTAAAGATTCCACTTCCAAATACAGACACACACTTTGCCCTAGGCTAAAGGGCAGGCAGCCCAGTTTTTTCAGGGCAGCAACCTGTTACTTCACTCTAGCTACTCTATCTTTTTATAAGTTAGAGCCAGACACCTCCTTCATGACTTTCAGCTCACCTTTTTAATATTGCTGGTGTACTGCTTCATGGCAATCTTTTCCACTGTGCTTTCAAAACCAAAGAAAGATTTTATGTCCAGACTTGCTGACTGTTCAAAACAGGTCCAGTCTTCATTGTCAGGATGAACCTGTTAGTTAACAGGAGGCCGTACAGTTTAGTTACCCCTTTGGTATTTATTTTCTCACAGTATTTTAAACAGTTACCTCATGTTTTTCAGATTCACAAAATCAAAAGTGTCTAAATGGAATTTTCAATCTTTTGCTTCCTTTACAAAACACGGACAGTAAAAAGGGAACACCGTGATGGCTTCTCAGATTTTTGTTCCTCCTTTTGTTCCTTTTGCTACCTTTTTCTGTTTGCACCAGGCAAGAGCTAACAGACTCTTTGACAATTTGTACAATTTACAGCACATTCTTGAGAGGTCTCAGGACAGGTCTCAGCCCATCCATGAAGTAGGTAGCATAGCTCCCAGTGAACTCTGGGCTCCTGCAGCCTGGGCTGATAAGACAGCAGCAAATACAGTGCAAGATTTCCAAGCCCTGCAGTCTAGACATGTTTGCAAAGGCAGACTGCAACAGACCATTCCCTCGTTGACCTACAAAGTACCTTAATATTTTGCAGACAGAGAAGTATTTTACTTCATTCTCTTATAATACTACAGAAAGAAACAAAACCATTTCATTTGATTTGCAGCTGAACAAGCTGAATTTTGCAGCTATTCAAGAAGCCTTTTCTACTTTCTCACCTTTTCATGCTTAGAGCATCCCAGCTAGTTCTTATATTTTATCATAATTAGCTGACAGATGATGACCAGTTTCAGTCTCTACTACTACTCTGAAGAAAAGAAGTTTTTCTAAACTCTCTTCAGCTAAAAGAATTGTCCAAGGATGTTCTGATCTGGCTCTCAAATCCTGGTTATATAAAAACCTCTTGGCAGGCTGAATATCTGAGTGTGCAATTGCATGGGGGCATACAAGAGCCTGTACCACCTAAGCAAGTACAAGCCATGAAAACAGTCTGTAAGAATGCTTCCCTTCAACCATAAATTCAACTATACAGTAACCCATTTAACTAAAAAGGAATTTTAAAAAACAATTTCTTCTTGAACCATGTTACCAGTCATTGATCATTACTTAACTGAATCCAGTACGGGCATTACGTTTTGAATGCATTTAACACATGTACTGTTTTTTGTATAACATTTTCCCTGTTTAAAGGGATCTTTCACAGAAAAAAAAAAACACGCAGGTAGAAAGACATTTTTAATCGAGGATTGGGCCTTGGAAATAAGTGTAGTAATTTTTTTTTAAAAAAAATCACTTAGTGTCAAGCAGGTTTCCACTGATGTTTAAAGCATAATTTTGCACACAACAAAATAATTATTACCTGGACTTAAAAAGATTGCTACAATGCAAATAATCGGCTTCCAACTGCCAGCTAAGATTTGACCTGCAACATCCACTCCAAATATTACTTCCATAAATGTCTATTGTACCAGCCTATGGCTGTTTGATAAGCCATAAAGCAAAAGCATGCCCACAGCACGAAGTACCCTGCCACACTCCACTCCACCAGAAAATGAAGTCTGAGGAAAACCACGATGGCAAGAACTAGGTTAAAACATAGCTGACTTACTGTATATTTGTCTGGAATTGCACAGAAGGCAAATAAGCCATGTTCAGCTTCCCTTTAACAGCTCTGTCAAGGTATCATCAGCTTCAAGGCCTGCCCTGCTACTACAGACCACAGAGCTGCCTAAACAGAGCTGTCAAACGCAGCAAGTTATTTCACCATCTTCGGCGATATAAGGTGCTCAACAACAAGGGTGTCAAACTGGCTTCCTTTCTTCAACCCAGTGTGTTAGATTTAGCACTAACAACAGTTATCACTCACGCTGTTGTGTTGGGTATTTTTTCTCATAAAGCAAAAGCCAAGAACAATCCAACTTCTGTTTGAGGAGATCTAAACACGGACTTAATTCCATCTGCAGCACCACCAAGAGCCTCTTACTCACTGTGTAGCAGCAGTGTTCATTAATAATGACTCTGTTGGAGAAGGTTTCGTTGTAGGCCTCAATATGCAAAGTCCGCTCCCGTCTGTTCAGGGAATTCTTCTGGACAAAGTAGACGTAATCCACTCCTGCAATCTGAGGAAGATGTCACAGGCTCTGTTAAGGTCTAACATTCATGTGAAATGATTTCAAAAAGTAAAAGACATCTCCTTTAAACCTACTTACCTTTTTCAATAGCCGGGGTGCATCTATATCCAGCTTGCAGCGTCTTTCAATCACATGGATAGCTTCATCCTCGCTCTTGTATTCATTTACAGTGTCACTAGCTACAAACATAGGGATTAGCGGACACGTAGGAAATCTTCTTTCATATGCCTGGAAAGACAGAAAGAGAAGAAAACAAGAACAGTTAATTCTTCTGTGTGTGTGGGGGGGGTGTTTCATTGACACAACAAAATTTTAAATTATGACACTCCTCGTCCTTTTCATAGAAACAGCTGAGCCTTCCATCTCTTCTCCGGAAAGCCCTGGCCATGGCTGAAAATCACAGTATGTTCCAGACAAACCATTTATTAAGGTGCCCCTCACACAGCCCTCATTGTTCCTACAGCAAAGCAGTTTTTAAAACTATACAGGAAAACATCCCGTTTCTCCTCTTCTCTCCCACCCTGCAAAGGAATTTACATACAGCAACCATCCTCTTTTCAGTATTAACAGTAAACCAAAATCTTAAGACCCTCTATTTCTAGAATGCTACAAGAGAAAACAATGTCTTTGGTTAGGAAAAACCCACACGCTAATTATTTGTGCTCCATCAAGATGGCTAGAGGGTTTCCCATACAGCTCCCAAAGGGCCAATAAAACCATTTCAAAGCTTGTTTCTTAAGTTAATCAAGCTCTCAAGCCACCAGTGCACAGGGTATCCCTAATGATTTCACTGCACCTTTTATCAGTTTACAATTTTGACAACAGACTGCAAAGCTTTCCAATAAAATGAGTCAATTTAAATGTTTTGCAATAAGCCAAAGAAACTTGTAGCCCTGAATCTAGGTAAAGAAGATGGTCATATTAACGAGTGGATCTGCTAAGTGACACACACAGAGACATTGGTACGAATCAGACACCCTCATCAGAAGCCTGGGATCAGGAAAACGGGAGTTATTCCTGCTGGCAAAGCTCCACCTCCTCACTCAATTTGGCTTCCCCCCAAATATTCTGTTCCTCCTCAGGAGAAGGGTAATAAAATAATTTTCTCGCCTGCTTTTCAAACCCTGCACTCTCTCCTTTTTGCTGTATGTACCAAAACCTTATTAGCTTTGGGGAAGAGGATTTGCAAGGCATTTGGACATATAGAAGAAAAAAAACTCCAGTAAAATAAAGTAAATCTGAGAGCACAACATGCAACTTGAAATTATTTAAAGCACTAAAACACACATTAGCCCTTTTAAATAATAATAGCTCTTTATTTAGCTCAGTCATGGCAACAATATCTGAAGAGGGAGGACGGTGTGGAAGAAAAGAAGCAGCAGCTGCAGAGAATATGCAGCAATGGCAGAGGAAAGACAAGGTCTCTTAATTTTCCCTCTGTAAGATGACAAATACATAATTTGCTGAAAGTGTTCAAAAGTGGCAGTGTTACTATGGCAATGGTGGTGCAATGCACTAAAACACTGCCAGCTTCCCCCCGCCCCGTGCATCTTTCTAACACATTTTTTCACAGCACGATTATCCCCAGCACAAAAAGCTCTTCTGTAACACGTTGTAACTGCAACCAGTGACTACAGACTCCATTTTTCAAAATGTGGCTCTGCACACGACTGGTTTTGTTTAAATTAATTTCTGGGTTCAGAGATGCACACACACCAGAGTGACAAAGCAGAAGTGCTGTAACACTGGAAGAAAGTTTCACAGCTCCAAGAGAAAGGGAGGATGGGTCCTATTAATACTATGGTGTAAGAAGCTGTGTTTCTCATTTATTTCTTTGACGAGGCCCTTGTTTCTCTGGACAGAAGGCGATACCTTTGTCAGGCACTCATGAATTTCTCAGCTCTTTCCCCCAGTGAGTGAGAATGTTCTTTCTAAATTAATCATTATTGCAACTATATTAAGACAGAGGTTAAATGCTGCCCTAAGCTAGGAAAGGAGCGGATGCAGGAGGGGGCAGGGGGGAAGACTGCCAGAAAAAGCAGGATAAGTATTCCTGTTTTTCAGGCTGCTCCATTTAAGAGCACTTTGAGAACCTTATACTAATTATCTACTCTTCCTTCCCTTCAATGTTATAAAACACATATAACTTTTCACAAAGTATTTTTACACTTGGATGACAGAACTTTCCTCATTTGAGTAACGCTCTTTATAAGCCCTTTCAAGCCTCCTTCCTTGCACATACTGATGAGTTCCTCATTCCTTAAAATGCTTCCCATTTAACCTGGGAACACCAGAAAATTACAGTTGTACCTGTTCAAAACTGTTTAACCGAACTGTAAAGCAAGAAAATCCCACCTAAAAAAGCATCTGTTCTACTGAATGGGAAAACCCAGCTGAATGTGTTCAGGTTGGAAAAGAACAAAATAATTACGTGCCAAAAACTGGCAAGGTTAATGCTTAGATCAACAGAATACTTGAAAGTTTCAGACAGATTAACAGCAACAAAGGATTCTTTCTTTCCTAAGGACATGCACACACAAACACTATTGAAAATTGTACGTAGACAATTTTATTTAGTTCTTTAAGTGGGCTGTTTTTATTTAAGTCACATACAATCGCCAAAGTGTTTCTGCAAAGCATCACTTCTCAGCACAGCCTTGTCAGAAAAGGTGATTAGAGCAAACTTTAGCTGCACTGAAAATATTGCATCCAATTTAAACCTGTGCCCTGTAACTTTCCATAAAGCAGTAAATGGAGCTGCCACTTTCACATGCAGTAAACACAGGTCTCCTTCACCCTGCAGAGCAGGCAGGAAAAAGCTGCTGGAGACCATTGGATCCTGGCAGATCTTGCTTCACCATGGATAAAAATGGCACAGGAAAAAAGTTTAACAGCACAGAAACACCAACTCATTGAGGGGTTGGAAGGACCCTCCAGAGACCATCTGGTGGCCCAGGACAGGGTCCAGCAGGATTTTGAGCATTCCCACAGTGGAGCCTCCACTGCCTCTCCAGGCAACCTGTTCCAATGATCTATCACCCTCACTGTGAGGATATTTTGGGGTTCGAATGAATTTCCTGGGTATCAGTTTCTCTGCCACAGAGAAGAGTTTGATCTCATCCTTTTGACACCCTATAAGATATATACATATTTTTAAACCACATTCCAACCGGTCTCTTTCTCCACACCGAGGAGCCCCAGCTCTCTTGGCCTCTCCACAGGCAGGAGAGGCTGCTCCAGGTGCTTAGTCATCTTTGTGGTCCCTCGCTGGGCTCGTTTCAGGAGGTCCCCGTCTGCCTTGCACTGGAGAGGCCAGATGGGACACGCTGCAACCCTACCTGATCAGTACCAGATCCTGGGTCAGAGCAACATGGGTCACCAAGACCACATTTATTAAAGGAGAGCAGAAGATTAAGAACAGTCAGGTGCTTTTTGTTTCCTAATAATAAAACCAAAGGATTTTGTGGTTCAAACCAGAAATTGTCTCAAGTCCAGTTTGGCATACAGAAAACATCTGCATTATCCAGTATGTTCTCAAGAGTCTGATACAACAGTATAATGTAAATGCTACATATACTTTTTCCTCTGTGAGACCACTGCTCAAGGATTAACTTTTATATCCGGGAAGGATGTTGTGAAGACACTTCTTAATTTTACACCAATTACTCAGGTGCATTTAAAAATCTGTAGAGAAGCCAATTTCACAACACTAAAAGAAAGAGGTGTGCACGTCCTCAAAACTCTAACCAGTCCTGGGCTGGTTAGCCCGGGAGGACATCACATTTTCAGCCAAGAGAAGCACGTGCACAGACCTACCAAAAAGGATTCATGCCTGCAATTCTGTTCCTAAAGAATGTACTTGAGCTTTCCCACTAGCCCCTGGAACATTTATGTACTCATATATACCAAGAGCTTGTACTTCAAGGAAAACACAGTATGGTGAAGCAACTTCAAATTAACAGGTTCATTATATAAACCTGTAACTTTCCTAATGCACATTAGCAGTAAACTTGATTTCAGCCTGTATCAGAGCATCGCTTCCAGGCGCTTCACCTTGCAACTCACATTCCGAGAAGAGCCAAAAGAGTAGGAATTTTATTTTTTTACTATTTTTTGAATTATAATATAAGCAATAATGGGACCCTTTCAAAATAAAACATTTAGAGCACCATTTAGGTTTACTCTTCCAACCTTGCCACGGTTAATAAAATGTTGGCAATTGAAGATCAGGCATTTATTCAGTCCTAGGTGGAAAATGCAAGTCATACTAATCTGTTCAGAGAAGCTGAATAATTTATTTGCATAAATGATACCCAGCTTCTCTGATCACATTAGTGTGTTCACTAGGTAACATACTCTTCCTATCCCGAAGGCCCAGGTTCCTGTTTTAAAGGATAAGGATTGTATTTCCATTAGATGACTCAAATCAATTTGTACAGTAAAAAGAAAAAAATCAAGACAAAACTTGTAAGAGATCTTACACAGTGCCATTATTTCCACAGTAGCTGAATGCTTTGAATAACACTTTCAGTCTGGTGAAGTGTACATAAGGGCTCTAGTTACCATTCAGAAAATTTAAGTATGTCAAGTGTTTTCTTAATAGCTTAATTGCATGGAACAGGCTGCTGGGAGGTTGTATTTCTTTCTAACGTTTTCTGATTGAAACTGCATGAACAGCAACCTTGTAAAAAGTAGCTCCACATCCTTCCAGTGCACCCTGAGGGAACATAAGAGACATTTTGTCAATCAAATCAGTCCTCCTCTCGTTTTGTATGCCACATGTGAACTTTTCATTTATGCTTGCAACACCTGCCCCTGTGTGGTTGCTGATCTCCCAGTGCAGACCAATGCTCATCGTGCTTTCCTAGCCATTGCAAATATGTGCAATTTCTGAATTATTCATAAGCCTAGAGAAACAGGAATGGTCACACGAGCCAAGACCACATTACACCAGCTTGATCATTTTGGCATAACATTCTTCATACCCACCTTATCCCCCATCAGATCAGTTAAAAAAAATGCTGATTTGTGGGAGAACGAGAGGGTTCAGAACAGCAGCTGTATTTAAAAAACACAATTTTGAACTCATAAATCAGCAAGTATCTTCCCATCCCTCATATACCCCTGTTCACTCCTGTTGGTTAGTCTCTTTACAATGAATTAAGAGCATTATACTTTTACAAAGAACACGTATATACCTCAGAGCAAAACCTTACTAGCTCACAGGTTAATAACCAATCTGGGGCAGAGGGGGAGCAGGAAAGGAGGGAGAATTTCTTTCAGCAACTGCCTGTTTGAGCAGGCTTAAATGCAACTCTCCACTGCTGCACTTCAGGTGCTCTCCTTGACAGCAAGATGTTCTCATCGATGTGAGCCAAAGGCGTTCGGCAGTCTACAAAGAGCTGCCTTTGGAGAGGACCAGGAAGGCTTTGGTCACACAACAGTGAGTGTAATTTGGGACTACCCATCAAGTATGGAAGAAGAATCAAAACACGAATTACTGTGCATCATCTGAAACAAACAAAAAAAAATCATGCACACATCCTTATTCCATGACAATATGTAGCTCTAATTAAGCTTGCCCCTATACCCTCTTTTTTTGGTAAATTTTGGCCCAATGCCTCTGCTGTGAATACAAAACTACTCGGACTTTCCAAGTATTGAGATGATACTGCACAATTGCTATTTGTATAGAAAATGCATGTTAGATGCTAGAGACCTTCCCTATTCCTTTTCAAGGGTACAGGGAAGAAAGATTACGGCTGCTTTACAAGGGAAAAAAGAATGTGAATTTAAGACTTCTACAGCAATTTCTGAAGTAAGTTTTCAACTAAAAAAAGGTTAAAATTAGGACTAAACATGCTATTCTTGCTCCAGAGCTTAACCATCAGGGACTCTTTCTGGCAAAGCTGCCGGCTATCGCAGCAAGATCAGCAAACAAGATGGTTGCATAACAAATTATCAGTGAACTACATTTAAGCAATAAGAAACTACATCAGAAAATAGCTGGTGTAGAGGCCCTTTGTCTAAACTAAGGGTGATAATCTTTTACCTGAAAAACTTACTTGAAATATTTCAGGAATGAAGAATAAGCAGAGAGGAAGTGTTCATTAAAGAGGAAGTTCCTGTGTTATATTTTTGTTTAAAAAAATACACCAAATCTTAATACTCCTTTATTTTACCTTCATTTTGGTGAGGGGAAAAAAAAATTCTTCCCCTCCAAAAATTTCAGTGAAAGGAAAATCCAGCCTCTGCAAACGAGGCTCTGCAGGCGAAGGGTACAAATAGCTGAAAACTGGCAGAACATTCACTTTGACAGGTGGGCAGATGGCTCCGTGGGGACAGCTCTGGCTCATGGTGGGATTTATTCTGGTGGTTTTCTTGGAGAACTGACTGACATTCACCTGTATCCGAGTAACCTCCTATCCTAAACTGCAGGAACTTCCACACTCTGCTACATGAGCAACTACATCCCGGTCTTACTTCACCTCTGTCCTCTTCCAGTGCTCCCTCTATTACAATCCAAAAGCAATTTCACCCCACTGCTGCTTAAGTAGTTCACAAATGGGAACGTTCTGATCCCTCACCATTCCTAGATAAAAAAAAAAAAAAAATAGGTCTTTAAGTATTGGCAACAAAAGCATACCCAAGCGAAAATGACCTACTTTTCCATAAGGTAAAAGTACTAACAATAGGATTAGATAAGAAAGAAGATAAGCTTCTTTTTAGGCCTTCAAGATTTCTTCTTGTTTACTCCATAAGTCAACAAAGTATTATTGATTTGGACTCATTAGTATATTTAGAGCATAAACTCACAGGTCAGGGAACAAGTAGTGCCTGCGCTTTCCATGTGCCTTGCAAAGCAAACCCCCCAGATAAGTTAAATCTGCCCAACACATGCTAAATACATGCTAAATAATAACCCCCAGCTTTAGGCTTTCAAAAAAACATGAACTGTCTTTAACTTTCATAAAGTGGGCTACAAAAGGTTTATACAACTAAGCAGAATGAGCTGCAACCAGTTTTCATTCTTCAAGTCTTAATGGGCTGGGGGGAGGTAAGTAGTTAAATACAGACTACACAAATGTACAACCCTAATTATGGGACAAGTACTAACAAGAGCCTCCTATGCTGAGATTATGTTCAGCAATTCTAATTAAAGGTTGATTCACTTCTCAGTGACAGTAGCTTCAAAAATAATCTCAGATGCTCTCTAATCTAGTGAGTAGAATTTTCAGGTGAAGAGTACCTGAGAAGCAAGATTGGTAATAAATAGCTTAAGAAATAATTACTGTATGATACTCAGATTCTTTTAAGATGAAATGCACACTCATTTTACTATGCTGTTTAAGAGATGCCCCTAAAACCTTCAGAACATTCCTGCTTTATTTAAAATGTTCTACTGAAGCAGTGCTCAGATTTCTAACCGAGGTCTCTCTTATCTTTGAAATTTCAAGGGCCCAGCTGATTCAAAAGGGAATAAAATACCGAGGCAGACATGAGCATCCCAGACTATTTAGCTCTGCACAGTTCTCTAGATATTCAGCGTACTCACAGAATGGGTTTACTTTTTATTTCTCCCAGGTTGGTTAGCAGGCTTTGCCACAGGCAAAGTAGACAGATGTGCTGCTTGAGCCCTAGGAATACAGCAAGGAAGGACTCTACTCCTCACACCCATTCTGCACAGTCTCAAAGCTAAAAACGCAGCCAAGTTTGTCTGAAAGCAAAGACCTCAGCTGCTTTACTTCAAACTTTCTTTATTTGAGGCTGTGAAACTTCAGAAAATTTCATGTTTGCTTTCGGATCACCATTTCAAACAACACATGTTTGTATATCCTAAGCATAGCTTGTATCCGTGGTACACAGGGCAAATCAAAACCACCTTTCAGAATAGAGGCTCTGAACAACTCTACAAGGAACAAAAGCAGACAAGATTACCACTAATAGCGAGTATCAGCACTTATCTCAACACAGCTAAGTGGACATAGTCCAGATCCTTTCACACCACTGAAGACTTGGAAGAGACTGAATATGTGTGAAGAGCTTTATGTTAAATTTCAGACAGTAACAGTTCACACATGCAGCCAGCCATGAAAAAGAAAAAAAGAAACACCACTGAAATGGGATTGCAAGTGGAGCTGTATTCCAAGCAGCTAGAGGCAGGCTTGCACGAGCACATCACACCACTGCCCTCAATATCTGACAACAGGACCTTTCATGTGTTAACGTGGCTACAAAGCACTTCGGAGTGAACATAATAGGCTCCCTAATGCACAAATACTGCCTTTCTGTTCATCTCCTTAGTTCAAGCAGCATTTCCATGGTTACAGTGTTGATCGTTATTGGCTTTAAATACATTCCAAATATAGATCATGTGCACAGCCTGGAGTTTTAAACAGCCCTAATAACTACCGTGCAGGCTAGTTCTTGTAAGTTAGTTCAAATCCCTCAAAGGTGTGTAATGCACTCAAACGCCGTGCCACAGTGTCACCTGAAAATTTAATAAGCAAACTGTCTATTAGAGCATCCAGGCCATTCGTAGAAGTAATCAGACCTTTATGAAACCTCGTGCACAGTATTCCAAAATTTTTGCACCTGCCTTAAATAGGTTCTTTTAGCTTGTGTTTGAGATTGCTTGCAGGATGCCGTGCTGGGATAGCATTAAGAGTCTTACTTAAATTAAAATATAATATTTACTGCAAAACCACATACTCTTGACCCATATGCACAGTAGAGGACTTCGGGATGGTGTCCCAGCTGCCAGTCACAATGACAGCATTCTTGCAATGAAGAACTGCTCTAGGTGCTTACTGAACTCTGAGCATATCAAAATAAATGCTTGATACTACATATTCACAAAGCGTAGACAGATTTGAGTTTAACTTAAAGAGACGTTAGTCTGTTTACTTACAACTGCCCCAAACCAAAAGGCAGAAGAGAGGAGAAAAGCAGAAGCAAGGAGTTGGAGGGGAGCAGGAAGCTCTGGGGTAACCTTGGATTAGCACATAAAGGCTACAGGGGAAGTGAATCACAGCTTCAGAGTTAAGAGTCCAGCATTTTCTAGCCTGAGTATAAAGCTATTTTAATATTTCATTAAAATAATTTAGGATGTAGCATAAAAACAGGAGATTCAAAGCAAGTCTACAAAGTAATCACCCATCTAAGTGCCATTAATTCACAGAATGTTACTGTTAATTTGCTGTTGAGTCATGCAACTGTGGTAACCAACTTGCAGGACTTCTGCTTTCCTGCACCAGAAGTGCAGACACAGAAACCTCTATTCTGCAGAGCTGTGTGCACAGTCAAGTCACACATAGGTTCTTTCTGTGTCAATTAGTCTTTTACCCCCTTAGCATACCCTTCTTGCATGGATACTATTCCTTAGTAAACATTTTCATTTCAGGAAAGCAAACACATTGGAAAAATTCTACTAGCAAATTATAGCAGAACAGTTGTTCCATACAGCTGCATATAATGCAACTGAAATGGGAGCAGCTCTAAATACCTAGGAATCACTGCCTACAGGCAAAGACAATCACCTCCCAAATAAACAAGCTCTCCAGAGATTTAATGCAGCTGTCTTGGTGCACCTAGAAAGGATGCACCAAGTCAGCAGGCAGGACACAGTTTGGGGATACAGAACCTGACATGAAGACACACGCTCACATTCCATTTTACATCTCCAAAAGTGGATCTCTCATAACCACAGGCATGGCTCGACAGCACTTCAACTGCAGAGTGGTTTCTTTATAACAGATGGGAGTCATTTGTGGTTTGCTGAAATAAATCTGCACAGCTGCACCCATGTAATACTTGCTTCTCTGTACAGGAGGCTGAATGTCCAGCTTCAGAGAGCAGATGAATGAGCAGGGTGTGAGTTGGGGGAATGGGCTTAGAGACACTATAGAATTTAAGAGCTACATTCTCTCACTTCACATACTCACAAGAGGATCATTCATTCTTCTCCTCACGTCAAGAAGTGTAGAAAGCCTGGAAGGGCCAGGGCATAGTGCCACTCCACTTAACAAAGCAAGTCTAACATCTATAACCTCAGCTACAACCTGTACACAAGCTTGAGATGGGGATCTCTAAAACAAGAAGCTGAACAAAGAAGTTGGACAAGTAATCCCTCCTTTTCCTCCTGGGGGAAAAAAAGGGGAGAAGGATGGAAAAACACAACCTGCTGGACATAAATGAAGTAATTCCTTTGCATTGGAATGAGCTGGGAAAGTCTAATCCTTCAGACCAGTCTAGGTTGTGACAGGCAGATCAGCATCAAATTGCTGGATGGAAAAAAAAAAAATGACATTACTCTGGTCTAGGTTGCAAGTGAAGCATCAAAACAGACTTTAATAGTTGTGGATATTTTAATATGCACAGACCTTGGCTGACTTAGCATTGGTTATAGCAATATCAGATTGACTTGCAATTTTACTTTGCATATATTAAATGTATGTGCATATCTAAAAGTGAGCATTTGCTCTCCCCATGTTGCAAGCAAGTCAGACAGAAATTAGTTCTGGCCCAGAAGCCATGTAGCTGTGTGAGCACAACACTTCATTTGACAGAATGTGCCGTGCAATTGGAATCAGCTCCAGTAGCTTCTAGGATAGGAAGCCTGGATTCCGGCCCTAATTGCACAGGACAACTGCTCTGGATCAAGGTTAAAGGACTATGGAGAAGAGTCTGACCTCTAAAAGAGCATCCCAGAAAAGCTGGCAACAGGCCAATGTAAAGCTTAAATGCTTGGAGACTATCATGGGATTACTGGGGAATGTTAGCTATTTTGGAGCACTTCCTATTTCCCTGGAACAACTGTAATAGAGAAACCTTTACACCACATAGAAACTATCTTTCTTTGGAATTTTAAGATACACATAGTGCATTAAAGGACTGTAAACTATTACACTTGTCATACTCAGAGCTGTTAGGAACCAGAGCTGTCCTGCAGCAGCTGAAAAATGACAGAAATGCTCAACGTGGCTAACATGTCTTGCAAATACAGAGTATGCTGTCAAACTGAAGGCAAATCATGGCATTTAGTTTCCCCAATCCTCTTCAGTCAACAGAAATCCACATCTGGATTCTCTGAGTCACCAAGTATTACTTTAAAATTCAGCTGCAATTCTACTATGTCCATGGAGGATCTGTTGGTAAAGTGAAATATTCCTTATCGATCTATTGTTCCAGGCTTAAGACACATTTTTGAAAGTTGGATATCTTAGTCACAGATACTTTCCAAAAGCAAGATGTTTAAGCATGTTTTAGTACAACATTAAACAACCTCCAACCACCTTCTGAAAGGCTACAAAACTTGCACTACCCAATGAACAGTCTCCTGATCTTTATTCAGATCATCCCTTCTTCCCCCAAAGCACCATGTGAGAGTTCAGTGGAACAGGTTTGACTTCATTGCCTCCTGCTGCACCCACCATATCTTATTAGGCCCAGAGGCAACGAGCCTCTAAGTACTGCAACAGTGACATTGCTCTACCAGGAATATAATCAGTTCAGAAATCTCCCTTAGAGGGCAAGTTCAACACAAACAGCGTGGCTTAACTGTGAAGAGGGACGATTTCAGCTTTTGGAACCAGCAAAATATCAACTTCCAGGCTGAAACCAATAGTGTTCTATTAAATGAACCAACTAAAAATCTATTAGGTGCATCAAAATTTGACCATTTGTTGATATCAAGACAATGTTATCAAAATGCTGCATGCTGAGTCTGTGTCCTGCAGACAATTACCACTTAAATTCTTAAGTTAATAAAAACATTTTTAAAGTATCTTAGCTAAAAAAACAAAAGTCCCACCAGCTCTGTCATATCAGGAGATAGCTCTAAAGGGTTGGGGTGAGAGGGAGGGGAGGTCAGCAACACGGACGGAAAGTTGGTCCTCATACAGAACCTTGAGCTAGGAGCCTTCAGCATGAAAAAAGAACTTAAAGCCTGAGGGAGATATGACAGATCCACAAAACAGCAAGCAGCATGAAGCCTGAATGGCATTTTACTCCTTATTCCAACATTAGGAGCAGGTGGTGTGAATTTGAACCAGGAAAAGCCAGGCTACAGATAAAGAAGTGTTGGACAGTGTGTCCCAAATGTCCCAAAGCACAGACATGAAGCAACAGGGCAGCACGATAGAGTTCGCTTAGCTCCAGAAAGTAACCGGGCAAATGTGAGAAATGCACAGTGTTATTATACACACCAGGCACTTCTCGTTACGTAGGTGCTGTCAGGACACACCGCCGTGGTTGAAAGCATATTCCGAGGCAGCATTTCCTTCTGCTTGTCTCATTCCTGCTCTCTTCCCTCAAGTCAGGTACTGCCACTGGCTACTGCCAGATACAGAGCACACAAGAAACGTCATCCCTTGATGAGAACAGCAACACTGAGTAGCACCTGAAGGTCTAAAGTCCCCGTGTCCAAACGCATCTCTAGGATATCAATAACTGTATGACTGACGTATTAACGTGATGCCCCTGAATTGACTTTGCCATGAAATACAGACAAAAAGATACCACCCAGCTTCAAATGATGAGCTAGTTGAAAAAAGAACAGCCAACATCCCTTTGATTCTTTTCAAAAAAAGCAATTAAACCAACATTTACATAAACATCAGTTCTCTCTTCTTTCCCCTCTGCTAAAATAAGGAAGTGCAAACAAAAGCAAGAATCGACTTAGTACAGAACAAACAAGTTCAAATGAAATTGCATTAAATTCTGCTCATTACAGCATCAATGCCTGCAACATGCAGACCATGAAACACTTCAAAAGAAATAGGTAATTTCATAGAGCCATGAATTCAGTAATGAAGGCCTTATCCACAGCCCAATGAATTGTGCAGCAGAAGAGATAGTTTTGCAAATTAAGAAGCACAACTTAGACACTGGCTGGAATAGCCAACCGAATGTCCTCTAAAAGGGATGCTAGTGACTGATGTTCCTGAACTGGCCTTAGTGTTTGTGGCATCTACGTTTTGCACTAAGTGAAGAAGCACAACACACTGGAAAGAGGAAGCATATTCATCAGGAAACTACTTGTTCCCCTTCTGTTGTGGCATAAGCAAATGGCAGAGGACACACTAACATTCAGTGAATCCACTCACAGAAATGCTCCTTCTCAAAAATGAGATCTACGATTACCAGAGCAATAGGATCCAATTATTACAGCAGCAGAAGGAGAAGGAGCAAGTCACCTAGGCCAAGATACTCGCATAATTCCGCAATATGCAGTCTTCAAACTGTTACACAGACCAGAGTGCATATATTAAAAACACATTACACTCAAACCTTAAGAACAGAAATCAATGGTGCCAGAATGAAAATAGTGCTGTAATTATCCAGAAGAAATAAGCAAAACCTACATAACCCTACAGAGGTAAGTTTTTAACTAAATAAATCCAACTACAGTAAGGCCCTGAAATGCCAATTTTAGAGAACCCAAACATATCTAATTTAGTTTGGGAATTAAAACATTTTAAATCAAAACTTCATTTTTAATATAAAAGGGTAGATTCTCTTTATTCCCTCCCACGATCCCTCTGTTAACACCAAAGGGAGTTAAAGCTGTTAAGTGTCAACAGCCCTGTGATTCTTATTTTTAAATTTACTGATGTATATTCTCTAAACCTAATTATCATAAAAGAAAATCCAAGAGGAAGGCAAAACAGAAATGTTCAGAATTCTGAAGTTTCATAAATGAATACAAAACAAGAAACCCAAACGGTCTGCTCCCAAGCTACCCCAAATTTATCATACTTTATCTTTTATTTCTGATAAATACGGACAAACTCTCCTCTACAGCAAGTCAGCTCAGAGTCCACACCACTAAGCTATTACGTTCAATTTGCAAACACCGCAGTGCTGATTAATACCAGGGCAAATGAAGCAAATTTCTCATGGGCCTTCGACTGACCATTACAGCAACGGTGGTCAACATTTGTCAGCTGCAGGTCTCCAGTTACCTCCGTGTGGAAGCAAAGGTTCCTGCAGTGCAACACACACTAAGGCCTTGCTGACCTGCCTTCCTGGGGCCAGGTGCCACCACCTCACTAACGCTGGAGGGAAGGGGCTAAGGACCTGCTCCCACAGGAGCACTCATCAGCCTGAGCTGAGCCTGTTGAGGAAATGAAGTCAGCAAAACATTTTCTTCATTCTGAGAAATCTTTTTGCCAGCCTGAACTGCCTCACTGATGAGCTCAGCACCTTTGCAAGGAAAGCAAGGGCGAGCTGGTACCAGCTTGGCTAAAATGGCAAACCACATACCTGTTATCTTCCTCTGATCCTTAAAAAAGGCAGTCTACAAACCACAGTCCTGAAAATCTCTATGGACCATGCTGAAAGCCAGTACTACTTGAGAGAAAGAAATGCTGACAAAAGGCAAGACCTCTGGACTAATCTTAAATTTTGATGGCTCCTTGTTTGCTTCTACTCTTTTGGCAGTTTATGCCTTAAATTGCAGATAAGGCCTGGTGATATCAGACAGACTTTCAAGCTATGTTGCCACTGTATCTTCTATCAGTGTGAAATCTTGGCATGACTTTCACCTCTAACAAACCACTGATTCACTACAACTGCGCAAAGTTGCATGCAAACTAGCTGCAAGAAAGCAGAGAGGGATTAAATTACCTGTAATAGACCCTACTTAACATTTACCTGAGCTCCAGCCTGACTCCACCTAAACGGGGTCATAAAAAGTGAGAGAAAATAGTTATTAATTCAGCTTGACAGCCTAAATTCTTTATTTAGAATATATGCAGTTAATTTTAAACCAGATGAGAAATATGAAGATCAACTTGGGAAAAAAGAAAATAGATCTTTTAAGGCCAAACTGTAATTAATTTTGTCATGAACTAATTAAGAGATTTACTTGTAAATTCTCAGCAGATTCAGTCTATATTCAGAGTGCAAGAGTTATAAGAATGCTTCATCCCCACCCCCTTCCAGAGGGAGAGCAAATTCAAGCTACGTGCAAAGCAAAATCCTGAATCCTGTTTAGAAAACCACAATGAGCACCCTGAGTTCCAAAAACTGGATTCTGATTAAAGAGTGTTTTATGCAAAGTCCTCAGGGTCGCCTCCAATCCCTCAGGTTCTCCTCCTCGCCTCCTCTTTCATTATACACTCATTTCCTAAAAAAAGGACCAAATAAAATATTCTGCTGTAGCAGCAGCAGTTCACACCAGCTAATTCCCTGCAGAAATGGGAAGTGCACATTGCTCAATCTGGAGGTACAGATAACAGCTATCTCCCATATCTACAGTCGAGGTCTGGGACCTCGAAATAGCCCCTGACTGTGCACTTTTTTTTTGGTTAAAAAAATCCAATCTTTTCCTACAATTTTTAAAGCCTTTTACATGTGCTTCTTAATGGCTTACCACATAGTAGAATATGAGTATGAAATCAGACCCTTTGCAGATCACAAGTGGCCAGGACTACGGAAACCATTCCCCACTTCCTCTCTGCCTGTTTCCCATCTGTTTAACTTTGGGATTTTCAACGCAAGGATAATGCTGCTTGGCTTGATCGACTGATCCCATTGCAGCACTTCACACCAGCCTCACAGCTAACCCACACCTGCAAAGGGTGAAATAGGCAGAGTCCTTTCAGAACGATGCAACAGGAAGTTCGCAGGCATATTTTTCTTCTATCAACACCTCTAAAAGCTAAAAACATCAAATTCTGAAAGTGTAAAAGTCTTGTTAAAAAAAGGCGCAACTAAAAGCATTTGGTGAGGAAGGGAACTGCAGCTGTCAGCTACAGTCAGGTCATGTGTTTGCCCACAAAAACAGGAAACATCTAGCCATGGAAATATCTAAGCATGCTATGAAATAACATGTAAATCGCACTGTAAGCGGACTGCTAAATCTATATTTTCCTCTGGTACTTAAGTCATGTTTCTTAACTACTGCTCACTCAAAACAAGTGGCCAAAAATGAATTTGTCCTAACAATACGTGGCAACACCAAAAACAGCATAAAACATGCATTAAACTACAGGCACTTACTCCAAAATACAAAAATCCATACGCATATTTCACAGTAGTTCTACCAACCCCTTTCCAATAGCACCTAAGCCTGAACTTTCAGTAAGGAAAGAAAACAAAGCAGAGGTTTTGTGTCAAGACAAAAAACAGAAAACAGTGCAGTGGATCCAGGAGAGGACACTAAATTTGCTCCCTTTTGCTGCCCTCAATCTACAACCAGCTAAAAAAAAAAAAAAAAAAAAAAAAAAAAAAAACAAACCTTAAGGTACACTTCATTAAGGGGATAAAATTACTTCTCTGTACTTTTAGTCTATTTTGTGCTTTCAAAAGCACTTGGAGAATGGCTGGCTTCCCAGCTTCCTTTTGCTGACCAGCTTGTCAGCTCTTCTTCACATGAAGAATGGAATGCATTTTTCCCAAGGAAAAAAAAAAAATTAACAGGAAGAAAAACTGCATGAATTTATGAGCAGGTGTGGTACTTAAGCACACAGCTGATTTTTAAAAATGTCATTTTTAAATAATAGCTTTTAAAATAAAAAGATGATAATACAGTCTGATCAGGAATCTAGATCGATTGATTCCACTTTGTGAAACTGAAGACAGGTATATTTTCTTAATCTACTCTAACACTGAAGTGTATGTCATCTACAATCTTATTTCTTCTCTATGATTTGGATATACTTAAATTCATACAGATTTATCTAAACAATGTATTTCTTCAGATCCATGAACCAAAGGCAGCCAGTCATCCTGGTTTTCATGACCAGTATCTTGGGAAAAAAAAAAAAAAAGAGATACTATTATATTTAACTCATTGAGACCTTTTTTGAGGTACTTTATATATTCTACAACAAAGGAAAACCCAGATTTTTTAAAAATTATTTTGATGAGAATACAGAGATTGGCGGGAAAGATTTCCACCACAAGGCAGTGCAAGGTTCATTGCCATTTTATTTTAAAATAAAAACAAAGGTATTTCCAAAACCATAAGCTCTTGACACTGATCACTAGTTTACCTAAGACTGTTCTTTATCATTTAACAGCAGTGCCAGCTGACAAATGCCCAGCATTTAAGTACAAACTTTCTTTTAGATATTCAAAGAAACAGCAAGATATATTTGAAAATCTGTCTCCTGCCAAAGGCACACGTGAAAAATATTAGCTTTCATGGAGCTACAAACTTAAAAATGCACATTAACTTGACTAGAATTAACAGGATATCTTTAGAGCATGTTTACCATGTTCAGTCATATTACTAGTCACAATTATTTCAGAAATTAATTTATTGCTTTAAATAAAGTAGGCTTAAAGGGCAATATGTTTTCCTCAGTTTCCGGAAACTTTAAGAAAACCTCTGATCCCATGACAAACAATGTGGTTTTCTCAAAATCTCATTTATTTTTCATTTGCATAAATGCCACCCTTGGAATGCCATAAGAGCTGATTATTCATTACTTAATTCCCCTTTAATTTACAAAGTAAGATTATCTAATGCATGTTGGACAGAAAGAAAAAAAAAAAAAAAAGGAGCTGTGAAACTCCCAAATTAATTCCAGAATCATGTGTGTTAAGGTTTCCAACATCACAACTGCCTTTTAACATTAAGAAATACGCATTCAGCAAGGTTCTGACATTACTTTCAATGTATTTAAGCTAGTGTTAAAATAACTTATAAACTTAAGTATAAAAAGCAGTTTCTCAGCTCTTCTCAAATATATTTAACCTTGGTAACTTAACAAGAAGAGTCTAAGTAAACAGTCATTTCGCACATTTCTGCTACTTCAAGCATTCAACAAGAACTTCAACAAGAACAGGAGGAAAAAATAGGTGGTATTTTATTCAGTCTGATGAACAGCTATACAGTTTGTATAAATATATATACACTGTACAGCTGTACAGTGGCTAGCAGTTGCATATATAGACATACGCACACACAGTTTTCAAGAAGTTGATTGTGACAGATACAAAACATCCCGTCAGGTTCAGGATCCATTTGCTGAAATTCTATTGCCTGCGTTAGTCCTTTCAGAGTAAAACAGGTAATTTCTGGAGCCTTATCTCTTCAAGTTCACCTCTTGAAGTTCAGCAGATAGTTCTAACTGGGCACAAATCTATTAATAAAATTGCTTGCTCTCAAAGCGACTTAGATACTATCTAAAAACCACACAATTTGACATTAAAAATAAATCAAGGAAAGCAGCTTATATTAGATTTGATGTAGCTTCTCTTTAATGTTAGGGAAGGCTAGAAACATGTATCAATGGATCTCTTGCTTACTACACAAATTGGAAACTGATTATTTTTCTGAACAGTTTGACATGATCAGTTCCAAATCCCAGGAGTTACTCAACCCTTTACATATCCTCCTAGAAAATCTTTAAGATTCAAACAGGCTTCACCAACTTTAGTGATCACTATCAACAATTCTTTGAGTGAATTGCTTGTTCAGTTTCATGGAACTCTCAGAAAAGGAAGAAGGAATTTACAGAGAAAATTGTGAAAACTTCTTAGCCCTTTGAGACCAAATCAAGATCCTCTGCAACAAGAGCCAAGCTAAAACCACTGATATTTGTTAAGACACTTTAGCATAAATGACACTGCTGCCTATCAACCCAAACCTACTTTAGAGGCTTTTCACCGACAGATGAGTTTTCGTGGTACAGGTTTAAAACTCTTTGAGGACACATTTTCTTCAAAATGTAACAGAGGGGAACAGGAAAAAAATCAAACATAAACATACTGTTAAGGTCCTATTTGCTGGATGCCTTCAGCTCAGACTTGGTACACAAGCAACTTCGTTCCTCATTTCAGAAGAGCTACCAACACACTTCAAGTAACTTTACACTAAAATACACGTTGTTCTTGAGAACAATACAACAGTTTTATCTCCAACAGAACCATCTGACCATTTGCACACTCAGTATTTAACCAAGCGAAAACAGCAGCAGAAAATATCAAACCACTACATTGCTCATGTTCTTCAAATAACTTGGCCCAGGGAAACAAACTTCTGCCTGTATCAGAAAATGCATGAACAGGTTGGATGGATTATCACCAATAATTTTGGTGTCTTAAAACCTAACAGCATACCGGAATGAAACGACAGGATAAAGATCCTTAGTTGGTGATCACATTTGAACAAGCGCTAGTGAGAAGTCACCACCCTAACATAGATGAAATCAATCACATTTTTACTAATCTAAACCCCTAGTCTCAGAAAGTATCATGTTCAGCTGTTTCTTTTTATAAACATTCTTACCCTCTTAGTTCACCATTATAATTTTTCATGTACTGTGTTTTCCTGGACACACGCATAGTATAGACTTTTTCAGAAAGCAAAAAATACTTCAGTGGCAGAAAAGACTCAGTATTTGTTAAATATCATTACTGAATTGTAGTTATCCCCAAGATATAGAACACATTGAGAACCCAAAGTTGATATTAACATAGTCAAAAGGATTTCTAATTATAGTCAATAACGCATTGTGAAAAATCCTGCCATAACCATCTTGATTCAGACAATTCTTTTTTTAAAAAAACAAGACACTTAATTATTTTTGCCATCAGCCGAACAGCAAGGTAAAGATTTTTCAGTTCAGGAAACAAGAATTTTTGTTCACCGGTGTGAGAACAAGAACCACTATACTTTCCTGAAGGTAAATTGATAAGTACACATCTGCATTTTAAAACAGCTGACAACCTAGCTGTAACAATGTAGTAAAGCACAAAAGATCTTGAAGTTATCATCACAGCCGGACTTTTCACCACTCATGAGAAGAGCCACTCTCTGCCTTTATGTGTTTGCAAGGGCAAGACCTACACGTCTAATACTGGAAATAGTTTCAGGAATACGATACAAAGAAAATGAAGCACTCCATGCAGAGTGATTTAATCCTTATTTGCCCTGTGACAGCAAAGGTTTGCTTCTGTAAGAACCTCTACACTTCAAGCCATTTGATATATCAAATATTTATACTATGAACACAATCAGAACTGTTCTCTGAAGCCATTAAACACAAAGCTTTCAGCAAATGAAACAAAATGATTATTCATATTTTAACTGTTCTTCACTGGGAATGAGCTGACCTGACCATTCCTTCTATCTCATAAGAGCCATATAACTGTGGTTTTGGTTAAATATCCTTAGAAATGTCAAAAACCTACTTCCTTCTTTTTGGTTCTTTAATTTATATATATATATATATATATATATATATATATATATATAAGAAAAAGAAAAATATATGAAATTTCAGTAGGTTTTTCAATCTTTTTTGGCTATCAGGACACAAACCATATCAGCCACACATCCAAGAGGATTTATTTGACCACCTAGCCAGAGATCTTTCCCTCACCCTGCTCCTCCCAAAATTACTGTTGCTCTAAATACTTTTTCATTCAAGGTTCTTACCCTTGATTTCTCTCTCTCGTCTCTTCCTGCAAATTCTATACTCAAAGACACAGCCGCAATCGCCTTTTAATCAATGAACTTTAACATTTCTCCCACGCCAGAATTATATTGGGAGATTATTGCTCCCAATAATCAACACAATAGTACACTTCAAGTCCACTTTTGCATACAACTTAAAAACAGACTTGAGCACAAACTTTATCTAAACACTGGAGGTGAGAGAAAGAGAAGAAAATACTATTCCAAAGAAAAAAAATATTCTAGGAAAAGTGGAAACTGAAAACATATACCTCTCCTATTTTGTATATCCTGTCAGATCTATATGTTCTACAGCACCTGTCAAATTGGGCTAAGTACTTAGCAATACAAGGCACTATCAACAAGAAAACTATGGTAAAAGTACTACTTACGGCCATAATTAACTCAAAAGGGTGTTTATACACCCGCACGGGGGATTGATACTTCTGCACCATGGCTGCAATTCGGTATGATCAAGTCAGATCTGAAAAAGAAATGTTTAAAATCATCTGGTAAATGCAGAAGTCTGTTTCCATCTTACATTACAGAAAATCATTCCGTGCATGATATAATGTTAGCAATTCTATAAGAAAATCTCCACAGTTCCCTGAAAACTTTTTTTGAAAGAAACAGCAGAGGTTAATCAGGCTATTTTTAAATTTATCACTCCATCACAGTGCCTGAAGAGCTATCTACTTTTGTCAGAAGTGACTTCTTGTTATTTCTTCCAAAATCAGGCAAAATCAGCACATTTTCAGGCCGTGCTTTAGCAACACGGCTTTAACACTCCTCACAGTCCTTCACTCGGAATCGCTCACTCAGGTGACCAGACTTCCTGGGTGCTGCCTGCTACCAAACACTGCTAAAGGCAGAGCAGCCCTGCCAGGTTAAAAAAACACGATTTGGGAGGAAAAAGGCCTATCAGTGACAGGAGGAAAAAAAAAATCGGGAGGATTGCTCCAGCTAGGAAAAACAGAACGTCAAGCATTAAATGCTATTGCTTTCGAAAAGAAAAATAAAGTATCATTACAGATATTGCGTTCTCACACCATTTCCATTTTGAAAAAAAAAAAGAAATATAAATATACAATTTTTGAGAGGCTGAACTTCCTGAGGAGGAAGCAAGTGCCAGTGAAGTTACACGCATGCCAGACAGCCCCAAAAAACTCCCTAGTAAAAAGAAAAACGAGCACTTCTACCTGCTTTTCCCAGCAGGGAGCACGGCCCAAACTTCCCTCGAACTAAGTTAACTGAAATTAAGTTAATTGAAAAACGCTGGCACCGGTGAGAGCCGACGAGAGCGCGGGCCGCGAGCCAGAGTAATTTGGGGGAGAAACGGGTTTAGTAAAAGAGGCTGCTGCAGCCTCTGCCCCGCGACGCGCTCGGGGAAGGTCCTGCCGGCTCCAGCCCTAGGGAGAGCCGTAAGAAAGTTCCCAAGAGCGTCACCCGCAACCGCTCCGTATTAAAAAAGGGAAATAAATAATAAATAAATAAGCGACACAAAACCGGAATCCGCACCAAGCCCCGCTTGCTCGGCCGGCAGCGGCCAAGCCCCCCACGCAGAGGCGCCGCTTCCCGCCGCCCCCAGCGACGCGCCCGAGAGCCGCGGAGCGCCGAGCCCGGCGGCTTCCACCGGCCCGGAGCCGGGAGCCCGCGGCCGCGCGGCGCCTCCTCGAGCGCCGCGGAGCTCCGCGCGCCCCGGCGGCGGGAGCCCGGGGCGCCCCGGCGGGCGGCCGTTACCGGCGGCGGGAGCCCGGGCGCCCCGGCGGGCGGCCGTTACCGGCGGGGGGAGCCCGGGGCGCCCCGGCGGGCGGCCGTTACCGGCGGCGAGGGGCTGTCGGCGCCTCTTACCGCTGCGCTCAGCGCGGCCGCGCGCGCCCTGCCCTCATGTCGGCGCGGGGCCGCGCGCCGGTTCCGGCGGGGGGAGGGGCGCCGCCGCCGCCCGTTGTTACTAGTGACGGGGCGGGGGCGGGGCCTGGCCGCCCGCCAGCCGGCCGCGCATGCGCAGCCACCGCCGCGCGACCACGCTGTGACGGGAGGGGGGGGAGAGCGGCTGGCGTCTTCTTCCCGCGCCTGCGCAATGGCCCCCCCGGGGGGGGGAGGGGGTCGTGGGCGCGCGTGCGCAGCGTGGGGGCGTCCCGCGCGCTCGCGCTGTGGTGGCAGAGGCGCCTCGGGGCGCGAAGTGCGGAGGTGGCAGCGAGACGCGGCCCCGCGGGGTCAGCGGCGTGGGGACGTGCTGGGGCCGCCCTGGTGCCGCCGAGGTTGCAGCCCCTGTCGCGACTTGAGTTTTTTTTTTTTTTTTTTTTTTTTTTTTTTTTTTTCCCATCTCCTGGCTCTGCCTTCCTTCAGCCTTCATCCTCCTGCATTGGGGTGTTTCACAGTTCTGGATATGTGAGAGGCATCTTAGCCAATGTCTAGTCTGCTAGGACAACGATGAACCAGAGGCAAAAAGTGCAATTGTGGTGTTTTCAACAGTGGTATGTCACAAACTGCCTCCAAATAACAGTTTGAAGACTCGAGGCCCATCCAACTGCTCTCTTCAGTGACTTGTCACTTTGTGCGGTTCATTACTCAAGAAATGAAATCTCCAAAATTAAGAACAGTCATATTGCCCATTTGGTACCATTCCTTCTCTAGGAAGGTTGATCTTGCAGTTGCCATTAAATAGTGGTTCAGCCACAGCCCCTTCTTACACAAACTATATGTATTTTAAAGCCAGCTGGGAATAGCTCGATTAGAAACCAGTTGTTACACAACCAACAGATGATCCCAGTTCTTTGAAGCCAGGTTGTGCCTTTCGATTTGGCCAGCAGCGTTCACCTATCTGAACTGAACTGGTTAATCTAGTAGCTTAGTAATTACGTGGAGTATCTGACTGATATTCCCTGCCATTACGCCTGCAACATCCTTTTCCTGCTCTGAAAGCCGGAGATATAATCCTGCTGGCAGAGCAGGCTGAGGAATTTACACCCACTCAGATTCTGCTTTCTTCATAACATTTCTCTCTTCAAATTCTGGGGAGTCTTTATATTCTTACGAAATGCCGTTGTTCTCTATTTTACCAAGTGGTCATGTCATCCAAAAAACTTCATTAAGACTTTTAAGGATGTTTGAACTTTATTGACAAAGTAAATTAATTATCAATGCATAATTTAAATGCTAAATTGTGGCTGGTGTCTATCCTATCTTGTGCAGAACCAATAATCTTAACAAGAGCGGCACAACCAAGGAGATGAGTGTGTTTTCAAATACCTCTATTACTGTTCATATTCTCATTTACTCTTCTCTTGCGAAAGCCCCAGAGATGAATTGTTAGAAAGACTAGAAATGAATAAATGGGGGTGAAACATTCCAGGAATGCTGTGGGCCAGGCTGCGGATTGGAACCCAGAGGACAGAGGCTAAAAGGGCAGCCCAATCCATATTTTTGGAAAATAAGGAATGCCTCTTGCTAGATATCAGGGCAAGGGGGAGGTTAGTTCAGGTCAGTTGCTGCCCACCATGTGAGGATGTTTTCTGGACTGCACTCGCCCTCATTGCGAATTCTGATTATGCAACTCAGTTATTTATTCAGTTTCAAGCAATACTGTGATGGAAATTAATGAGAACTGTTGGTATTCAATCCCTTATTAATACTGATAACTAACTTAAAATGCATTTGACTGGGAGCAGCGAGGGGCTGATGTTCTGGGCATACATACAAGAAAAGATCCCAAATGCCTCCAGGCCTTGCTGTAATTCAGTGCAAGCGTGTGGAATCTTAGCACGCGGAAACTTGCTCTGTTTTCTTTTGTTTCTATCCCATCCCTGGGAGTCTGACTAAGAGTGAAGTGGTCATTGCTTCCTATTGCCCAGCAGGTCTCATCTTTTCAGCTTTTGTGCTTAAGAGAGGAGGAGGTTGGTAGGACTGTTCAACAAGACGGGACAGAACGTGCATCCATTCAAGCTCTTGCTGCGAAGCACTAAGTACATGGAAAGTGTATGAAACAAAGCGTCAGGTTTTAAGTTCAGAAGTTCTTCAAGGGTAATCCCCTATAAAGCTGTTCCATTGGAGTCAGTGGATTTTTTTCTGTACCCCTTGCTCACCTGAAATAAATGCCTAGTTCCTAAGTCTTTAAAAGCATGAAAAAGATCCCAAGTGACAATAGCCTAAAAAAAAACCAACTGTCCCCTGGGGACATGCCATTCTGGTTTGCACGCAGTCCATGCTAAACACATTGTAGATACTAAAGGAAGTGTCACAATTTTTTCTTTGTCAGTCTAAAGAGCAGGCAGCTGGTGCTGCTGGATACTCTGTGGTCTGAATATTGACTTTGAGAAAACCAGTAATTGTGAGCTCTAAGTTAGGTGCTCCAGCGATGTGTCTGAATATGCTGGTCTATAGCAACTGTATTTGAGAAAGCTCCCTGTAAAACACGTACTGCAGAAGTTATGCTCAAGAGAAGAAGTATTTCCACGTATTTATAGAGATCTTAAGGCACTTCGTAATGACAGGGAAGATAATAATAATCCAAAAATAGAGATATAAATATTGAAGCTCAAAAAGTTATACAAGAAGTCACTAAGTCAGTATTAGAGACCAGACCACAGCTCTCGGCTTCCACGGTGCTTCCACTTGTTTCCAAATGCTGCTGCCTTTTGGCTTTGCAGTAGTTTTCCACTGCTGACAAGATGGGAAACTAGGGAAAATGTGTCCAGACCTGCCTGTAATCAGGAAGATGAGGTTAATGTATGAAACAAAAGGGCATTAAACTCTCAAGTAGGGATTTTCATTCAGAAATAAGCTGGCCCTAATTTATTTTAGTGCAGTATAAATGAAGACACATTAATTTTGTACTGTTATTTGAGTTATCTGAACTTTCACTGTGTTACTGTGTAGAAAAGCTTCGAATGAATTTGTACCCTGGAGCCTTCTGTGTTTTGATCTCGCAATAGTCAGAAACATGTTTTTCCTGTGTTTTCAAGTGACAGAGAGGAAAATGTGATCGGAGGCTGGGAGATGGCCAGCTTGCCTCCAGCAGCAGCCATGGGAGCACAGGTGCTGGTGGCATGTTGGGAGCTACGCGGATGAGCATTAGCAAAGAGCACTACCTTCTGATTCATAAAACACATGAATCAGGAGGAGCGTGTGCCCGGGGAAAGCATCCCGAGCCTTATTCACATCCCCTCGTTGCGAAGCCCGTAACCGCTCGTCCCGAACGATGCTTCCTGCTTGGAATTCAGGACCGCTGCTTGTACGTGATGCAGGGTTAATGCAAAAGGTGGGAAACAGGGGGCTGCCAGGACATAAATAATTAAAGTGTGGTGAGAATTAGCATCATGTATATCCTGCATGAGGCATCATACCCAACACTTACTCCAATCCCCTGTAGGCTGTTGGTAACACTCCCAGGGTTGACCGTGCAGACGTCAGAAATGGGGGCAGACTGGAAACACTGAGGGCACCTACAACATTATTTTGTCCCTTTGACATAGGAGATGGCACCATGGGAGCCAAACTGTGCAAGGGAAGATTTCAAAGGGACTATATTTCCCACTATAGAGAAAAGAATGTTTGGACGAGACTTTCTTTGTTAGGTACTTTGCTGTCACTGGAAGAGGCCATGCTCATAATAGCAAGGCAGAGTTGAAGGCAAGCCTGGGTCTGCTGGACTCCTGGCGATGCCCAGGGCTGGGAGACGCCTGATTTTCCTGTGGCACCGCTCGTGCCCAGCTGCTGCTGCCTGGAACCTTTCTAATGGAGGCTTCCTAGCGATGGGAACACAGTTACCAGCTGCCTCTTTAAAACGGTGACTCAAAGGACTGCCTGGCTCTGATCAGTTATCAACGACACTTTTCCATCCTTAGAAAAAATATTGATCTCAGTCAAGAGGGATAACATATGCAAGGATGAGTAAACTTCCTTTCAAAATAAATACAAAGGCTGTTTAATAGCCCTCTTTCTAATGAGTCTGACAGTATAAATACTCCCATTTATTTCAATAATCGAGATGCTTAGTTGCTAACTAGCTATCGCCTTTATCCTTGTTTGCCTCTAAAATGCTGCTCCTTTTTTTTTTTTTTTTTTTTTTTTTGCAATAGCAGAAGATTGATAAGAAACAGCTACCTGCTATTAAAAGTATTCCACAAATCCAGCTCCTTTTAAGGGGTGCTTGGCTCCACCAGCTCTTGGATTGCGCTTGGTGGACAAACACTGTGTCCCTTTCACTGCAGTTCAGTCAGGACAAGCTGCCTTTGTGGCTCCTGCTCTGCTAGCAGGAAAGTGCTTCTACCCGCGCAGCTTATTCCCATGCCCGAAGGAAAGAGATGTGTCATTATGAGCCACTCGTGTACTGAAATAAGCACCATAGCTATTTCAGGGTTTACTTTTTAAATCACACTCCTAAGCGTAATAGTTAAAGCAGTGCAATCAGCTTGCGAATCAGGCCAGGGCTGGCAGCCTTCATGCAAGGATCTCTTAGAAAACACTTGAGAAATAGAAATCTCATGATGCTACTTGCAGGCCATAGAAAAGACGGCTGCTCTCCTGCCATCAGCAGAATTCTTTGCATGGATTCTGGCCCCGTATCCAAGGCAATCTCATTATTTGCTATCCACGCTCGATCCGCTTGCTAATTTCTCCTCCTTGTTGAGGGGGAGGAACCTTTCTGCGCTCCGCAGGAGGGCCTGTGTTTTGGAGATTAAAAAAAGCAAGCAAGCTGTTTGGGAAATAAAAAAAAAAAGTCACCCGCCTGCAGCAGCGACAGCCTGAACGGCGAGAGCGACGGGGATGCTGTATCCGACTGCACCGTGTGTGCCGGGCGCCGGCCGCCCCGAACATGTTAGCAGAGGGCACGGCAGAGCAGGGGCTGCCTGCGCCCGCGGCCGCGCGCGGCGGCTCTGCCGGCTCTCGGCGCTCATCTCAGCCTCAGAAGCCGCTGGCCGGCTCTCTCCAGCCCTGGAATTCGTTTGGCTAACGCGCCGCGGGATGCAAAGCCACGTTTGCCGTCTTTTTGCTAGACAAGGTTGCAGAGAGATTGATAGCAGCCTCTCTCCGTGGTTACGTGAACTGTTAGCAGGGCTTCGCTGACGTGACACCTGCAGCCCCATTTGTCCAGGGATGAGAGAGGCTATTTAACATCTCCTGGCTCTTGTAGTGTCAGCATCGGGCAGGGGAAGCCCAAGCAGAAGGCAGAGGTGGAGCTGCCACAGGAGCTGAGCTCCCGCTCCTCAGTGCCGGTTTTCCAGGCAGTTTTCCGAGGGCAGCTTCTAAATAGCAGTTCCTAAATAATTTGGTGCGAATGAACTGAACGGTCTCCAGCACAGGAAGCCTATTTGCGATCATGGTTTCAAGCTAGTAGCTACAGTCTAATGCCTGACCACTAAATATTCAAATTAACTAATGAACAGCTGTCCTGTTTTATTTGCTTTCAGTCATAACCAGCCCGAGTCTGAATTAAACAGTAGCCCAGCAACAACCCGTGTGTCCCATTACAGTTATCTAGGGGGGTTATAAGCAGTAACAGCTTGTGCAAGGCCAGCTGGCGGGTCCTGTCGTGCTCCCGCAGACTTGGTGAATTGGATGTTTTGTTTCCAGCGTCCTACGGTACGTGCTCCTTCTCCGTTATCATCACCAAGGCAGATGCAGGGAGCAGCCAGCAGGCTGTATCGGCCAGCAAAGGCCTGGAATAGATCCAAACCCTCCTGGCTCCTCGGCTGTACTGACAGAGCCCTGCCTGACTTCGGGTTTTCTGACAGATGACTTTGTGCTATAGGAGCAGAATATTCTTGAATTTGCCTCAAAACCCTTAAGGTATAAACTGAGAAACTTTGCTTTTTCTTGGCTTCAATCAAAAGATTCAAAAGCCCTTCCAGGTCCGCCAAGACTCCCTCCTGGAAGGCAAAGCCAACACTGTCAGTTCCCATTGCCGTGATGTGCCCAAATGCTGCTCACCCACCTCTCAGAAGAGCAACATGAGGAGGTGCAAAATGTCCCTGTACCTTCTCTCAGGATATACCACCTACTTACTTTTTGTGTGACCTGGAACAGGCCAAGTGCTCACCTGTAGCACAAAATAAATATTCACTGGTGCCAAGATCCTCAACAGCGGGGCTGGAGCAGGCTCGGCCCTCCAAAACCACCAAGTGGGAGGTCAAGATAACTCGAGAGCTGTGTGTGGCACCAGGGCCAGCACTGAGAGCAGCCAGAGGCTGGAGGAGATCATAGAATCACAGAATGCTCAAGGTTGGAAGGGACCTCTAGAGATCTGGTCCAACCCCCCTGCACACGCAGGGTCACCTAGAGCACGTGGCACAGGACTGCGTCCAAGCGGGTTTGGAAGATCTCCAGAGAAGGAGACTCCACAACCTCTCTGGGCAGCCTGTTCCAGTGCTCTGGCACCCTCACTGGGAAGAAATTTTTCCTTAAGTTCCTGTGGAACTTTGGATGCTTTAGTTTCTGGCTGTTTCCTCTAGTTCTGTTGGTGGCCACCAGTGAAAAGAGGCCGGCCCCATCCTCCTCACTGCCTCCCTTGAGGTACTTCTAGACACTGCTCAGGTCCCCTCTCAGCCTTCTCTTCTCCAGGCTGAACAGGCCCAGCTCTCCTCATAGGGCAGATGTTCCAGGCCCCTGATCATCCTTGTAGCCCTGCGCTGGACTCTCTCCAGCAGCTCCACATCCCTCTTGTACTGTGGAGCCCAGAACTGCACACAATACTCCAGATGTGGCCTCACCAGGGCGGAGCAGAGGGGCAGGATCCCCTCCCTCGACCTGCTGGAGACGCTCTTCTTAACGCGCCCCAGGATCCCATTGGCCTTCTTGGCCACGAGGGCAACTGCTGCCTCATGGTCATCTTGCCGTCCAACGGAGATAATGCCCAACGGAGAGCACGTGTTGCTCTGCTTCTGCTGGAAGCAAGGAAGGAGGGAGGTCTTTAACACACAGCAGGTAGCGAGGGGAAGATGAGGCCAGTGGTGGAAGTCCAAAGAGGACCAGCAGAGCAATAGTTTCATCTTCATAGGATGCTAAGCTAGACTGTTTAAACCCTTCGTTCTCCAAATAGAGTTATACTTTAAGGTATACGACAACAGAACCAAGTGAGCTGTTGTGAATCTATTGCCAGCTGCTTCTGCTGGCCCCAAGCCAGCCCGCAGGACATCGTGGGCACACGGATGCATCCTGAAGTCAGGACAGCTGAAGCTGTGTTAGCTCATCCATCTCCCACAGAAAGTGCAGATCCTCCAAGGTCTCCCAGAGGTCCTAGTACTGCCCCTCGGAGCCCCAAGGGAGCTGGAGTCTCATTCCCAACTGTGGCCCTGGCCCTCATCTTCTCTGGTTTCCCCTTAGCTCTGGTGGCCCCGTGTTGGGCTGGCTCCACACAGCTCCTTCTCCTCAGGCCGTGCAGGCTGAGAGCTCCCAGGCTGCTCGAGGAGTAGGGACAACATCTGTCCCGCATGTGCACCAAGACGGGGCATCTAGTTAGGGAAGCAGGAGGGTGCAAGATAAGCAGGATGAGCAGGGAGAACAGAATAAGGTCTTTGCACGTCCAGTCAGGCTCTAGATAAATTCATTCCATATTCCTCTCAACAGAAAAGACCTTTCTGAAGGGGTCTGCGCTAGCAGGTACCACTGCAGGAGATGCAAGCTCTGCCGTGGCCAGATCCAACCTGGCACGTTAACAGCACACAGAGAACTACGGGTGATTGCAACCAAACATCAGCACATCAGCACGTGGACCTGCACCCACAACTGCTCAAACTATCCCACTTAAACCAACCCCCAGACTGAAAATAAAGAAAAGACGAGGTTGGAGCATTGTGCCATGGGAACAATATCGTGCATATGATCAGATTTAGCAGGACACAAGCAGCCTGAGGGTCTTTTTACATTTAGCTTGAAAAGGCTAAAAATAACCCCTCAAATCGCATTCCTTTTATTCTGGCTTTGCCATCTCTGTCGCCTGTTCCTGCTCCCCGGCACTTCTACACGCAAAGCAGGGCCTGGGCTGCCGGGCCCCGTAATTAGACTCCGGCCCAGCAGCTGCAGAGGGAACAGCTGGAGAGGTTATTTCTGTGGGTTATTAATTGACTCCAGAAAAAAAAGAAAAAAGAAAAAGAGCCAAGCAAGCAGGGAGAACGGGCGAGCCGCGGCCCATGGCCACATGACAAGGTCTTAATGACAAAAAAATAAAAAGATAAAATAGAAGAGCGAGCCCAGTTTCCTAAAGCCGATTAGAGCAATTTTTCTGAGGCTAAATTTAGGAAAAAAAAAAAATCCTCCCCCATCTTCAGCTCCGTTGGCAGAGATCAGAAGCACCAGGAAGGCCAGGCCGGAGGAGGGAAGCAAACGCGCAGCCCCCGCGTGACTCACTGCCCGCGTGGGCAGAGGCGCCCGCGAGCCCGTGACGCCGTCTCGGCGGCCTCACGCCTCTTTTTTTTAGGCAGGAAATAATAATTATAATAGTAATAAGAAAATGAGTGCTTTTAATAGGGCAGCAGGCAAGGCAAAGCCACCGGCGGCCCAGGTGAAGCCCCGAGGCAGCAGTTGGGCTGAGGCCTGTGCAAAGGCCCAAGCTGCTGCCTTCACCAAACCCGCTGCCATCGCAGTCAACCTCTGGCAAATAAATAACCAGGGACTCGAGCAGAGTCCAGGGAACCGACGGAGCATCTCAAAGTCACGGAATATTAATTCAGGCCTTGTCTAGGCACTGGCACCCAACAGGGCCTGTCACGCCAGCCCGAGAAGCACAGGGCTTCCTCCTTCTCCAACCCTGTGTTTAACCTGCAAACACTTCACTGAGGTGGAGCGGGCTCAAAAGGTCCCTTTGGGAGGGCAAGCTGGGCCCAAACCTTCCTGCGCTACCATCAAACATCCCCTTTCCCCTCTCTCATTAACGCTGCCAGCATGGCCTTGTCTCACGTCCAACACTGGAGAGCGACTGTAGCTTCACATGGGGCCTCCATCACCGTGGGGCCTGGTGCCTCCTTCGCCACCTTTAAGCTCCACAAGCGACTGCCAACGTGCACGCCAGAGCTGCCGGCCTGGGGACACGCGTGGTGCTAGCACATCCAAAGCACTGCGGATACTCGTTTTTCCCAAGTGTTTTTGCTCTCGGAGGGTGCAGGATGTTCCCCCTGCACTGCCCAAGGTCCAGAGTGCTGCACACAGATAACAGTGCTTTGGGGACGGGTGACGAAAAGGGTTTTTGAAGGTTGGTTTTTCAAAGGTGCCCAAGCTGCAGGTGACATCCCCACAGAGCTGTGTGCAGGTAGCCCCACGCGTGTCTCTGCAGGAGACGGTTTGGAGAGCCAAATACTTCGGGGTGGCTGAGGGAGAGGGTCAGGAGCTGCACGCATCTTCCTGGCTGCTCTGCTTGCCTGCGCGATGGCTCTGTGCAGCTGCAAAGGGTGCGACGTGACTAGCAAGTGAATGTTGCCTCGGCACCAGGAGGAGAGAGGAGGGAGGGAAAAGCCAAAGGAAGGAGCCATAAGCAGGAAGAGCAGCCGGGAGCTCTTCAAAAATCTGCTGAGGGAGGCACTTGCGCGGCCCCTGCTTGGGGCAGATCAATAGAGCTGCAAGGCGCCGGGCTCCTGGCAGCCACACAAACCCACTTTCTAATGAAATCTGCAGCAGGCGGAATTTAGGTCACTACTCGGAAGCATTTAGTTTATTCCAGGCAGCTTTTTAAATATTTAAGAAATAGCTGTCAAATTAAGCCTGATCACATCTGACTCCAAGGCCCAACTTGGAGGCACAGCAGATTTTATAGCTTGAACTTGAAAACTTTGTTTTTTCGAAGCTTTCTTTGATTTCCTCCCCAACTTCACCCCCATCATCGCAGCGCAGTGGGTGAAGGCACCCTGTGCCCTTGCCATGGCAGGAGGGATTAGGGCTCCAAGTGATCTCAGGTGACATCTGCACTTCACACACTCCTCCTGCCTTCCCCAGGACCAAAGCAGTGACAAACCCGGGCACGGCCTCCCTGTGCCTGTCACCTCTCTCCCTTTGCATATGGCAGGATTTAATTTGCTGTGAAAAGGGGCTGGATGCCCCAGCACAGGGACACGGGGTGAGCTGGGCAGCATCCCTGCTTGGAATGGGGGTCTCTGCTTCCCTGGGGTGGCAGGGAATGGGGCCACGGACAAGGGAAGAGAGTGGATCAGGGCAGCTCTGCTGGGTCTCTTCCAGCCCCGTGTTGCCTGCAAATACCCAAAGGATCAGACCCCCTTGTACCACAGAAAAATTTGCTGCAACAACTGTTGGTGGAGGAAAAAAAACACCTGAAATCCTGGAAAATGTGAGGTAGCTACATTCGAATCCAGGAAAGGGTCCAGCCCGGCTTGGCAGTTGCTAACAGCCTTTCCACATGTTCAGCTCCACGAGCGCTGCCAAACCTGTTCAATGGGGAGAGGAGACGGAGGAAGGGTGGAAACCAGGCAGTTCCCTGGAGCTTTAAGCAGCAGAAACGGCCCCAGCGCCGGCTCTCCGCACTCTCAGTCCCTGAGCAAATCACAGCAAAACCCCACGCTTCCTCATCTGCCTTCGACCATTTGCATAATACGCTGAGAGGATTAACTAGCTGCTGGCCCAGCTCAAGGTCCACCCAGCGCGACGTGGACCTGAGATCTTGCGATCTAAGCAGAAAGCAGGAGCAGCTGAGGCGAGAGCGGGAGGCCGCGGAGCATCGCCCGGCCTTGTCCCTCCCTGGGGCAGGGGAAGGGGCCTTCTCACCTGTCCTACACCCCTGCTTTCGTGCCCAGCGCCCGGCCTTGCTGCCGCTGGCTGCCTGAAGCAGCGAGTCATTTCCCTGTCCCAAGGCATTCAGAGAAGGGGCCCTGTGTTTGAAATCCCAACACTACGTGTGGACGGGGTTAGCAGAGAGGCAAGCAGGGCGCCCCGCTGCAGGCTACGTATTTCCACATCTTTCCAGCACCTTGGCCAGGCCCGGTTTTTCTGTTCCACAGGAAATTCCAACACAGAAAACCCCAGATCAGGCCAAATGCAGAGGCAAAATACTTTCTTTCGCAGGGAAAAAAAAAAAAAAGCTGCATTTCTAGAGCACTGGTTTGGGGATTACTTTTAAAAGAACCATTCAGAGCATCGTGATGTCCCAGCCTGGCTGGAGCAGCATCCTTCAGCCTGGGGGTAGTTAGGACGAGCAGCACAGAATCCCAGAATGGCTGAGTTTGGAAGGGACCTCTAGAGATCACCTAGTCCAACCCTCCTTCTCGAGGAGGTCACAGCAAGGCCAAACACCCACCTTTCTTCCCAGGGATTCCCTGTGAGCCTTCAGCACGAGCACCTGAAGCCTATGGGAAGAGCTAAGAGCCAAACTCCAACCACACTGTCTGGAGCTTGGAAACAGAGGGAGACGGTCAGACCAGGGCCTCAAAACCTGGATTTGTTTGTAAGAACAAAAATAACCTCCTCAAACCTTGCCTAGAAGAGAGAATCATTCCTGAAGGCAGAGGACAACCTTGGGCTGGAAAACAAACCCCAACTTCCCAGGAAGGGGCTGGTCTCGCTTGGACCTCGTGCCTTGTGCTGGCAGAGGGGCAGGGAGCGGGTCTCCACCTAGGAATAGCTCCCGCTTGTTGGAATGAGGGCTTTGTCAGGCACGGACCTGCCTAGCGCACGGTGTGGCAGAGCTGTGGGTGGCCCTGCAAGTTACTGCTGGTGGCTGCAAGTGCAGCAGAGAGGGCACCCACTGCACCTGCAGCCGAGGGAAAGATCTCATCAGTCGAAGAAGTAGTAGTTATTGCAGGGAAGCTGCATCCTAGTCTTGATCTGACTGGGTTTTCGGCTTGTTCTTTTGGTGATGGCATCGCAGCCCTGTTCTGGCATGGCCCGCAGGCACCTTCCCAGCAGGGAAAAGGAACCAGCAGCACAGCAGAAAAGGCAGCACGTTCCCCAACGCAGATGCATGTGCAGCGATGATACGGGTAGGTGCTGCTGAGCCTCTAGGTGTGACCCTGCCTCGCTGCACACACGTATGTATTTTTGGAGTGAAAATCTGGCTGTTACCTCTGCAGACCAGACAGCTGTCCCAGGCTCTGGCAGGGACCAGACATCGGCCACTAGCTAGTGCTAGGACTGCACTATCTAGAGTGCTGAGATGGTCATGGCCTTCAGTCCTGCGGGATTTTACTCCGCAATAAGAACAACTGCTAAAGACATTTTAAAAATACATATCTGTAGTTAGAAGTGGAGAGAAGCTTGCAGGCAGTTTCTGTTTGGCGTCCTACACTCCCATTACAGCAGAGCTAATGACTGAGCTCAGTCTCCCACCCAAAAAGCACAATGCACAGTACACAACAAGCAGAACTTTCTCCCCGAAAGCCGTGGGACCAGGGAAGCGTGACCTCACCGTCCACAGCAAGGAATCCAGGGAAGCGCAGCGCCAGCGAGGCGGCACCTCGGCCCCCGGCAGAGCCCGGGCTCCCGCTTGCCCCGATCCCAGCACCCCCCGGGACTTTTGGTGGGTCAGCTCAGGATGTTGAGCCAGCTAAAAATAAATAAATAAATAAAATGCTTTTTTGCCAGGCTTGTGAGCTGCACCAGCTCCCAGCAAGGGGCAAGAGGTGGCAGAGCGAGAGCATGATAAGCAGCGCAACTCCAGCACCAACTTATACGTCCAGAGCAATCAGATGAACCACGGTAGGGCACAGAGCTGGAGCAGCAGGGAGATCCCATGCCCTGACGATGCCCCAGGCCCCAGGGGGCACAAGAGCAGAGGGGACATTCAGGCCCACAGGAACAGCCACGCGCACGCATGACAGGTTAATGCTGCTCCAGCCGCCGAGCAGCCTGAGAGCACCAGAGAAAGGTCCACAGCTACAGAAACCCACGGGCTCTGCTGCCGAAGGAGCGTAGGCTGGATAACCTCATCCCAAGGACAGGATAAATGCAGGGCTTGGAGGGCAGGCAGGGCTATAACCAAAGAGCAGCATTCCCTCCAGCAAGCCCAGGCCTGGCTCCAGCAAAGTACGCTGCCTCGCAGTGCGTGGAAGTGCTCCAAGCGAGTAGCTCATTCCTCTGGAGACTCACGTACTTGCGAGATGAACTATTCTTACCCACTCAGGAAGGAATGTCTTGCAAGCAGCACAAACAAGTGCACGGCTCGGCCTTATCACAGCACACGGGCTGCAAGCTCCAGAGAAAAGGTCCCCAAACAATTACGCATGCTTCAATGGTAAGGATTTATTTGCAAAAATAATAACAAATAAAAAATAACAGAACCATAGTAGTGACTTGGCTCACAACCTGCTTCCCAGCAGAAGAAAAATATATGGAGCATGTTGGAGAGTTGGGGTAAATCCCAGCTTCATGGGCCCAGGGATAAGGGAATGAAGGCCTGAGGGCTGCGTATGAGGGCTCTCACCAGAGAACTGCTACCACCGACTCACGTAGCACCAGACGGAACGGGGTAGCGGCCTAATCCGAGCAGAAGGGTTCGGTCAAGAACAGAAAGACTCACTGAGACTGGAACGCAGCTGGCTTGGAGCCTCCCAGCTTACTCTGAAGGCAGCAAAGCTGGGCCAGCATCTGCAGCTCCTCTGCACTATGAGGGCAGCAAGATCATGACCTGAGGAGCATCTTGGAAAGAAACTGTCAGCTACAGGCACCCTCAGGCCTGGCACAAGGCGACGTTAGCGCTGCAGCAATTCAGGGGCCTGTCTGGCCGTAATTCAACACAAATCTCCTCTGACTCGGATTGCAGCGTCTCGGCCCCCCTCACCAGAGCTCTGGTTCTCGCTCCTACAATGAGGAGAGGCTGAGGGAGCTGGGCCTGTTCAGCCTGGAGAAGAGAAGGCTGAGAGGGGACCTGAGCAGTGTCTAGAAGTACCTCAAGGGAGGCAGTGAGGAGGATGGTGCTGTCCTCTTTTCACTGGTGGCCACCCACAGAACTAGAGGTAATGGCCGCAAACTGAAGCATCCGAAGTTCCACAGGAACTTAAGGAAAAATTTCTTGCCAGTGAGGGTGCCAGAGCACTGGAACAGGCTGCCCAGAGAGGTTGTGGAGTCTCCTTCTCTGGAGATCTTCCAAACCCGCTTGGACGCAGTCCTGTGCCACGTGCTCTAGGTGACCCTGCGTGTGCAGGGGGCTGGACTGGATGATCCCTAGAGGTCCCTTCCAACCTTAACCATTCTATGATTCTATTCCTCCAAGCACTTTCTAAACACAAGAAGGCCCCAGGGACATGAAACAACCAGCAGTTCATGGGTAACACACGGAGCTGGCCCCGCTCAGCATCCCATGGATCACCAGGGAACATATTCCTGGTTGTCCCAGAGGCAGACAGCAGTACACCAGCACCGAGCGCCAAGCAAAGTTAGTTAGAGGGCAAAACTCTCCCACTAAAACAGCTCTCAGTTAAGAACACGTCCAGGCAAAACCAACACCTACTGGCTGCGATGTCTGAGTGCCCTGTTTGCCTTCCCTTTACATTCTCAGCTGCTGTTTAAAAGGCTCCAGCAGCCCAAGAGGCTTTTACCATAACAGCCCTTGCACCTCAACTAATCTGCTTCAGATGTTGGGCTGTTTCCGCAGCAAGAACCCAAGAGATCCGCTGGGACAAGCCAGGGACCGAGTTTGGCAGTCATGTGCTTATGACCATGACAAGACAGAGTATCTGCCACAAAAACAGGGGGGAAAAAGCATGGTTTCTTACAGGGACATGCTGGCCATCCTCTCATTGACCTATTCTAAATTAAAAAAAAAAAAAACTCAGAAAATAAACATTTTTCCAGAAGCCACAAGGTCAAAATGATAGAATGTTTCCTTGAAAATAAATGCCTTACAGTACAGTATTGCCTTACCTTACAGTATTGCAGTACATAGAAATGCTACTGTCTATTGCTCAGTGTGGATTCAGTGGGAATAGTTTCTTACTATGAAAGAAAATCTAGCAGTCAGGCTCTTCACAGTCCAAATTTCAAGTTACAGTATTAGCTGCTGCCAGGGTAGGAGAATACCTGGTATGTGCAACTTCAGCTGTCCAAGCAATCCCTTCCAGGCATCCGTGCTGGAGGCTGTTATTAACTGCATGAAACACCCAGTGCTGCCTCCCCCAGCCACGGGCCTCTTGCTTAAGAGCAATTCCTGGATGTCCAACAGCCAGTGCTGAAGATCACATGGACTTCTCTGCTAGTGCAGCTGAGGGTTATATAATCCACATGCAAGCTGGACAGCTGCCAATTTGGATAACAGAATTCTTGAACTGGAATGTAATCCCACTGAGGCCTTGCTGCATGCGTATCTGATTAAAGGAAGAAAGTCTCTGTGTTCTGGAGTTTCAGGGAAATTCAAGCATTCCGTGGAGCTCCACACCCTCTAGTGGAGAGCAGAGCTTGCCACGGTGAGGAGATGCTCTCAAACTCCTCACAGCTCCTCTGGTGACTGCCCTACAGATCCCTAAAGCACCGCAGCTACAGATCACTTGATATCACTGCGGTGACTACCCTGGACAAAAGTCACAAGGATCAGTATAGGAGAAGCATATAGGAGTTGCTACTTTTAATAAACCTGTAATTTGTTAAAAATCTTTGTTTGGTTTATGCTCTACAGCAGGCATTAAAATAAGGAGAGCGGAAGAGTCAGCCTAGAGAAGTGATTTTTATTCATGCTTATCACCTGGTTATCTGAAAGGACCAAACACGGGATAAATGAACTGCAGAAATGGGATTCTCACCATCAAGCAGGAAGATCTTCCAGTCCATCCACCTGGAAAGAAATGGGCAGGATATTGAATCAGGGAAAGGGCACTGCGTGGAGAGCTGGGCACACGACAGAGCTGTTCAAAGTGTGCCAGGCCGTCAAACCAAGCAAGGCTCTCAGGAAGCACTAGTGATCCTGGGACCCTTTGCTTACGTTGCATGCTAAGTGAAATAAGAAAACGCTTTATCATTTAAGTTAGCTGATAGAAAACCCTCAGACAAATAGTACTGTTTGTGAAAGGAAGACTCCTCCAGCTCAGAACATCCTATCTGACTTATGTCCAACTTTTCTCTTTTTTATCCTAAGTCAAACAAGTTTTAAATATAGTTGCATATTTACAGATTTGGGATTTAAAAGGATAAACACAGTTCATTTTTCCAGCAGCAAGCAGGGCCAGGCTCTATGCAATCAATTTACCTAAGGCTTCATAAGTTCAATGGGGCAGAAAATAACATTTTGTAACCCAGGAGTGACGTTAGTTGAAATGAAGGGAAATGCTCGTTCAAACAAAAATCAAACAAAGGATGTCTATCTGTAGCAGCACAAAGGTGAAGTGTTTTCTAAAGCTCACATGAGGTGAATCCAAGATTAGAAGACAAGTCAGAAAGAAAGGATGAGTGAAAACTTCAAAGCAAGCAGCTACTCATCTGGTGCCCAGAGCGAGCAAACTCGGCGCAGTTACCTCGGAGGGGGCGCAGACACTTTGTGGCCAGCAGGAACTCCTAAGCAGAAGAGCAGGGAGCGTTACACATACCACAGTTTGACACGTATACACCAAAAAGCTACTGAATAAGAGATTCCCCAGCTTTAAAACACCTTTTGGTTTTGACAGGCAGCTGGCACAAGAGCCCAGCGTGGAGCACAGAAGTGAAATTCCCTTCCCCAAGCGCTTCTGCAAACTCCGTCTTGCAGCCACTGCACATCAATCCCACGGGACAATTTTGCTTTGATTCAAAAGTCATCCACGTGGCAGGATATTCACCTCACAGCAGTCCAAAAAAAGACCGAAAGGGTTGGTTGGTTAAACTGCCTCACTGTTAGAGTCATGCTGAAGGCACAGTTCTTGCCTAGGTAGGATCTGTAGGAAGAAGCAATTCTATTTATTCTTTCAAGAATCAAAAGGTAAGAGAAAAAAATAAGCTTTCATATGGATCTGCAGAGTGTTGCACTGAAGAGTGCTCCATTTCACCTGTGTTAGAGAGCTGCAGGTAACCCCGCAGATTCTTTCATCAGTGAGATAATAATGCACATTCAGGAATAAACTTGTGAAAAAGATGGATTGCACAACTTTGCCACATCTAAATATAGCAGTTGCTGTGTTATCAAATAATCTAGTTTTATTATACCTGAACAGCCTCTCAACCGATTTTTTTTTTTTTTAATGAAAACACAAGGTACAAAACTATAATTATCGGTTAGCAGCAGGCTCGTCGTAACGAAAGGACAAGGTTATCATAAAAAGGCTCTTCTAATGCAGCCCTACGTAGAAGGAGCCACTGATATCCCTCTGCTCCGAAACTGGGGAGCTCCCAGTCCCTCAGGTGGTGGCACACGACCAGAGACACTGTCTTTTCCAAGGGCAAACTACCACGGCTGACAGACAAGCCACTTGTGGCAATGAACCCTTTGCTTTAAGCCCTCCCTTAATCCCAGCCAAGCTTGCTATGATTGTCCTAAACCCTTCCAGAGACAGCTCCCAGCTCACACACAATAAGGTGTAAGCCCAAAAGAACCCACTCCACCGCTGCCTGCCACAGGAAAGCTCCTTAAAACTGAGTCTGCCCAGAGCACAAAACTCAACAGTATTTTGTGAACAGAGAACTTCACTTGCTCAGGCTTACGGCCAGAAGCGTAGGCAAGCTAAAGAGCACGGCCCTGTACAGACACATCTTCTGTGGATGAGTGTCATCCAGGAGCCTCCAGGACAAGCAGCACCTAACAACCCAGCTCTCCTCAAAAACCTTCCCTGCAGCATCACGATGGTGCTTTTGGCCACCATCTGCCTTTCCAGCATGGAAGAAGCTCCTCTCAGACTGCGTTGTCATGGCAAAATGACGCGGGAACATTAAGGGAATGCGACCGATAAGCAAAGGGAGCTGGAAGCGGCTCCGTGTCGCAGGGAGCAGCGCCCGGAGCCAGATGTGCTGCTTCGTTCTGCTAACACGGGGGAAGAACAGGCTGCCTCTCTCCAAAAGGCATGGCCTGAAGGACAAGCAGGTGTGACACAAAGAATTAACGCAGAGCTTGTTAAACCATCAGGCTCTCAAATTAACACTGCGTGGAAATTAATGGGGACAGCTGGTTAAAACAGCAGGACACAGAACTCCAGCGTGCTGGAGCACCTGTGACACAGACATCTCCGCAACCCTCACTCACCTGCAGGGTCTGTAAGACTCCAGTAAGAATTTAAAACGTTGTTTCTACAGGAAATGCAGGGTCTGACAGCTCCTGCATGGACACAGCCCACACTTCACTCTGCAGCACAGTGTGGACCCCCAACAAAACAAAGCCAAGCGTGGAAGGAAGGAAGGAAGGAAGGAAAGAAGAAAAGGAAGGAAGAGCTTTTACTCCCTCCCTGCTTCTAGCTACACAATCTGTCCTCTCCTTCATGTCATCTTTGATAGTGGTGCCCCTTCCCATAAGCATCTTTACTCCGCTAACATAATATAAAGCTACCCACTTCCCCCCAGACTTGGCTTGATTTTGCTGTTTTATTGGGCTAAATCAGCTCTCAGAGAGGCTCAACAAACCCTAGTGTCAGCTCATGCTACGCAAAGGGGCGTTTAGCTGGGCCTCCCGATTCCGCGCTGTTACGTGAGGCCCGTGTGCCCTGGGCTGCACCCAGAGAGCTCGGTGGCTGCTAACACAGCAGCTGCAGCCACACGTGGGGCTGCTTCAAGCAGCAGCTTCTCCCTCCCACAGTCTGGCGGCTTCTCAGCTACGGGAGCAACCATCTGGAGTGACCCCCCTGCAAACCAGATCAGCTATCTGGTAAGAACAACCAAAAAAAAAGGTGCTTTTGTGCAATTCTTTTATTATTTTTAAAGTCTAGATCACTTTGGCGTTGGGTTTACAGCACAGGCCGTCCTCACCCCCCTCTCCCATCCTCACGGGTATCGTACACACGTGTTCTCCTTAGCTGTCACCTCCTCGGCTGAACTCGTCGGCTGTAGGGAGAAAAAAAAAAAACAAGGAACACTGAGAAATATCACAATTGCAACAGAAGAACAAAAACACAGAACCTCAGAAAGGAACCTCTACAGACATTGAGTATACCCTGCTACATGGAAAATAAAATTTGGGTAGTCGGATAGGGATTCAGAGATAACTCAAGATAAATGATGATAAATCAGTGATAACTCAAGAGACAGCAGTGGTAACTCATGCGAGAGCACACTAGCCACGTGCCTACGGGCTGACTCCACTGTGTGCTGAACTTGCTCATAAAGGAAAGGCAACAGCTTTGACTTTGGCGGGTGCTTTCCGAGGAAGGCCCGTCACGCGCTGCGGGAAGGGCCGCGCGAGGCAGGAGGGCCGCGGTGTCGGCAGCTTCATACATGAGCCCGCAGGCTCCGCGCGCGCTCACACCTGCAGCTGCGCCGCTTCCTCTGGGGCGCGGGGGCGGCCGCCGCGTACGGGCAGGAGCCGCCGGGCCCCGCCACGCGGCGGCCGCGTCCCCAGCCCCGCCGCGCCTCGCGGGAGGCGCCACGCGCGCCCAGCGCGGCCCGACGGGCCCGGCCGCTGCTCCGGCACCCCCGGGCGGGGCACCGCGATGGAGCGGAGCGAAAACCGCGCGCGGAGGAGCAGGAGGAGCAGGAGGAGCCCCCGGCCCCGCGGCCGCCCCCGGCCCCCCCGCCCCACGCGCGGCCCCGGCCCCGCTCCGCACCCACCGCTCCCGGCGCCCACGCGCGGCCCCGCGCCGGAACAGGAAGGGCGGGGAGGCGGAGGGCGGCGCTTCCGGCCGCGCGCGCGCGCCCCCGAGCCTCGCCTTAAAGGGCCAGAGACACCGACACCGCCCCGCCCGCGTTGCTATGGCAACCCGCTCCCTGGGGACCGGCCCGGCGTTGCCGGGGGTGACGTGTCCGCGTGTGCCCCGCACTGCCGCGGGGACGGGCACACACTGCAATGGGGATGTGCACACACTGCCGTGGGGATGTGCCCCACAGTGCCGTGGGGATGTGCACACACTGCCGTGGGGATGTGCACACACTGCCGCGGGGATGTGCACACACTGCCGTGGGGATGTGCCCCACAGTGCCGTGGGGGACGTGTCCACACTGCCATGGGGACAGGCACCACATGGGGGGACCTGCCCGCATGTGCCCTGCACTGCTGAGGGGATGTGTCCACACTGCTGTGGGGATGTGCCCCACAGTGCCGTGGGGATGTGCCCCACACTGCTATGGGGATGTGTCCACACTGCCGTGCACACACTGCCGTGGGGATGTGCACACACTGCTGTGGGGACGGGCCCGGCACTGCCATGGGGATGTGCCCCACACTGCTATGGGGGGACGTGTCCGCACTGCTGTGGGGACATGTCCCACTGTGCCGTGGGGACAAGCAAGCCGCAGGCCGGGGCAGCAGCGCGAGCACCGGGGCGAGCCCCGCCGGCTGCACCGGCCTCCCTGCTCCTCCCTGCGCGGGCCCGGCCGGGAGCACCCCATGGCACGCGACCCCCACGCACCGTGGGGCTGGGCGCCGGGTCCCTGGTGGAAGGAGCCCGTGGGGTTTAAAGCCACCGCGGTTTAATGGCGGGACCCTCCCTGCCAGCCCCCGTCCCTCATGGAGCCAAACTCTATCCCAAGCCGCGCCGTGGCCAGGTTATAATTATCCTGCATGTGATTTATGGGAATAATATTCTCCCTGCTGCTGCTAAGTGGGTTTGGTGCTGCCGTAATTTTGTGCAGAGCCGTAAATGCTGTCGGGAAACATTTCTCCAAGGGAAAACGCGCTCGGATGAGGCGCACGTGACAGGAGCTGCAGGGCTCCTGCGGGTGCTGGCAGCCGGGATCTGCTCATCTTATTACCCGTGGGGCTGAGCTGAGTCTGGGGGTCTTGTGGGGAGAGCTGGAAAACCAGGGGTGGGAGCGACATCCTCCGTTAGAACAGAAATTAGAATAAGATCCAGTTCCAGCAAAAATCTCCTGCATCCTATGAAGGCGCTGGCACAAACCCGCGTGCTATACGTGGTGAACTCCGAGGCTGCTTTTCCTAGGATGTGCGTTAATATGGAGCAAATCACGGTTTAGATCTAATTTTCTGTTTATGGCTTTTGAGGCCCTCCGTTTAAGGTGAATTGTGCTCCGCTCTCAACGGCTCTGCTGGTTCCATTCACGGGAGAGGGAGGGAGCCTTTTCAGCGTGAATAAAGGTATCTCAATCATGTAATTTAATCCCCAATTCCCCTCGGAGACACTTCCATATAAATAGCCCCACCGAAGGGAATCGCTGCAAGGCGCGTGCCAGAGCTTGCTTTCCCATTGACGGCTGCTGGAAAAGCAACAAGCGCTTTTTCTGCTCTCTGCAATAACACGCTTTAGCAGATCTTTTATGAAATATAGCTAGAGATCTAAACTGTACATGCAAAACCTGGCCTGAGAGAGCAGCGCCGTGTTTGCAAAGCCCGGAATGGGCTGGAACAACGTGTTTACAGCCGGGTTTTCCCTCCGGGGCGGCCTCCCAAGCAGGGAATGCTGCTCCCCGGCTTCCCGCGAGCCTGCGAGCCGCTCCGGGCCTGCTGGGAATACCCAGGCGCTCCTCAGCTCGCCCCAGCGCTTGCACTTGCACAGTTTGAGGGCTTTCAAACACCAGGGAATTGCTTTGCAGCCTCTGCAAAAGCAGAGGCCATGGCCCCCGTGTTGCAAAGGGAGGAGTGAGACGCAAGGGGGTGAAGCGGGGTGCGCGGGCAGGAAAGCAGCCCCAAGCCCCCGCTGCGGTGCAGAGCTCACTTGGAGCTCACAGAGCCCTTTCCTGCTGCCCCCTCAGGGGCAGGGACCACGAGAGGATTTTCCAGGGCCTGGGGGAGCCGGCCGAGCTGCCCAGCTGCCCTGCAAAGGAGCTGGGCTCTTTTCCTCCATGAGGTGCTGCTGGACGGGAGCGGTGGGATGCAGAGCCCCCAGGTCCTGACCCATTGACTAGCGCGTCCCCGTGTCCCCACGTGTCCTCAACACGGCACAGTCGGGGCTGCGAACACCTTTAGGTACATCCCATCTACGCCTGACCCTGGTTTGCTGCTGGCAGAGATGCTTCTGAAAACCAACTTTTTCTTTTCTTTTTTTCCAAAAAAGAAGACATTACCTCCCCGAAATTTACACACTAGGTCAAGCATAAAGCTGAGTTATCTCTGCTTTTTTTTTTTTTCCTACCAGGAGCTCTCCATCCATCTGCCTGGGGGTGCAGCGCCCGCCTCGGCAGCATCTCCGTTGCTGTCAGACTGTGTTCATCCCCCTTGACATTTAAGGGGCCGTTATACACTTACTGCCGCAGCCTCGCACGTGGCTCCTTACACCAATTCTCCCCTCTCTTCCCTCCCGTGGTGGATTCGCTCGTTTATGCCGTCGTTATTTGTTTCTCTCGTGCAGGGCTCCAGCAAAACGCTTGCGTTGGCAGATGTGGGTTTCTGTGCGGACTCTCCCTGCAGTGCCCGGCTGTAACGCAGCTACTTGGGGCAAATCAGAGCCACCGTGTTTCTTGAAAGAGTTAGAAAATAAAATATCATTGGCCTGCGGGAGCCTCTTTGCTGCCGGGTTGTATCGTCCCCGCTCACTCGCAGGCGCAGCCTGGCGCTGCGGTTCCCACGGATGGATCCGCACAAGCCGTCGGATACGGCTGTGGCTCTGTCGCCCCGATGCAGGAAATTCGGAATGATCTGTGAAAACACCGTAATTCAACAAGTTCTTTAAAGTCTCTTTGGCTTCTCTCCTGTTCTTCTCTGGGCAAGGTTGGAAATGCCAAGGTTGGCGGCACCCAGCTCGCAACTTCAGCAAATCCATGGCAGGAAAGATGCTCTCTTGTTATTCAGGCATTTGAATTAAACGGGTAAAAACAACAGCCAAAGAGCTTTAAACAGTGCGGATAAAAAGCTGAGCCTCCTCTTCCCACAAATCAGCTTGTGGGAGGAGCGACAGCCGGGATGGAGGTTTATCCCGAGGGGAAGCAGGAGGATTGCAGCAAGGCCTGGACCTGCTGCGGACAGCCCCGCGCACGGTGTTTTTGCCTGCGCTGGTTTGCAGGACAGGGCCCTTCCAGACTGTGACCTTCAAGACCGCAAACTCGCTCCGACGCATTAAACCAGAATCTGCTTCCTCCAGAGGGGCAGATTTTGGACTTAGGTCTAAATGTTTTTGAATCCCTCAAGCTCCACAGCTCTTTTAATTCTGCAAAGGCAAATGCGAATTTGCAGGAAACCATTTGATTCACTGGTTCATCCTCTGTTTTGGCAGCCAGCATCCGTTGAACGCCTGCTTGCTTCTGCTTTGCGGGAACAGTATAAACCACTTAAGCACACATACAAGATAGACTGATCCATAAGTGTTTATGAGCTGTTTGATTTACCGGGGCGTCTTTATCTTTGCTGAGTATCTCACAATGTCATTTATTATTTAGCCGTAAATTAAAGCGAAGAGCCTGTGATTTTCAGCAACAGAAATTAATATCCCAGCACTCCTTCGTACCATATATATCTATAATTTACAGCCCTGAAATCAGCCAGATAGAGCCGCAAGACAATCCGCTTCCCCTTGTTACCGTCTCATTACTACTGCACGGGCGGGGAATGAAAAACAGACTCGCTGGAGAAACACTCGAGTTGGCGAAGGAGAGTTTTAAATTAAACGTCCAGCTTTTGTGGCTCTCGGGAGAAGCCCTGCACGCCCTGCGCGCTGCACACCTCACTTACGGGTAATATATTGAGAGGGCTGCAGTTTCGCTCTGAGACCTCGGATTTATAAGCTCGCTGGTTCTGTATTTGGGATTAATAATAATAATAATAATAGCAATAATAAAGATCTCTCTACACAGAGGCAGTGAGTGGTGCTATGTGGGGAGCCCGGGCTCTGCTCCTTGCTCACCCGGCTGCCTCTTCCTATCTCATTTATCTGGGGACATGGTGCCTTCCCGGTGTAGCTGCCCCTACACCACCCCAAAACCCCTTTGGCCACCCACAATTAATATTAACTTGCAAACAACGGGCGGCAGGGGGTTGTACAGGAGCATCCTTGGGGCTGGCGACGGCCTCCTTTGGGTCTGCGCCCGCCGGCAGCCTGTGCCTGTTGTAGTGCCCTAACAGAGCCGGGAAGTTTTATGGGCCGCGTCAGGCTCTGGTTGACACCAAGGAGCCAATAATTTACAGTCCCGTGTAATACAAAGGCAAAACATGTCCCGAGACACCGCGCAGGCAGCGGGGATAAATCAGCTCCAGCAGGGAGCAAACGCGAGGAGCGGAAGAAGGATCCCAACGGCTTCACTTCGGATCTGCGAGGCCCAGAGGCCCCCCGAGCCCCATCTGTGCTTCCTGCATGGATCGGGTCGGAGCAGGCGCGTCCGTGGGGCGGCGGGAGGAGCGTTGGCCTCGGGGTCTGCGTGCTGGAGCGGCTCCGTCACGTCACCCATGGTGTGACACAGACGCAGTCCCGGCCAGGGCTTTGCCCATCCTTTTGGCCCACTTCAAGGCAATCACCTCCATCCTCGAGCTCTCTGCCCAGGCTGCCCCTGCAGCCGGGAAGGGCTTTCCCAAATCCTCCCGGGAAGCTCGGTGCTCCCGTGAGCATCCGTCCCTGCGCCCGTGTCAGCTGCAGCACCCCAGCCCGATTCCCCTTTACCCGCTGTAGCTGCCCGGGCTGCAGTGCAGCTGAGTTACACACGCGCTGTCCCTGCTAAAGCCGGAGTCTCATTTGTCTGGCATCAAATGAGAAGAAAAGAGGAAAGACATCAAGAACTTCAGCCTTTCACAAGTCATGCTTTCAACCTCTCTTCTTCCAAACGAGGAGGAATTTCCAAGGAGAAAGTGCTGCAGTAGAATTCGTCTTTGTTTGGGGGAAGAAAAGCAAGCTGATTAAAAGCAAACATAAAGCAAGAGCTGTTGGGTCCCAGAGGCTCCCTTACGGGAGTTCAAAGGAAAAGGGAATAGAAATCTGGACGTCTTAGATCAAGACATACATAAGCTTTGAAGATGGTATCTGTTACGGATGAATTAAAACCCACAACAATTAGCACAGAAAGATACAAAAGTACCTGAAGAGATGGGCAAAATTGCCTCCATAGTAATCGAGCCCCTAGGTGGATGTGACCTGAAGGAGGAAAGCAGATGGAAGAACAAAACTCTTCCATAACATTTTGGGAGGCAACCAAAGTTTACCTCTGTGTTCCTGACAGCTCACGAGTGCAGACTTCTTATTTTTTTTTTATTTTGTCTTCCCAGCAGCAAGAGAAAAAAAGGGAAAAAAAAAAAACACAGCCTGTATGTAAAACATGAGCCTCAAACAAATATTACAGCTATGTTACCCCATCAAAAACATTTAGCTTCAGGCTTTAAACATTTTGGGCCTTGTGATGTTGGGCCTGGACCGTGCTGAGCAATGGGAATGTTCCTGTCAGTTGCTGTTGGCTCCTGTTTTCTTGGCAAAATGTTTCCTCTTTGGTTTGCTCCACAGTAAATATGCTTAAAAATCAGTCCTGCTGATCAGGGGCCTTTGAATGCCTGCACCGTTAGTGGAAGAGGTTTGGACCAGGGAGCCACATAACGGAGGAGGGAGATGGGGCATCCAACCCCCGGGGCACAAGGTGACTACAAGGGGTTTGGTCCTGCCGGGAATGTCCCCTTCGTCCACCCACCAGAAATGTGGGGCGAGATCTCGTGGACTGCGTGGAGAGGAGGACACGGCTCTTTGTGGAGATTCACCTGTGCATAAGCACAAAACCCCCAGGGGATGTTCAACGTCGCTCCAGTTCTCCTCTTGGGGAAACTTGGCTTGAAGCAAGAACGTGGCCAGTGCTGAGCAGCCTGGACCAGCTTCAGCCTGGATCCGAAGCCCTCTGCAAAGGGTCACATCAGGCTCCTGGTCTCTCTGGGCCACCAGCAATTGAGCTAAAAATGAGGTTTCAAACTGTCGATTTCCATGACAATCCCGTAGAAAACCACCAGCCGGAGCGTTGCGCCGGGCGGCTGGAGAGGGGCTGGCAGCCCCGATAGTCCTCGGAGGCCAGCGGGTCGGCCGCATCTCCAGCAGATAAGTCAGGAAAGCGCGTTCCCGGGCGTGCACGCCGGCTGGGCAGCGATAAGGGCTTCCAGCTGGAAGAAAACAGCCAGATTCCTATCAAATAATGTGCTACAGCACACGCGCTCTGCAGCGGCGTGGGGGGCGAGCTGGACTCTGCATGTCACGCCAAGAGGCAAGTTTGGACCGTATGGATGAACATGGCCATAAAAAGCGCTACAAACTGTGCTTCCACCGTGACAGACAGAACACATTTTCCCTTTTTTTTTGGGATTTGCCCAGGTGCAGCAGCCAGCAGCCTCTCTGCAGAGCATGACCCTCTGGACGCACCACGCGCTGCACCCAGCTTGGTGGCACCGCGTGGCCCCAGGTGGCTCTGGGTGTCCCGTTGCCACTAGATGTCAGTGAAGACCACGCTGGCACCAGCTCCACGCCGGGCCAGTCCTGGCAGCGGTGCTGGAGCACCAGCCCGAGGCCGGTTTCTGTTGGAGCAGGATCCGGACGTCGCCTTCCAGGAATCAGCCCAAACCCTTGCACTGTGCAAGACACATTGCAAAAAATACATCTTCTGCAATGACGTCGTATTGTAATCGATTAATGGCTATTGATTAGGAGTGATATATTTTGCTCAGGGCGCTCAGCAGCACTTTGTGCCAAGCAGGGCTGGCTGGAGCTCGAGGCTGTTGGAGGCAGGATGCTCCACCAGCTTCCCGGATTATTTTCCTTCTGTGCTCTGGGATGTGAGGGGCTGGTGGTCCAGGCCATCCGAGATGGAGCTGAGGCGCTCTGCTTTGAAGAGCCTGGAGATGCTCCTGGAGCTGCTGTAAACAATAACTGACATTAAATCCCGGTGGGATGGTGCATGGTGCATGTGCTGGGGGGCACCTGGGGCAGCACCTTGGCACGCACCGAGGCGACAGGTCTCCATCTCAACAGCGATCGCTGAGGGCTGCCCAGCTCGGAGCAGGGCTGACATCCATCATGGACAGTGTGGGCACCAAGACATTATTCATTAATGAATTAGGGGAACAAACCATCCCCACGGCGCGCTCGGGCAAAACGAGCCCCGGGGGCCGCTCGGGGCTGGGGCCCACGGGCCCGCGAGCGAAGGGCCCTTGCAAACAACGGGAAAGCAGAGAGAGAAAAATGCCCCTAATAAAACTCGGCTAATAAAAGACATGACAAGGATAATAAATGTAATCTTTCCTTGGCTGCCCTTCCTGCTCCAGCATCCATCAGTTACTCCAAAGTGCTGGCTGATTTTTTCCCCCTGTTTTTCGATACCTCGTGGATCTGGTGCCTCTTTTTTCACCTTTCAAATCGTCTTCCCTGGGCTACACGTAATTGGAGGGGGGCCTTTGCTGTGCCTTGCAGCCCCCCTGCATCCTACTGCTCCAGGTCCTGGCTCCCAGGTTCCGTACCTCGTTCCCACAAGATCCCGATGTAGCCCTGGGATGGGCCCGGAGCACTGGCTCCCAGCACTGCGATGCACCGAACATGGGAGAATCGGTGCTAAAAACAAACACCCTAAAAATCAAGCTGGGTACTGACATTTTCTACCTGAAAGCCTTTCCAAATTCCTGTTTGTAATTGCACCGTCTCCAGCAGCTCAGGCTGTCCAAACACCTTGGAGCTCCGTCATTTTCTTCTGCAAGGGCAGCCGGGGAAAACAACAGCTAATTCCTGCTCTTAATTAAAAAAAAAAAAAAAGAAAAAAGAAAAAGAAAAGAAAAAAAGAAACAAAGAAAAAAAACCCCAACAACATGTCAGAGCTTTTGAAGTAATTTATGATCGCTTATTCGTTTTGCCCTGGCATGGTCTCCGTGGAAATGTAAAATTCAGCTACTGTATGATTTTCTCTTTGCATCGACTGGATGGAGAAGGAGCACAGAGATTCCCTAAATTAATTATCAACATTGATTTCTTGTCTTTTTTATATTTTTATCCCAAGTCCGATCCTCCAGTAGCGGTGAAGGAGCTCAAGCACTCGGGATGGGAAAATTGATCTGGTGCTTTCTGCAAAGCTGCATGTCCAAGCCCCCTTCCCCAAAAGATGCTTGAGATGAGCATTTGTGCTCCGAGCTTCCCTCCTCATTGATTTGTGTGTTCGGATTCAGTCTGGGGGAGATAATTTAGGGGCTGAGACATAGGTGGGACTAACAGCCAGGAGCTTATTCTGCCTTTAGCATTTGGTCTGAATAAGCACTTCGGAAGTGTTTTTCCGCTAATGCCTTTAATTTTAAGGCCTCTCCAGTGTTGGCAGGGAGAGGGCGGTTCCTTCCTCTCTCCTGCCACTTGCAACACACTTAATTCCTTTATAAATTAACCGGCAGAGTGTCACAGCACATTGCCTCACCCGGCGGATCTTTATCCCGAACTTTGCCTGGCTGGTGAATGGAGCGGTGCTTGCATTTCCTCGGGGGAGATTTTCCCCGGAATGTAACTTATTAAAGCACAGCTGACTGCAGAGGAGCTGCACGTCTCCAGTGGGGCCAGGGTGGCCAGCGAGACCCCCAGGTAGCAGATAGCGGCTTCTGGCAAACCCGATAATTCGGCTGCTCTTATAGGGGCTGGTGCCAGGAAGGCAAAGCCGGGATCAGCGCTGAGGCTGAGCCCGGAGCGAGCGCTGGAAAATCCTGCCCCGAGGCGCCCGCCGTTGAGTCATCCTCCCTTTAATTGCTTGCAAATATTGCGCTGGCTCTCAGCGTGGGCCGTAAATTACTGGCAAATAAAGCGCGGACACTGTTTTGTGGCTAATGGGCTGCTTTCTGGGAGAGCTCTGGATTAAAGGAGTCTTTCTGCTGAGATAACAGCCGGGGCCTGCGAAGCCTTCGCTGCGCGGCACCGGGCTCCGTGGAAGAAATAGAAAGGAAAAGTCAAAAAAGGAAAATCCGCTGTTCTGCAGCACAGATTCCCCCCAAGGCTCTGGTGTTGTGTTCCCAAATACAAGCAGTTTATCCTTGATGCTCCCGGGCCTGGCAAGGGATTGCTCCCCCTGCAAGCCCCGGCAGCCTCAGCACCCAGCACGCACAGCAAAGGGTCTGGGCTCCGGTTGGGAACAGCGTGACGGCCCCAGGTGACACCTCCACGTCCCTATCTGCTTCTCTGGTCACAGATTGTCCCCAGAGACCCTGAGGTCACATTGGAGGCCTTGGGTATCCTCTGCGTTGGAGGATGGCTCTGCTCATCCCAAACCAGAGGATAGCAGAGCAACGCAATGAAGAAGCACCTCCTTGAGCAGCTCCTTGTCCCCTTTTATCCCAGGGATACGATTGCAGGTGCCCCCAGCAGAGCTTAGTGCCAAGAACTTGAGTCACATCGAACGGACCGACATTCCCGAGCCCTGCCGAGCACCCGGACATGGTTTGCACACGACGGAGGAAGGGAGAATCCACATCCTTTCTAGATCATTCTGCCACTGATACATGAAGGAAATGGCATGTTTTGAAACTCCGAACCCCTCCTTTAAAGGGCTTTATGACTTCCCACCAGCAAAGAGAAAACAGGATGCCACACGGACAGCAGCCTCCGTGGAGCCTGCTGCCTCCCGCCACGTTCCCAACGGACGACACGGCAAGCGTTAATAAAAACACAGCCCGTTTCCCCCACCTTGCTCCTTGTTCCAGGATGCAGGATTATTAATAGATGAAGTGGCCACTTTTCATACAAAAAGGGCTCGGGGAGCGCTTTGCCTCTGGGAGCCCAACTCCCGCAGCCAGAGGAGCTTTTCCATGGCCCGGATTTCAGGACATGCCCTTGGAGAGGCGCTGGAGGAAGCTCGTCTCAGAGCTCAGCTAATTTTGCAGCTCGCTCCCCGGCCGTGCAGCAAGGGACGAACGCGGCTGAGTTGCCATCAGATAAATGGCGAGCCATTAGCTGCCTGCTTAGAGACCGTATTTCTTCCTCCTGATGAGAGCTCAATATCTTTCCAATGAGTTATTACTTGGCAATCACCAAGACCTGGGCTTGAAGGATCAAGCGATTGCAGCTCAGTAGCTGCCAACCTCCCCCGCCGGGCCGGCCTTTGTGCATGTTCACACACACATTTAATACTAGTGAGCATTTAATACTCCGGCCACTCTTGTCCAGGGAGCATTATGTTTAGGGAGTGGAAATATCTTCCCATCATTTAATTCCTCATCTCACTCCAGGAAAACAGCAGGAAGAGGCCCTGTGGTGGTATTTGCAGTATTCCCAGCCCTTAGCCCTGAATTCCCAGGGATTAGGGAGCGGATAAGGTGCCATCCACAGCCAGGACGAAGGGCAAGCCCAGCACCTCGTCCCCAGCACACATCGTTCCCTGTCTCTCCTCAAGCAACAAATTGGGTTGTTCTTTTAAAACCTCTCCACTAACTGCAGCTTTTCTTTCCATTTCTGTTTTCTTTTCTATTGCAGTGGCCAAGTAATGGTTAAAAAAAATAAACAAACACACACCTTCCACAGATCTTTCACCTTCCCAAACTGCTGACTTTGAAAAGTATCTTGGAGACTGCAGTAATATCATGGCTCAATTTTTTTAAGTGGTTCAGATAGCTCCTGCTTTGGCAAGTGGTGCGTTCGGACCCAGGCAGGCAGAGATCACGGACAGGGATGTTCTTGGCACCCCATGGGATGGACCTTTCCGTTCATGGGCTCTTCAAAGGCATGCTCACTTTTGAACTGGAATTGACCACCGGGAAATGACAAAACAAACAGCAATTAGACTGGATAAGGGATTTCTTAACAAAAAAATACGCCAGTGGGGCTGGAGCACATAAAAGAGCATCAGAGATATATACACACATTAAACTTGCCAATTGCTGGAGGTTGGAAAGCGTATAAGTGCAGGCAGCTGTTGCTTTTTCTTTCTTTTCTTGTTTCCTTCCCTCTTTTGCTCTTGTTCTTTCTTTTTAAGTATTTTTATAATGTTTTTGCAGTGCTCCCTGCACCACTGTGCTGCGGGAGCAGCTGGACCCGCTCCTTTGCGTCTGCATTTTGGAAGCAAATCATCCCCTCCACAGACCGTGCCCTGGAAAGCGGCACGTCCCCAAAGCGACACGCACGCGACGGCATCATTCCCAGCGGGATATTCCCCATCCTGGCGGCAGGACGCCTGCACTAGTGTGACTGTAAGTGGCTGCTCTTGCCCAGTCCCCGTGTGCCATCCACAGGACCCATTCCTCTGAGATAACATGACCCAACCTGGGCCCGCAGTTGCTGTTGGTATCATAGGGCCATTTATTTTGTGCAGCCTTGCCCGAGTGAAAACACCACCTAGGCCAACTACTGTCGGGGAGTACCTGCAAATAGGAAAAAATTACCTGTGCTCAGAAGGAAAAAGAGAAGTTATGGCCTGGACTCAGCACAGTGGCAAGGCAAATAATATTCATTTCTTTGCATGGCTGGAGGGCATGTTGCCTGTCTGCCAATAGCAGCTATTTTCTGCAATATTGGCTTTTTTCCTTTGCTGGTGGGGCAGTTCTTTCCCTCTTCAGCCTGAGCTGGGTTTTGGACTGTTTCAAATTCACATCGAATATGTTTTTGTATAAGGAAGCAAGAAGTGCATTGCTGAGACCTAAGCTACTGGAATTGAAGTGACTTGTATAAAGACACTTAGTGTCCAAGCTTGTTGTCAACACCGTAAAGCAGCTAAATCCACCAAAGCATGAGGAATTACTTGTTAAACTAGAAACAAGGTGTTCAGCTCCTTCATTGCAGGTAGCACTTATAGTGGTTGGCAAAATCAGACTTCAATGCATGCTCAGATATGTCTTCATCTAGAGCTAACTGTTTTAAATGGCTTTATTTAACTAATAAAAGCCACTTTTTATGCTGCGTTTGGGGCATTTTAGATTGAAAACCAATTTCTGTCCAAATAGACCATGGTGCAAGTGGTGAGTCCAAAATTAATAATCATCTCATAAAAAAGAAATACATCATTCCCTATGCTCCAGTATAATAAAAGGAAAAAAAAAAGACTCCCCATAAATATATATTGAGCTATGCAACTGCTTAAGCAAATTCACATGCCTTTTTTTTTTCTTGTGCTTAGAAAAGAAGGGTAGACCAAATACAGCATAAAAGAGATATGACATATTAACAGTTATCAACCACAAAGAATGGTGTTAAGGGATGACCACAAGCTTCTAGAACCAGTCATCTCCTCCCAGGCATCTTAATTCCCTGTCCTCATCCTCTTCCTGCCCTAGGAGAAGCAGATCGCTCTGGCCCAGCCCAGGTGTGCAGGAAGTCACTTCCAGACAGATTTGATTACAATTAATTTAAGTGGCCATGGAGGAGCAGCTCCCTGGGCCTGGCTCTTCAGCCTGCCCCTATGCACCTTTGCTTGGATGAAGAAAAACAGAGGACAAGGACCACTTAGTCCTTCTATTGGAGCACACAAGCAAAGATTTGGTCTGGCAGAAGAATTTGGGTAAAAGACAGTCTTTGCACCACCCAACCATGGGCGGGGAACAACCCCTGTAAAAGAGGAGAACCCAGAATTGGCTTTCCTGCCCCTCCAGCATGGCCAGTGTATAAACTCGCACCTATTAGCCATCCTCGAAATAACTCCGACTTGTTTGACATAATGAGGTGATTAAATCAGCATGAGAAATCCTGTTCTGTGATGCCAACGGGACACGGTGATATAAATTACTTTCCAGATCTCAGCACAATTAGGGAAAGCAGAGGATGTGGCTGGAGGAGGGTGCACGGTGGGAGGCAGCACGCTGGCTTCACTAAGCTTGCTGCACTGGTCCACCCGCTTCCCTGGGACAGTTGCCGGGTTGTCAACAAGCAACACTTAGCTCAAGGTTTGAATCACAGAATGGCTGGGGTTGGAAGGGACCTCTAGAGATCATCTAGTCCAACCCCCAAGACCCAAGAGAGCAGGACAGCTCTGGGACAACTGCTCTGGCAGCACTTGCTGGTCCAGCAGTTGACAGCGTGGTTGGATATGCGATAAGGTCCCCTCGGTCACCCCAAGGGCATTTCTCCAAAATACATCCAACTTGTGAGCACCTTCTATCACCGGTGCTGATAAAGAGCACCCATGCAGCCTCCTCAGACCCATACCACCTGCAGCTGGCGTAAGAGGGACAGTGGCCAAGACACAGCTGTGGGTCACCAAAGCACGTATGGGAGAAGGTTCTTCTGAGACATGGTGCCAGCACCATGCTGTGGCATCACTGAAAGGGATGAGGCAAAGACTGGGCCCTACCAGAGCAGAAAAGCAGACCTAGGAGCTCTGTGAGCAGCTGGGGGAAGGTCCTAGCCCTGCCCCCTTCCAGGGCTCAGTGTCACCACATCAGCATGGACCAGCAGTGCTGGGCCAACCTGCCTTCAGCAGGTTGAGCCGTGCCAGTTGCCTCCATCCCCCTCACACACACTCCTGGGTGATTTTCAGCAACCTTCAGAGGGTTGTCTCTGCTTGGGCAACCCTCATCTCCGATGATTTGGTGCCTCTCCGCTTCCCAACATGCAAACGGAGAGGTAGTAAATCTTTGTGGAGCAGTGATTCACAGCTAGACATCACAGGCGCTAGAGATGATGAAGGTTTTTGAAGTCCAATAGTCCCTAAACACTTCAAGGTTCTGCCTTTGCCTTTCCACTTGGTGCTTCAGGTTCCCTTCACCTCCGGAGAAGGATTTTGTTGAGGTCTAGCACAAGAAACGGTCACTTACAAAATTTTGTTTTGCTCGTTTGTCTCCACCTTTTCAAGCCCCTTTCTTGCGTGCTCCTTCAGCCCGATTCCCAATTCCCTGAATTTATTATCACTATAAAACTGTCGCCTGCTCCACAGTGCGCCCTAGACGCAGGCCGCACCATGAGCCTCGGGAGGCCTCCAGCGTTCCTATGGCAACAGGAGGAGAGCAGAGCGTTTCAGGCCACTTGGGGAGGATCCCCGAGCGGGTCAGACGGTGCCGATGGTGCTGAAACCTTCCCTGGAGGGTGCGAGGATGCTGGGAGAGAGCAGGGAACAAATGACCGCAGGATGGATGGGGCGCAAACACATCTGCCCGTCCTTCTCCAGCCCCAGGGCACCGCTTCCATCACAATGACCAGCTGGATGGCAAAAAATACCCCATGTCCTCATTGCTAAAGCATCTTTTGGGGCCAAATACCTTGGTTTTAGCGTGGTTAACTCTGGGACCTCTATCGCAAAGGAAAACACCTTGAGCGGATCCGTCCTCTCTGCACCTGCCATCCATGCAACAGGAAGTTCCTTGTGCAAAAAATCTCCTGCCCTTAAAGCTATTACTAGACATTAATGCCATTACTTCCATTTACTGGTGTTATTCTCTTTTAATTCTTGATTAATCAATTCCCCAACAGCCACTCCATCAGTTTGCCTGGGATCGAAGTGGAGCTGACAGCCCTGTAATTATCCAGGTCATCTCATTTATCCTTATTAAATGTCAGCAGGGCTCTCACCTGGGAAATCAATGGAGGAGATTCAGCTCCCGCTTTTCACACAGTCACTTCTGGTTTGTGTTTTCTGCCCAAGACGAGGCCCCTGCAGCCCCCGCCAGCCTGTCCCTCTTCCCAGGGGTGGCATCCGTGCCAGGCGCTTGGAGGAAACCCCTCCTTGGCTTCCACCCAAGAGCATCCCAGTGGGATGTGCCCTGTGCTCCGGTGGAACTGCCTCTCCTGCAACCGGACCAAGGCAAAACTCACACACACGAGCTGTGCCCAGCGCCACAAAGCTGCTCCCAGAGCACAGGGACAAGCAGGCCCAGCTCTGGGACAGGGCTGGGTCCCCCCAGGCCAGGCAAGAGATGGGAACGGATGCACAGCCCTGCTCTTAAGATGGTTTCTCTATCTGGCAAGCTGGGGAAACCGTTGCAATACCTTTGTATTTTACAGATTGTAAAATTGCTAAGTTTTGAAAAGGGTGCAAATGCAAAACAAAAACCAGCAAAACAAACAAACAACAACAAAAAATACAACCTGAAGATGTTTTCTCCAGCAGAGCAGACCTGCCAGCTCCACACAGGAGCTTCCCCGGGCTGCAGCACTCAGAGTGCTTGTCTCAGATGGACCTGCTTTGCCTTTTCATTAATCATCCATCTAAGAAAGCAGCAAATATTTTTCTGCATTATGCTTCAGTGAAGGAGGGAGAAAAAAAAAAGCCAGAATCCATTAGAAATTCCCAGGGCAGTGACAGCAGCCCCCACAAGCACTGTCGAGGTTATACTGGCACCAGCAGCAGCTGCAAAATACAGGGCCCTGCTCCGAGCTTGGCCCAATACCCCTAAGGAAGGGGCAGGTATCACCCCTTCGTCATGGGTATCGGGGTGTTAGCACAGACATACTGCAACATTCCCACAAAACTCTCCATTCCTCCCTGGAGACGTCGCCGCCATTTTCTTTCAGGATGATGCAAGGCTGGATTAGGTTCCTCGCTCAGCATCTTTATTTACAGAGCTAAAAAGACAAGGCACCGAGTTTTGAGAAGGAAATACATATATATTTTTCAGATTCGTCTTCTGCCCTAGACAAGCAGCTCTTCAAAAGCCAAAGCGCCCAGCAAAATTCAGGTCAGTTTTGTGAGATTAGTTTGAAAAAGCGGAAAATCATTTTGACAGCTTCAGACTCCCCTGCCTTGGCATTTTTGGCGTACGGTGTCTTGCAATGACTTTTTGTCTTTATAATCTACTAAAATAAAATCAAAGTTAAGCCCCCGATCAAACGCTCTGAGTGATTCGCTGCAGCCACGGTAGGCAAGAGAGAGGTCTCTGGCCTAGACTGCAGCCCTGTCAGAACCGATTATCTGGAGCAGTTAAATCATTTCTTGTCTTACAAATACTCTTGATTTCAGCCAAGTTCCCTTATATTTCCCACCCAGCTGATACAATCTTGAAGGACAGGAATGGTGGTTATGTTCCCATTCAGGGAATCGCTGATGAAGGCAGGCGGGAATGCAAGTATGGTCTCCATACAAAATAGGACTGTTCCCAGCCTGGATACAAGCCTGGCTGATATCGTACTCAAAGCTAGTTGCAAATGTTGCCATCTGGAGAAGGTTTCCTATTTTGGGATGCACAAGCTGCCACACCAAGGAGACACATTTCTGGGGATCCCAACACCTCCCCTGGCACCTGCAGTTCAGTTGAAACCTTCTCCCATGGGTGGAGAGACCCATTCAGGGGCATGAATCTGAATGGCAGCATCTCCACCAAGCAACTGTTCTGGGTGCTGCCCCACCAAAGGAAGGACCTGGATCAATGCTCTGCCAACATCTTGTCTTATTGGGTCAACCTTGTCTCAGTGATAATTAGCCATGATTCACAGTCATGCTCTTTGCTAAATACACCCGAAAGAGCACGAGCTGGGGCTCTGCTAAGCACGGAGGTAGTGCAGAGGGCCAGACCCAAGTCCAGGGCAACAGGACAACCTGCCAGCCAGTCCCTGCAGACCCTCAGCCCAGAAACTGCTGTGTCCCCATCCATAAGGATGTCAAGCAGGGTTGCACTCGCCCAGACTGGCTCCCATCAAGACCAGCGCACAACCTACGCACGCACGGGATGAGCAGGACTGTCCCCAAGGCCGCTCACCTTGCCTTCGCCGCAGAGCTTGTGCAGCCAAAACAGGCGATAATTTCATTTCCCTTGCAAATGAAGCCACGTTCCTTCCCTGACCTCGTTCCCAAGTGCCTGATCATCAGCACAGTCACTTTTACAGGTCTCGTCACCAGCCTTCATGGCCTCCTCATCGCGTTTCAATTTGCTCAGCCAGCCCGAGCAAACATCCACTTTTGTTTTACAAGGAACTCCAGCCTTTGCTATTTTCCTGCCACTTCCCCTCAGCTGGCTGGGTAGACAGGTTTGCTTCCTAATGAAGTTACTGCAATTAGCTATTACTAACAACAAGACAACAACTTGCTTGTGCCAACAAGCACAGTTCGCTCAAGCTTTATGCGATGCCCGACTGTCTCCCAGGCACACCAGGTGCGGCCTCATCGCCTTTGCCAATTCATCACCGTTTCAGCCTGAGCTCACTGGAAATGTTTTTTCCTCTAATGGGCAGTTTTGCGCTAAAATGCGATCGATGGCCTGCAGGTTTGTTGTGGATTAGCGGCTGGATGCAGGGCTGGGGCTATTTGTTTTCTTTTGGCACATCTCTTTCCCCTCGACCTCCTCTTGTTGGAGCTGCAGGTGGGTTTGAAGGCTAGGATGTGGGCCTCAGTTTCCCCAAACATTCACTCAGGGACAACAGTGCTCTGAAATGTCTTTGCACCATAGGCATACGAGGGTATTTCTTTCCATTTTACCTTGGTTTTCCAAGGTCTCACTTTTCTGAGAGGGTCCCTGCTTGGCACAGGTCCTCCTGGCCACCATCGGCACACAGTGTCCCCCAGGGCCAGGGATCTGCTCCTGCTTCCCTCTGGCTCCGCTTTCTGCGGTGCGGATCAATCCCAGATCAGCCAGAGCAAGCCTAGACAGCAGGCAGAATCCAGCACAACTTTCATTAATTTCTGATGAATAATTAAACCCTAGGAAGTTAATACTTTTTTTACTTAAAAATTCCAATTGAAATGTTTGTAATTACTATTTTATTGGAGCATTAAAAATTAAAGGGCATCCCGAGGTTGCAGTCAGCACAAGAGCCACACATAGCCCTGGAGAAGAGGGGCCCAAGCTGCCCAGCAGGCACAGCCTCCCCCTGAGGAGAGGGCATTTCATGGATACACTGGGAAAAACACCCCCAGACATACAGGTCCTGGCTGCAGCCCCTGCCTGGCACAGCGCAGCTCTGGGATTGAAGAGCAGCCGCATCAAGGTGCAGGGAAGGCATTCATGACATCCCAGCCCACCAAGCCCAAGGAATACAGACTCACCAAGCAGGCTACCAGGCTCCAAAAATAAATAAGCAAATAAGGCAAAAATAAAGATAACACTACACCTCCCAGCCAGGCTAACCCAGAGGCCACCCCACTAACAGCCCCTTATAGACTCCATCTGCCCTGCTCCTGCTCCTCCTCCCTCCTCCCTGGTGTCTCCAGCTGCCGCCATTGGGAACAGATAATGAAGGGCAGAAAGTGCCGCTGGGCCCAGAGGCCTGAGCTGCTCCGCTCCACCTCACCCCATCTATTCCCACTTAGGCTGTTCCTCGCCTGCTCCTTGGCTTCTGCTCGTCTCGGCCACTGGAGCCCCGTTGGGAGCCCCTGGTTTGGGGTCGCTGTCTGCTAGAGCATCTGCCCCCCTGGGAACAGCCCCCCGGGGTGCCCAGCTGGTTGCCTTGGTTTCCATGGCAGCAGATTTTCGACCATCTCAGCGGTTTCCATGGCAATGAGGCTCCAGCCTCCCCAGCCCGGCAGCGGCTCCGTCAGCCCCAGGGTCCCCCGTGCAGCCGGATCGAGTTTCCTTCCATCCCCATCCTGTTGTCCCCATCCCGGCCGCTTCCCGCTCTGCCTGCCAGAGTGCAGGGGGTAGGATGTGCATGAGGAGGACCTTGGTGTCCCAGAGGAGGAAGCACCTTGCTGGTGCATCCTTCTTTTGGGATCCATGTTCCCCTTGGCCGCAGCCTGGCACTGCCCTCAGCGCTGGAGAAAACTAACTACACCCAGTGCTTGTCTAACAAAGTTAATGAAGACAGTGGTTGCTTGGGGTGGAAAGATGATTAACCACTATAATCCCAATTACAGTTTCTAATTGGGATTAATTTGTTGAGTTAATTAAGCATGAAAGCACCTCCCACATTCCTCTTAGGAACTTGCTTCTCCCAGCCCCGGGCTCTGCCTTGGGCCCTTGGACATGGCCGTGAGGGCAGCAAGTCAGGCACTTTTGTGTGAAGATGCTGAGGTTTCCAGCAGAGCCCAGCACTGTTTCCATCGCCCCGCCAGCCCAGACCCACTTCCAGCACCCAGAACGTGGATTTCATTTGGCCCCAAACTAGAGCCGGCAAGATCTGTAGGGACTAAGCGAATTCCAGACTGGCTTCAAGCCCAAAAACAACCTCAAACAAGCTTTCCCAGGAGAGAAATGTCACTTGGGCCCCAGGCATGGGCTGCTGGTTGAGGAGCATCTTCATGCACAGGGAGTCAGTGAAAGTGGATGCGGGATCCTGTCACGTCACTGGTCCCCCATTCTCCAGGCGCCTTCAGCTTACCCACTGCCACCAGGACTGTGGCTGAGTGGTTTAGAAAGAAACGCAAGGAGTATCCGATGCTTTGGCTTCCCAACCTCAGGGAGACATCAGCCCTTCCCCTGGCTTCCTGCTGTGCCTGGAGCCGGGTCCTCGCAGCCAGAAACTTGCCATCATCCTGCGGGATGAGCGTGCAGGTGAGGCTGGAGAGCCGGGATGCAGCGGGGCCGCCGGGGGCCACGCGCAGTGGCAGGAAGCGGCGTCTCCCAGCACCTGCCGTCGCCCTCCTCCCTTCTCAGAGGTGCTGCCGGCTGCTTTGATTCCTCAGATGAAAGGAACTAAATTGGGGCAGGCTGTTATTTCCCATTTCCTTGCTTGTATTTATAGAAAGGCTCTTACATCTGGTGTCTCTCCCTCTTCTTCCTTTTCAAAAAAATACAATCTGGGAAGAATCATCTCTCCTGTGGTTTTTGCAACCGCCCGGGGCTCCATTCCCGGCCATCTCATCGCACCAGGACAGTGATGGGGGGTAATTCCCCTTTGCCGCCCCGAGCAGTTTTCCTGCGCTTTGGGTGTTGGCATTTTTCTGCCTGGGAATAACAGCCCCATCGCCCCCCAAATATATACATATAAATATATTGATCTGGAGCTTTAATGGCTTTCCATTGATGAGACACCATGAGTGACATCGGGCAGTTTTATGTGAGTTGGTGACAAAGGGAGCACTGCAGCTTTGAGAGGGATTTTGTCCCCCTCCTCCCACCTTTCTGCTGCACAAGAGGAAGAAAAGAAAAAAAGCACAGAAGAAAAAAAGGCAAAATGTCACCACTCTTTTCATTCCATAGGGCTAAACACTGTTTTTTTTTTCTTTCTTTCTTTCTTTTTTTTTTTTTTTCTCAATTTGTTAACTTTCTTTCTGGTTCCAAAAGGAGCACGGGGCGCAGGCGGGAGGCAGTAGACAAAATGCACTGGGTTATTTTGGGAAGCCTTTCTGAAGGGCGAGACAAATCGTGTGACACCGGGGAGACAGGACTCAATTAAAGCGCGACCTTGAGGTCCATAAGGTGGCGGTCCCGACCGCGGGGCCATTAGATGTCTTTGTCAGGGGACGTGTTTTGCTCCGGAGGGGACGCGTGGCAGCTAGATCCATCACCTGGGGAAATAAACAGCAGTGCTCACATCCTCGGCAGCTCCTTGATCCAGCGATAAACCCGTTAGGGGAAATAAATGGGCTTCTCGCGCCTGGATCGGCCACATCGTAGATGCAATTTGCCACTTTGCCCAGCTGCTGATAAGCAGCCATGGGAAGGAAAAGCCGCTTAAGCATTCCCTAATAACCCCCGGATAAGCTGGAGTGGCCCTATTAGCTCTGTCCTGGTCTGGTTTACGGTCCCGATCGCTGCCCTGGGAAGAAAATCATGATGAAACCAAATGTTTTTTAATGGGGACGAAACCCTCCCCCGTGTGTTGCTAGACACCCTGCTCCGTGACAGGTTCACCAGGCCCTTGCAGGGGAGGTGTCAAATCCCACTACTATGAAAAAACGGACAGAAAAAAAAAATCCAAATAAAAACTGGGAAGAAACACCACAGAGAGAGAAGCTCAGAAACAAAATCCCCCGTAGCAATAATTTCTGGGTGTGCAAAATGGATTTCCAGAACAACACCAGCCTTTCAACACGCCAGTCCTGGTTTGAACAACGTCCTCAGGAGTCAGCAGAGTGAAAACCCTCTCTGCAGGCTCTGCCCTGTGGGGATGTCCCAGCAACGGGGGTTTGAGGGATGCAGAAAAGTCCCTCAAGTAGCAGCTAGAAAGCCCCATGTCTGGGAGCAGGGGCAGAGGGATGATTTTGAAGCCTCTTTCCCCTCTTTTACTCCAGCTCCTTCATGGAGTGCTGCAGAAACTGCCCCAACCCGGCACATCACCCTCCCTGGGGGCTCCCGCAGTGCCAAGGAGGCCCTTATGGTCGCAGGAAGGGTGTTACTGGCTGCGTCCACTCGTAAATTCCCAAATTCCCTCTGCTCTGCCAGCTCCTGTCCCGGTGCTGCCGCCAGCCCCACGGCTCCACGGTGTTCACCCGGTGTCGCTTTGAGACGAAGATGAAAGGGGCCACAGAAAGGCACCAAGGACGGTTATTGAGCTCCGCAAAGAGAGATTTTTTCCAGCTTTTATTTATACACATGCTTGCCGCAAGACACAAAAATTACTTAATCAATCCTCTCCTTCGCGGGCTGGATGGCGGCTGCCTGCGCAGCTTTGCACTGACAATGACAAATGGCTCCGAGGCGACGGCGGCGACTTGGGCACAACGGCCTCGCCACGGAGGGGAGCGCAGCGGGATCAGGGAGCACCGAATCCCGCCATCCTGGGGCCGGATCCCTGAGCATCCCAGCACTGAGCTGGTGAGGAAGGGGAAACCGAGGCACTGGCTCCCGGGCTCTCCAAACGGCATCTCTGTGGCTCCAGCAAGTCACAAATCATCCCTTTGTTGAACGTGGGGCTTGTGCCGCCTCTCTCCCATGGACTCTGCCGTTCCTCAGCACCCACCAAAGGAAAAACATCTCAGCTTCTCCTAAGCTTTAAGGTCTGGGATGCAGTTCCCAGGCTGGGACTTTCTAGACCTGCGTTTCTACAGCATTTAGTGTCTCCCCACTGAGCACTTCGGGGTTCTAATCCCCCCCAGTGACTCCAAAGATCCCCCCACAGCTCGGGGCAGCTCTTCACTTGCGCTCATGGACACATTTCTTTTCCACACTGTCCCATTTGGCTCTGGCAGACCCGGTGCCTGGCCTTGTTGTCCGCCAGACGATGGGACCAACTGTCCCTGGGGGTGGCCCCAGCCATGTTCTCCCCTTCCATTCTTCTCCCCTAAAAGTGCCTTTGGCAGCAGTCGCTGGGGCCAGCAGAGCCCCATACGCCCCAGCGAGGTGGCTCGGGTGCCCCACACAGGTGCAGGACAAGGAGCAGCCCCCTCGGTCCCTGGGGCAGGTGACAGATCACCCTGGGGCTACTCTTGGCTTCTCCCAGGCTTCCAGAGCTGCAGGGACCATCCCGGCTTGGGCACCGGGATCCACTCTGTGATCCGGAGCTGCTCATGCCACCCCGGTCCCTGTGGGGACCCTCAGCATCCTGCCAGATCCGCCCGAGCCCGGCTCTTCCCAGTAACTCCTCATGGCACCAGGTCTTGTCTTCCCTTTAATTTATCACTTACTGGGATTTAAAAAAAAAATAAATAAAACAACCTGGGATGTTTGAAGAGGATGAAACCCCTGAAACTGGGGTCTGCTGGTGCCTTGTCCTGCTGCAAGGAAGGGGGGAAGGAACCCCCTGCCCGGCTCCCCTCTCCCGGCCCCCCCGACCCAGCGCCAACGCGGCCCAGGTGGGTTTGGAAGGACCATGCGCCTCGAGAAGAAACATCAGGAGCTCCTGAAACAACGGAAGGAAACGTCAGGGCATCCGCATGACCGGCGGCCCAAAGGACCCACGGAGTCCGACATCCCGGCTCCCCGCGGCGGGACCCACGTCCGTCTGTCGCGGACGCTTTGAGAAAAGCCCCTGGCCGGGGCCGCGTCACAAGCAGTCCCGGCACAGAGCCACTTGTCCCTCGCGGTAGTCGCGGCAGGGGCAGAGGCGCCGGTACTTGCTGTTGGAGCCGGCGCAGCTGAAGAGCAGCGGCTCCTTCTGCAGGTAGCACTCGCGGGCGCCCTCGGCCACCGCCGGGTACAGGTGGTTCATCTCGGCCTCGGTGCTGTCGCAGGCGATGCTCAGCCTGGGGACAAACACAGCGGGGTCAGGCGGCCGCGGCACGAAGCAGCAATTTCCCCGAAATGGCTCGTTTTAAAGATTGCCGGGAGCGGAGTGGGGCTGGAGGGTGAAGGAGCAGAGCGCGAGCGCAATCCCAGCTCCAGCTCTTAATTTATCATATAAAAATGTCACTAGGACTCCAATTGCCTGCCCGGCCAGCGTGACAGAAATGGTAATATTCGCATTTTAATTGTCCGCGGAGCTGCACGGAAGCTGGTAGCAGATTTATCCCCTATTAAAACTTCACCGCTGTGCGCTCAAAATGCAGTTTTATAGAGAAAGAGATGAAAGAGGGAGCGAGGGAGGGGGCGAACAGGCGAGAGGAGCCAGAGGACAGGGACAAACTGCCTGAAAAAGCCACCGTGGGCTTTAAGGCTGATGTGTGCAGCACGCAGACTCCTTTACAGCCAGAACGTGTCAGCCCAGAGGCCACCTGGGCATGGAGGCCACCTGGAAAAGCCTTGGCAAGGGGGCTCACGGGACACCGGCCAAGGCGGGGGACAGCACGGGGCAACGGAGGAGCGTCGTCCCCGCACTGGGGAGCGGCCGCGCGGCGTCACTCACTGCAGGAAGGCGTCCTTCGTGTTGAGCAGCCTGAAGAAGGTGGGCTCGCAGACCAGCCCGCGCCGCCGGCACGTCTCGGAGCACGTGTGCTGGCCCTCGGAGAGCCACCCCTGCAGGGCGCGCGCGGGGGGCCAGCCGGTGCCGGTGCCGCCGCCGCCGCCGCGCGGCGCCCACACGAGGTGCGTGGCGTTGGGCGCCAGCGCCAGCGCGCTGCGGGCACCGGGCGCCGCGGCGCTGCCGGCCTCGGGGACGGCCGGCGCCGCGCAGAAGTCCTGGCGGGAGACAAGATGGAACGGATGGAGCGCAGGGACCCCGCGAGCACCCGTGGGTGTCTCCAGCACCTCCTCCCCGGTGCGGCCCTGCTCCCACCCCCCTGGATTTTGGGATCCCCTCCAGCCCCGTCTCCCGGTGTTCCCTGTGGCAGCTGGTGCAGGACAAAGGCCCGACCTGGTGCTGGACGTAGGCGTGGATCCTCTCCAGCATCCCCTCGCACGTGTACTCATAAGGCAGGTAAGGGTCCACCTGCGGAAGACAGAGAGCAAATGGGGAGACAGACCCAATTTGCAAAAAAAATGCAAAATTGCAATTTCCAATTTACAGGGAAAGTGCTGGCGAGTAACAGAGCAAAGGATTCGCTCAGCATCTACCCAAACAGCCATTAAAAAATGCCCTCCTGTTCCACTTGACGTGACTTTTCTCTCTTTTGCTTGCAGGCTGTAAAGGAAACCCCTTTGCAGGCAGCAGCTCCAGGCTCCCACCTGGACCATTTTCCTGGGCATTCCTGGAGCTGCCAATGGCAGACATCTCTCACAGACAGCACAGGAAACAGGAACGCCAAAAAACACGGGCCATTTTCTGATGCTCTCTGGCAGAAAATTTGGAAGCCGGGAGCTTTTCACTCCCCATCACCAACTCCTTTTTCTCCCAGCACCGATGCAGGGCGATTCACCCTTGCACGGGGCTGAGCACCTCCTGCATCCCCAAGCATCCGTGAGGATCCCCAAGCATCCCCAGCACGCGCGGGCTTTGGGCATGCAAAGGACGGGAAGAGCCTCCGGCTGCTGCCTCCCGACTCCACTGCTATTTATACGCGGCCGGCAGCTCCTTCCCTCCGCTCCAGGCGCCGGAGTATTTTTAGCTCGGGTTATGAAACGCTGCCCGTCTCCCCCAGCCTCCCGCCGCCGGCCTGAGCCGCCTCCTATCTGCAGATTTATCTGCTTTTCACCCCAAAAAATAAACTCCGCAGCAGCTACCTGCATTTTCCCCTTGGCAGCTGCTCAGGACAGGGGAGACAGGAGCTCCTGCCCAGGGCTGGGGAGACCTAGAGCTGCAGGGGTCCCCGGATGTTTTTCCTATGTGTTTTCTCTCTAGAGCAGCAGCTTCTTTTTCTAAGGAACTTTCCAATAGGTTTTTCTGCCTCTCCCACATTTTTTTTCCTTCTCTGGGGGAGTCGGGACATGAGCCCCGAAACCCCCTTCTGCAGAATCCAGGCATCATTGAATTAATACGTAGAGAAATAACACGAGTGCCTGGTGACGCGTAGCAGCCGGCGGGGACTGCTCCAACCAGCTATTTTCACCCCGATGTTTATTACACCGCTCTCACACGTGCCTCCCGCAATGTGTAATTTTCCATTATAATCCAGTAGGTTTGAGTTTAATATAATGAAGCCTTTTCCCTTCGCTATGCAGACCAGCGGGTCTGTTAAATGCCTTGTGCCAGGGGCTGGTTTTGACAAGTGGCAAAGCTGAAGCCCAGGGAAATGACTGTGCCCAAGAAGCTGCTTCCTGCCCTCGGAAAACCCGCCCGGAGCGGGATCGAGGGTGCAGCCAGGCTTGCTCCAAGCAGTTCAGACCCAGAGCGGGTGCTGCTTCCCAAGGGGCAGGAGCTTGGAGCACTTTTGGGCTGCTCATTAAAAAGCAAACAAATAACCCAAAGTGCACATTGCAAACTCCAGCCACGTCCGTGCCACACTGTGAGCCGCACTCGGGAAGGAAGAAGTTTCTTTTGAGCAAATCCAGGCTGGCGCAGGGACGGGGACGCCGGCTGCATCTCAACTCCCTTGTGGCACTCAAAGCATCTGCCAGCCCAATCCCGGGACATGGGAAAACACAAAGCACCCGTGGATCCCCCAGCCCGACAGGGAGCCGGTTTTATCCTCCCGTTCAGGGCGAGCTGTGTCGCCATGTGCTTCAAACTGGCAAAACTCAAGCTGCGTGGTAAGTGATTTTCCAGCTGAATGATAAAAATAAAATCAGATAACATCTATTCCAGGTCACTTTTCAATTTGCAATGGTTTTGTGTTATCAGGAATGCGCACATGTTTCAGGTTGGGCGATCCATTGCTTTTGGGGAAATGCACCATCTCGGATAGATGCGCTCCCCTCGGGATGCTCGTAAACAGGGCTTTGCTCCTGTAATGCTGAAATGAAACCTTTCGAGTGGAAAAAAATAATAATAAATCAACAGAAACTATGCTGAGACACAGACAAATTCACCAAATGTTCTGATAACCAAAACCACCATTTGTCCTTGGGAAAAAGGATTCAGGAAGACTTTCACCAAGCACTGGTACCTGGCTGAAAATAGCGACATTTATCTGCCTGACTCCCACTTTCCCCTTCCTTTTGCACTGCATTTGTTTTGTGTTCATGCTGGAGCAAACATTATTCCAAAGACAAGATACCAAGGGATTCCCAAAGCAAAACTCCATAATAAGGCTTTTAAACTCAGAAGGTAGGTCAACTTCTAGGCTTAATTGTCTTGACAGCAACTCACTAATAAAACAGCTCTTGCAATTAAAAAAAAAAAAAAGAGGAAGTTCTTGTGAGTTGCTTATGTTTGCTCCCTCTTTGGTTTCCTGAGGATTTATATAACATCTTTAAAACCCCCAGCACTGGTATGTTGCTAGGTTAACCATGGACATGGCTTTCCAGAAGGGAATAGGGAATAACTCACTCCTGGGGCACCTGTGGCGCCATGCGCTGCTCAGACATCAGGTCAACCCCTGCTCCTTGCTCTGCTTCCAAAAGCTCTGGACGGTGACGTGTTTCCCTCTCTAAAGCCCACGTTTTCCTGATGATTTCTTGCAAGATGCTGGGAAGCTCCAGCACGATGTGTGCTGCCACCGGTCCCCTCCTGGGAATCATCTCTCCAGGGCAGGCGGCGGTGGGGCCGGCTCTGCCACCCACACTGCCAGCTGGCCAGACGGGAGCAACCTCATCGTTTTTCATTTAATTTTAATCAAGAGGCTGTAATGAATATGCAAAACAACAACTGCTTTTTGAAGATGGTTTTTGCTCTTTCTCTGCAACCCCTTCTGCTGCAGCCCTGGCCGCAGCTCCATCCCCCCGGTGCCTCCTCCTCGCCTCACCTGGGTGCTCATGATCGCCTTGATGGCGGCTTCGAACTCCTCCGAGTTGTTGTAGTCGACGGTCCACACGTGCGGCCTCCCGATGAAGGCTTCGGCGTACGGGTGTTGGGAGGACACCTGTGAGACCAGAGCGCGGGCCGCTGGCTCACGGCCCTGCCAGGACCGGAGCCCCTCTCGCGTCAGGGCCAGTGCAGAGCACCGCGCTCAGCCGTGGGCATGTTTTGCTTTAACGCTATCGCACACAGACGTGCATCCCGAAAAGCCCCTTTCACCTGAACCCAGCTGCATTATCCACTTTATTAATAATAAAAGAGCCAATTTTCTCAGCCCTTTAACTTCTAAAGTGTTCCAGCTTCATTTAGATTGAATTTTCATCAACAGGCAAGCCTGAGAGGGATTTTGCACTGCTGCACCTACGTAGAGGTCCTGGTGTCCTTCTTATTTTGCAAAATGATCACAAGGAGCAGCAGGAATGTGGGGCTCAGCTTAAAAGGGGAGCCTCAGTCCTGTGTTTGGAGCAGGGCCTGGGGGAACATGGAGATGTGCAGTCAAGAGACCACATGGGGCTGGGCTCCATGGTTTGCACAAGCCTCCTAAACTATTGTTCTCTTTTGCAAACCCACAGCAGGGTCCATCTCATCTGAATGCTCTAGTCTGGATGTGGAGAATAGAGAGGGGAAAGGCCATCCCCCTTGCAAGTATCTGGGCTTCGGGAAACCTCCCCGCGCGCAGCCCGACTTGCCTCCCGTGACGTGGGCTTCCCGCGGAAGAACTCGTGGTTGAGGGAGCTGTGCGGAGGGTTGAAGCGAGCCTGCAGGAAGACGCAGCCGTTGGCAATGGCCTCCAGCGGGGCAGGACCTTCGTAAGGGAACCCAAAGCCGATGAAGAGCTGTAAGGAAGCAGACGGACACGCTGCTGAGCCAGCCTCGTCCTGGGCTAAGCCCAGGGGAACTCTCCCAAATATCCCTCCCATGCTCCTCTTTGCTGCTCTGCTCCCTGTGCACGCACCCCTTCCAATTCCCCACAGCTTAAGTGGATTAAAAACTCCTTCCCGAGTCAGATAGATGCCACAAGGCTCCCAGTTTGCTTGCAAAAGACCTCAGGACGTTGGCGCTAGCGAGAGCTGTGACTTGGCTTGTGGTGGCTCGGCTGGACACTTTGGTCCCACATGCACAGGGAGCGGGGTCGCCAGTGAGAAGCAGCCCTAGGAGCACTAAGGGGTGGTGAACCGAGCTTGTTCCATGCAGACGCTGCTCACGGTCAGCCCTGAGCGCGCTCGCACCCCTCAGCGCTCACTCAACATTGCCATTTATCATCAGCACTGCGGAAGCCACGAGTAAATAAATAAAGCACTACTTAGCAGGTGAATTAATCAAGAAACCTTGTGCTCTGTCTGCAGGGAGGGGATTTCTCGATACAAAATTATGCACTGGAGGGACCAGCGTCCAACGGCATCTCCACACCCCTCGCTTTACCCGGATTTTCCCCCTCGGGACGCTCGATCCCAAGGCCCCGTGGGCTCCCGCACCTTGGCCTTGCGCAGCAGCTGCTGGAACTCGTGTTGTGGCAGCAGCCCGTGGTTCTTCACAAAGGCCGGCACCTCCGGCGGCCGCTGCGTCTCGTAGTACACCGTGCCGTGGATCTCCATGTACTTGTTGAGGATGGTCAGGAACTTCTCTTTGCCCTGGTGAGGGAGGCAGGGGCGGTCAGTCATGGTGCAGGGCTGGCTCCAAAATCCCTATCCCAAAGCCTGGTACCCCTAGGTACCAAGGCCAGCAGAGATGCTCGTGCCAATGGGGATGCTCGTGCCGACCAGCAGCCAAAGGCAGCCGAGCCACCATGCCAAGTCTGTGTCCCCACAACTGGCACCCACATGGAGCCCCTCAATGAAAGACAGTGGGATTCAGCAGGATGTTGAGAGAGGCTGGAGCTGGCTAATGGGCCATCGTGATACTTAACAATCTCCAGGATTTTCTCACTCATTTTTTTCCTATTTTGCTATTGGGAAGATTGGGGAGCACCACTTTTTATTGTCTTGGAGCCTTTCTCACTGTTGATTTTCCACCTGGCAGAAAATTTTGCTTCAAAAACCACTGACATATCTTCAACCCATTGCATGGCTGCAAGAGGCCCCCAAAAGAGCAGGGACTTGGAGGGAATAAGGAGGTATAACGGGGGAGTTTGAGGAGACCCTACATGTTGCCACACAGCCTTTCCACACACTGTGCTTGCTGGCCCTGCATCTCTGGACTTCTCCAGGGCTAAAAACCAAGAGCTGCGTCCAGAGGGAAGAGGCTGAGCATCCCTCCTTCCCGTGAAACAGGGCTACAGATGCCTCCATGGATGGGGAAATGGCTTTTCTGGACAATGAAAACATCAGCTGCTGTTGCAAGCAGGAAGCAGGAGCTTCGCAGGGATTGGAAATGAAAAACAACAGGAATGCAGGTTTAAGTAAGTGTTTTGAAATGTCAGAAAGACTGTTTTTAGAGAGCGTGCTTGCTCCAAAGCTTGTAAATAAGCGCTCGACTCTCTGAGATATAAATGTTCCCAGGGAGCCTTAGCTGCCCTCTCCTTCCTAGAGCTCAGGAGCGCTCGTGGGCAGGCGCACGCTCCCCCCTGTTCTTACAGGGCGTGCGGGTTCAGTAGTTCAGCTCTTTTTAATTCCTTCCCAAGCTGAATCAACTAAGCGCCAAAAAAACTTGTGAACAACAGCAAGAGGGTCAGAAAAGGCAGAATAAAACATAACAGATCCCCTAAATTGCAATTCAGTGAGTTTTCTTTCAGCTAAGGAAAGAAATCACATAAATATCCTCTTGTGTTCGACTCAAAACAACCTACCCCACCATGTTCTTTGGTTGGCCACAAGACCCAAGAGTTGCATTTACTCAGCACTAAGATGCTTTGATGCAGCGACCGCATCTCTTGTTCAACACAAGCCATGTCATGCTCCCAAAATCCCGGCGGGATCCCGGCCAGCGTTAGCCATCGTGGGGAGGGCAGAGCCAGCAGAGCTGGTAATCAGGGCACGGGGAAGGGATAAAACCAACAGCTGCAGCAATTGCGGCAGTGTGGAAGGGTCAAGCCCCCCAAAAGGCAAATTGAACTGCTGAAAAAGCACTTTGCATCCCGAGCAGACATGCAGGGTTAGAGCTCCCCGGCAGCTCAGTGCAATACGGTACCTGCAACTGGAACATCCCAGGGTGGTGCATAAAGGGGAAAAAAAAACAAAGGAAAATCAAGACAGTGCAATTTTGCTCTTTTTATAACCCCTGGAAGGAAAAGCAGACGGCTCGCAGCAGGTAAGAGAAGGGTGAACTACTGGCCCTGCCCCACATGCTCCCCGTGCCACAGCGTGGGGCCGGCTCGAGGAGGAGGCTGATGGCACCGTTGGTCCTTCACTTGCTGGCAGAGTGGTTTTGGGTTGGAGGGACAGGATGAGCCCCGTGTTGCTCACTGAGCACGGGTGAAATTCCGCCCTGTTGGCTCTGATCACATCCCCTTTCCTGCTTCTCTCAGGAACTTTCCCCAAGGAAATTAGCAGGATAAAGCTCCAACCCCAGGTCCTAGCAAGTACCACCATCAGCCACCACCAAGGACAAAGCAAGAGCTGGGCAAGGCACTTGAAAGCAGAAACAAACCATCAGGAACATAATGCAGGAACCCACCTAAAGGCAATTATCACAATTAAAACATAGGATTATTTATATGCTCTCCTTAGTGTAAGCAGCCTCCTGGGAGGAAGCATCGTGGACAGAGGAGCTTGGCATTGGATTGTGCCCGGCTTGCTTGGCAGCCCGGGCTGCCAGCAAGGACACCCACCTTCCAGATGCTGGCTTCCTTCCCGTACACCACGGCCATGTTGCTCACTTTGTTGGACTTGATGAACTGCTTCTCCGTCCTGTTGAGCTCCTCGGACACGAAGCCCATGAAGGAGTTGTCAGGGGTGTGAGCTGCAACACCAAGGGAGAAGGACACATGCTGGCAGGCCAGACCCTGCGCATGGAGCTGCCCAGCTGGCATCACTCAGCGTCCCCATCCAGGGCAGCAGAACCTGGCAAAGGTCGTGCTTCTCCGAGCAGAGCTGGGAGAAGCCCTAAGAAAGTGGTAAAATCAAACCAGCAACAAAGGTAGGGTCGTGCAAGGGAAGTTTCCATCTCTCTGCCTACCAGTCTGGCTATTTAAGTCTCTGTAAAACCACCAAATGGGTTATAACCAGCCAGGATGAAACCTCTGAGTCGCCAAGGGGTCTACAGGCTTGTTTCAGAGCAGGAGGTCTCCCTTCTGTGCCACAGCTCGTCGGACATCGGAGCCGCTGAGCTGCCCCTCGCCTCTAAATCCAGGCTGCCCTTCTGGCCAGAGCAGTGGCAATAAATAAAAGCTTTGCAAACAAAAACAGCCCAAGAGATGCTTTGGGTGCTCATAAGCTCTGCCCGCACCCTGTGGCCGGCCAAGGAGCCTGTTTCCAGCCACCACCATGGCCCCCAGCCCCTTTCTCAGCACCCAGATCACGTCCTTGGGCCAAGAAATCACAGCTGGTCCCTCGGAGCCGTGCCCATGCTGGTCGTGCACTTACGGAACATGGTCATGAACTGGGTGGGCTGCAGGTTCCAGTAGCCCCAGTTGGTGCGGTAGCCGCGCAGCGTGGCGTACTCCTCGTGGTTGTAGGCCGGCTCCGTGCCAAAGGTGTCGATGACCCGAACGCGGCAGCTGCCAGTGGAGAGGGGACCCGCGTTACCTCTGCGGCCACACGTCCCTTCCAGGCAACTCCCTCCCCTAATGACCAGCTTCCCGCTGCAGAGCCTCCATCTCCCCACGGGTTCTGGAAACGATGCATCTCCTGCAGACATGCTAATGCTCTCCCCAACATCCCGGGAATGCTGAGGCAGCCAGTGCTGCCACCAGACCGAGGAGAGAAGGGGAACATCAAGCCAGAGAGGAGAAAAACAAGCCGAACGTGCAAGTAAATGCATTTATAATAAAAGCAATAACGCTGCTTGTCATTTTTCTCTCTAATAAAATTGTGTAGGATAGCAGAGGAGATGGGAGAAAACATAATAAATAGCAGGACTATCAGTGCTAAATTAAATCGCATATTTTCCTGGCTGCTGATATACCAGGGGATGATGACATTTGTCTTGAGGCTGAAGGAGCCAGGGACAGGGCTTTGGTTTTTGAAAGCACCACAGCATCCTCCTGCGATGTGCCAGCCTGTGCCTGCACGTGGCAGACGCTCTTTGGGAGCACGCACGGACCCACAGACACATGCCCAGCGGGCGGTTTCCAACGCAAATTCTGCTAACGAGCTTTTGTCTTAAATAAGCGGCTCACAAGGCAGGAATCTCATGCCATGGCAGCATGGAGGGAGCTCAATGCCAGGACTGAAGAGCTTCAACCAAGCTCGACCCATGTTGGGGACCTGCAGGGATGGGGGTGCAGGTTGTACAACCTGGTGCTGATGGGTTCTGCAGCATCTCTGGGCACTATTTGTCCTTCAAGATCTTTAGCAGTCATGTTGGCTCACTAATGAACAAATCCCACCGAAGGAAAAAGAAGGGGCTCTGCTTACCTGTATTTCTTAAAGGAGAGACCCATGTGCTGCTTCATCTGTTGGAGACCATGGTAGTCGGTGTAAATCAGGTCAAAAGGCAGAGGAATCGTCAAGGGACAGTTCCCCCGTCCCGGAGGCACCCCTAGATTGCTGGTAAGAACCAAGAATGACCAATAAGCTCCCAAACACCATAAAAGCCCTTTCACCAACCCGGCAGGACAAACACCGCTGCCCACAGATGGCTGCCTCTGTGGCAGGAGGACATCCAGGTCCAGAGGTATCACTGCCTCCAAACACATCAGTAAAACACTACCAAAAAAAAAGAAAAAAAAGGGACCTGCTGGAAGCTCTGCACCCTCGATCCGAGCCTTGCAACTGCATTGGTGACTCTTCATCATCCCATAACCACTGGGTGCAAGCGTGGTCCTACCCCATCTCTGCATGCAGATCTTCCCGTCACCAGTCCCTGAATCCCTTTCTGTCCTCCCATCCTTGCAGCTGTGGATGGCTTACCAGAGGGCCCTTCCTCCTCCTACGGGGTCGCTGTGCAAAATTCACTTGTGTCTCCAATATCTTGCACTGTGCCTGGGGCTGAGCCAAGAGGCAGACTGACAGCGGGGTGCTCAGCACCACTGCACTGGTTTTCAGCAGTTCCTTGCAGCAACCCTTCTCGAGCCCTTTTCCCCTGAGCAGCGCACAAAACGCTTTATGGAAATCCAGATAAACTAGATGGACTGCAATCTCCTTATCGGGATCATCAGTTACCCTGCCACCAAGGCAATATGTGATTAATCTGGCGTGATACAAGGCTGGTAAACCTGCGGCACGTCTCGCTCCGTTTTCCATTACCTCTGCGAGCCGATGAAGCCGCCTTTCCAAAGCTCTTCCATTAAGTGTATCACTGATGTCAGCCTGACAGCCCATCTGCTCGTCTGGACTATGTTTCCTCTTCCTCAGAAAAATCCATGACACCTTCCAACTTAAGCAGGTGTCTTAAAAATCCTTGTTACATGTACCTGTGATTTCTGAGCGTGAGTTCACTCAGGAATATAAATGATCCATCCCTCAGTATCAGTGTTCTTGCAATTTTTCCTCTGAGACACTGCAATTCCTCCTCCTGTTTTACTACCCGGCTGCCCACAACAACTGACAGCAACATCCCCCTAGAAAGCCAAGACATGCTCAGATGGTCCATCTGGGCTTTGCCCCACTCCCTCTGTGCAAAAGCCCCATTGTTTTCTTAGCTCTGAATATTTTATCTTTTATTTTGCAAATCTGAGCACAGCACAGCAAAATTTCTCCCTCAGCTCCTGTTTGCTAAGATGTAGCTCTTCTTACATGTCCAGTCTTTTTCCGTTTTCTTCTGGGCTCTTCACCTATCCCTAACATCTATTCGGAAATGGGGATTTATCCCATGCTTCAGTACTGTAGGCACTTTTCCTTTTCTTAGCGATACAAGATCCAGTTAGTTCTTGAGTTTCCAGGTTCCTGGAGCCCTACACTATGCAACTTCTCTTACTGCTTCTCTTCATTCCTCTACATTAGCCCCTGTGAATTTAGGACTCCTCTTTACAGCAATACTGGGATTTTAGTCTGTCATTGAGTGGAACTAGAGCGAGTCTGCAGTCACGGGTCCTTTCTCGGAGAAGCATTTCCAAAAGGTCCTTGCTCAGACCTATGACTATGACATTTCGTCTATCAACTCCACGGCTGTCCAGAGAGGACATCGATGACTTTTTCTACCTGAGCAGCAGCCCAGCTATACCATTATGAGATGCATTTGTTCTCCATCTCTCCCTGGACTTCTCTAACACCATGAGGTGACAAAAACATTTCAGATGTGACCAGTATGACTAGTTGGCCATTTTAGACATGATATAGGGCTCTTGGTCTGCTCCTGGCCGTATCTCCCTCTTCTTCTGAAGCAGCCTGCAGATCCTTAAGTGCTGGGCACTAAGACTGCAGTTGGCCTGGTGCACAGAAGATGATCCTTCTTCTTCCAGCCTTATTCCAACCTGAGAGCCAGGCAAACCAGTGAAGAGCCATCCTGAAGTCATGGACACAACCACACCAAGCAACTCCTGCGAGCGAATAAAAGTGGAACCATATAACTCACCACTGCCAGGAAAAAACACAGATTTTCAATTTAAGGCAAAGAGCAGCTTTTGCAGCCGCTTCACTGCTCTTGTCACAAAGAATATAAGCATCAGCTCAGGGCAGACCAGGCAGGGTCAGCCGCAGGCGAAACCAGCTGCAGTTTTATCACTTTTATGGGCAATTTTACACGAAGCGGTTGATTAGGAAGATGACAAGAATAGAACAGCTCTCACCTCCAGGAGCATCACAGTAAGGCAAATAGAGGAACAAGAATTCCCAACCCTCCTTGGGAAGCCGAAGGGGTTGTTGTGAAGGGATATGTCCCCATAGCGCCAAGGAGGAGATGGTGCCTGGTGTTTTGGAGGCAGCCTTGGAGGCTCCTCCTCATGTTCTTGACATGCCAGTCACGGTCACAAGGGGATGCAGGTTCAAAGCTTGGCTTTGCCGTGCCCTTGTTGCGTGACCAGGTAAATCTCTGCCATTCTTCCTCGGCCATGCCCGATTAATGCAGAGCCCTTGGCTGCGCTCAGATGAGCGAATACGACAGGGCCTTGGTGTCTTCTAAACACAAAGAACAGGAAGCAGCCCCCGGCATCACCCAAGAACCCTGTGCTCCAGAAACATGGTGATGTTTCAGAGAGGGATATTACAATTTTATAATAATGCTGGATATTAAAAGGTAAGCCCGGGGAACCCCTGCTCTGAGCTGTGGTGCAGCAGGGGGCTCTGGGCATCACAGGTTCATTGCCACGCTCTGCCACGCGTCCTCTCTGCTGCCATTTGGTACTTGTCAGGTCAACCTATAGCCCCAGCACCCAACTTGCAAGGAATCAAACTACAGGAATAAATCTAAAGATAACACTGGGGCCTTTGAAGCAACACATCCCTCAATATTTATCCCCTCCATCCTTCCTAAACACTCTATTAACTACTAATTTTAATATTCCAATCATATAAATCCTGATGGTACCTTCTAGGTGAGGGATTTTTTTTTCCCATTCCTCTTTATTTAAACATTCTTTATTCACGCTTTCATCATTTGCCGGTTAAGTCAACTAATTTTCTACTAAACCCAATTTCACTCATGGCTGCAGTGAAATTTTCCTGATTTTTTCTCGTGCCATGTACTATTAATGGCGCTTGAAATTATGCAAATAAAATTGATGAGCGCAAATGCCTTTTTCGCAGCGAGCTTAGCCAAGAGATTTGTTTTGAACAACAGTTGATCCCAGCATCAGCTCTGAAAAGAAAACAGCCCAAGCATCTTCCCTGAGAGACGAGCGGAGCCTGGCGATGGGCTCGTGTCCCACGCAGGAGCCCTGGAAGCGCCTCGGTTCCAACCCGAGGGCCGAGATCAGACCAACGACGTTGCTTAAACTCGACTCTTGCTCCTGCTGGTGATATCGCAGCCGCAGCGGTGCTGGCTGCCGTTCTCCCCTCCAAGGAAGCCAGCAAAACCTCTGCTTCCCCACAGCACCGGCCCATCCCGCGCCGCGCTCCGCCAGCTGCCTTCACCAGCTGTGCCTACTCCAGAATAAATCTGCAGCAGCTCCTTGTCCTCCTGTTTTCCCCTCGTAGGTACTTTAATCAACCAAGGGACCCATTCCCTTCCTGAGCTTGGAGAAGGCTCTCTGCATTCAGATGACTGCAGGGTTATTGCTACATCCTGTTGACCTATTTTCAAATTAACCCAACCTTTCCTTCCAAGTTATTCCTCCCCAGGCTGGAAAAATCCAGCACTAAATTGAGCTCACGGGAACCTGCTGACAACTGGGGCCAATATCCTAGGTGGGATCTAATAGCATCTCTGCCGCCCGCCTCTGCTGTCAGCAGCAAGGAACAGAGCAGGAGAAGGGCTTTGCAGTGAGCCTGCAAAAGCAGACATCTTCCTCTTGGCAATAAAAATAAAATAAAATAAAATAAAATAAAATAAAATAAAATAAAATAAAATAAAATAAAATAAAATAAAATAAAATAAAATAAAATAAAATAAAATAAAATAAAATAAAATAAAATAAAATAAAATGCTGTCTAGTCGTGCCTGCTAATGCCATGGACATGGACCACGCCAGCCGGGCATGAGCAGCACGTTCATGGAACCAAAAACCTGGCACACAAGCGAGCAGGCTCAGACTGGGAGATTTTTCACGGTCGTCTGCAGTTGAAGAGTCTCCTCTGCAGACGCATCTGCTCCCAAACTTCCTCAGCTCAGCCCAGATACTTTGGATGCCAGTCATGGGAGGAGCCTGCAAGACGAGTAGCCCTTCTGCATGGCCTTGGAGCCCAGCTCTCCTTCTTGCCATGTTCCTGCTGTTCCCCCAAGCCCAGCAGAGCCTCATGAGACCCCTGCAGGTACCCTTGGACTTGCTCTGAGCCTGGAGATGAGCCACAAGGAGCTGAGCAGGACACTCACGTCCAGAGGCAGAGTGCAACCCTCCAGAATCCATCTCCATGAGTCATCATTGAGCTCCAAATTAAATGTGCTTCCTCCAGAAATGCAATTCAACAGCTCAGAAATTCCTGTTCATTTATGTGCCTTCTTCCTTGCAGCATAGCCATGGGACTCTTGTTTTGCCCTAGCCAGCTCTCCGTTTCCGAGCCCACTGGACCTGGCTGCAGGAGACCAGGAGGAGCAAAGGGGCTCGACCCCGCACTCCAGCGAAGGGCAGTGATTAGCAGCGCTCTGTCCCGCACGTGGCTGGAACCAGCAGCTCCTTCTGCTCAGAAGCTGGGCAAATATCGAAGCACCTTCCTTTGGGCTAGTCCTACTGTCGGCAGAAGCTGCATGTGGCCCCAGCTGTGCTGAGCTCTCCATAACACCTGGAGCTACTTGGAAGACAGGGATATTTTCAGCCAAATCTTCAGAAGGTGCAAGGAGAACTAAGCGGATTTCCACCAGCTAACATCCTGGACCCCACTGCCTGAGATATTTCCAGGGAAAATGTGTCCTGATTAAATACAAAACGGAGCAAACAGTTGCATGGACATCCGTCTGCGCTAGCAGAGCCCAGCCTGCCCGGAGCACGTCAGGAACTGCCCTGCCAACTGCAGAGTAAAAGCCGGAGCCTGGGAATCTGGGCTCTGCTTTTCCCATGAACAGATGCAAGGCAGAGATGACTTTTATCTGCCAGAAAATAATTAGAAATGCCTTCATCTGGACATTGTGTTTCCATTTGAATGGCTCTTTGTTTAGTACACGGACACCACGGTGGCTGCGGAAACCTCAGGAAAACAGCAGCTATAATTAAGTACGTGCCAGAGCTGCAACGGGAACTCCAGCAGTGGCAGCGTTCGCTGGGAAGCTCCGGCATCTCTTTCATCTGGAGGTGCTCTGTGTCACTGTGTCCCCCACGGCAGACCTGGCTCTGTGTCACTGTGTCCCATGGCGGACCTGTCTCTGTGTCACTGTGTGTCCCAAGGCAGACCTGGCTCTGTGTCACTGTGTGTCCCACTGTGGACCTGGCTCTGTGTCACTGTGTCCCACGGCGGACCTGGCTCTGTGTCACTGCGTGTCCCAAGGCAGACCTGGCTCTGTGTCACTGTGTGTCCCACTGTGGACCTGGCTCTGTGTCACTGTGTGTCCCACCGCGGAGCTGGCTCGGCCATGCAGCCTCCGGCTCCTGCACTGTGCACTGGCCACTGCGAAAGGACAACGTTGCAAGCACCCAGCAGGTGAAGAGCTGCAAGGAGGGGATGCAGGAGGCTGCTTAAAATCCACTGCCTCGTGCAGGGCTCATACTGCGAGTCCTGAGCTCGACGCTGAAGCGGGGAAGCTCTGAGAGCGCATTGCAGAGCCCTGAGCCTGCAGGGCATCACCTCCCTTCAACCTTCTCTCCTTCCTAATGACCAGTTACTTTCAAAGGGGCAGTTTCCAAAGTCCCCGGGATCAACATCCTTGGCACGGTAGCAGCTTGAGGGGTTGCACCCCCAGCCTCCTGCCAGCCTCACAAAACCAGCTTGAGATGCTGAGTCTGAGCCAGGCCCCGCCGCTCCCCACAGCACTTGTCCTTGGAGGAAGGAGGCGACGCAGAGGAAGGCCGGGCGCCCACGCACATCCTTCCCGCCGGGGAGCCCTCGGCGCCCGGCCGGATGCTCCGTGCCAGTGCGAGCGTCTTCCAGCTCCCGGGCAACATCAGGGACCTCCAGCAAGGAGCCAGTCCATGCATCCGAAGCCGGCAGGGTCCTGTCCTCCCAGTTTCAAGGTTGGACTAGAAACGTTGCCTTCTCCCCTGCGCGCCAGGCGTGGCGTTTGCAAGACGGCTGCTAACTGATAGGTTCGGCTCGAGGCCATTGCTGCAAACTGCGGCGGGTATTAAAGTACAGCTAATACATGCCCTGCGAGGCTCTGCATCGGTCACCAGCAAAACGAGTGTTTCACCATTTGCCCATCAAGATGCATCAGCAAATTCACTGAGAAATGCAAAAGAGGACAACTCCCAGCAGATAGTTCAACTAAAAAAGTAGCCACCTCCAAAAGGAGACAGCAGCACAATTCACAGGTTTTGAAGCTCCCGAGGGGAGGAAACATAAGCTACATTTGTCATCTTGCTTGTAATTCCCTAACCCTTGCAGTTCACTAGGGAGTAGAGCTTTTGAAATACAAGGTACGGTCAACTCAGAAGCATCTTCCCTCTGGGCGGGCCAGGCAGATGGCAGATGCGAAGGGGAAACACAGAGAGGTCCAAGGATGTGGTCTGTGGCACAGTCAGGAATGCAATTGCCTCTCCTGGTTCCCAGCTCTCGAGTGACTGCGTGATCTCTCCAGCACGAAAGGACAAGTGTTTTGAAGTCCTGCAGCCCCATTTTGACCTCCTTGTGTAAAGTCAAGGCTGAGCTCAGTGGATCCCTTCCTCAGACCTCCTAGGGGCCCCAGCCACTTGACAAGCTGTAGAGCAAGTCTGCAAATACTCAGAGCTCCTTATGTTCACCCAAAATAAGCACTCATCCACAAAACCACCTGGGAAAGCATAGTTTAACACCCTGTTGTTCACCATGTGCAATTTGCTACGTGCTCCTCTCCCAGCTACAGCGTTATCCTTCAGGGACAGATGCAACAAGACATGATTTTGGCTGACCAGCACACGCCGTCAAACTCCAGAACCCACAACCACACGTGTAGACTCTCCCTTTTCACTTCCAACCTAGTAGAGCTCCTGTCAAGCACCCAGCATGGAGCAGAACCTCTAGCTACCACCTTCTTGGGTCACATACCCAAGTGTTATCCTACTGGCCTGCATGATCCCATTTGGACTCGATGATCTTGAAGGTCTTTTCCAATCATAAAAATTCTATGATCCCCAGCATTTCAGACCCAATCCTGAGCAGTGCCTCCAGGCATTGCTGCATTACGATCAATATACACACTACTAATGAACAGCTCTTAGGCAACTATTGGCTGAAGTGTAGACACGCAAACCTTTTAGTGATCCTTTGCCAATGATCAATAAGCATATAAAAATCAGTTCAGAAATTTGGAGAGACAAAAATCAAGTCAGGAGAAAGGCTATTCTGTGTTGAATAATTTATGGTACCCGGTCTTCCTGCCACGAAGGCCATGCTGAGTGGGAGAACTTGCAGCTTCAAGCCCTGGAAGGAGGAGGAAACTGCCAAAGAGAAACCAAAAATGGATCCAACACTTGGCATTTCCAGGGTAAAATATCTCCAAATCTCAGTTGATTATTACTAGGCTGCAACAAGCCCCAGGTGAACCCCAAGCCCTCTGCGAGAGTTGATGATGTTCAAGAGGCTTCATCCAAGAGACACTGATGCCAACATTCCTGTTTCTCCCAGCACTGCCTGTGGCACAGACCTCGTTAGTTAAGTCCTTATAGAGACATCTGCAGGTGTGGATGGACAAATTTAGCCCTGGGCTGCCATATGTATTTCCCACCTGGGCTGGAGGGTGTTTTCTTTCCTGTGCCCAAGAAGGAAGGGGCCACAGGACACCAGATCCCATCCCTGTATGCTCCCAGGACTCTTCCTGGAGCAACGCACCCAACCCGCCTTGGCATCCTCAGCATCCCTGAGCCCTCCCAGCCCAAAGCCATGTCAATGAGGAAAGTTGCCCAACAGGCGGGAATTAATTATGCAAGATTAACTATTAGCACAGCTCATTATTAATCAGCGCTGTTCCGGGAAGCCTCCCGCTTGCCTGCAGTGGCGGAATGACCGATTTCCACACTCCTCCGAGCCAGCTTCCTGCCACCACTGAGCGGCCACTGCGAGGCTTGTCATTAAAAGACACCCACGAGGGCCACACAGGAGCAACAGGACCTCCCAGATGCTCCATCCTCCTTTCACCCTGGGAACCTGGGCATCCTTTCGGCCATCAGCTCGACTGCGCCTGCCTCCTGGGGAAGCTGCTGCGCGCTGCATCAGGCCCGGGATTATTTTGAGTTAATTATTCAGGAGATAATTCTGCTCATTAATCACAAATGCTGCTGGGGCTGGGCTGGGTTTTGTGCCTTGTTTTTTGCCCAGATTGTTCTTTTTCCCTTCCCTTCATGGCACAGCTCAATGTACATCTCGTTATTCCTTTGCACTGCCGTGTGGCTCTTGGACAGGGTCCCCTTGGTGGCCACACTCCCTCGCGTGGGTTATTCCGGGCAGCCTGCTGAGGCAGGGAGGGAGGAAGGAAGGAAGGAAGGAGCAGAGTCACCTCTCAAACAGCACCAGCAAAGCCCTGGGGCCCCACAGCACCTGCATCCTGCATCCCCCAGCCTGCAGGGACCGTCCCCAGCAACGGAGGGAGGGAAGGGGCTGCTCCCGTGACCAAGCCCTGCCAGGAGTCGCCACGCGCTGTCCGATGGTCAAGGGGCACCCACCTCTGCAGCTCCTTGAGGGAGACGGTGACCCGCAGGCTGTGTCCCAGGAGGAAGAGGGCAGCCAGGATGTCGGCCCACTGCACCATCTCCCCCAGCGGGCCCCCCTTCAGCACCCGTGGGCTGAAAACGTCCCCCGACTCCTCCGTCAGGAAGCCGATGTGGATCAGGATCTGTTGGGACAAGGAGAGGCGATGACGCACAGACTGTGAGCACAGGGACAAACATGCCCCGATTCCTTCCCTGCTCCTTTTGCGGGCCTTAATACCCGAGGTGTGAAGCCCATGTCTCAGCAGCCAACACTCCCAATTCAGTGGCCACCAGTCCCCACTGCCCACAGGCCTATTTGCCCCAAGTCCATCAGGGCCTGGCTCACGGATGCACACAGGGTGATGCTGTGGGAAGGCGTACAAAGACCCAGGCAAAAAATGCAAAGATTTATCTCATTTGTAGAGAGCATCATACGTGTTTCTGGTCCCGCTGCCGGCCCTCCAGTTTCTGCTCCAGGCGCCGGGCCGCCCACAGCCACTGCTGGGCCAGGTGCCGGATCCTCTTCTTCATGAAGATGAGCGACTCCTTGCCCGTGCCTACCAGCTCCAGGAGCTGGGTGAGGTCGCTCCGAAAAGCTGCCTAGGGAAGAGAGCGGTTTTGCTGTTCCAGCGGAGGGAAAGCAGCTGTGAGAGGAGCCTGGGGACTCAAGAGCACCCAGGAGGTTTGCTGTCCCCAAGCATCTGCTGCACAAGGAGTCCCTGGCGTGGAAGGCTCTCTGCAGCCTTCGGAGCTGCCGAGTACCAGCTGGTGGCTGCTGTGAGGTTCCCTTTGGAAAATCCAGGACAGGAGAGCAGGCAGAAGAGGAGGGAATTAAGGGGGTATTTTGCCTTTCCCACTGTCTCTTCTCTCAGCTCCCAAACTGGTAGGCACAGAAAACTACTCAAAAAGGACCTTGAATTATAAACGAAAGCCCATCTTGGGGGGATGCGCTGGCACAGCTGACCCAAACCAAGCGGAGCAGCCCATAACACATAGCCCATTGCACGAAATCCAAATCCCACAAAGCCAACCTAACACCTGGCACACGGCACCTGCCACCCTTTCCGAACCACAGCCTGAAACCAAAGCTCCTCCACTTAATGCATCAGATTCCCAGGGCCCTGTTGCATGTGATGACTCTGGCAAAACCCCAGATGTGAGGGACAATTCACATGGTGCCTTCGGCTCCATCTCGGAGGACAAATGTCTTTGGGAGCACTTGTCCCGCTGACCCTCCAAACCCACTTCACGCTGGGCAGGATATGAGCCACCACGGCCTTACCTGGCCCCTGGGCAGCGGTGCGGGCGAAGGCAAAGCCGCCGTCTGGTTTCTCCAGGGCAGGGGAGGGCAGAACCACTCGACTTCACTGAGGTAGATGAGGAAGGAACACTCTGTACCATCCACACCAAAAAACGCATAGCAGGGGTCAGAGGTCCACCTGGCCCTCATCCACTGCAAGGGAGGCAAAGCAACCCGTCAGGCTCCCACTCCCACCAGGATGCTCTCAATGCCATTGCGGGAAACCTTCTCTTTAGCTTGGCCAAGAAAGGAGCCAACCTGCTGCTTTCACAGCCCTGGGCACAACAGGGTTCCCTGGGATGATTTCCCTGGAGGAGAAGAGCCAGCGACCACATCACCAATCTATCATTCCCTGGAAGGGCTTTCGGCGGCCTCTAATTCAACTACAAAAACAAATCTACTCAGGAGACAGGTTGCTGTGCCCAATATGTAAAACGCACCAATCACCCAGACAGGAGATCGAATTACAGCCTTCCACAATTAAATTACCCTCCGAATTTACTCGGATCCTGGAAGGAAAGAATGCCTGGTGCTAAGGGAAGACGAGAACACAACCCCTGGTTGTTTTTTAATAAACCTTTCAGTATCTTTTTGGGGAGACTCAGCCCTACAGAAATCTAAGCTGAGTTTGATGCTGGATGCTGGGAAGGGAGATGGTTTTAATTAGTGCATATAAATACGCTCTCTGGCAAAGCAAACATGCCCCAGACCAAACAGCGTCTTGCATTCAAGTGCAAAGGCAGGCGGGCAGGACAAGATCCTTGTCACCTGAACAAGCTGCTCTTCTGTACATGGCTGACACTATTCCTCGGAGACTAGATAATGCTCTGAGTATTTAAAGATGTGACAGTGCTTTCTGCTCGTTGCGCTTCTGTCATCAAACAAGGAAAATGCAGGCAGCAAGGTCTACCAGCAGAGGGGATCTCCTGGAGCTGCCATCACGGCTGCCTGGAAGCCCTAATTCCTCTGCCCTTCTCCCAGAGGGACCGGCCCGTGCTGAGACGGGCACCCACCCCAACTCACCTCCACTTTGCCAGCACAGTCAGGGTACTTGGGGTCCCTGGGCACCTCGCACTGGTCTCTCCTGCTGTCCATCACTGTAGAAAGAGAATTTGGGCAGAAGAGGGCCATGCCATGCCGGCAGTGAGGTGATGGAACAGGGTTGATGGTCCCTGCATGCAGCCGGCTCTGCTCCCGCAGGCTCCCACCTGGCAGCACTCACCCTGGGCAGTGCAGCCAAGTGAGTCACACAGTCTCATGGTCCTACATGCACACACAGAGATAAGTTTACATATTTTTGCTGCTCTCAGCCTAAATTTCTGGATCTGATCTAGGCCACCCAAACTGCAGTGGTTCGGGGACCACGCTGCCCTTCCAGCACTGCCAGGAATGGAAGAGAAGGTGTCCCAGGCCTGGAGCTGAGCGCCGAGCTCCAGATCCAAACTGCCAAGTCTTTCCATCCCAGGTGATGGCATGACTCCTCACCCCAAGGTGGGAAGGCAAGTAGGCAGCCCACCATGAGAAGACTGGCTCAACAAAGTGCTGTGTTTAATTTCACACGTCTTGTTCCTCTGCACATTGATTCCCCAAGCTCTCAATTTGGCCTGGCCAAGTAAGGTAACACTTTAAGGAGGAAGTTATGGGTGCCAGCAACCACCGAGTGTGCTGTCTTATCCAGTCTCCTTCTTCCAGCCCTCCTGGCTGTAATGGCAAGATGTCCCAGATGCCTCCAAGATGGGCCCAGCCCAAACTCAGGGCCTCCTCTCCCTTGAAGAGATGCTTCCAGCATGCTGAGCTTGACGAATTACAGATGGTGAACATGTCCTGCATTGGCATGGGAGGTAACTTTCAGCCACTGCTCCCTTGGCCCAAGCATAGGCAGACATCTGTTATTAGAGTCAAAGGCTGAACACAGGAAAATGGGTCAGGGCATGACAAGAGGCTCCATGTGCTCTAACACTGTGCTGCCGATCATGCAACTATTTATGCTGTTAACATGAAGGATACTCTCTTCTGCTCCTTTGCGCTGGGAAATGGTTCTTCATAATAGAGGTGGACATTAAATATTGATACCAGGAAAGGAATCTACTGCCTAGCCCAGATCTCCCCCGATAGCAAAGAGGACAAAAAGGCTCTCTGGAACATTATCTGTGGCCATAGGAAGAAAAACTAACAAGGAGCTGAATATTTCATACCCCAGGGGCTGTCTGAGTGCCAATTGAGGAAGTCAGTCATAAAATACTTTCATCTGCTGCACCAATCTTCAGCATTTTACCTTTATACATTTGCTGTTTCCAAGACCCTAGATTTGACCCAGTGACCCAGTGAGGTAAAGACAAGAGGACAGCACAGCGAGGCTTTGTCATGGAGCACAGAAAACGGAAAAGGGAAATGTCTTGCAAAGACATCAGACCATCCCTCTCCTTGATGGTAGGACTAGTGATGTACCTGTTGGGAAACTGAATACAGGAAGCAATGGGACTCGCCCAAGGCCATCTCATGAGACAGTCTAGTTATTAGCAAAGTAATATCATGCCAGAGCAGTATCTGTCGAACAACAGACATACAAAAACCATCTCAAGTAAAGTACAACCTTATCCAAAACACATTCACTCCCCGCCAAAGCATGACACTGGCTTGTGGATCAACATTCCTAAATTGCTGATTAGCAGAAAACAAGGAAGCCCCACCAGGATCATGATCTCTCTCTATTTCTCCATCATTTTTATTCTTTCTCAACAGACAAAACAAGTTTTGGGCCCACTCCATAGAGTTAGATACAGAAAGTCCTAAGAGCTCTGCCAAAGAGCGTGAGGGGTCCTACTTACTTCTTTAGACAAGTAGGTAACCTCAGATCAGCATCCTTGCCCATGTTTTTTACCTGGCCTTCTGTGGCAGGCTTGACTAGATTCCCTATTGCACCATACATATTTTGGAGCATGTGGCTGTGACCAGGGCACTGGTGATGGGGACCTCCTTGCACACTTACTTTTTCCGTTCATGAGGCTGTTCCGGAGAATCTGATCTACTTTTATTGCAATGTCTGAGACATTTTGAGCTATAGCTTGAATCCTCTCCATCAAACCAGCTGCTGGCTGGAACCTGGAAATAAAACAAAAAGACCGTGAAAACACAATGTCTTCTTGTCACAGAATCCCTTTTTGTTATATAGAGCCAGGAGGGCTGCCTGCTTCACACAGCAATCTTTCTTCCCTTGCAAGCTGTTGGCAGGTAGAGCTTAGCCCCAGGATGTAAAACAGAAACACATCTTCCACTGCGGGTCAGGTAAAGAGCTCACTGGCTTTAAAGAGTTTTAACTAAAACTACATAATCAATTCTCTACCATTTTGTGCTGTGCACTGATGAATACAGACACATCTGAGGGTTTTACAAAGGAAAAGGAAATGTGCCTGCACCTTTGTTTTATTTCAAATATGCCTGAAGATATTTTACTGAGATTGTTGATCTCGTAGCATATGTAAGAAGCCATGGGAGAGGAGAGGGGAAGGAATAAGGACAAAAAAAATCCTGAAAAAGAAAGGTGGACTGGGAAGCTCGTAGGCCTGAGCAGCGACAGACAACCCCAGTCCCAAGGGGCACAAAGAAGGCCTGACCCCTCTGTCCAATCCCCATGGATTTAGACCAGCAGATTTCCACATCCAGCAGTGATTCACAGCCAGCTGGAGCGGGCACGGCCCTGCCAAGGTGAAGGCACAAGGTAACCCCGCTGTGTTACATATATGGGACCTCGTTGCTCGGGAGTTTAGCACTGCCGGATTACATTGAATGTGCAAACTATCTGGCCCACAAAAGAGACAGCCTGGCTGCCTCCGTGAAGAGGAGGGCAGTGATGGTGCCTTCACCGGTTGCATTTCCCATGTAATCATGGAGGGGCCGCCGTCTCATAGCGCGCAAGACGGGCTGGGGTTGGGGAGCTCCACACACCCCTCTCCAACCGAGCCCCGAGCTCGGTTACCGCTGCAAATAACTTCCCTCTCTGCAGCCTCTGGGTCATAAGCGTTTTCTCCGGCTGCCGAGATCATTAAAATACACAGAAGTGTCATAAGCAGTGAGCAAATCCAAAGGGGCTACCTGGAATACTCCTGGCACCACAATATTTGCTGCTTTCAGGCCCTTCCCACAGAAGTTTTATGTTGGTTCTCTAGCAGATCAGCAAACCCGAAGGCTGGGATTTAAAGCTCCTCTCTCCTCATGGCTAAAAAAACCCCCAAGTTTTATGAACCGATACTGCTTCTGCTGTTGATTTAAAGTCCGTTCTGTAGCAGCAAGCAGCTCACATTTTTCCTTCTGGCATGGTTTATGACCGCCAATACTGAACCTTCATATCTCCACAGGGGACCACATATCCCAGGCTTTTAAGAAATAATAATTAAATGTAGAGGACACCATTGCCCCCAAGTAGCTTTCAACCTTTCGCAGAAAATAAACCCCAAATAACCTGCCAGCTGTTTACTGCCAAAACTGGGAGGCCCGGTAAGATACGGAGACAAAAAACTCCTGTGATGTGGGCTGCTTGCAGCACGGCTACAAGGAGGTAAAATGCTCCTGTTCTGAGGGCTGATGTCTCAAAATGTCTCAAAACTCCAGTTTTGGTTTGCAACCCTTTCTTTCCCATAAGAAAGCAGCAATCAGATCACGCAGGTGATACACATGCACTCGGAAAATCAGGAAGAGCCAAGATGACCAGTTTTGTAAGAAATATCACAAGAATTCATTGAATTTAACAGGCTAACCGCCAGCAACACATGGCTAACACATTGTGGAGATGCTCCTCTAGTTCTTCTACCGCTCGTGGTGTGGAGATGACACTGGATGCACTTGCAATATCCCTGCTCCACTTTCCAAAGCTTCTGGATCTGCCTGTGACTCAACATTTGCCTGCCCAGGCCCGAGCCAGCCCTTGCAGCCAGGCAATTGCCCCAAATCCAAAGGCTACCTTGGCCTCCACCTCATCGCCAATGGCTTTTGGGGCAAGCTCAGCTAGGGCCAAGAACCAGCACATGCTGGTGACACAGGCAGCATCAAGACAGGCGTCTCCGATCGTGTCACCGGGCAGCCGGAGTGCGGCTCGAGCACGCGTCGTTTGTGGCATTAAAGAGATGACAAGAAGGCTAAGCAAAAGCTACCGAAACTATCATTAAAATGATTTGTCACCTGAGCAGAGGACAGGAAAATAAGATATTTAAGGCAAAACCTCAAATGCAGAAAGGTTTTCTGCAGCTCATCACAATCCAATGCCCTATCCTTAGTAACTGGAGATGCGGGAAAGGACAAGCTAAGTGGCTTATTCCAGCAAATGACAGCTAAGCAGAATGAAAATATTTCAGTACCCTTGTTTGTTACCCAAAAATGGGAATGAGATCATCAACTGTGGATCCAGCACAAAAATCAGCCCATGCAGGGGATCAGAGCAAAGCTGCAGCTTCATTAAACCACACTTAAGGCGAGGGCAGCTGCTGGAGCTAAACACTGGCATCCTCTGCACGCCGCCCGTGCAGAAAAGCTTCATCCTGACCTCGCTGGAACACCGACATCACCAAAAGAGCAGCTTGATTCCAAGCACAAGCATCAGCAACCCGTTCCAGTCCCTCACTGCCACTGTTTGATTTTTAATTTTTCTACTGTGACACCATAAATGCCACCAAAATAGGTTGGCCCTGTGCCAGCTATTGAAACTAGAGCAAATTGCTATAGGTTTCCCAGAACAAATTTTTCCCCAGGACCTTAAAACCGTTTACTACAGCAAATATAGCACTTTTACTTCTAACCATCAATATTGATTTCATCTTTATTATTTTCAGATTTATATTTCCCCATGATGATTAAGATTCAGATCACAGTGCAACTTATAATGCACCATATACTGTATTCATCTTGTTTCAAAAACTGCTATTAAGATATATCTTTCCCCACTGGCAGATCATTTGGCACATAATATAGCTGGAGGTTGAGTTTTCTTTTACTTTTTTTCTGCATTAATTTGGTTCCCTTCACTTTGTCTCATGTCCCCAGCCCTGCAGCAGCAGCTCGGATCCAGCCTGTTTATCCCTTTACAAGACACTGTATTTTTATTGCCTTTTAGAAAAGGGGCATTATGAAAAGATGAATCTCTTTCTATTTGTGTGTTGTCTTCATAATACAAGCCCTAAACATATTTGCTTGCTCATCCTATATTTCTTGCTATTAACTGCTGAAAGCTGTGACTGGGGAGAGACTGATACAGATGGAGAAAAGCAGATGTTTTGAAGATAATGCATCACAAATGCATTGCTTGCACAGAGCCGCTTCCCAAGTGATTTCAACTTTCTCACAGTGATGTCTGTGCTGCCGTTTGCCTCTTTAAAGGTTTTTGTGTCCCAAGGATGAAGAGCAGGGACCACCGTGGAGGTGCCCTGATTCCCTGTGCTCCAGAGCTGGCATCCAAGGTGGTGCTACCAGATAAGCCTTCCCAAAAAGGGCCGGTCCCATCCCGCAGCTCCTGCCGGGGCAGGGGCCAGGTTACTCACACAAAGGGCATGGGGCTCTGCTTGCCCCATCATGCCATGACACCAAAGCAGGAGGGTGAGCAGCAAGAAGGCACTGGGTCCTGGGGGAGACCAGGAGCTGGGAAATGAAAAAGGCCACATGGAGCTCTGGAAAGATGGGGCAATTAAGAGCTTTGCTTCTCAGATAGAAAAGAACCAGGGTGGATCTCATCAAGGCAAAGCTTTCCTGGGATCCCCATCCTTCTGCCTGGCTCATTGCACCCCTCCAGGCTTGCACACACCAGGGAAAGGAGAAATTGTCCTTGCACTCCTTGCATCCCAGCACCGAGGAAGAGCAGGGACCCTGGAGCACAAGGGCAGGAGGAGAAGCCCCGGGACCCTCAAGGGCTGCAGTCAGCACTCAATCAGGTTACAGCCCTCATCCCCCTGGGAAACCCCAGGGATGGGTGCAGGAGATAGAGCAGCAAGCACCCCATTCCTGAAGATCAGCTGCACATTTTGCATTCATTTGACTTATAACCCTGCTTTAATCCTCAAACTGCAGTGCTGGAGCTATTGGCCTAAGCCTGGATAAACAAGTGTTTGCTTATTTATTTTGCAGGAGGCCAACCAGGAGCAAGGCAAACAGCGAGCCCAGAGCAGGGTGCCGGCCGCCCAGGGACAGTGAAGCACCCCAAAGCCCTGGGTGCTATAACCTCCATCCAAACTCATAGCAACATCACAAAGAAAAGGAGGGGAAAGCATAGACACAGTGGGGCAGCTGCACAAGCCCTCACTGCAAATCACCTCCAATACGGGAGAAAACGGTGGCAAAACCTTGGGGCTGAGGCTCTGGGGGCAGAACACACTCCCTGCTCGACTGTGTCTCCCCAGCATGGACTCGATCACGGCATTTAGTCCCTCCAGGCCTCAGCTTCCCAGTACTAAAGCACAGATAGCGACGCTCTGTCTGCCACGTCCATCAGACCCACACTGGAAAAGGCTCTTTCAACCAGCAAGTGCTTTTATGCTCCACAGGAAGCTCCGGCCAATTTCATATAAAAAATATCACAAAACGGTCTATGCTTCAAATATAATTTCTGGTATTGCTATATTCTGCAATCTTTCCTATTATATCTCAGCGCTGAGACAAACAGCTCAATCTCTTCTCCATGAATATTTGAATAAAGACCTGACTTTGCTCCGGCAGTGGCTGCACTCATGCTGAATTCATATTGGGCAAAGATCCCAGAAAACACATCTCAGGACGGGCGCCTTCCCTGCAAACTCATTTTAAGCACATATCGGGTGGTGCATGGGCAGAGCCATTCCCAAGCTTCCCCAATGTTAGGAGTTACTTCCAGCAAATTAGAGGAAGAAAACGACAGCATGTAACTGAGCCAAGCTGCTCAAGTGACAGATCGCATAATAAATACCAGGGTGTTTTACTCAAGTAGTTCAATTTTAATTTCAATTTACATTGGGCAAAGTTTCTCACACAAAGTGTATTTACAGCATCAAACCCTTAGCCAGCAGAAAGTCAGTGGCTGCAGGAAAACTCTGCCATTTCAGCAAGTTGGCAATAAATTTTGAGGAAAAATAAGATCTCTTCAGGAAAGCATTGACCAATTTTCCAATACAAGTCAATTCCAATTCAAGTTCATTATGGACCCATAACAAATGGCTCACAAGTACCCAGCACAGTAAATGATTTGCCAACAATACATAATATGGTTAATTAAAATATTTTACAAACGCTATAAACTCCTCAGAGCTCCTCTGAAGCCGAATATGAAGCTGGAGGCAAAGCTAAGGCCAAGCCTCCATCTTCCTGCAACTGGAAGAGCAGGACGGAACATCGAGACCAGGCATCTGCAAATTTGATCTGTGGGAATAGGAAGGATTATGGACCTGATGGGTATAGGATGCCCTTTGATGTTAATTTTTCCCTCGATTTGTGCATAAATGAGATATTCATTTCCCCTGCTCGGGTCTCCCGATGCCCATGGGTTGCAGGATACACAGTACCAATGTCCCCGTACAGATGCGCTACTCCCCTTGCCAAGGGGGCTTCCTCTTAACCAGCCTAATGTCCCCCCCCATGCCACAGCTCCCAGAGCAGCTTTGGGCACAGGGAAGCTCCTCACCCTGCAGCTTGGACACTGCAGCTGCCCAAGGCAGATCTTCCAGTGCAGCCTGTTGAAGTCACTTCTTGCATTTCTGTAGTGTCCAAGTCCTTGCAGGCAGAGGATGGTGGCCGCGCTTCTGCGGGAGCTGGCGGTGAAGGATGCCGGGGATAGCACGAAGCAGGCGGGGTTTGCAGAACAGCTCCTGGAGGAGGTGGAGACAAAGCCCTCGGGGCCTTAGGTTTCCCTTGGGAGATAAGGGAAGCGGAGCAGCGCTTTGCAAAACCAAGAGCCACCCGCTCGGGTGGGAGCACAGACGGCTGCACCCGCGGCTGTGCAGGGAAGAGGGATGGAGATGGCAGACGTGTTAACCAGAAACACTTGAGAGGGAAAAAAATCCCTTGGGAATTATCCCCCTTTAATTGCATTGCCTTCTACTGACAGCTACCAGGTGGTCACTGAGGGTCCGAGAGGCAAAGGGGGACTAAAGTTTGTGGGAGCTCCGTGGATTTGAACCCAGGACTGTGGCCTGAGCACCCCAAGCAGATGCCACAGGTCAAAGTCCCCTGGTCAAGGGGACCGAGACACCCAGGCCCCCATGTAGTGATCGGCTCCACGGCTCCTGCCAGGACAGTGACTATCACAAAACCAACTGAAATGCAGTGTTTCCTTCCTGAGTGCTCGCTGCTGGTTCACACAAATGCTTTCACATCCACCTCTTAGCTGCTGACGCACAGAAATTACCCTAACCTGAAATTACTGGTTCATTTTCACAAGAAAGGCCAAAAATACCATTAAGTGTGAGGAAGTGCCTTCCAGACACCAGCACTAATGGCCATTGCCACTGCCCTCCGGGGCTGCTGCTGTTCTGCTGGCACCTGCACATCCCCACACAGCCCCATCAGACTAAAACTCCCAGCACCTTCTGTTACAGAAGAGGTAAAATGTATTTTAGAACAGTTAAAATTGCATCACTTAAGGCACAATGAGAGGAGAGGAACAGAAGCCATAGGGAAACACAGGGACCTTGCAGCATTGCGACCTGCTGTGAGAGCTGGCTTAGTGCTGCAGCACAGCAGGGACCGTCACACATCGTGCTGCGGTCACCCCTGCTGCCACCAACCCTCCCGCATGTCCCCTGTGGCTCTGCCAAGCACAGGCTGCCCCAAGGGGTTTTTTGGCATTGCAAAATTTGTCTCAAGTGCTGCCCCTCTTTTATAAAATAAATCTCTGAAGCCACCGTAACTCAGAAGGGCAATTCCAGTTTTCACAGGCCTCAAAGCATCAACAAAATTAGTCTCTGCAAACGCTCACAGCCTCACTGAGCAAAGGGAAACATCTCTTTAGTAAATCAGCATTTGGGATTTGAGGGCCTGGTGACATTTCTCAAGGCAGTAACGTGAGAGGGATACGGGATTCACACCCCAGGGAGCCAGGAGCTCTGGGCTGGCACCACCAGCATTTCGGGAGCAGGGAACTCGCTCATGCTTTGCTTGAAGCTCCGCTCGACTCCAAGGCTGAATGCATCAGCCCTGGATTTCAAACACCACACACTTCAAAGGCTGCTTTGCCTGATCTTTGCATTTTGGAGGAAGATATGGAAGAAAGGAGAGGAAGGTGGAGAGAGAGAAGCTCAGTGTCTGGCAGCACTGCACGAGACCCACATTTGACTCCTCTTACAACCCACTCCAAGATCTTGGGCAAAGATTTATTTTCTTTTCTTTGAGCTATCATACATGCACACGCTCTGCTAGCTCTCCTTCAAAGCCACCATGCAGTTATTCATGGCCAACTTAACCATGGCTTAGCCCCGAAGGAATCCGCAGCAGTGTTCAGCAGGAATGGGTCCAAGCACAGACACAAATATCCATACAATTCCTCCATGTCATAGGGATGTAATGACACAGGAGGGAGCAAAACCCCAGCAACTCCCACCTCTGGCTTTACCACTGATAAAGATGCTCTTCCCCACTGCACAACTGGCAGTCACAGCAGAGCTTGGTGATGGACACGCTCTGCCAGGCCCAGGGAACCCGGGCGTCCCACTGACCTGTCCAGAGGGAAGTGCCCGTCGTCCCCTTTGTGCAAGTCACTGCTGTTCTCCAGCCTGGCCAGGATGTCCATCCTCTTCATCAGCAGCTCCAGCATGTCGCTCATTTTCCGCAGCACCCCACGGGACTCCAGCGCACCCATCACTGCAGCAAAGAGCGAGTGAGACAGTCACGGGTGAGGGAACATTGACAAATCCCCCTCCGAGGCTTCAACCAAAGCCCAGCACCCTGATCCTTGCTACAGTCTCCCTGCTAAACAGCAGCCATCCCAGCTTCAGCCTCAAAGCCAAATCTGCTTCTCCAGGCATAAAACCTCAATACATTCCCCAATCCAGCCTGCTTGACCCAAGAGCTTAGGGGGAAGCCAACCTTTATTCTTCAACACTAAGCAAACAACTTTTCATTAAGCACCTTCCTATTATTATTTATTTTTATACAAAGAGCCACCTAGTCCAGCATCCTGTCTTTGCAGCCAGCAGTCTTTAGGGGATGCTTAAGGAAAAGCATGAGAAACGGCACAAATATGTGGTCCTGCCCCAGCACATCCTCCCAGCGGCGCGGGATCTTCCTGTTGCAGAGCAGAATTCCTCCTCTGCCCACAGCAGCCCGCAGGGTACGTGCCCCAGCTCTAGGAATAGCTCAGTTCTCAAAACACCAACACTACCCCACAGTAAAATCAAGAAAATCCCACAGCTGAGAAGTGCTCCTGCTTCCCATCACCATTTAGCCCATTGCTTCCCAAGGACATGCAGAGCATTAACCCGCTCAAGTCAAAGCTCAGAGGAGTGAAGTCACCAAGTGCCCATGCTGGGACATCACGCTCCTGGGGGCACCTTTTGTCTAGGGACAGGCAGGCTGAAGTGCCCATTTCATTGCAGTGTGGCTCATTTTATGTTCATAATAGCTTAAATGGACAAAATACACTGAGTTTGCCCTTAGTTGATGCTCTGGAGGAAAAAGAGTGGAAAGTCAGGAGCTGGAGCTGAATTTGGCCAGGAACCTCCCCAAATCCATCTGAGCAAGCCCAGGAAAGACAAAACAGAAAAAAATATGAAGTAGCTGGGAGATGGGCTGAAGACAGAAAATCCACAGGGGTATTAATGTGTAGGCTTTCACTCCAGAGCTCCCTGCTGGCACCTCCAAGAGTGCCAGAGCTTAGGGATGGTCAATGTCATGTCCAAGCGTTCAGTATCCAACAACCGTCACCTCATGTGCTGTGGTCACACTGATCACCTTGGCAAGAAGACTTGAGCACAGGGGCTGGACTAGATGATCTCTAGAGGTTCCTTCCAACCTCAACCATTCTGGGATTCTGGGACTTCCCCTCCCCGAAAGCAGGGCTGCCAGAGGACACATCTCCCCCTCATCCTCACCCTGTCCCTCCACCAAAGCCCTTAAAGATGAATTTTGAAGCCTCATCAACACCTAGTTTTCTTGCCGCTGGAGAGGTTGTTTTTTTATCCTCTCCTGTTGTTGTTGCTGTTGCAGAGGCTCACGGAGGATAACAAGAGCGATTTGACATTTTTGGCAGTGATTATTACATCTCTTGGAAAGCGTGCCTCATTAAAACCAGGAGCAGGGAGGGAAAAGTGCTGAAGCAATGCTTAAAAAAAAAAAAAAAAATGCAAGAAATGCAAGAGCCGGGATTAATTTGTAAACCTGAAGCGGAGTCCCAGGTACTCGGTGAACTGCTGCTCAGCAGCCTGACAGGCAGGCGGGAGCCAGCAACCACTAAGGTAAGTCACAAGAAAAGGAGGAAAAAAGAAAATAGGAAAAAGAGAAAAATCTCATCACTTTTCGATGCTGGACTGTGGTGTTCAGCAGCACCCTGCAACATTCGCCACCACGACCAGCCCCATCGTTGACGAGACACTTTGCCTCCTCTTCCTCTCAAGCGATCCTCAATAGCATGGAAAGCAGCACTGAAAACAGACAGGATCAACCAAAACCTGATGCAGGAGCTTGAAAACTTAGTATAAGAGTCATGTAAGTCACTATTTCCTTAAAAAAAAGCAGCGAGAACTGCTAATTTACATAGGAGAAATAGTCTAATTACCCTTGATAATCAGCAATGATGGGAAAGACGACACAAGTAAAACTGTGCAGCTGATTAATTGGAGTTTGCTAAAGTATGACAGGTTTCTGACAGTTCTGCGGAGTGGCAGGCGCTCTTTCAAGGCAATCACTGAACCTGACAGAGGTTTTCATAGCAGCACGATGAAATAATGATTGCAATCAATCACCCCGCGCTGCATTTCCTGAGACACACTGGTAAACACGGCACAGGGAGGGGAATTATTTATGGAGCTTCAGACGGGCATGCAGCTAAGTAATTGGATGAAATCAGGAAAAAAACCACACATCCCCTAAGGGTGATGTCTGTTGGAAGAAGAAATAGTTTCTCTACAGAAGCAGGGGAACAGTCGACAGCTGATCCGGTCAAATTTGGATGGGTGAAAACCCTAGGGAATTCACTAACGATACACTTGTCTTTACGATGCCTGGTTTGAGAGGCTACATTTCTGGGCAAACGTCCCACATCGTGCGTTGATTTGACACCAAAACCTCTGGAAACGGGAGACGGGAAGGACACGCCGGTGAGTTTTGTGGCACCTTAGGCTGAGAGGGAGCACAGGGCACAACCCAAAACAGCCAAAAAAGCAGCGGTGCAGGCAACGTCGCCTCATGCAAGTTGCTTTGGCAGCAGCCAAACACTCCAGCACAACACAGAAATCTCGAAGATGCCGAAATATTTCTTATGCCCGTTGCAAACACCAATGGAATTAATTCCCATATAAAGCATCGCTGGCTCTGCTTTCTCTCCCTCCTTTAAAGGACGGCCCCGAGCCACCCAAACCCACAAAAGGGCCACGGCTCTGAGAAGCAGCTTGGGGTAAATGGGCTGGTTGCAGCCACGCAAGGACTGGCACCAAGCGCCCTGGCTCCCTTTCCCTCGTGCACCTCTATTTACTTTCCCTATCGATTTTGATCTGAGTGGATTAAGCGACCGAAGAGGCAACTAGCCAAAGGCTAATCCTGACACATAATCCATCAAAATCACAGTCCAGAAAGCCCGTACAAGCGGCAACAAGCAAGCCCAGGGCTGGGACAGCAACGTCCCCATCGCCACAAAGGGTCCTCGCTGTCCACTCCAAGCAGCTCAAGGGCCAGCTGGGTGGACGGTGGCTCCATACCCAACCGGGGGACCCCTCGGTCCTCCCCAGTGTCCCCACAGCAGCTGAACGGGAGCTCAGCAGTGTTAGACAGCAGCTCTCTGTCTCCCCACTAAATGTGTCCGCTCTCTATTTCCATATAAATAAGAGGAGGCAGGAAGCTGAGCAATGCAAACAGACATTTATATTTATAGGTGGGAATATTGTGTTGCTGCCCAGGAGACCACGGAGGGTAACCCCTGCTCCAGGAGATCTGGCAAGGGGACACCAATGCTGTGGGGACCAGGATGGCCACGCCAGTCCAGAGCCACCGCTCTGCATTTGGGGAGAGGGAATAGAAGCCACTTATCCACTCCCCAGAGCCCCATGAGGTGAGGTGGGGAGGAGGAGAAAATCCCAACCCCGCAGGGGCTGCACTTCAGGGCTATGGTGCTGGGATCTATTTTTTACTCCCTTTTTCCCCCCTCTCCTCCCTGTCACTTAAAAACAACATCCTAGCAGGGTATTTTTAGTTGCTCCTCTATTGTCAGTCAGTGCTATTTTAAATTGCATTAAGTTACTCTGCAGCCTCCAAACACTTCACGCTGCAGGGGAGGCTCTTTTGAAGAGAGATTAACACAGATTTAAGATCCCCCCCTAAAACACCCAAGCTCCAGGGCAGGGGTGGCTTGAGGGCAGCCGCTCCCCAACACTGAGGATGTGGAGACCACCCTGTGAAAGACATGGAGACCTGCTAGGAGCCAGAGCTCTGCAAAACTGTTTCCCTTATAGCAGCTCAAATAAAGCCATTTAAAAATTGCATTAAAACTGCATTTCTGCCACTTGGTGTTTCCCAGTGGAGAAAGGGGGGGTACAGGGGAGGGGAGAAAAAAATAAAAATTAAAAAAAATACACACACAAACCACCCATCGTGCTCACATCTCCAGGGACACATTTTGGTGTAAACCCCATGGAGCATCAGCTGCTTTGAGGACCAGAAAGGACTACAGGGCTCAAGCTTAAGCAGTGGAGGAAAAAGTCACCGCAGCCCCAGAGCCAGCCCCTAGTTTCAGACACCCCATCTCCAGGAGTTCACCTGCCCCGGAGGAGACCACAAAGCACCATTCCTCCTCCTCCTGCTGCTCATGTAGCACCCAAGCTCCCAGTCTTGTTTACAAGCAGCCCAAAATATTATGTTTCATAAAGAGCAGAACTCACTAATTTAGCACTTCCAAGCGATTACCATTTCTGTTTCAGCCAAAACTATTGGCCAAAGCCTCCCAGGCATTTTGCCACCCTGTTTGCAGGGGGAACTAAATCCTCCCCTCCTCCAAAAGGATTTGCCTCCATGGGGACAGTGGCAGAGAGTGATGTGCAGCACAGAGGCACAGGCTGAGCCCGGGCAAGAACCTCACCCAGCTCTGCCCAAGGCACACTGAGCCCAAGCCCCTCGTTTAGGCAGAGCAACAAATAAATCAGTGGGAGAAAACAGCTTTTATGGCAGTGCTATGGTTCCCGGCGCGCTAGTTCTGCTTCCCGGAGTACTTGCCTGCTCCCTGCTCTGGAGGAATTTTGATTCAGGAGCAAGAGGGGTAATAAAAGTATAAAGAGCCGCTAACATCCTCCTCAGCCACAGTGGGCCATTTGCTCATCGCAAGCTGATGGAAACACTATATGACTTTAAGAGCTACAGAAAAAGGTGGAAGGGAAAGAAATCAATTAAATTAATCATTCTCAAAAAAAAAAAAAAAAAGAGAGAGAGAGAGAGAAAAGAGATCTCTGGCTCCAAACAGTGACTGTGTCAAATAGGCACTTTTCCAGGCAAGAGGGCAAGTCTTACCTGTCACTTTCACTGCTTTGCCACTTTCACCCTGCAAAGTGGCCGTTTGCGCATCCCCAGCCCTTTGCAAGAGGCACGTCCTGAACTGGGATCATGCGAGCACGGCCCCAGCTCTCAGCTCCCGCTGCTCCTCCGCACGCCACGCGGCCCCGCACGATCCGAGGTCCACGAGCTCGGTGCAAACAGCTCCTGACGAGGTGCCAACGCGCTGTTGCAGATGGTTATTCGCAGTTACTCTGCGAACAGCATCAAACAGCAAAGAGGCCCCGGAGAACATTTTAGCTCAGGCAGACGGAGAAGGAGCAGCACGGCAGAATGGGCCCTGCCTTTGCACCAGCGGGACACTTGCCTGCTGATGGGCACAGGTTTGACTTCTGCTTCCCAAAGCTGCACTGGGTCCTGTGAGACAGGTCCCTCAGCCAGGAGCTGCCCAAGGAGACACCTTGCCCCAATCTGCCCCAGTTACTCAAAGACATCTATTAGCTTCATCACCAGTTCCATGACTAACACCAAACTGGCCTTGCATGCAGCAAAGGACAACTATCCCTAGCTCAGGATGGCTCTAGCTGCACTACCCACCCAGCCAGGGAGCACGGGCTTCCCCCTGAGCACAAGCTACAGCGACACTTACACAAGTTTACTCCTAACAGTGATTTTGAGCTTGACCTTTCTGCATCTTCTGTGACAAGAAATGAAGCTGGGATCCTACCACACTAATCCAGGACATGCTCCAGCCAGGACACTGCTGTAGCAGAAGGAAAACCAGTAGAGATGTGAGCAAGAGCAAAAGGACCCTCTTGGTAGACCACGTAGGTTCACGCATTTGCAGTTGGCCTCTTTGCTCTACTCCTCAGGGAGCCATTCAAAGGACTGAACTAATGCTAGATTCCACCATTTCATGGTACCAAGACCCTGGAATGGTGAAGATGTGCTATGGAAGATAATGTTGAAGGTTGCTTAGGGCAATTCCCTATCCTCCACCTCTCGTCCTCCTCCACTAACATCCCTTTCTCTTGAGAGAAATAGAAACCACAAGCTCCAAAGTATTCAGCTGTTCTGCACAACCCTGAACAATCCCTCCCTCCACTCATGTGCTCATCGATGGAGGAAATTGCTTTAAGCAGGTGAGGCTCTAGGAACTGGAGCAAGTAACAACTGCAGGGGAAGCAGAGGGAAAACAGGAGAGGCACCGAGAGTAGGGTGAGCTTCTTGCCAAGTAGCATTAAGTAGCATTTCCAGCACAAACTGCCTTTGCTGTCATCTGCTTAACCCTCTCTCAAGCCTCATATCCCAACTTAACAAACCAGAGCCTTTGAAAACCCCAGAAAAGTGACATTGCTATGACTTAGAGGCAGGATACCTCATGCTTCAGCCTAGCAAGAGGGGCTACTCCACAAGCTTTTCAGAACTGACTTCCTTCCTACACAGAACAAAAGCCAACATCTCAGAGGTTTTTATAGAAAATAAAAGAATTGTTTTCTGGCCACCTGTACTGCACACAGCCTTGCCCTGCACTTGCCCTTCATAAAACCTGGCTTAAGCTCCTGTGGGTTACAGTAAGACCTGGGGAAGGTTCTTGGGAGACAAAAAGGGCAGAAAGAAAAGTCTTCCCCTTCAGCAGTCAACTGCAGAAGAAAAATACTTCCCCGATACCACAGAGATGTCAAGTAGTTCATATGGCCCCAAAGGCACTACACCAGCAAGCTCTGACAGTACCTCAAGCTCTGATGGAAAGCACTTTCCATCATACAAGCATTCAACAGAGCTTCACTTCAGCTCTTGACTCAGTTTTCCTAGCAAGACTGAGCCATTGCCTGCAGCTGACCGCACATGCTCCTTGTCCAGCTTCTGCTGCCCCAGAGACCAAGGGAAGAGTCCCCAGGGGAGCACTGCTCCAGCCTCCTGGATCTTGGAGGCTCAAAGCATGTTCTTGTAAAAGCCGTTCACATGCATTTTCCAGCACGCTCTCTGGCCCCTCTCTGCTCTTTGTCTTTCCTGCATCCCCCATCCCCATAGCAGTTGAGGAAACACAAGTGGTCCATTTGTGGTCACCAACAGGAAGCCATCTGGAGATGCTGCCGAGAGCTCATTTCAGGGGAAAGAGGCAGGTGTCAAGTCTCTCAAGCTGAGCATCAACCAGACAGGAAGCACTTGAAAATGGATTGAATACAGTTACGGGTACAGAATCAGCAAACACACAACTCCGGGCCTCATCAGACAGCCCAGAGACCTCTCAAAGGTTTCCAGATTCATGGCTATCAGCAGGAAAACTGCTTTTCTAGCACACACAAGAACACTAACAAGTATAGGAAGCACTTGAAGTACTTGCATGTAAGTACTACCAAGGTCAGTTGAACTTGAACCAATCTCTCAAGCTACCTCCATATAAGCAGCAGCTACAGCAAGGGCAGCAGTCAGCTCTGGCCATTTGGGGAAAATCAAGATTTTCCCATGTTCCCTGAGTCTTTAGCACCTTATACTGATGTATGGGAATCAACAACAGCAGGATCAGAAGTCTTTCAATTTTTAAACTAGCTACAGCAGTTGCAGGCAATATTCCAGCCCATATCTAATCAGGTTTTAACACTTAATAACCTATTTTTCATCACTAATCCCCTGCAGCAAGCAAGTTCCACCAGTTGGTTGTATAGCACCGTGGAAAACCAGATTGGGGCCCGGAGCACAAACAGCTGCCACCACCACCAAGGGCAACAGGACTGTTGGCCATTTCTGCCATCACAAGCTCTCACCATTAAACTCTTGCCCATTAAAGATCTTGGTTTATTTTTAAGGTCAGAACCCTGCCTCAAGACAACTGTATGGTAGCAGGAAAACAAAACAAAACTCTTGAGTCTAGAGCTGTTCCCAGAGTATCTCCTACATTCAAGATTTATAGACTTGTCTATTTTCCTTCTTTAATCTGGATCTTTGTTCGCAGAACAAATTCTCTCGGTGGCCATTTCAAAACAAGGGAACCTTTGTCTGTGTTTATGTGACAGCAGCAGATTAGGATAAATAACTTGCATTTCAGAAGGTTTTTGATTTATGGTTAAGATGCAAAGCCTCTGCAGCATCAAATCATCAGGCAGAGAATCCATCTGAAGAATGATTTCTGGTACGCACCGAGAAACTTTTTCTAGAGACAGTCTCCTAGAAGAGAATTCATGTATGAAAATAAAATTAAAAGTCGAATTAACTGTGGCATTATCCCTTTCTCCTTTTCATGCTTTTGCCTTGCATCTATCTTCATTTTGACTTCAATTGGCTGCTCGCACAGCCTGGAAGACAAAAAGGCCCACAGCAAGTCTATGGGATTTTCATCATATGCTCTCCTCCACCACCCTGAGCACTCGCCTCCTCCTTCCAGAGGAGGTTTTGGGTAAATTTGTGTCAAGAACGGAGCTCGGGTGACAACATGAGCAAACCCAGCTCATAGTAGTACTCCCAAGGCTTAATGCCTCGTTGAGCTGGACACCCAGGGAGAAATAGGAGCAAATCCCACAGGCTGAGCCCCTCGGCCAGTGCAGCACACACCGGATTTTAAACAGGCACTGGCTCAATGGTCTTTCCACTTAACCACAGCTCAACAGGATTTCTCTGACAGAAGTTACTTATAAATGGTTGGGTATTGAACTTCATCCTGCAATGCTTTGCAACCATCTGAATCCTGCGAGCACTTGAGTAGAGATCAAGTTTCACATGTGCAGCTCAACGCAGCAGCCCATGGGGAAACACATCTGCAGGGCTGGAACCAGAGCACACAGCCCTAGAACCAAGCTCACCACAAGGAAGGACCACAGGAGCAGGTCCTTGCTAGGCATGGGCATGTCCGTGTAGAAACACCAGTCCTGGTAGTAGAGCAGCACACATGGACTCTACGTTTGCTGCCAGCTTGCAACACAGAAGGATTAAATTAATTAATAATGCTCAGCAGGGCCAGCTAGACCCAGTGCTGCAGCCAGCACATGCAGAGAAGAGCAGGATCAGGACTGCTCAGCCTCCTTCTGCAGGCAGGACACCCACTGCGCTCCTGAGGGTCTCACCACGCACCCTGGGACATGCACCCCATCCAGAGAGATATTTAAGCCCATCAGGCTTAAACACTCAGGAGACACCCAGGAAACTTCAGCATGTACATCCAAATAATCCTCCAAACAGGATTGGGAAGTGTCTGAACGCGATTGCCACCATCACTCACATCAGCAGCTCATCAGACCAGTCAAATTAACCTGCTCCTCAGAGCAGCGCTGCACACTTAACAGCGACTATAACAGCCAGCAATATTTCCTTGGTTTCCTTGGGATCCATAATGCATGTTAATTAAATACCAGTTTATTATTCAAACAGACCTACCGAGACTTTGCAGCTTTGTAATAAAAAGCATATCCGTATCTGTTCCCCTCAACTCTCATTGAATTAAACGTTTAGTGTGCCTCTACTCCAGCTCAGTGTAACTTTGGCCAAGAGGGGCCCCCAGAGCCCCTCCTGCACAAAACAGAGCTGGTCGGGAGGTCAGACTGGGTTGCTCAGGGCCTCATCCAGGGACACTCTGGAAGACCCAGAAGGGAGTTCCCACCAGCCCGCCCAAGCACAGGGTCATGGCTGTCCCAGAGCACCGAGGAAGGCAGCCAGCACAAGCCTCCGTGGAGCTTCCCATCTAGCTTCTCTGGAGGACACAAGTGATATTTGCTGCTTCTACCCTTGGGGACCTCCAACTGCCACCACCTTTCAAAGAGGACCAGAAGGGGTCTGCAGTGGGTTCCACCAATTCTCCCAGCTCCCATCCAACCCAAGGCTTATACATGTCCTGGAATCTTGCTCTCACTTTGCCTTTGGTGGATCTGGCCATACATGATCACATACATTCCAGCCACACTGAGGTGGCTTGACGACCCTGCAGAAAGTCAGACCCTAAGCCCTGCTATCGCAGGAGAAGTTGAATCGCTGCAGCCTGAACCCCGCACAAGTGGGATACATCCCTGGATACAACGAATACAGCCAAAAAAGTATCCTTCCTTAAAGGAAAAGGTGAGAAAATCCTCCACTTTCCAAAACTGAATTAAACAAATGAACCAGAACTTTCCAAGCAAGAAACAGATAACAGCCAAGTCTACACAAGCTCATCTGGAAGCAAGAGCTTGTTCTTGCAAATCCCATTCAATGAAGAAAATAGATTTTATAGCATTTTTTGTGAACTTTCTAATCAAACAGCACTCACCTTGGCCAGAGTTACAGATCTAAGAAGGCAAAAGTTTGAAAATTAGGAGACCTGAGTCAAAGCCCTGTGGTTCTCCTCCCCCTTTACTATTTTTTCTTTCAATAGCACATGATCAGTAATCACCAGTATTAACATCCAAGCCTCTCAGTCTAGGAATGAAGCAGCAAGCATCCATCCCTCCCTACTTGTAAGGGAGGCATCTCTTTAAGAGACATCTGCTGCAGCAGTCAAAGACAAGTTGATCCACAAGTTGGAGCTCAATTGCAAGAAAGTAAATCAAAACGTATAAATTGGCTTAGACACCTAAAACAATAAACGTGGATGAGTCAGAGGTGAGAGAGCTGATAAGGAGTTTTTTTTTTTGCTCACTGCTGAGTCCTTACTGTGCTCACACTGCATCTGCTAAACAAGAGACAGGCCGGAAAGAAATGGTCTTGCATGTCAGGATGCAGCTCAGCTTCCAGACCAGTGTAAGGATGCAAAGAGCTACTTTAAGGTACCCGTGAAGAGGATAGAGACTGAATAACATTCTGCCTTAGTTTCACTATGGCTTTGGATTTCCCTTTGAGGAGGAACCAGGGTCTTGTGCGAGTTTCCCAACACCTTTGCCCGCTGTTTGCACCACTATTTGTCCCATCTCTCAGCTCTAACTGGTCCTACAACTAAGTAGTCTCCCTCTGCCTTTCTTCTAGCTCTGTATTTGCCCCTTTCTCACACCACAAGCTTCCTTATAGAGCTGAGCTCTCCTGGGACAGACTAAGAACTCTGCTGTAAAAGATTTACCATAAATAATCTTCCTTTGCTGTAAAAATTAACAGCAAACACACATCGTTAACATTGGAATATTTTCTAAAACACTTCAGAGCCTCCAGAAAACATTTTCCCAGCAACACAGAAAAACCTCTAGCCCCTGCAGACCGAGGCTTTTTAAGAACACAAAGCTCCAAGGCACCAGGTCCTCAGAACATGGCACCAGATGCAGGCCCCTGCCTGGCACTGCAGCCGCCAGCTCCCCGCACCGGTGTTTTTTGCTGCAGGACAGGGTCTGCTTCAATGTGCAACACGTGCCACAGTGCTGCCTGCACATGCTGGGATGCCAACACAGCCACTGCCCAGCCCCACAGCTGCAAAACTGCCCCCAAGCACATCAGGAAAGGCCAGCAGGGCCTTGGCCCTCCTGACACATCTGCAATCATCAGGGCAGACGGTTCTGGGAAGAACAAGCACACAAGCAGTGTCCTCCCTCATCCCTGGAGCACGGCTGAGCCCCAGACACGGTAACGAGGGACAGATGGACGCTGAGCAGCCCCACACGGGCTCCTACCTTCAGTGCGGATGGTGAAGGGCGAGTCGCCCAGGCGCTTGGCTGAGAACTGCCCTCCCAGCGACGTCATTAAGAAGCACAGGGTGAAAAATCCAATGCCCAGCACAAATATCCTGCAGGAGAAAAGCAGAGGGGTGAGGAGCAATGAACCAACTCCCACAAATGTCCCTGTGTCTCTCCAGGCCCACCCTGGGGTAACCTCCGCACACGTTTCTGCTGCCCCCAGCTCAGACCTTCCTCCCACCCATCACTGCCTGCCCTGAGCAGGTGCTTCAGCCCTAACATGGGCACAGGGCAGCTGAGTTTTGCCCTAGGGCACAGGCTGGCATCCCTAGCCCTAACCCCACAGCAAGAGCCCACTCTGCCTGCAGCCCAGCAAGGTCTCAGCCAGGCCCCCTCGGGGCTGCTGTGGGCTCCCACATAGCACCCTGCAAATCCAGTCCCTCACTCAGACAAATTTGCATGGACAAGAGGGCTTCTAACCTCCTTACTCCCAAACCACATGGTAAAAGAGGCAAAAAAAACCTCTGCTCCATCAGCTTGCCACCTGCCCATAGTGCACCAGCACATTCGGAAATCCCTGCAACCTCATCAGGGCATCAGAGACCCATGCCTTGAGTGGGAAGCCTGGGACACAGCAAACCTCACTGCACAACACATTGCTCCATCCAACCCAATAACTCCAATACCCTCTGCGGATCACCGCAGGCATTGCAATAAACAATTCCCATTTTCCTCTAGGCAGGAACTGAAAGGAAAGGAGACCTTCCTTTCAGAAGGAAAAAAAAGCTCTTTTGTTCCTCCTGCAACTAAGCCCGTGGTACCCGGCACCTGGCCTGCTCCATCCACAGCCGGTGACAACTGACCCACAGCTCGGACATATCCCCTTTTTGCTTGCTTTATCCAGAGGGGAGGAAACTGCTCCCCCAGGAAAGCAGGCAGCACCTCTGCACGCACCAAGCAGAGCTCCCGGGACCCCTCCAACGGGTGCAAGAGCTGCTAGAGTTTCTCTGGCTGGGTCTGCTCAGAGCAGCATTTTGGAGGGGTGAGAACCTTGAACACAGGAGCTGGTGAGCAAGTTGTGGGTTATCACACACAGGGAAGCACAAGGCAAAGGTCTCCCAGCCTCCTGAGTCTCCCACCCAGATATTCATGGCATCCAGGGCATGACAAGGTGCTGGAATGGAGCTTCCCAAGCCCGTTCCCCAACAATCCCTCTTTTAAAGAGGATTTTTTTCAGCTAACCCTTTCGATGGCACCCAGAGCCTGGGACTCCTGCACAGGCCAGCTCAGGGCTGCTCAGCATGCAGCTCCCATCAACGGGGAGCCAAAGGCCCCCGATGCTTTCAAGGGAGGATTTGGTTGCTGTTTGCAGCATGCTGGGAGAGCCAAGAGCCAGGCAGCATTTCTGGCTGTTTTCCACAGCCTCTGAAAGGAGCTGCTTCCACATCCAAGTCTCCGCAAGGTGCAGCATTCTCCAACATGTGTGCAAGCAAAACCCAGCGTGGTTTCTGTACACTGTGGGCAAGGGCTCCTAGAGCTGCACGAGCAATGCGGGTTTTGGCTAGCCAAATTTCAAGGAGAAAAGGGAGAAAAAACAACTGCTAAAGAGCCTTGTGAAACAAAGGTATTGGTTTTAAGCAGCAAGGGCTGTGCTCGCACAGGAGCCCAGAGCTGCTGGGCACATGCTCATTAGCATCCCTGCCTCTTGCCATCTCTGGACTAAAGAAAAGTAAATGGCAGGGAATAAGAAATAGCAGCCCTCACTGACAAGTTAACAGTGACATCCATGGGGCTCTGGAGCCACACGTGGCACCCCAGCACAGCTGTCCAGGTACAGCTTTTCCAGAGGCCACTTCAGGAAGAAGTGCAGCATCCCAACGCAGAATCATTAGACTACAGCCCGAGGAGCAGAGGACGAGGAGCCAGTTATGAGTTCAGCCCACAGCACACAGGCACTGCAACTATCAACCACTGGCACAGGCTGGCAAATGGAGCAGCCTGTTAAATACAGGAGAGATTTGGGAGAGATGAAGTGCAGCATTAAGCAGCTCTAGGGCTTCACTTTGCAGGGAGGAGCACCCACAACGTGTCTCTGAGACACCCCCAGCTGCTCCTGCAAGACATGGCACCAGTCGCATGCAACCTACCTCCCCGCAACAGCAACGATGTTCCTCTTGCTGAGCCCGTGCCCACGCATCGCTCACAACATGCAGCCAAATCCCAAGCAAGGTGCCTGCTCCAAGGAGCCCACCCAACCCCATCCTTCAGCACCCTCTGGCTCCTGCCTGCCTCACCTTTATAGACTCTCCCCAGCTGAGTCTCGCAGCAGATCAAGGTCACCTGGCCACATTCCCAGTGGCTCTGGGCAGCTCCCAAGCCTCAGCCAGGAGCACAGCAACATCCTGCTCACTAGAGTTAATTTGGGGAGCCTGGGAGAGGAGCTGAAGTCTTTGCCTCCTTCAGGCTTGTGACATGTGGTGGGAGGCAGTGGCTCTCCTATCTCTGCCCAATTTTCCCTGAAAAATGTCACTCCCTGCACCAAGGGGCTGGGGATAAAATTCCCGCTCCAGCTCCTTGGGCAGGGAGAGTGGTGGATGGTGGAGAAGGGCTCTGCTTGTGTCTGGTGGAACCAAACGCTGGTACCAACACTTGCAAACCACAGTGGGAACTGCTCAGAGAGCTGCTCTGCACAAGAGAGGATGTCCAAGCGGGCTGGCAAAACTGCCTAAAAGCCCCATGTAGACACTTGGAGAGTGAAGCAGATAAAGTCCCTCTTATCTGTGAACGAGCAGCCCCTCAGGGATGGAAAACAATTTAAGCAGGCTATGAAAAGCATCACACGCTTGGCTCGTGTCCTTGAGGGCCTTTCTACAGGCAAGTCTTGAGCGTCCTTGAGCCACGGCCTCCCTTGCAGCTGCTCAGTCACTGCTGAGGCTCTGCTTGAGCATGTGGGGGGACAACCTATATCTTCTACCCCTCTTCCAGCAGGCCTTGGAGGAGCCCACAGCTGAGCAGCATTTACAGAGAGGGTAGAGCATCCCTGACACTGTGAAGCAATGTGGTTTCCCAAGATGTGGGGACCTCAGTCCCAACCATTCCTGGCCAGGCAGTGCAGTGAGGTGTCTGGAAGAGGGTCTCCTTGGTGACTTGGCACTGGGAGTGTGACAAGGGCATCTCTGGATCCCAGCTCAGCCTTGAGGGACTGGATTTGCCCTAAAAGGAGGATAGGGGGAAACTCTGGCGTTTCCCTAGAAGAGGACCAAAACAGCTTTGTGGAGAACTCACAAGCTTAAGAAGCGTGAGATTGATCTCAGCCAAGACACCAAGTTCCTGCTTAAACCTGGGTAAGTCCCTTAGATCAAAGGACCATTCCAGGGGCAGGTCACGAGTGTAAAACCCACCAAGGGCCCCACCTTGCCTGTCTAATCCTTCCCCAAGGCACATTTCAATGAAGCATCACCTGAGGAACAGACATTTAAATCATCAGCCTTGATCCTCTTCTTCACTTCCATCCTTCCTACTGATAACATCGCTATGATTATGCAAGACCTTGTTTATGCATTTTAATCTTCATAATTATAATCTGGTAAGGAGTGATGGTTGAACACAGGAAAGAAAGAAAGGAAAAAGGCTTCAAACGTGATCTATGCTCTAGCATCTCATTAGCAGACAAATTCTCTTTGATTTTGAATGGACTATAGAGAGTGGTGGAGAATCAGAATTTCAGAATGACTTTTTTTTTTTTTAAAGGAGGCATTAGAATATAACCCTAATTAATTTTCTTAAGGGAGAAATGACATCCAGTTCAACAGAAATTCTCCAGTGAGTAAGAAGATTTCAGGGACTTGCTCTCCATTTGAAGATCCTGTCTCTTTTACTTTGTGCTGAGCTCCTGATGAATAAAAATCCTGGGTCCAGCTTCAGCCAAGTGCAAATTCCTTGTGCAGAAAACTAAAACTGAGAAGCTGATAAAACAGACTGAGGCCTAGATCTTCAGAACTGCCCATAAAATGCACTGGGCCCTCTGCCCCCAGAATTAATTCTCACTCGCACAGCTTCACTGCTTCACACAGCTTCAATGACCAAGTAGCATCTCCTTTGCAAGCCAGCTCTGGCTGTCATCACACGTCACATTTAATTCATCATCACGGTGCTCTCGCTGTGCACAGTTCTGGCACCAATTCCCTCTACAGATCTACCCCAAACTGAAATTTTCACAATGTTGCATTCTGGCTTCATGCCTATAAGAGGAGGAAGCCAAATTCTGCTGTGTCTTTACTGCAAATTGGAAGCGATGCCCCAGCGTGACACGGTCCTGGAGCATTTTAGCCTGCATAAACGAAAGCCACGTGCATCCAGGAGGGACACACAGGATGGGACACGACCCAGCAGGGACCCCGGGATGCGGCACGGGACCCAGGGACCTCCGGCCGGCTGTCCATGGTGCTGCAGCACCAAGCAGCTGCGCGCCGGGCTCCTGGCCCGTACAGGGAGAGGCAACTAAGACGCCTGGGGAGAAAGACAAGATCTCTCACTAGACAAGTTTTCACAATTCAAGCCCTTTCAGCCCAAAAGTTGAACGGCAATTTCTAACAGCAGCAGCTGGGTGAATAAAAAAAATCCTCCTTTTCTCGCAAACCCTGCTCTGCCGGGGCCCTGCGCTGCCACAGCGCTGCAGCTGCCGAAGGGATGCTCAGCTGCAGGAATCCTCCTCTGCAGCAGCAGCCGGGCAAGAGGAGCCGCTGCTGCTATTGCCCATGGCTAAAGACACAGGGGAAGCCCTGGGTTTCCTGCCGGCAAACTTTCCCAAACTCCCTGCTTTAACTCCCCCCTGCTCAAAACCAAGAGCTGGGCTGGCCCCACGGTGACTGCACCCGCCTGCACCTGGCACTGTCACAGATTAGATCCCCTCATGCTACGCAGGGTGAAGTCAGAGCCGTCCCTGGCACTTTGCTCCTGGTTCCTCGCTCTGCTTCCCGTTGGCCGCAGGAGCTCCTGTGCTCCGGAATTCGCGTCGCGTTGCCGAACGTGCCGCGAGCGCGATCAGTGAAACGTTTTGGCGCACAGGGTCAGGCTCCCCGTTGGGCACTCGCTGACGGCACCGCTGCCCAGAGGTTTCACCAAGCAGGGGATCACAGCCCGGGCTGATGCGGAGCCACACAGAGCCGACCTGCCGCCACGGCAGTGTCTTGTTCAGGTCGCCACTGATGGCCACCGGCCGACACGGGATGCCGATTTTCGGGGAGCGGTGCGGATGGCCACCAGGCTGCACTCAGGCAGCGCACGCAAGCCCGTGCCATGCTCGTACAAGGTGACAAGGGATCGAGATGCTACGAGGCCTCCGGCTCAGCACATCACCAGCACGGAGGGAACATGGCAGGACAACTGGACGAGGGGGTTGTGAAAGACACAGAGGGAAATTTCTCCTTTTAGGAAAAGCCTGACCAGTTAAAAACTGAGTCGCCGCCTGGTTTGCTCTAGTTTCAGAGCAGAAGCCAGCCCAGGGGGTGAGAACCGGACCCTCCAGGGACTTTGCTCTGCTACAGGCACCAGGGACCCTCCAGCCTGGGGTCTCCTTCCGTCACAACTCCCTCCCCGTGCTCGCTCCTCCTGCAAGTCAAACCCCAGGTCACAGCCTGGCTGAAGCTTTCCCTGCTCTGGATGTGGGGATGGAAAAAGACAGATGCTCGAGCCAGGAACACCGGTGCTAGGGACTAACTAAATCCACTTAGGAAAATAAAACAGCCCCTGTCCGAGCTGCGCAGAGCGTGTGCTGCCCCTCTGGGCACATGTCCTGGCCATTCCCACTGCAGTCGCACACTCGCAGCCTCAGAGCGTTGCCCCTTTCTACCCGACCGGTGGCTGGTAGGAGCCAAAGGCTCTTCCTCAATGACAGGGAGGTGCCGTTCCCTGCTCGTCCATGTCCCCACACGGAGCAGGGCAGACCCTGCTCGGAACACAGCCCAGGACCATTCCTACCCACCGCTGCTTGCCTGCATGACCTTGGCTAAGTCTGTCCCCTCCAGGGTCCTGCCGCAGGATCCGGGAGCAGGAGTCTCCAAAGGAAAGCGGTGCGGAGCTGTACAATGCTTGGAGCAAGGGCAGACCCCATCTCCAAACCCGACCACAAGCAAGTAGGGCAGACACAGCCCTTTCCTCCTCTGCAGCCCTCAGCCTGCAGCTAAGTTAAGGGGCCAGCGGGCAGGTTCCTCCAGTTCCGTTACGCAGCAACGACCACTGGAAACGGCTCAGCTCACCTCACTGCTCTGTGGCTTCACTCCCCAGCACTTTCCCCTCTCGTGGATTTTTGGTCCCTCTCTCCATTAAAAAAAAAGCAAGCACTGATGTCTCCAATGCTTCTCAAGCCTGGGAGTGACCAAAGCGTGAGAGCGAGGACCGGAGCGGCGAAAGCGAAGGCGAGGGAGTAAAAATGGGGGGAAGCAGCAATCGGTGGGTATGGAGCCGGGGGTGGCAGAGTGGATATCAACCCTAGCTCTGCTGCCAGGTATCCAGGGGCAGATTTAGCACCGTCCGTCAGCAGCGGTGGATTTAAACCAGAGGAACCTCTTCCCCAGCGAGTACAGTACCTGCGAGGACGGTTATTAAGAAGAAGCAGCAGCAACCAACCTGCAACGGATCCCGGCGGATACCTGCGTAATGAGCGGATTAGAAGCCGAGGGGCAGCGGGCGCCGCAGCGGCAGCTCCCAGCGCCCAAACTTGCCCGGATCCCTGACATCCTCACGGGGGTTCCCCGCTCCCCAGTCCCCCGGGAAGGCTCCGCTGCAGAAACGCGTCCAGCAACCGCGGAGAGAGGGAGGAGGAGGGCAGATAAAGGCGCAACTTTACCTAAAGGGTCTCAAGGTGACCAGGCATCTCCTGACCATTATCTTCCCATCCGCGTTCACTGTGAGCATCGTTCGGCCGGCGGCGCGGCGGGGGCGGCCCCGCAGGCTGCGCGGGGGGGCGCTCAGCGCGGGGCGCCGCGCGGGGCTCCGCGGGGGCGCATGGCGGGAGCCCCCAGCCCGGCCCTGCCCGCAGCACCCGCCGCCGCCGCCGCCGCCCGTGCCCGGGCGGCCGCCGCGCTCCGCCCCGCGCCGCCAGCGCCGCCCCGCGCCCCGCTCCGCGCTCAGCCCCGCGCTCAGCCCTGCGCAGCCCCGCTCCGCGCTCAGCCCCGCGCTCAGCCCTGCGCAGCCCCGCTCCGCGCTCAGCCCCGCGCTCAGCCCCGCGCTCAGCCCCGCGCTCAGCCCTGCGCAGCCCCGCTCCGCGCTCAGCCCCGCTCCGCGCTCAGCCCCGCTCCGCGCTCCGCGCTCAGCCCCGCTCCGCGCTCAGCCCCGCGCAGGCCCGCGCTCCGCTCCGCGCTCAGCCCCGCTCAGCCCCGCTCCCCGCTCCGCGCTCCGCTCCGCTCCGCGCTCAGCCCCGCTCAGCCCCGCTCAGCCCCGCTCCCCGCTCCGCGCTCAGCCCCGCGCAGCCCCGCGCAGCCCCGCGCAGCCCCGCTCCGCGCTCCGCGCTCAGCCCCGCTCAGCCCCGCGCTTCGCTCCCCGCTCCGCGCTCTGCCCCGCGCTCCGCGCCCCTCTCCGCGCTCCCCGCCGCGCTCCGCTCCCCGCGCAGCCTGCGCGGCTCCGCCGGACCCCGCGTGCCATCTAGCGGCCACCGACCCCGTTTGGGGCAGTTTGTTGGCTGGTTCCGATTTTTTTTTCTTTTTTTTTTCCTTTCCCTTTCCCCTCTTTTTCCCCCATAATTTAGGAATAATTCGGGGCGCTGTGCTTCAGGCAGGTGCGGGGCAGAGCGCGGCGGAAGGATGGTCTGGGAGGACGGTCACATCCAGGCACCATGGGGCAGAATTGGGAGGCCAAAGATGGACCCATCCTGGCAAGAGAGGTTGTCCCAGGAGGGCGTTTTGGAGCAATCGGGGACAGATGAAAACAGCACCCTCAGCTGGCACCGCGTGCAGGGAGCGGCGACCCTGCTTTGCCCTGGGGACAAGAGGAGCAGGGCAGCCCCTTTGGAAAGCCAGGAGAGGAGGGAAGGCTGCGGGGCAGGCAGGGCCCTGGGCAACACCCAGCTCTGGCGGCACCAGCCTGGGGCTTCCTGCCACAGTGACCTGTTTTATTTCCCTTGCGGAAGGTCCTGCTCACTGTCACAAGGATCTCGCCATGAGAAACTGTTGTCCTGCTGCCGTTTGTTCCAGGAACGAAAAGGGATTTGCCCAGGGCACTGATCGCATCCCCTTTGATGGAGAGACGAGCCGCAGAAGCGTCACCAAGCTGCCTTGTGCCCCATGGCTGGGCTGCTGCACACCCCAAAAAGTGCCTGTGCTGGCCCAGCTGGCCGCCTCGCCGGGCCTGGCACTGCAAAAAGCCTCCGGTGCCCCTTGGGAAAGGAGGCCGCCTTTGGATGAGCCGAATCCCAGCGTTTTCCCATCAGGACGATGAGCACAAGGTGCTGTGTTACGGCTGCTGTGATAGCACAGCTCCAAATCCACAGGGATCCCAGGCTGCACGTCCAGGTCCCTGGCGTAAATCAGGGGTGACTCAAAGCAGCCGCGCTCCAGGTGGCACAGGCTGCTGCAGCACCCGGCGCAGGCACCTCGCCAGCGGGAGACAGCTGGGAATTTTCCATGAAGCAGCATGTTCCCCCCCAGTGAAACAGCACGTTTTGCCAAGGAGAAGCAGGAAGGAAAAGCAAGTTATTCGGGGAGTTCATGAATACCAAAGGATTTGTGTGCAGAAAATTTCTCATGGGCAGCAGAGAACCAGAGTCATCACCACACTGGGTCTGAGCGAGGGAGCCCTGGATGTAGGTGGATGGACAGACAGATATTTCCTTTATTCCCTGCTTTCAGCCCCGCTCGCTGCTCTGGCAGACGATGGGAAGCTGGAAAATTTCCTAATGGGCACAAATGCCCAACAGTGAGTGCTTAACGGAGCAGCCAAATTGCTGCCTCCCTTGTGCCAGCAGCTGGGCAAGTCCCCGTGCCGGTGCCACCGCTGCCACTGCGGCCGCGCCGCCAGCAAAAACATAGGCACCAATCGTGTCTTGGCAGCGCCCGCTTAACAAGCTCATGTTCTGGCTCCAGACAGCGCGTTAAGTGGCAAGTGTCCATCAGCGCATTAATAATCCTATAAGAGCCCCATTAGTGATGTGCAGCACCCCATAAAGGCAGTGATTAGCCTTCTTAGGGAGGAGGAGGAGGAGGAAGGGCACGTCCCGCGGGAGCGTGCAGCCGGCGCTCCGAGGGAAGTGGCGGATGCAGCGCTCCCCTCCGAGCCCACGCAGGAAGGAGCCGCTCCGGCAGCATCCTCCCTGCCCTGCCAAGGGTTTTGCCTCCCAGAACACTGTGAAATCCGTAGCGAGAGGCAGTAATTAAGTCCGGACTGGGTCCCCACCATGACAAGGGGACAGGTAGAGGCTGCTCCGCATGACCTTGGTCACCCTCTGGGAGCCTCATGCCCTGCCGGGAACACAAAACAGTGTCCCCCTGCTCTGGGTAAGGGGGGATGAGCCGCGTGCCCAGCGCCCTTTGCACACGCTGGGGATGCCGCCCGGGCAGGCAGAGCTGGCACGGGTGGACCCAATAGCTGCGGGTACAAAAGAAGCCAATTTTCCTCCCAAGTTCAAGCTCCTGCCCAACCTAGGGATGCTCCAAGGGAAGGAGCATCTTCCAAAAGCCCCGTGCCAGCCCAGGACGCATCCTCAGTGTCTGCTCAGGGCCAGGATGCTGCCCATGTCTCGGTGTCTGCACTCAAGCCTAGAGCTACTTACTGGGTCTTCATGGAAAAATAATAACCTCAGCAGAGGAGAACCACAGCAAGGAACCATGCTGCAATGTGCCACGACAAGCTCCTTTCCCAAATTCTCCCCGTGCACAACATTGCCCTTGAGATAGGAAATATAATTTGATTGCAGGAGCTGCAGTGCCCAAGAGCTCTGGGCATCAGACCACTTAGTCACAGGAACTTCTCTGTCTCCCTCAAGCGACATCGTGCTGCCCTTGCCGGATACAAGGGCCTCCTTTTGATGGGAAAAATCCTTGCTTGATCCCTGGCTCAGCCCCAATTCCTGCCATTCTGCCTCTATCCAACCCCATCGCAACAAGGTGCGAAGGCTCCGAGGCCGGTACCGACCTGCCCATGCCGAGGACCCCGCCTGTCCCCAGCCTGCCAGGAAGCAACAAAACAGCCCCAAATTTGCTCACTCATCAGCATCCAAAGTGGGCAGCAAGCAAAGAGAAGGAGAACGTGACAACATCCTAAAGGCACCTTTATATCCCAGCCCACGGGGAGCGCAGGAGCCAAATACCCCGAGCCCAGGGGTATTTGGGGCTCCGAGGGGCTGCGGGAAGGCCGGGAGCTGCACAGGAGGTGACACTTGAGCAAGTTCCGGCCTTTCCAAGCCTGTGAGCACCGCGAACCCTTCGCTTCCCTGAGCTGCTGATTCACTTGTGGCAGCGGAAAACAATAGAGGTGAGGATCCAGTTCCCGGTAGGATTACACATTTCAGGGGCGGAAGAGATGCTGAATCTTCCATTTTTTCTTTCGGGATGAAAGGAAGAGAGAAATGGGTGCATTTTTCTTCTAATGTTAATTAAAAACAGCGATGGCCCTGCCTTCACATGGAAAAGAAGGGCAAAAGGTAGAAAGGGAGAAGAAAGGCAGACCCACATGTTTGGTAGAAAGGATTCCTGGCTGCCCTGCTGCAAGGAGACGCACAGAGGAAACCAGAGCAGCAATTAAAAATTAAAGAGAATGATGTAGAGCAAATGAGTGCGATGCTCCTGGATGGTGCTCCTATCATCCCAACTTATTCAGATGCACGAAGCAACAGTCTGAAAGCCCCTGGCTATGGGCTGAGTTTGTGCAATTAGACCATTACAAAAATAAACCTCTGAAACCCTCAGACATTTAAACCTGATAGTCTGTATAAAGAAAAATGTTCGCTTTTCATGTACAATGAGTGGAAATCATTTTAGATTTTTATTGTTATTATTTTAGGAGGGAATAAGCATATTTCAGTCCAGTCAAGAGTGAAATTGAGTTTAACAACAAAGTGATTTCTATTAGTGCAGGCCCAGGAAAAAACATGGATGAATAGAAAATTCACAGAGTCAGAGAAATGTGTCAGACAGTGATGGAATTAAGAATTAAAAGTGACTTTGCTTTACTTTTGCTAATATAAGCACATCATGATCAACCTCATTGCAAACATGCATCCTTCCCATATAAATATTGCAAAGCAGAGAAGAACAGGATGACACCTGGTACCCCCCCCCTAGGGGACAAGGTTGAAAGGATGGAAAACTCTTAATTCAGGGGTTCTGATGGGTGTCCCCAGTGATGGGAGCCACTCTCACGTCCAGTCTTCAGAAAAATATTATTTTCTGGTTGGGTATAAAAGAAACCTGAAACCTCACTCTGGACAGCCAGTGCCTTTGGGCATCAGCATCTTCTAGCGGCATCCGGGTACCTCCCGATTCCCATCCGTGACGGCTGGTGCCAGGCAAAGTCCCCATTCCTTGCAGGATGCTGGCACGGAGTCATCAGAGTATCCTCGCTTCTCATCGTGTCTTGTCCCCGCTGCCAAGGACCTAGGTGGTTGTTAAAAACCAAAAGTTTGAATAGTCTAAAGCATTAAATCTTGAAGCAATTACCCTGCCCTACATCTTTATTGGCTTTAAAGATTAATTTCTCCCCTCCACCGAGGCAGTTCCACTTGTTTCTCCTCAGTGGGCTTCACAATTGGAATACGGAGACAGATTAACATTGATCACACTGTGCATTATTAAATGATTTTTTGGCATCTTTATTTTTTCTCTTTCTGTTGTGCTTTCTCTATAGAGAAGCCTGTGAAAGGGAGCTGCAGCAAGAGCCGGAGCCGAGGTCACGAGCTGCTGTGTCACGGGGAGAAGGCAAACTCCCTTTAAAGCCAGTCCTGTTCCCATTTGAAACTAAAATCCTCTTGGCTATGGTGCAAAGGCCACCTGGGACCAGGCAGGTTCTCTGGACTGATGGTTTTCCTTTTTTTCCACTTTACATTTATTTATTTTAGGAAGAACAAGCTCCTGGCAGAGCATGTGTTCCCACATTTGCTCAGGAGCTCTTATTTTCTGCATTTCCAAATCCAAGCGAGAACCAGAGTCAGCAAATAGAGGTGCGATGGGGGCTGTGTGCAGCATTTGTGAAGATTCATAAATCACCCCCAACATAAGTAAATAACCCGACTTCTCTTGCTCAGGGGAGAGAGCATATCCCCCTCTACAAACCTGCAACAACACACTTGCAATTACCACTTTTTCTCCCCAAAACCAGCAGATAATTCAAACAAGCTCCACTTTTTGCTTTTCAGTTTAATTAATCCACACCAAAATTTGTCCTCCAAACATAATCACAGCAGAGCAGGAACAGCAGACAGAAAATCTCATTACCCAGCTCACCAGCCAGACCTCAGCACCGTTATTAATGGAGACGTCACTGATTTGGGGATTAATAAAAGCTGACCGCGACGGGGCAGGGACTTGCTCCATCTGGAGCACGTTACGTTTTCCCTGGAATGTGAGAATTCCAGGGATGCCAGGGGCTGCCACGCTGCTTGGGGCATCACTGGCAGCTGCATGGCCTGCTGGCGCAGGTGTCCCGGTGACACAGAGGAAGCGCTTCAAGATTCAATGCTTTAGTCTGTTCAAACTTCTGTTTTTTAACCCAACCACCTAGGTCCTTGGCAGCGGGGAGGAGACACGATGAGAAACGAGGACACCCTGGCATCTCCGTGCCAGCATCCTGTGCGGAATGGGCTGCTTTGCCTGGCATCAGCCGTCACGGATGGGAACTGGGAGTTACTTGGGTGCTGCTGGAAGATGCCGATGCCTGAAGGCACCCGCTGGATGGAGCGAGGTCTTGGGTTTCTTTAATACCTAATCAGAAGTGCACCTGTTTTCCTATATTTTTTTAGATGTTTCTTTTCTCGGTGGCTCAGGACTAAGGAGGACCCGGCTTCGTGGGGAGGCTGCACTGCGATGCCTGGAGGTGCCGTCCACTTGTGTTCGGTGGCTTCGTGCCTTGATCAGCTGCACTTACACAAACAGCAGTGCAGCAATAGGCAGCTTTAATTAGAGGTGTTAATAGTGCTGGGAACCGGGGGGAATGCATAAAAAGGCAGCAGGGAAAACAACTTGCAATCTAAGGAGAACAAGGGGAGGAGCTGGGAGACCTGGAGAGCTCAGGACCTTCCTTTGCTGCTGCTGGGGAGCCCCTTGCACCCAGCAGGTGGGAAAATCAAGCCCCAGGAGCCCACATCTAATTGCAGGGGAAATATCCCCCCTGCTGATTACTCTGAATAATTCACGTGGTTGTTACCAAACTCAGATTTCATGGCAGTCCTGAGAAGCCCTGATCCGAGTTACTCCCAACCTTGCGCCCTTCCCAGAGGAGCCTGTTGGGGCAGGGTGCTGGTGGGTGCAGGTTGCAGCCCCTTTGCACGGGCTGGTTTTCCCTCCTCATCCCAGCATCCATCCCTGCACAAAGGCCTCTGATGGAAAAGGAAGCAGCCTGTGCTCCTCCGGGGCCGGGGACAGGACAGTGGCAGATTTGGCACGGCACCAGCCCAGGTGCGGCCTCCTCCCGGATTCCTCTGCCATTCCTGGCACGGGCGTGGAGCCGCCAGCTCCGGAGCCGCTTGCTGGGCCATCGCCAAGGCTTTTAGCGCCATTAGCGCCTTGCCAAGCCACCCGCGGGCCTGGCCTGCTGCTGCTCCAGGCGGGAGCTGCTGTCTCCTTGGAAACCACAGCCCCGCGCTAGCAGGCGGGAGGAAGGAAGGACGGGGAATCATTTCCCTCTGGAAGAGGAAGGGAAACGGCTGCACATGGAGCAGAGGCCTTCAGCCCTCAGCCTGGTCCCTTCATGTCCCCCCAGCTCCCTGCAGGGAGCCATTTCCATGTCGTTGCTCCACGTTGCCGTCTGCTCCGGGCCCTTCCCTCAGCAGGGAGGCCCGAGGGCAACTGGACACACGGTGGCTGCGGCAGGAGGAGCAAAGGGGCAGGGGGTGGATGGGATGGAGGAAAAAAGGTGAGAGGGAAGGTGGATCTGGGGAAAATGAGATGAGGAAACACCAAGAGGGGATGTGGGGAGACTACGCTGGAGGAGGACACAGCTCCAGAGAGACTTCCCAGGAGCAGGAGGTTGAGCACCCCTGGCTTGGTGACACTAAACCAAAACCATGGGATGTTTTAGGTGCCCGTGGCACTGAAGATACCGAGGCTGCCGCGTCCTGCCCGGGCAGATGGGGACGGCTCACTGGGACCAGCCGTGGTGCCCGTCCCGTAAGTGGCCTCCAGGGATGCAGGACCCAGCCCGTGAGGACACAGCTGGAAAGATCCAGGTGACCCCGATGGGCCTGTGTCTGCCCCAGCACCGAGTGAGCAGCGTCCTGGCACAGACTGGGGCTCACCCCAAGCTCGGCCCCTGCGGCAGGGGGGCGTTCCGGGTGGGAAGGAGCACTCTGCGTGTCCCCAGGCCAGGAAGGAAACAGGGATTTGCCCAGAGCTGTGCTTCCCTGGGGCCTCACACACAGAGCCGTTAACGCAGCACCGGTGATTTATGAGGAGAGCGGCTGCCTGTAGCAGCTGCAAGCTGTGCGGCTGTAGCTACTGCGGCTGCATCAGCAGGGAGAGGCTGTCAGCAACATCAGCGGAGTTACGAGGCAAAGGTTGTTGTTTGCACACAGGGTGTACAGCTATGGGTGACTCTTGGGGCTGGCTGGGGTCAGGACAGCTGTCACCAAGCTGAAAGGGTCTCAGCATTTGCCAGGTGACGAAGGGGGAATAGCAGAGCCTGAAGAGGGGGCCCCCATCGGCCGTGGCACAACCCAGCTGGGGGGAAGAGCCACCTGGCTTTGCTCCCCTTCAAAAGGGGCCCTTGCCCAAGGGTCGGGGCAGCACCTCACCTGCGGGGTCTGCACCCATGCATTCCCTGGACCACACACCTCCTCCCAGACAGCTCCGCAAGGAAGGCTGGGCACCAAGGCTGCTGTCAAAGGGTTGATGGTGACATCTCTGCTGGCTCCCGGCAGCAGTGTCCTGAGGTCACCTTGGCCTGTTTGCAGCAGCATCTGCACATCCAGGGGCATTTGCTGCCCTTCCCACCCGTAGCTACGGCCACAGCAGAGTCAGGAGCAATGCTCCGTTTTCCAGTGCTTCCCCTCTTTGCACCTTCCCAACTCGTGTGTGTGGACAACCACCACTGTCCCATATCCAAAACAGCCTTCGCCAAGGCAGCTGCAGGCCCTGAAGGACTCTGCTCATGGCAGCATTCATCCTCCAGAGCAGAAACGTGGAACTATAATTACCCCGGTGCAGTGTCTGCAGGAAGATACCAAGGAAGCAAGAACCAAGTATGGCAGTATTTCAATAATAACTTTTAAATGCCAGAATATTTGATCTCACCCCAGTTGGACAAGGCAGCTTCACAGTGGTCAGATGAAACAGGAACATGAAGGGCTAACACAAACCAACGTTGTTCTGAAAAGCTGTTCACAGCACGGCACGATGGCTTCAAGAGGGTGAAGACAGTGATGGGCCTGTGTTAACTCACCTCAACAGGAGAGCAACCCCAAGGGGAGTCAAAATAAAGTCCTGGCACCTACCAAAGTGTTTAGGCTTTGCTCAAGTGCAATACTTTATTTCTAGCTCTTTCCCAGAGCGTTGCCTTTCTCTGCGTCTTCCTCCCACTTTTTCATTTTGGGAGAAGTCTGTTTTTCTTGCTGGAATGAAGAGATGGTTTCTACAGCACAGAAAAAAAGCCCTGATACGCTGCTGGAGGGAGAAGCGCGATGTGTTTGGACTCCTTCTCACAGGGTACCCTCTAAGAAAGAAGGCCCACGAAACGGGCCTGGATGCAGGTCTCTGCCTTGCCTCCTTCTGCAAGCAGGGCTGCTATAAACATCTTTCCTCTCCAGCCATGACAGAGCCGGTATCATTCTTCATCAGCCTGATTCAACCAAGAAGAACAGCAGCCCCTGCCAGGCACAGGGGAGAGGAACCCTCATCCTTCCTCCCAAAACACCAGCTCCCAGCTGGGCTCCTAAACGTGGCAGAGAGGATGAGCCGCAGGAACATGGGGTGACAATGTGACATTTCTCTTCAAGGACACAGACCCATGCAGGGGTCACGCAGGCCAGAGGCTGCCCACGCACAGCCACGATGTTGCAGGATGCTCGCCGCTCCATGGGGATCCATCTCAAACTGGGAGGGCTGGAAGGAAACCTCCCACGCAACAGCAGCACGCAAACGCCTCACCTGGTGCAGGATTTGCCTCTAAGAGGACGCAGGTCTGAACAGAGAAGGGCAGGGATGAGTGCGGTGGTGGCCAAGCATCTGTGTGCACAGCCGGCTGATTGCTGGCTCTGAAGTGCGCCCAAGCTGTCAGATCGCAGGGGCCTTTGATAGCAGATGGAGAGGCTGATTGCATTTGCTGATAATGGATTAGGAGGCTTAGCTCTGGTCTCGACTTTCTCCTGGTTAGCTGATTTCCTGAGGGGCTCTGCGGGGAGGTGTTACAAGAGATTTATTAACAAGATGAACTGCAACGCCAGGAAAAGCTACTTCTGCAAAACGCGCTTTCCTTCTCGTGCATGAACAGGCTCAAAGCTCTCCCTGTCTGAATAAAGGCAGCATCTCGCTCCTCAGGGGACTCGGAAACTGCTCCTTCCCTCTCTGCCCATTGGCAGAGCTGCACAGATGCCATCAGAAGTTGCTTCAGGCCTCTCAACCCCAAAACAACTAAGACAGAGATGTCAACAACAGCAAATACAAGTACCTTCGGAGCTAGGCATCCAGGGCAGAAGAAACTGTAAGGAGGGAGCGATAGAGGAGCCTGTGTCCCGTGTTATTTCAGTGCTGTGATTCAGTGATAAAGCCTGTTCTAAGCACTAAACTTCTCTAACTTGCTTTTGCAACTGGGCCTGGGAATGCAGCTGCTCCCCGTTGTTTTCACAGTTCTGCAGAAGGCAGAGTCTCCAGGAAGGCCATGATAAAACTGTCTTTTTGCAGTGCCTAAGGGTTTGACCGAAAGGCCAATCTCCCTGTTCAGCTGCTGGAGAGAGGCCGAGTGCTCCCCAACTACCCTCACAGCCCAAAGCGCAGCCAGTTACTGACACTGCAACTTGCTTGCCAGCATATTTAAATTATTATTCATTTTAAAAATGTTTTTCCTCAAAGCTGGTACGTGAATCCACCAAGCAGCCTTCATGCTACCCTTTAAAGTGGACTGTTTTAGCAATGTTGCCTTCTTTCAGGTAGGGAAACTGCTCTGCCAAAGTCACTTTGCCGAGCCTGCAGAAGTCACAGGATTAGGAATTTGGACCTCACAGCTCAGAGTACTACTCTGTGTCTATACTGTGACACTGCTAGCTTTTATTGAGACAGATGTCACTACAAGTACCTACCAAAGCAGTAGCTATAAGTGAAATAGAGGAGGAGCAAGGAAAAAGACAGATCAGTGATGGGGGAGGCAGGCGAGAAGCAGGGGAAGTAAAGGAATGAGAAGAGAGCAGGGAGGTAACTCGTGCTTTTATCACTGAATCCGCAGGTCTAGGCGGGCCCTTTTGCTTTCTTTACACGCACCAATCTTTGCTGCTGCTTTTTGCTGCTAGGGAACAAAATTGCCCTGTGCAATTGCACCAATTTCGTTCTCAAGCAGCGCGGAGCGGCCTCACAGGACGGGTGCTGCCAGCTCGGCCTGCTCTGCCTCGGATCACATCCCGGGAGATGTGATTAAAGCATTAAAGAGGGAAAGGCAGCCCCAAAGCACTCTCCCTATGGTCAGAATGTCCGGGAGCACCTCGCGGAGCAGCCGTGGGACCTGGCAGGCAGCGCCAGGCGCTCATCTCCTCTGCCCACAGCGCAGAGGGGGTGTCTCAGGGTATCTAGTAACACTTGGGCCAGCTCCCAGCCTGTGGGCAACGCTGTCCTGGCCAGCCAGCTAATGCAGTTTCCTCTACTCCCTTCCAAAGCAAACACTGCAAGAGAAAATAAAGCAGATACCCCAGCTAGGCAGCTTCCTCCTCCTTCTCTGCCAGCAGTTATCATCAGCTGGGATTTCTCTGTGCTTTTAGATTTTGCTGCTATCTACAAGCCCCTTTGCTATTTGGCAGGGCATAACTCCCAGTCCGTCCAGCAACCGATCCCGTCCACATGATGCAAAGCCAAAGCACGGTTATTTCCCAAAACAAAACCACCCCCTGCTCCACGGCACAGCTCTGCACATCAGGACTTGCCATCTTGCATTAGCGTAATTATTTGTATTGCAATAGCTCTCGAAAAGTCCCAGCCCTGGGCCCAGGTTGCACAGGCAGCTCTACAGACCCCGTTCCAATGAATTTGGAATTGAACTAAGCAGTCATTTATGGGGCACTCGTGCTGCTCCTGTGATACATCCACGCTACACAACAGCGGCCAGCCTCAGAAAAAGGTTTCGCAATTAACTTCAATGATAGCAATTAGGAATTGGCTGGCCTCTGGGTTTGTACACAGGATGCAATAATTGAGTTTTGGTACCTGCGGGGAGCAGCGCTGAATGACAAGTTTGATGCCACTCACGGTTTGCAAGCGAATGTTTCCTCTGCAGCTGGGTCCCTCCACCCCCGGGGACCGTCCTCCCTGGGGGCAGGCGCCTCTGGCTGAGCTCCGACCCACTCAGCACACTCACCCTTCTGATGCTTCGGGTCCTTCTAGGCCAGGCTGCAGACTCCATAGGACCAGTATATGTGAGCAGGGGGAGCCTGGAGAAGTCTTGGCTCAAGTGCAGAGCCTTCTGCCGAGCTTTTCCTCACACCTCCTGACTCAGTTTCCCCTGCACATCTGGGTCTGCCCCTCCTCGCTCTCACATCTCCCCGCTTTGGGTTCAGGGTCTCACCTGCCTGGGGAAGGACTCATGCTCATCTCCTGCTCGCAGATCCGGACACGCTAGCGCTGCCCCTGTGGATCCCAGGAGCTGCCCGGATCTCCTGCTCTGGAAAGCCACGCTCAGCACTTGTCACCATCAGGTTTTTGGAGAGAAAAGAGTTTGCTCAGCAGCTCAGAGCAGTAAGGAGGAAAGACACAGCTCTAAAACAATAAACAGCCTGCTGCATATTTAATCTTATGCTTCACTACAAGCTAAATAAATTGGCTCTGCTCTTAAACACTGTCACTGTGCCAGGCAGCTTGGAGCTGATGGCAGCTCAGAGCGTGTGTCCAGTGCGATCCATTCGCATTAGCAAGAGCCCAGGTCAAATCAGAGCTGTCGTGTTGCCTGCGAACAGCCCGTTTGCTCTCCAAGAATTAATCACTGGTCTTGTTACCTTCCCTCCCTGAGGGAGGATGGGGGAGCAGGGAAAGGTGTCGGATTGCCTGGTTCATGAATGCCATTACAAGCCTAAAGCATAAGCTAGCCCGTGGACACAGATCAATGAGCCTTATTCTGCTTCCCACAGCAGCACGGGGGATACTGGCAGCTAACAAGGCCCTAGGCAGAGGGAAGCCACGGAAAACGGGCAGCTCCAGCTGCACAGGAGGGTGTTCTAGTGCCTGCTGCAGATCTGAGAATGAAAAATGAATTCGGCTGCGGAGCCGCAATTCATCTCTGCTGACTAAGTCCTGCCTTTAGAGCCGGGATGCAGGCGCAGACACCACTTGGCCTGGCCAATTTCCCGTGCTGATGCTTCACCCAAGACCCTGGCAGGGGAGGCTCATTAATTAGAGAGGCTGGAGTTGTCTCTCTCCACTAGATAACAGGGAAGCCTAATGCAGGTCAGCAGCTGGATGTGCCCGACAGAGCAACAAACCCCACTAGCAAACGCTGCTACACACGCGAGCCCTTGCAGGAGGCAGCCAGTCCCCCGGGGGCTGCTGCAGCACTGTCACAACAGGTCATTCTGGGGAATGGTGACATTTAAGGACAAGATGCTGCCACATTCGTGAGGTTATCGCCAGCTGTAGCCAGCTAGAACAGGCTCCCTCCCCTTCCCGAGCACCTCCAACGTCTGCTCGTTTCCACACACTCATCTAGAGGCGCTTTGCAAAGGAGATGGATAACCAGAGGCACCTTGAACACACCAAAAGCAGCAGGTACAAACACGAGCCACTTTCCACCTCTGCCATGCAGCACCAAGCTCTTTAACTGGGGCCATTACAATTATTGCCACAACAGATGAACACAGGGACAGCACTAGAAGGGCTCAGGTTTAGCAGCTTCACCCCTGCTCCCAAGAGCATCATGTTCTAACTGCTCCAGGAGGATGTGGGACACCCTCTGCAAACACATGGCACTACCTGCCCTCCCTGAAACTCGTCACTGATTTCTGCTAGCTCAGAATTGGACTACAATCCCCCACCATCAAGCCTGAGAGCCCTTCTGCTGTTTCTGTAGTCACTGATTATAACAACTTGTTCTCTCAGGGCTCTACACGCTTGAAGGGCTGCACGTACAACGGCTAATTAAAATTACGCACCCCTTAGCCCTTCTCAGCGCCCCTCACCTCTCATCCAAGCCCACAGCTCGGCGGAAGAAGCTGCTACAGAGAAAGGAGGGAAATAGGAGAGGAAAGAAATGAAATTACATTCACTCCTACCCCCACACTTCCTATTTTTTATTTTTATTAAAGGTGCATTTTGAGACTGTGCTGGCTGGTAACCTCCTTGGGTTACAAGGGAAGCTGCCTCTCAGGAGCTGACCTGTGCTGGGTTTAACCGAGGCAGCTGTGGGCAGCTGTGCGGCGAGGTGGCTGCGCCAGCAGAGCCCCGGCGGTGCTGCGGGGGCTGCGCCTTCATCCGGAGATTCGGGGAGTTGGAACTCCCACGTTTCTGGGCTGCCATTCGGTGGGATTCTGCCTCCTTCGTCCTTGGTGATCAGCACGCACAGAGGCTTCTGCGAGTGAAACGCCTGACAGCAACCGCACTGCTGCTGTACAAGCAGAGCATTGAGAGAGCTGTGCCAAGGCACCAGCCCCCAGAGCTGCCCTTGCAACCCTCGGAAGTCTGTTTTCAAGGTGTTTATCTGCAGAGCTGCGGGACAGGCATGGTGCATTTCTCCCTGCTCCAAACACGTCCCTTCCATCGTCCCTAGGCCCTGCATGGTGACGGCGAGGCAGCCGCTGTGGCGCCTGCTACGCGGTGCTCAGAGCAGACCCGCTCACCAGCACCCTCCTGTGAAGCCAAAACACCGGCCGCCCGTGTCCCGCGGACAAGGTGGCTTGTGCTGATTTTAGGAAAGCATTTGTAGCCCAGGGTAAAAGCTATTTATAGCTTTACCCTTCTGGGATAGCTGGGCTGTCTGAAGGTTTACACACTGGATCAGCTGAGAGCAACATGAAGGCTAATCCCAGGCAGCCCTGGGCCAATCATTTCACCTTGTCTCAAAGTTGTCCTGTTTTGCGGTGTTTATCCCCTGTGGAAGTTCGTGGGGAGAGGAATTTGTTAGCAGAGGAAACACAAACAAAGCCTTGCACTGCAGTACTTCACAGCAGAAAACGCTGAGCTGTCTCTACATCTAAGTGCTATTGATATTTCAAGCCTTTTAATCAACCAGAGAAAAAAACAAGTTAATTTGGAGTTTCAGTTAATGACCCAAGAAGAGAGCCCTCCTCACTAAACACAGCAGAATGCAGCATTCCTGACCACCACGCTGTATTTTCAGTCGTTTATAATTTCCCAGGGAACTCCAAGATTTTTCTGCTTAGCCAAATGCCCCAATGCTATAAGACCTTGTCAACATCCAAAAAGATTTAAGTGGCGCAGCGTTACCCTTCACTCCCAAATAAAGTGACATGTGCACACACATGCAAAGTGTAAAAATGATCCGTGTCATCGTGCGCTGTTCAAAAGCCAACGCACAGACACGGGGCTCTTTCTGCCCCGGGGTACGAGTGTGACTGTCCTTACTGAAGGCCGGGCTGATCTCCATGGACAAGGAGCTCTGCTCATGTCATATCATTACTACTCCATGTAACGCATCATTTCGTAACGCACTAGTGCATTATTATAAAAAAAACAACAAAAAAGAAAAATAAAGCCACCACCACTGCTGTGCTTTGCTTCTGATTTCTCTTGTTCACCATGCCCTTGCTCTGGCACCTCTATGCTTCTCCTGGCTTGTTAATGACCATGCTCCACCATGTGTAGCCAAGGCTCTGCTCCCTCATGAATCCAAATCTTGTCCTTTGATCCCGCAGTGCATCCAGACCAGCAGCAGAGGCAAACTGCAGCTGGAGATCAGAATCAGGCAGGTTTTTTCAATAATTCACACTGGGGTGTGTAAAACTGCCTAAGCAGAAGCAGGACCCCAGGAACCCCTTTTCCAGCTTGGACTTGAAAAATCAAGGGAAATCTCAATTGCCTGGTAGAAATTTGCTCCTGCTGGCTAAGAAACAAGGTGTGATTATCCAACGCTTTGCAGGAGCCACAGGAATGTGGCTATGGAGGTGGAGCCGTTCTGTGGAAACTCCGAGGGATTTAGCAAGCGCACGTGGTTACAAGGCTGTGGCTGAGCTGCTCAGCACCGGAGAGCAGTAGCCACCGTGGAGGCTCCGCAAGGCGAGCGGTGCCCTCAGTGACATGGGTGCAGGTCCCCAGCACCCAAACAAGCCAGCAGGACAGGTCCACCCAGGTAGCCTGGGTCAACCAGAGCCAAGCAAGGAACAGACAAGCTCACAGGGTGCAAGATCAAGCCAGCGAGTCAGCAGGAATGCTGGAGTCATGGCAATGGGCACGGGGACTCGTGTGGGCAGTGGGGAGAAAAGTCTCTCTGAGCATCTCGGGGGCAGCCACGGTGGCTTCTCCGCAGCAAAGCCTGGCAGGAGCCTGCACTAACCAACAGCCCCAGCCCCCTCGCTACAGAGGTACCTCATCTGAGGGGCACGTTCCGAACACAAGGCTTCCAGTGCTACGGCAGGGCATCCGCCCGCTCCCTGGCACCGCTGCTTTGTTTGTTTGCTGGAGAATATAAAACATAAAGTGCCCGTATTAGCTGGCAAGCCTAAATCCCATTGCTTTCCGTGTGTGCACGCTGCCCTCCCCTCCCAGGCAGGTATCAAACCCCAGCACGAAGCCCAACAGCAGCGCTCCGCAGCCGCTCACGGGAGCACCCGCGGGAACACGGAGCTCTGTCCTCGACCACCGGCCGGGCCAGGATACCCCTTCCCATCCCACTGCTGCAGCAGAGAACCTGCAGGATTAGGCTCTTAGGAAGCATAATTACTATAATTATTCACAAATGTCATTGAGATCAACCTGCGATTGGTGCTCCATTTCACGCTGAAAGGACGACATGTAAACGTGAACATTGAAATGCTTCCCTGTTATTCTCATCTCGCTCCTGCAGTATTTTCCTTTAGGACTTGCAAGCTGTAAGTGGTCACCGCAGCAGTGTGGGCATCTAAACCACCAAGCAACCTAAGCAAAAAGCATCACTCGCTTTGCAGCCTCCAATGGCACCTAGTTCAAACCGGCTGCGAGGCTGGGTCACCAACACCCTAACCAACACCCAGGAGAAAACACCCTAATGGAAGCACCAGCAGATGGATGGGCTTTTTCCCTAGCTGGCGTCAAGCTGAGCCAAGACTGTGTTCATTCCTATTGGATATAGATATCCTATGGGAGAGCACACAGCCCTGGGCATCCTCAGGGTTTTTAAAGGAGTGATAAAAGAAGCACCCACCACATTTCTAAAGCTTTGGCAAATGAGTCACACCCAGTTTATATGGAGCCCAGCTTGCTACAGAAATAAACTGCATGTTTCTTTACCTGTCTATCTCCACTTTCCTGGCCAAAACACAGAGAAAAGCCTAGGCTTGAGCTCTGCCTCTAACATCCACACCCAAATCACCAAATGCTTCATCCAAGCAATCTCCGCTGCTGCGACCTATTGCAAATTAGAATAAGCACTTTGGCCACTTCTAAGAAATGAGTCCTTGAATGCTGAAGCAGAAATGCTTAGCACAAAAGCAAAACACTGACTGCAGAACACAGGCCCAACTATTAGATTTGCTCTTAAAACCATATTTTTTATGAGGAGTAAAATCAGTAAATTAGCAGCCTTCCAGAAAATGGGTAGGTCCCACTAATTCAGACTCAAGACTACTTGAATGATCTGTGTTACAGCGCCCTGCTTGCACCGCTGCAGAGGAAATATATGTTTTAATTTCACCAGTACAATCGCTCAGCACTTAAAGAAAGACTCTCTATCAGCCTTAAACTTCAGCTAGCATGAACCAAATAATAATGTATGATAGCATGGCTCTTTTAACCAGGTTATTATCTGTGTAATTGCTCTTCTACAAAGATTAATATTCGTAACAAAGTCTGCAGGTCAAACCTTAGCACAAGATGAGTGGCATTGGCCATTGCTTTTAGCGAGGGTGCTTAACTGAAGCTAATTTCTGTAAGTGACCTTAACAAACAGCAGTTTCCCTTTAATATGACAGAACGATTTTACATTTGAGGCACAAACCTCCTTTCCATTTTCCTCCCTTCATGACATAACTTTGAAATGCAAACTCCAAACTGCCCTTTTATCCCAAGACTCAAAGAGCTTTGTGTAGAGAAAACCAACCTAGGAAGCTCTTTTACATCCCTTCATATAAAAATTTTTAAAATCAGCTATTGAGCATAGATTCTGTACCTTGGAAACCAGAATACTAAGGCTGTTCCATCTTCACACTTGTGGAACTAGAACAAGTTTCCAAAGATTCTGCAGGTTACAGGATCTTCAGGGAAAAACCCAGCAGGCCAAGATCCTTGTGCTGCCCTCCTGCCATGGAGCACTTCACACCTTTAGGATCTTCATCTCTGCAGTCCTGTCCTTTCTCATAAAACCCTCTGCTCCTTGCAGGTCCTCCAGCTGCAAGAACAAAATAGGACCTGCATTTTACTGATGTATTTTACTTACCTAGTTTCTGATTGAACAGCAGCCCTCCTCACCTACATTTAGTTTGAGATAAATAGAATCCAAAGTAACAATCTATAACATCTAAGTCTAATCACTTTTACAAGGGACCATCAGACATGCAGCACATGAAGTCAACTGGAAAGAAAAGACATGAACTTGTCAGGATACTGGAAGATGGGCCCACACACTAAAAAACGGTTCAGGTCCTTCTATAGCAGGGCGAGTTTTTGTAAGATGAGCTCTCCAGTGGAGCAAGGGACAAGACAAACTCACCACTGATGTCCTTGAGGCATCTCACTGGTCTAGGCCATGACTAGAATTAAGGGGCTCAAAAGGACTGTTTATTGCTAAACAAAACACACTCATTTTCCTAAGCAGGCGCTTAGAGGTGACACAAAGCCCTTAAAGACCCATCAGGCAAGACTATTTGTTCTCCTTTCTGCAAAGCCCCTGGCGCGAGGACAGTTTAAAACAGTGACAAGAGCAATTTGACAACTTAACAAGCGTATTAGCAAAGACACTGGCTGTGATTCACTTTTATTTGCATGGCTGTGACAATAGAAAGAAATATAGCAGAGAGTATTTTCACTCTGTACATTCACTCAAAATCAATGTTTTCGTTAGGATAATAATTTTGTGAAGCAGCTTTCAATTAACATATCCCCACTTCTAATCCAAATATACCTTTTATTAACATTAAAAAAGAGGTTTAAAGCAGTTTCAACTAGACTTTGCACAATATCAAGTTGTAAATAAAAGAGCACCGATAGCTTGGCAGAGGGCTTGTCAGCAGCTGAAACAATTACAAAGACAGCAGAGAAAATATGAAGCAAATAGAAATTGAGTCAACACCAGCAGCAGCTCATGCCTAAGCTCAGCTCCCTTCACCTGCCTGCAGTCGTCCGGTTCCAAATTGCTGTATTGCTCTCCCAGGACGTTTCTTCCACCCTCTGCTCACTAGTGCATTGGCTGTGGCACTAACACCATATCTGCAGCCGAACTGATCAAACATCCTTCTCAATTTATCCATGGAAACCACAACAGCACAGAGGCTCAGCCCCACTTCTCACCAACGCGGTCACAGCACAATGTCAAGGATCTTAAGTGGGGAACTTTGACTCCATCTTCACCTTTAAATTCTGCCTTTTTTTTTTTGCGTTTCTGCCAGCATGTTAGAAAGCCTAATGTAGAACATGGGAAACATGGTATTAAGTAGTGTTCATACACAATTACTTGAGTGAAACTACAAGAATTCCAGGAGAGGAAAAAAAATTACAAGATGAGCAGTATTTTCTAAACTGTTCTATTCCTAATCTCAACTTCCTAACATAGACAGTACTTAATAAAACTAACAACAAAAATAAAAGAATTATGATCAAAGTGTACAGGAATTCTGGCATTTTCTCTTTGCATACATTTTGACGTTATCTCAGAAAGAAAACCAACTGCCAAGCTGGATGTAGGTAAGATCATATGCTTATGACATGCACGAAAGACTCGTTTGTAACAGCTTCTTCAGCACTTAAATGTCAGGAATATCAGTTTTCATTTCCTCTTCAGCACTTGTGTAAAAAACCTTGGGATATGAAACCTTACTAACAACATAAAAGGATAAGGGAGTGAAAACAAATGAAAGACAGATTTACTTTTAATTAAACAAAGCAACATAATGTGCAATTTTGCTCATAATGTTTACATTGAGAGTTTAACCAAAGCCACAATAAAACAAATATAGCAAAAGCCTTTTCCAACTCCTACTGAAAACTAATAAAAAAAGCTTCTAGCTCAGATGAATGTGAAATAGGTGAAATGCCAAGGGAGGCGAGATGAATGGGGCAGTCACCAGGCCTGCATATGCTGATAAAAAGATGACAAGATAGAATCATAAGTGGCTGTCACTGTTATCACTCCATGCTGCTGCAGCAAACCTGACACATGGGGCTGCTGTCTGCAGCTAGATCAATTTTTCACCCCCTGACATACCAAAGAAATATGACCAAGTTAAAGGTAATCACATGTCATGGAATGCTTGAATAATTGGGACTTTCTATGTCGCTAAAGTTCAAATGTTAGAAATAATACTTATACAGTTAATAGCTTAAAAAATGGCCATCCACAATGCAGGTTTGAAGAAAATGTGGATTTCTTGTAAAACTTGTCACAAAGCAGGAATAGTTCTCTTTAATGACCCAATAAATAGTTATGAATGGCCTTTTTCACTGCCTGATATTGAGTCAGACCAAGCAGAACAGAGAGGAGAGAAGGAAGATAAAACCAAAACATCTGACTCAGAGGTGCTGCACACATACAAGGCCTACTTCATCAGCACCCCTGAAAGTCAGTTCAAAAGTCTTGCTGAAAGCAGGCACATTTAGAGAAGATTTTTTAAAACTTTTATTAAAAATAGTCTCTATAATTCTCATATCCCAGATGAACAACACGGAAGTTCATTAAAAGGGATCAGTTTTTAAAGCAAACTCATGAGAACCATTGCCTAGCTAAAATTAAACTGCATTATATTAAATGCACCTATAAGTTGCTCATTGCCATAAGACCTGAGAATCATTTTGTCTTCCACATATTATAAGTCAAAATTGTCCCTTGTGGACTTGCAGTCTGTGTTCTCCCCTACATATCAATGAGAGAAGAGATCCCAAGGATAGTTTGAGGACTGAAGTCAATAATTCCTTTTCTTGAGATAAGCTCTTTATCCCTTTTGGTACTTTAGAGAAAGCACTTGTAAGTATCCAACAAGAGAAATCTAATCACCGAAAGCATCCTGTCACCTATACCTCTTGCAGCATACAATATATAAAAATAGTATATTTCAAATTACAGGAGAGAAGCTCTTTAAGAGACATTAAAGTGCAGCCAGCCACATTAACCCCATATATTGACTGAATTCCATAACCACTTTTTCACTTTGCCTGGCAAGTTAGGATGGCTACAGTAACTCTGCTCTTTTGTGTCTTCCTCCAACTCCTCCTCTTTTTCCATCACTTATTTAATCACCTGGAATGCAGAGAGGCTTTCCAGACTCCACTAATTTCTTTGCTAGCCAACTGTTCAAGCGCCCACTCATTTTCCAATTAATACCACACTGGCCTCACAGCAAAAACCTGGAGTGAACTCAAAATTCTTTATCTGCCCCCAAAACAACACTTTGCTGCTGTTTTACCGTGCACAGACAGGGTGCCTCAAGACAGGGATTTGCCTCAAGAGAGTTGTGGTACTTGCCCTGCGAGAGCAAAACTGACAGCAGAAGCCACAGGAGATCCCATACGACCTTTTCAAGTTTAACCTTTGCTACATCCGTGTACTTGTGACATGTAGGAGCTATGGACATGTTCTCCGAGTCAACTTTCTGACCTGTCTTCAAAAAATAAGAAATGAACATTCTGCTTGTGCTTAAGGAGGTCAACAGACAGTACTTGTCTAAAAATAGCCACATGGCATGTCTTAATATAAAAGTTCTCACTGTTCCAGATCTACTCTCAGTTGCATCTTGTTTGTCAACAAGACAGAAACATAACTGCAACTGCTAAAAAGTCAAGCAGATAAATAATTATGAAAGTGGGTTGCATTTGTTGCCTATGTTACGATCATCTATAACAGCTTTGATTTAAAACCTTAGTTGCTATGGCATTAGACTTGTTTTTGCATTTGGCAGAATAAGCTTGCAGCACATCTTCCCAAAATATGCAACATACAGGAATAAAACAACCTATGTCAACCTTTTCAGGTATTTTTAGACTATGCAGAGGATAAATACTGCAAGATTATTTTCCCAATTCATATTCTTATTCATAGTCTAGGAAGGTATCGTAGAAAATGCTGCCATCACAGAATAATTTTAATAACAGGTGAATCTAACAGAAGCTGTCAGCACTCTGCCACTAAGCTACAAAAGCAGATGAGAATTTCAGTGAACTCAGAATCTCTGTGAGCATAAGGGATTTTGGGAAGGAAACCACGTCTCATGGTCCTTCATATAGTATTATGTGAAGAAAGACACAGCACCCATCCCGAAACAGCTTGATTTTGAGAAATGGTGAATACTACTCCAGGAGATACATATCCTTGTCAACTGTCAATGCTCTGCAGGTCTCAGGACTATGTCCTTAAAAAGGACAAACAGAGGGGTATTTACTCATATCCTTGTAAAAAAAAATTATTATATCATACTACAGAAGATTCTCTTAAAAATGCATCTGATCATTATTTTAAAATTATGAAACAGATTAACAAAAAATAAGGGCTCGGAAATCAAGGAACTGAGTAACAATACCAAATAAGGCAACATTATTTTCTACAGAAACACTTTGGTGTATCTAATTGTTGAAAAAGTCAATAGCACGAATTGCTAGTCATGCAGACACACAAAACAATATACCTTAAAACGTCACTCATTCCATACTAGAATTTAAGTGTCTGTAGAACTAAAACTCAGATAAAATAATTCAAGTGAAACAAAGCTGCAATTTCTGTAGTGCAGGACAGAGTGAAATTAGGCAATTATCCATTCAAAAGGGATCTCAAAACAAAGTTCTTCAATGCACAGTTCACTATTTCCTCCCATTTCCAACATCTGATTTTTGCGAACCTGCACCTCACACCAGATGATTAAAGCAAGAAAAAAAAAAAAAAAAAAAAAAAAAAAAACACAACACTTTCAATTTTTGGCATTTTTCCCCCATGTTTCGTTACCACAGTTCCCATCAGCTAGACTGACGGTGATTTAGCAGTGGATTCCTTCATCTTAGCCTCAGCAACTCCATCTTTTCACCTTGTCACATCAGTTCACAGTTAATGTGCCCATTTTCTCCCTTGCACCAGGCTGGTGACGGCATCAAATGCTGCTGTAGTCAGAGCCCCGGGCAACGAAGGCTTCTGCTTCCCACTCCACCACAAAGAAGGTAACAGTCCCAAAGAACCCCACAACCACCATGATCAGGAGTTGCCACTGCAGGAGGAAGTAGTTGCTGTAGAAAAATGCGACTGCAGCACAGATGGACTGAGAGGGAAGAAGAAAATAAAAGCAAAAAATGAGCACTGGAATTATACTGTCTGGCATTAGTAGACAGGATTACCACTGACATACACGTAATTTAGAGACATCTTGAAAGCACATTTCTTCAGTAAATGTACCATTTTAAAACCTTTTTTTCATATTCTAACAGGTGTCTTGACATCACACGTAACAGATTTATTTTTCACTTGTTATTTAAATAACATTCACTGTAGAAAATGAACGCCTACACTCAGAAGCACTTATCACATCACAAATGCAAGAATTGTCCTGGTATTTAAAAAACAGTCTGGAAACAACACAGCCAAAGTATGAGTGGAATTTAAGACAAAAATGCAGAAAACCTTTTATCAGTTTTATAATACTACAAACAATTCTATATCAAAATAGTTGGGAGCTCTGACACACATCATTGCTTACTTGCAATCAATCCTTTTTAAAGATAAAATATTCATCAGCCCTCACATAGCATAAATAATTTTTATATTCAGTATCAATCTCTTAACTTGCTAAATATCAGGAAATAAAATAGAGCACTGCATAAATATCAGTGGAAATAATTAAGGAAGCAGCTGTCATCTATTAAACTAGACAAACCCTGAACTCTGCTCCCCAATTAACAGAAACACATTTGAGGATTAAGATAACTTAAAAAAAGAGAAATTACAAATTCTTATGTCTACATACTGGCAACTCCCTGTAACACAGCACAAAATCTGCAAGGTCTTCAACCACTATTTAAGAACTTCTTTTCCTTCTGACTTACTTCTCTGTCAAAGTCTTCCTTTGGAATACAAATTTAGTAAACATTGCCAAAAAATGTGCTCATCTGTACTTGCCTTTTGACTTTAAACCAGAACAATCACCATCTCTAAGCTTCCTCAAAACACACTAATCAGCTCTCACTCATGAATCATTTACACCAAACTGCAGAACTCAGCTGATGCTACCTGAAAACTTCTTTTCCTCCTAAGAATCAGAGTAATTAAAAGACAGGTTGGTATCCTTTGCAGGAACAAGAGAATTATTTTTCCTGAACTCATTACAAAAGTACTATTTCAATACTACGCCAGCAAGCATACATTCAAAAAGATGTGTGATATAAATACCTGAACAAACTTAAAGATGGCAAAGGCAGGAGCGCTGTCTTCTGAATAAAGGAATCCCAAAATACTGAGGAGTTGTGTGTTAAAGCAGCTGTCTCCCAAGCCCAACAGAAAGCTGCACAAAATGGCCACCTCCTTGCTGAGGAAGAAAGGAGAGTTAAATTTATAAGTCATTTTTTCAAACAGCCTACACAGCTATTGATTGAAGTAATGCTCTACCCCCACAAACTGTTGTTGTCAGACTTGTTTAGGAACAGAGAAAACAGTCATTATACTTTAATTATACCTTAAATTTCAATGCAACTGTGAACATTTGTCTGTTAGGAAGAATAGTTTAATTAGGTTTAAAATCCTTGAAGGTTAAGACTTCTGCTAATGGTACCTGTAGTCAACTCTATACCGAATTAGAGCTGCTAAAAGAAATCCTGGTGCTTAAAGGCAGCAAAGCAAAGCTGAGACTTGCACCGTGAGTTCATAAAAATTGAAGAGAAAGACAGACCCATTCACATTGCAGCAAACTGTATACACTGCGAATATTACAGTTTGGAAAACAGTCATCTGCAGAGTCACATACACATTAAACTAGCAGTTTTGAGCAATTAGCAGTTATGTCTGAACAAGCTGACACCACTATGTTTACACACAAACTGGCAAAAAAATACACCCCAACAGAAGGCTGCAAGGATGAGCTAAGGAAGCTCCCTAAATTTCTTTCCTAACAATAAGCTGTGTGAGAGAGTCTGGCTCCAGGTAGATCAAGCAGACTTTGATAATAAACATTGAAATGCGTTGGAAACCAGGGCAGGGTAAGGCTGGGGCTCTACACTGCAGTTAAACTGACTGAGCCCAATGCTATTTTAGAAGAAAACAGCATTTTTTTTTTCCAATGACAAAGGAAAAACCTTGCATACCTTGGAATCATATAAGCAATATCATCTGTTCCTTCCATAGGAGCAATAGGAGCATCATTTGGCATGTTGAAAAAAATTAAATAAAAGGCTATGAAATGCACAATGATGCCCAGCAGCACAACAGGGTTCCTACCAAAGCGATTCTTCTTGCTCACTAAACCAAAGATTCCTCCACCTGTAGGAGCGGAAAAAGATTGGATAATTGTTACTTAGGAAAACAGATATGAGAGTTTAGTTACTTCCCTTCATATCAGAACTGGAAGATCTAAAGAAAAGAACCAAACTTAAAATACTGCAACAAATGCTGAAAGCAGATTATGAAATTGTCTGTATTAGATACCGAAAAAGATACTTACATACTGAAATTTAGCAGTGTAATTACTTTAGTAATCGACTTTTTAAGCATATTTGTCTTTGTTTTTTTCCTGTAACTATTGTTGGAAGCTTGAAAGACACTAACTTAAGATCAGTAAGATACAATTAAATATAGCAGCATTTTGAATAACTGCAGCATCTTAATCTTTTTTTTTCCTTCTCTAAAAGTTAGTAAATTTAAACTCACCTAAGACTTCTCCAACACCAATAAAAATACCAGAGAGACCAATAAGGCTCTTCTCTTCATTACCAAACCTATTCACAGCACCAATGCATGTTCCGTATACTCCAGTAAAGAAAGTTAACTCCAAACCTTTGAAGGAAGACAAGAATATACATATATATATATACACACACATATATATATAAAAACTACTAAATACTACCTGAGAAACAGTTATTAAAAAAAATTGTTTATCCCTACAGTATCTTGGAAATTCATATTTAACTGAGATGTGTGACATATATAAGTTATTAATTATGAAACACTCCTGTGTCAGTTGATATTAAAAAATATTAGAAAAATACTATGTGCCACAATTATTAGTGTCACGTATGCACTAAAACTCAGCACTGGCTCTACTGATGCAGTCACATTTGGATGCTTTCCCAAAAGTCATAAAAAGTGCCACACAACAAAACACTTCACAATAATTAAAGGAAATAAAACCCATTTCAGTGTAAGAAAATGTTTTCCAAATTATAGCATTCCTGAGGAAGACCTGCATCCTCAAGCCACAAGCAAGATTCTTAATATACAAAGGTAGTAGTCTATGTGCAGCTCTATCTCATTATATATGTAAGAATAACTTTTGAAATACTTTCTACTGCCATTACTATGAGGAAAGGGAACAGAGTTGAGTCTAGGTAGTATGACTCCAAGATTTGTAGTCTACAAACATCACTTAATAGGAAGCATATTCTAAAATAATCCTGTTATGCTTACAGAAATAGACGATTTAATTCCTAAACTGATTTATTTCATCTCCTCTGCTCTTCACCACCACAAACAATATGGTGCTCCACAATCGTCTAGCAGGAGCAGGCTACCTAATGCAGCATGAAAACTGCAGCACCTCTAAAAATGATGAATTTTGAGCAGTCTTAAAAAATCAGAATAATGTTTGGAAACAAACACGTTCTTTGGCCTTATGGAGATTTGTATATTCCAAAATAAAGTGGCAATCATGACCATTATCCACTAGAGGGCAGCATCGAATTTTTCCAAACCAGACTGATTTAGGACATAAAAATGTCATAAAGTGGTAACTCACTCAAAGATTATCCAAATATTTAAGTAATATTTACAAAGATAGATAAAAACAATCCTGGTCCAATGCGCTCAGTTAAAATGCCCTCATACTGCTACACACTCATACATATTATTTGCTTTTTACCTGTATAGGCAGTTGTAACACTGAGAAGAAGAATCTCTTTGGTAAAGCTCAGCTTAACAGCTTTCCCTGTAAAGAAATACCAAGAGTAATTAATATAACCTTCAATAACATCATGAAAAGAATCTACACTTTCTTTTGATTTATGCTTAAAGCAAGAATAAGTTAAAATTACAAAGTATTATTTTATTATAGTAAAAATATGGTGCTAAACAGTCAGAGCCCAACTTGCAGTCTAAAAGAAATTAGGCGAAATGAATTTTTTTTTTTTGCAAGAAATGGAAGGAGGCCAAGAGTTAAGTGGGTTTTAATTAGACAATTTTTCACTCATTGCATTTTTGTACTCTCTTACTTCACAGTGATTGTATCTTTAAAGAACGAATAAATTATCAAGGGAACCTTCGTGTTTCCAAAACAAACCAACAGTCACAGGAAGGCTGCATCAAACCTCAGTGGAAGTGCAGACACTTACAGCTTAAAATGGTTGTTCTGAAGTGACATCATTTGACAACAAAATAAAACAACATGCAACATCTCCTTTAGCTTGTTAAGTGAAAAACTTTCACATGGTGGCTTTCCCAGCTGATGACAGCTCTGACATTATCTATATATGCAAGCTCTGTATGTAGCTGAAATCTGATACTGCATCACAGCAGCACTTCTCCAAACCCCTCCTCGACAAATCTAGCATGGAATAGATGCTAGAGTTTTTCTACTCTACTAGAGTAGCTAGTTATGCTACTAGAAGTTTGCTACTCTTTCTTTACTTGGAATCAGCCACTGTTTGCATGTGAAAGGAACTCTTTTGAGCTGGTCACCTCACACCAACTGCACAGCAACAGTAGTTTGTCCACATGTTAGTTCAGTGGTTCCCAAGCTTTTCTAGTTCTAAGCTCTGTTTCTGTCAGGGTCAAAATCACAAATACTCATATGGGCCAACTGAATTTCTACCAGGGCCCCAGCTCATTAATCCTGTGCCCCTACAAAAACAGTAATATCTGGCCTGAAAACCACTGCTGTTTGGCAGTCATTTCCTCAAACAGGCCAGCCCTCAAGGTCTGAATTTGGTGTAGAAGAATTGAAATGTGATCATAAAACTATAACTCTCTGCAAATGTTTGTTCTAAGCAACTTTTACATGACTGCAAATCAGCAGAATCCTGGAGAGCTGAAGAGAATACTTCTTGTTTGTTTTATGCAATTCTAATGTGAAACAGTACTTACTAAAGGCAGCCACTGCTCTTGTCATTTTGCTTTGGGAAGACCTGTGTAAACAAATAACTTCAGTCAGAATAGAAAAATAACCAGAGTAATCACTATGGAAGAAAGTGGATTCATTTATTTTTCAAATTTTCAATAAGGTTCTAGCCCAGCATCATGTATGCTAATATATTATTAAAAGTGTCTGAGAATCTAAACTACTAACCTCAAAAATTTATTTGCTTTCTGGTCAAATATATGCTATACTAGCCTTAACAGAGTGTTTCTGTTAAGTAACATTGAACATTTTTTTCCACTCTTTTACTTGCTTGGGTTTTTCTAATATTTTCATTTTTCTATTAATAAAACAAATATATCTACAATAATAGCTCAAACAAGACTGCACCCAATGTGTCTACCTATGCATTTCTAATTTATTAAACATGGTGGCATTCATGAACCTGCAAAAAGACTAGGATAAGTTGCAGCATATACATGTTTTAATACATGAAAGAAAAACTATATAAAGGAAAGGAATAATCTCTACTCCTTCCAACCTTTAAATCAAACTAGTGAAAGGAAGAGAAAAAAAAAAAAAAAAAGGAAAGATAGCTAAACAGTTCATAATCAGTAAAGAAGAGAGGTAAATGCTCTTTCAAAAGACATTCATTAATGGAACAACCTTAAGGGAAAACCCTGAAATCTCAGGAAAAACCCTAATTGTTTAATTCTCACTTAAGATACAGACACTTTACTAAATCTGTAATTCTACAGGTTGTTCATAACTTTCATGTTTTCAGCTCTGAGGGGAAAGTGCTCGGATTTATGGGCACAGGAGCACATAAACCTGTGTATGTGGCAATACATTATTACTATAAGCACTTACGAGTTGTCCCCCTGGAGTTCATTAGTAGAATCTTCCTCCCCTGGTGTTTTTGTGTCCTCTTGTTTTCTAATCAGAAAGAACAGAACTGTGCCCACAAGACTGATAACCGTCAGGGCAATGAAAACAGTTCTACGATCACTCTCTACAGAAAAACAAAAACCAAACATAATTAGATGTGCAAAAACCATTTTAGTCAACTACCTTCAAAGAATTAACACAGGTATCCTATGCAAGAGTGCTTAAAATACATATCAAAAGCTGTTGTGTTTGCTATCTTGCAGCATATGTGGAGGAAAAATTACTCAGTAGCTGGCAAGTTCTTAACTCACTTTATGATGCTAATAAATACTGGCGTATTAAATGTGTCACTTTTTTTTTTTTTGTCATGCAAGACTGAGTAATTTTTTTCCTTATTAACACTGAAAACATAGAAAGTGTTTACTAGCAGAAAGCACATCTTTCAAGACTTTCTATATTCGCTTTGAATTATACAAAACTACCCAAAAAAGCTCTTCTTTCTCAACACAACAAATAGAAGCAGTATATAACATGATAAACTCTAAGACTTGTGAACTACTAAAGCCTTAAAACCACTGAACTCTCAGTTAACTGACGAAGCATATGATGAATATCTGAAGGACACTAATTGCTGCCCTATGCAGCAGCAGTGCTGTTCCTGTTTAGCAGAGAAGTCTGCCATACAGCAGACGTTCCAATTTACAGATAGTTGGAGACAAAAATGCTATGAAATAGCTAATAGCTGTGATGGAGAAACAGACTGACTGATGCTAGGACCAGCGTTCAAGCCTAAAGACATTGCCTATGCACTTGCATTTTTTCCCTTCTAGCTTAAAAGCAAAGAAAAAACGTTTCCAAGTCAATTAGAATAACCTCCATTTGGTTATACACCAGAAAGACCATGTGCTTCTTGAAATGCCTGTTATGCTTTCAATATATATAGGAAAAGGGAGAAGGAATTAATTTTTAAATTCTCTTAAATCTTGTGATACGAGCATCTAGCTTTTATTTAAGAGGACACTCAGGACATGTCAAGTGTTTTCCATTTAAAGACAAGACTAAGGTAACAGTGGAACTCCTTCACTCAAGTGCTGCGTTCTTCTATTAACCAGAGCAATGCGATTTAGAAAGCAAATAATTTCAGACCCAGATTCAGGGCACCTCTAGTATTTTCAAGAGTGTTTAAGCCTTTGTGTTTAGGAAGAATGTGGAAGTTAACCTTTAAAAATTGACCTGTGAGGTGCTACCCAAACTGTGTGTGCAAAGAACGTGAAACAGAGTTACGAAGTGGGCTATTTTCCTCAATATGGCAATATTTCTGCACTGATAACATTTCTAGGTAATTATATTTTAAAAGTCACCATTTAATTCTTAACTGATTACAGAAATAGCTTTCTGTTTTGAATGTTAGAAGCACTGACCAATTTAGTAGATACTGTATTTTTTAGACTTCAAAAAAAAAAAAAACCCTCATAACCATAATAAAAGAGGACAATCAACCCCATTAACTCACAAAATGTTATTTTTCCCCTACCATAATCATGTTGTGTAATTAAATTTAATTTTGGCTCAGTTTCACCACTGCTAGCCAATTTCTTAGCTGATACCACCCACTCACCTTGTCTTGCTTGCTTACAGCAACAGCTGCCAACAATCTCCATGTTAAGACCTATGAGTTTCAACCACTAATCAGCTGAAGAATATGACTAAGCACATGCTGCTCTAATTCCTGCCCTTTAGCAGTCTAATGCAATGTCAAACATAGAAAATTACAGTATTATAAGCCCATTAGGAAGTTAGTCTTGATAAACCATGCCAAGAAATGAAGACTTTAAGCTACAGTTTCTTACACACTTTTCCAGAAATTCTGTTTAAAGCACTCTCAGTCCCACCAGACATCTCAACATCTGTCCTCCTACTGCTTTGTCACAGCACAATAGCTGATGCAATCTTGAAGCAAATTGGGGGGGTATTTTTTTTTATTTCATTGATTGCCTTTCACAAACAAGTAACACTCACCTGATATGTGAGTTTTTCCTTGCCAAGCAAAGTATATATAGAGGTTTCCAAAAAACAGACTGAAAATATAAAGAAATGAAAACACAGGTGAACAGCACTTTCTATGGTAAGACTTAAGTTGCAGTTATCACAAGAACACTATGCTACACAAAAATAATGTGCAACTGTGAAAGAAATACAAAAATTATTCATACACTCCATGTAAACCTATACATTTACATATTTACTCAACACATTTAAATACAGTAGAGGGTTCTTTCAAATGGAGCTAGCTATTCATTTTGAGCAGGAAATCAAGACATTTGGAGGCAGCAAAAATAAAAAAAAAAAAAATCAGCTTCTAAATCACCTGTCACTGGATTTTGAAACTTAGTAGTTCATAAAGCTGACTTTTATTTACAGAGATGATTTTGTAATGATTCCTTAAAAGAATCTTTGGTCTTACCTGAAGTATTGTCCCAGCAAGGTTAATTTGTTTGTTAACAGCTTAAGGGAAATTCTATATTAACCTATAGCTCCCTAAAATATGGCATTTGGGAATTTGCAGTGGGTCAGGAGAGCTGCCAAGTCCAGGCATGCGTAAAGCTCAGCTAGAAACCAGTGCTCATCCAGTTCTAGAAGAACTGAAGGCCCCATGCTGTGGAGGCCCCAGGTGAGGTTAGTCAGTTCAATTAAAGCTCATTAGCACTGAGGGACACTGACACATTAACACGGCCCTCCATGATCAGCAGGACTTTTGTCAGAGCTGAGAGACATCAAATGCTCTACTAAAACAGATGGATCTTTTTAGTGCATTGTGAGCAGAGGCCTGCAAAATAATTTTTATTCGTTACTCTATACTACATCATAGAAATGTTGCTTCCACTTCTCCCCTTCCACTTCACTTACTGAAGTTCTAGTATTTTAAAACAGTCTCCCACACTTATCAAAAAGTGTAAAAAATAAAACATCTCTTTGTCATATGCATTTAACAAATAAAGCTTACCTAGACTGTAAGAGCGCCCAAAATATTCCACTGTTCCTTCCTATGGAGTTTTCATCAGAATTTACAGTCAAACAATTTCCCTGTGCTGTCCACAATACTGTAACAGGGGAAAAAAAAAGAAAGAAAAAATCATTTTATAGATGTATATACAAATGCAGAAATTTGTGAGTAAGGTAAGAAAAATGCTTACCAGCAGCTGCAATGCCAATAAAAACTGAAACAGTGTAGAAAGCCCATGTAGAAGGCTGGATAAAGACTGCAATGTATAAGCTAAAATAGAACAGAACCGTTTATGAAATACAGATTTAAAATAGACAATACTCTTTAACAATTATATATATTAATAGCTTCCTGTAAGTGACCTGGGAAAATATCTCAAGTCGTATATTAAAAAAGGTGACCTTTTTACTCCGCTAAACATTTAATAATTTTTTTTAATGTAGGCATTAACCTAAGACAACAAACGGAACTCCACAGTTAGCCAAACCTGGAAATGCTATGGAAAAAAATATGTTCCGTTTTCTTTAGGTTGGAGTATCCTGAAGCTACAGTTGTACCTAGTGATACAGATATCTGAGTATTTGTGTAAGATGCCTTAATTAGCCCTATACAATTTCATGTAAAGCATCATAGCCTTAAGTATGAAAAAGGGAGACTTCGAAAAAGGGAGACTTCAAAGAAGGCAGACAAAAGATCCAGGAATAGCACTCACCTATAAAATACACCACTAATCACCATGGAGAGTTGAGGTCCTACTACTGCAACTATTGAAGGTGAAATAAGATTTGATGCAGAGAAAACTCCATAAATAATTGACATGCTACATAAATAAACAAGAAAGATGATTAAATACTTAAAAAGTAGGATTCAAGCATAGCTGATTTAATAAGACTGTTCAAAAACAGCCAAAGTATCAAGTCAAATGCATATATAGTTAAGTATCTGCATAACTTCCATATTCAAACATTTCCATCCTTTCTGTTGTTAATTACCTTCATCTATTGCACTTTATCTTGACATAGGAATACAGGAGCACACAAGATTTCCTGGATCACTGAATCTAGACCCAAACTACTGCCCGCAACTACATCTTATAATTTATGACTGGAATCTGCCGAATCAAGACTTAACAAGAGGTATGGAATTTGTGCCCAGTAGTTCTAAGGGCGACTATTCCAGACCCTCATTCATCCTATTAGTGAAGTTTTCAATTCATGACAGAGGTACCACAGCAATTTTATGACACTGCCTTACGTTAGCTGTATATTTTCAGTTTAAAATAAGACTGTAAAGCCTTCAAAGCAGCAACATTTTTCTAATGACGGATCAGTTTGGCATACAAAATGTCACTGTTCATACTTGAAACAGAAAACAAATATTCCAAAAGTGAGGCTGGCTATGCTTTTTCACAGCTTTGAACCTTGTTCATCTTCTCTTTCCAACCACTCCATTCAACTTTGTGAATCACACCTTTGACCTTTGTTGCAATCTTTCCTGAAAGCTGATCCACACAACCTATCATACACACAGGGCACAAAGGACAAAAAATCAAGTCCTAAGTTAGCAGTTTTTTTTTTTTTAAACAAAAAAAATCCACATTCTTCATCTCCTATGATAAAAAGCAGAGAATGTCATGATTATAGAGTGCTTTTTCTGCCTACAAAGAAAATACACAGAGCAGGTATACAATTCAATTAGAAAATAGAGTAAAACTAGACAGTTTTAAAATGAAAACATGCTTAAAACTTCTAAAATGTTATTAAATTGTGAAATAAGCAAAACATTACAATCTCTTAAAAGAATAAACAGGTATAATTATAACCAGCTTGACCCTGCAAAAAGCAAAGCAACGAGATCTTTATAAATTACCTTGTATAGCCACTGCCATGAAACTCTGTGCTGTTTAAATTTGTGATAACCGTTTGCTGTGAGGAAAAAAAAAAAAAAAAGCACATGTATTAACATGTTAAAGAGCCTCTTTTGGCTTTAAAAAATCTGCAGTAAAGTCACAATTAAAAATTAGAATTTGTCATTAGTAGATTCTTAATAGTACTCAAAATAATCAAAATATTAATTACAATTCAACAGTTGTGCTATAAAGGTAAGTATTACTGAGCTACCCATTTACCAGTATGAGAAATTCTCCTGGAGACAGACTCCAGCAAAGTTTGGTCTAGATTCACCTGGCCTCTTTAGAAAATCTAACTTAAGAGGCCTAATTTGGGGGCACTGTCACCTTATGTTCTCTCCCTCCTAATTAAGAAATAAGTATTTCTAGACAGGGGATTCAGATTCCTAACTGCAAAATAAACCATTTTAGGTAGGTGCCTCTCTCTTCTATACATAGATGGAATAAAGTGCACGGGTGGTCTATCACCCTGTGTTTACCTTTGCTTCACTGGACCTTGTTTATGATTGGAGCAACAACAGATGAAGCCATGAAACTAAGATCTGACTCTGGCTTCAGGTGAGGAATGGTACTAAAGGCTTATTTATGAAAGCAGAAGCTGATGAGATATTTGACAGTGAAAAAGGTATGTTTGAAGCAGTAATTATCATTTTGGGACTTTATCATGATTTTAACAGAAGTGTTAAGACATTGCAAAAAACTTGTTTCACAAATTACTTCTCAGATACGTATGTATAACTTGTCTCATCTAAAAAAAAAAGTAGAAACAAAAGCTGAAGTTTCACAATACTCTTAATACGATCTCTCAGCTTCTGCTAAGAGTTTCCGTTCTCTTCCTCTTCCCGTTAACTCCGATTCCCCTTTTTTTTTTCCCCTCCTTGAATCAGCTTTAGTGATCATGAGACCATTTAGTTAGTTGGATAGGGAGGCAGATCTGAATTAAAGTCATTTTAATAGATTAGGTGATACAATATTTAGCATAACTGTTTCATCACTTCATTCAAGTCAAATTCAGTGAGGTGCTGAGAATTCACTGCTTAAAGGGAGGGAAGAAAGTTAAAATAGAACTGCTTCTTCTGGCTGGAGTCTGTGTTTTAGGGTGCAATTTCATACTACTTAGTCCCATTAATTTCAAAAATTGATCAGCATCTGCAAAGTCTGAAAAATTAGAAACAGAACATCTAAGATCACTGATCATGCTGTATTCTATGATTTTTACCAAAAAAAAAAAAAAAAAAGCTCTGAGTAATCATTTCTGCAATGCAATGAAGGACATTTATCCCTATGACCCCAGAAAGGATTCTTCTTGCATGCAGAAAAAGGGAAGCTGGAAGGCCTGTGTGTTCAAGATATATTTAGACTTTTAACTCTTCTTCTGGCATATAATTAATGTTCAAAGTGACATCAATATCTAAGTTGGAGAATCTGGGTTAGGTATGTTAGCATCAGGACTGTGACAATTCAATTAGTAAAAATGCAGTCTGCTTTTATTCACAGTTTTGCTTCAGCATGCAAAGCAATACAAGATATCTAAGTAGTAAATTTATTTGGATGGAAGGTTAACTTGGCAGTTCTAGCAATTGTGAAAGTCTGGCTGCTTGTCAGCTGTTATTCTCACACACCCTCAATGGCTAATTTGCCAAAATAGAAAACACGACAGACTAGGAAAGCCACTCTAGGAGAAACTGGGAGGTATGGTTAATAACTACCTCTTAGTCAAATAGATATATATATAGCTACTCTATAGAAAAATCAGAAATATGAAAGGTCTAATTTAATTCAATTGTTAAATATTGGAGATGTCAATGCAGACACTATTTTAATCTACAAATATTTGATAGAATTCAATAATTTTCTACTTTCTAAGCAGACAGTTACATACTAAGTAGGGTATCTTAAAGTGAATTGCCTGAACATAAATTTAAACACTGAGTCAAAAGAAAGGAAATAAACTGTTAACGTGTCTTGCAAAATAAATATTCCAAGTGAAGAAATGATTAGCATTAGAGGAGGCAGAAGACAAGAAAAAAAGTGTAACTGATACAAATGTGACAGGTTTTGAAATTCACACTCACCGCAATATTTCCACATGTTTGGAAAGCAGTAAATATAAACATAAATGAGACTCCCAAAATAAGTATGTTGAAAAAATTTTTTGAATCTGGAGACATTTTTGTGTTTTCTTGGGAAGCTTGTCAACTCAGCCTGGAAAAACAGTATTTCTCCTTAGAAGCTTCCTCTTAAACTGTGGTGAAAACAAACAAACAAAAAGAATTAAACAAAGTATAAAGCTTTAAAATATGTTTGGAGTTGCTTGTTAATTATTAGGATGTAATTACCGACAAATCAAAAATCTTATGGCTACCTTAAATAAGGCACAGCAAAATCCGTAAGTGAAAAAATAAAAATGACGGTTCAGCACGAAAGGATAAAGATACTCTCTACCTTTTCACATGAAGTTAATATTGCAGCCTGCAGCGTATTACTTCTTCATGTCATCTCTTCTCACCAAAAGAAGCAGTTTTCCGTATACTGAACTAGTTAATTATCACAGGGTTCTTTTTTTTTGCCATTGTTCTGAACCAGGATCCTGGTCAAAAGCCATTAAATCACCTGACGAAGGAAAAATGAGACACTCAGACACACAAGTCATTCCATTCATGTTCGGCAGGAAATAAGGAAAATTTCACAATATAGATCAGCTGACCCAGGCAAGAGAGCCCTCATGCACTCTGGGAAATGCAGTCTTATTAAAATATACTCCTCCTTCTGCTGTAAAGGGCAGCACGCCCCTAATCCCTAAAATAAGATTCGTACTAGTCACTCGTATAAGCCTTACTTTTTAATTCAAGCAAATCTCTCCTCTTCCTAAATTATTCATCTGCAGATCTTTATGATTCTATTTTTACAGTAATCTTAAACTGGCCTCTCCATTAAAAAAAATGAAAAAAAAAAAGTGCAAATTCCCCTTTAGCCACCGTACCCCACTAACATCTGCCTTTCCCTTTATGCAAGCACAGACATCAGCTGTGTAACTGGTACAGATTGAAATTATTCTAGCAAAGGATCCCAAGGTGTTACCATTGATCAGTTCCCCGGGTCAAGTCCCAGCACAGCTCCAGAAATTCCCTGTGCTCACACAAAGCCTGACAGGGAGGCAAACAAGTGCAGGAGCAAGTCTGTAGCAAAGGCTACAGAAGTGATGATTTAAAGTAGCTGTAAGAAGACTAAGGGACATTGATTCCCTTAAAGCAACAGCGTTTTCTATCTAAAGGAAAAAAAAATCCTTAGGGAGAGGATTTCAGCAGGTGAATGAGAGTATCTTCAATTAAACCACTCTGGAGTAAAAAAATATAGAAATCAAGACCAAGTATATTGGTTTAGTTAGTAGCTGATGTTCCTTATTATTTTAGGTATTTATTTTATGCCATATTACGCATTAAAAAAAACAGATTGAGAGTAAGAACAAGGACTTAAACCCTAGTACTGAACTTTCACACAAAGTAGCTATTAAAGTGTGATTTATCTCCTGCCCTTCAAGGTCGCCTTTAGCAATCACTTTCAGTTCAGTACTTCCATTTTTCAGTTCAAAACTTCCATTTTTTCCTTGCATCAATATTGCAACTGCATTATATATATATATATATATTTGACAAAAGAGCATTTTTAATTTCAGGCACAAATACTGATCCCCGTGGTAAGGTGGGACCTAGGTATCATTGTTTATATATATATATCTCAACGTTGGGCAATTTTCGTCAGTGCCTGAAGACATTCAGCAGCGCTGGGCCGGGCTGCCTATTAGGGCTGGGGAGGGCACGCGGGGCCCTCCCCGACAAGGGCCGCTCACCCGCCGGCCCCGGTACCTCAGGGCAGGGCACTGCGAGCTGCCCGGGCTCGCATCGCTGCCCCGGAGCTCCCCATCCGCGCCCGGCGGAGCGGGCAGAGCCGCGGCGGCACCGCGGGAGGGACATGGGCCCCGCGGCGGCACCGCAGCCACAAACCCTTCCCCGGCCCTGCCCCGCGCCGCCTCCCCTCGCCTCAGCGTCCGCCATTTTAAACTGTCACCTTCCCCCACCCCCGCAGAGGCTTGTGGCTACTGTTTTTTTCTCCTCCTCACGGCGCAGAGCCTTTCCCCCCTTTCTCCTACCTCCTGACAAAATCTGCCTCACCTTATTTTATTTAGTTATTTATTACTTAAAAAAAAAAAAACTTACCGTTTAAATTTTCCCCGCCTCCACCGATTCCTTCCGGGTCATACCGAAGCACTCTTAACGGTCACTTTTAAAAACAGAGTAGTTATTAATTTAGAGTGTGATTTACCTCTTGCCCTTCGAGGCCGCCCTTAGCAACCGCTACCCTCGCGTTAAAAAAAAAAAAGCAACGAACAAAACCCGCCGCCTGCGGGACCCGGCGCGCGCGGGGGCCGCGCTCCAGGGCACGGGGGGCCGCCGCGCGGCGCGTTCCCTTCCGGGTGGCGAGCGGCCATTTTGTGGCGTTAAGAAGGAGCGCGCGGGCGGCGCCCCGCTCATTTCCTCGCGGCTGCTGCCTGGGTGGTTGCTCCGTTTGCGCTCCGATCTCAGGCCCCCTTCCCCGCGGAGCCCGGAGGTGGGTGCCTGCTGCTTCCTTCTCCCTTCCCTCCCGCCGCGCTACCCCCTGTGCCCTTCTGCTTCCCGTTTGCCCGCGCTCGGCCGCGTCTTGGCGCTTCGCCTCCTCACTCGCCTCCTTTTCCCCTCGGGTTTCTTCTCCTCAGCCGCAGCCGCCCCTCGGGGGCTCTTGGGCGCCATGAGCTACGGGCGGCCGCCCCCGGACGTGGAGGGCATGACGTCCCTCAAGGTGGACAACCTGACGTACCGGACCTCGCCGGACACGCTGCGCCGCGTCTTCGAGAAGTACGGCCGCGTGGGCGACGTCTACATCCCGCGCGACCGCTACACCAAGGAGAGCCGCGGCTTCGCCTTCGTGCGCTTCCACGACAAGCGCGACGCCGAGGACGCCATGGACGCCATGGACGGCGCCGTGCTGGACGGGCGCGAGCTGCGCGTGCAGATGGCCCGTTACGGCCGCCCGCCCGACTCGCACCACAGCCGCCGCGGGCCGCCCCCGCGCCGCTACAGCAGCAGCGGCTACGGCCGCCGCAGCCGCAGGTGAGAGCCGGGGCAGGGGCTGCGCTTCGGGCTGCCCCGAATTTGGAGGGGGGTTCGCGGCTATTTTTTTATAGGGAAGTGGCTGTGGGGGATAGTTTTGGTTGTAAAAGCACGTGGAGTTTCTGTGGAGCTGGAGGGCTGGGCCCTGTGGAGGGTTTAGCCCCCGGCCACTCTCTCTGAACAATGGCGCCTTCCTACCACGCATTTTCTCGCCCACGTGGGCCCTGTTCCGCCCTCCTTGCCCTGAAGTCGGGGGAAGTCTGTTGCACAGCTCAACTCTTAACCCGCCTCTTCCCCTCTCTCTTGCCTTTCAGCCCCAGAAGACGCCGTCGCAGTCGATCTAGAAGCAGGAGTCGCTCTAGATCCCGCAGTCGGTCCCGCTACAGTCGGTCCAAGTCCCGGTCTCGCACACGCTCTCGGTCTCGTTCCACCTCGAAGTCCAGATCTGCCCGGAGGTCCAAGTCAAAGTCCTCATCTGTCTCCAGATCACGGTCCAGGTCAAGATCTCGGTCCAGGTCTAGAAGCCCTCCACCTGCCTCAAAGAGGGAATCTAACTCCAGATCCAGGTCAAAGAGCCCTCCCAAGTCTCCAGAGGAAGAAGGAGCCGTATCCTCTTAGGAAAATGGTAATGTACCTTGGGAACAGCAAACGTTGCATGTTACTTTATTGTAGCACTTCAGTGGGGTGTTGGGCAAAGTATTAATAGCCTGAACCAAGTGAATCGTAGTGGGGCACGTTACTAGCTGTTCTTTTCTTTTCTTTTTTTTTTTGTTTCTTTTTTTTTTCTTTAAACAGTGCTGTTTGGTTATTGATTAGGGAAATTAATACCAAAGGGCTTTCTGCAGAGGACATTTTCTTGTTTTGTTGAGATTAATGGCTTGACTTTTATAAAATAATGTATGAGACGCAACCTATTATGAAAATGACTATTTCTTACTGTATTTATCCAACATCTGCATTTTCCCCTTTAAAGCTGCGGTCTCCTGTTTGCTAAAAGAATATTGGCCAGTATTGCAGATTTTAACTGATTTGGCTGATCCTCCAGGGACCAGTTTCTGTGGGCGTGTGTTGGAGCAGGTTTGTCTTTAAATGTTAAAGATGCACTATCCTTTTATAATGGAACATCGCTTCAGTGACCATTATACTGACTGGAGGTAACTGTTCTAGAAAAGTGGCAAATTCACTGCAACGAGAAAAAGATGGAAACTAGTTTTTCCTCAAGTCAAGATCTTGAAGAGGCTTCTGAGGATAACACTGGGTGGGGAAAGGATAGTGTGTCTTTAACCCCTCAAACTGTTTGGTCCTATTTTTAAAAGGAGAGGGCCTAAGTTAGCTCTGAAGTTAGATAACTGTAGCAAAACTCGTGACACTTTGCTTTTGAGAGCTAATTAAAGTTTAGTTAAGTCTCTTATCGAGAAGAACTAGTTTTACGTAACTTTAATATAACTTTTGTAGTTTATTAAGGAACAGGCTGAATTCAAGTTAATGGTGGTTTGATCTACAGCCTGATGTTTATTCTTCCTTGTAATTAAATACTTTTACAAAATCTCACATTTGGCCTCAGTATTAAAGCAACACTGGGGGGGGAGGTGGAGCACTGTGTAAATCTTAAAGCTTAACAATATTAGGGGAAAGCCAGTTGAAACACACCTAGAAAATACCTGAAGTCATCCACAGAACAGCAGAGACATGGTAGAAACGTAGCTGAACTTTTCTTTCTTCAAACCTAGATGCAACAGATAGAGAATCTACATAAAGGACGCCTTTGGGGGGAAAAGATCGCTTGAGTCTTCAGTCCATTGGAGAGACCCCTGGCACGAGCAACCAGCTGATGAAAAGGTTATTTTGTAACATTTTGTCTAACTTTTTACTTGTTTAAGTTGCGCCTCAAGTGGCAGATTTTACATTTTATGTGCCATTTTGTTGCTGTTATTCAAATTTCTTGTAATTTAGTGAAGTGAACGACTACCGATTTCATTATTGGCTTGGATATTTGAGGTAAAACTTCATTTTGTTTATATAGTGCTGACTTTTATTTGAAATTAAACTGGTAACTTGCTGCCTCAAGTTTCATACTGAGGAGACATGCAGCCATTATACACTGAGTAGCTAACTGTCAAAAAAAAAAAAAAGTATTCTCAATTTTGTCTTCATTCCTTGAATAAAATTCTGCAAGACTTCAATTTGAAATTTACTGTAAATGCTTTTTTTTTTTTTAAACTTAGAATTTAAATAATATCTTAAATTGGTAGAAATCTTTTCAGGTGACAGTTGATTATTATATTTTTTGAAAGGAATGTTTTATCAGACTCAATTCTAATCTCTTCTCTTATGTATTTTTGTGCACTAGGCGCAGTTGTGTAGCAGTTGAGTAATGCTGGTTAGCTGTTAAGGTGGCGTGTTGCAGTGCAGAGTGCTTGGCTGTTTCCTGTTTTCTCCTGATTGCTCCAGTGTAACGATGCCTTGTCGTGCAGAAACAAATGGCTGTCCAGTTAATTAAAATGCCTGACAACTGCACTTCCAGTCACCCGGGCCTTGCATAAAAATAATGGAGCATACAGTGAGCACATCTAGCTGATGATATACACACCCTATTTTTTCCAGAATGGTAAATCTCACCAACATGCATATACGAACTTACATATGAGAAATGTAATGTTAACAAAGAAATGGTTCATTCCTTTGTAAGTACTGATTGGTGTATCTTTTGCGTAAAGACATTCTGTACTATACCCACTGTCTCTGTAGTTTAATATTAAACATTTTTCTGTGTTAACTTTTCTCAACTTAATGTCTTGAGTCAGCTTATTTTTAGCTTGAAAAGATTTCTGCAATGATACTGTCAATGTTTAACTTCTGTATAGTAACTGAATGCATACTACTGCTTCTAAATATTATCCACTGGGATTGCTTTGAAATTACTAAGGAAAACTTAATAGTGTTGTGACTAACCAAAACACTGTAAGATGAGTATTGCACAGCAGACTAAAATCAGGCAGATCTGCTAGATGTTGTTGTGGAAGATACACACTGAGCAGTACTAATTGCATTTGCTGTGTGCTTGCTCTGCCTCAACAGGCTGCTGCTTGATGGTAGCCAAATCTTCTAGTGATGAGGTTTTTTTTGAGTTGGATGCTAAATGGATTGTAATCTCAACCATCCTTTGTCAAGGGTTATTGTAATGCCTTGCTAACTTTATGCATGTATGTTAAATGGAAAACATCTGAATATTTGAACTCTGGCTTGATTGAGGATTAAAAGTACTTTTCTACAAGCTGAGGAGTTTGTATGTTCCAGGACTGCATGACTGGCAGCAGTCAGTGTAGATCCCCCATGAAAAAAGGGCAAGGGAAAGGGTTGGCTTTTGAATATGAGTCTTCAGGGAAGAGTTTCAGCCCTGGCAATCAGATTTTAAAGGGTTACTTTTTATCCTGAATGAATGCAGTTAAAATGCACAACTAAACTGTGGAGAAAAGGGTAAGTGGGACCTAGTGGATTGTAAAACTGTTAAGCTAAGTGTTCAGTAGCTCCCATGCTGGAATTGAGTCTTGAGTTGTATTTAGGAAGGACAAATTTCTCAAAAGCCATAGCTAAGACTAGAACAGCTTTATTTTTTACAGCGCATGTTTTTGTTTTTTGTTTTTTAAATAAAATACTGCTAAAGGTATTACCTGCTTTCCAAGAAGTATGCATGAGGTTTGCTGCAAATCAGACTGTTTCCTGCAGATCCATGCTACAGTATCATCTTGTATTGGAACCAACAAGTGGAATAAACTTAAGTACCATCTGAATTTGCTAGTGAGATGATCATCATTTCAATCGTATGCCTTCCTGGTAAGGAGGAGCCGGCCAAGTGCTCTTTGTCTGCATTAAATGATTGTAGTGGGACATGGATGTTCTTCAGCTTCCATTTGCAGAGCAGGGCTTCAATAGACCAGTCAGCACTGAAGGGAAGAAATGGCAGATGGGGGGAAAAATGTAATTAAGTTAATAAATTTTGCAGTAATAACGAGATGCGCTGTCAGCAAAGTTGGTAGCAGAGTTAATTTGTTCTTAATATTTAATTTAGCAGCTTTTGTCTGATATTTCCAGTATTTTATTGGCTCATACCAGCCTAAGTGAGAATCTCTCCTTTGGAATTAGTGCCATGAAGGTACCTCTGGAAAGTTAGCAGTGTTTAATGAACAGGAAAGAAGCTGAGAAATGGCTGCATGTTTTGGGGACAGAACTGAACTTAGTCAAGCTGGGTCATGCTTTTTTGCTGCTTGCAGTTAGTAAGGGGAGCTGTGATGCTAATGAAATTGGGTGATTTTAACAAAAATAGGCAAAAGTGTTTACCTTCGGACTTGGTAGGTAGTCCAGAACTGAGCATGTGGATTCTTTTCCATTAAGTAGTAAACAGTAGTTAAAATATTTTCAAAATCTGCATAGATAAGGAAGATAAAGAGAATATGGAAACTTAAAACTGTATTTTAATACTCCTTAATAGACTTTAATAAGTCTCCATATTCTAGACATGGTTAAATAGGCCTTCAGCTGGGTAGTAGACCTGAGGAACATCCCATTTCCTGTTCACTTGTTTTCCTGTGGTGGTTATGGGATAGCTTAATACTAGAATTACCCCAAGAAGCAGCTCAATGATAACATAGTTTTACTACCAGAAAATCTGCCATCTCATCTTGATGTAGTTCCTAATACTAGTAACTATGGACTCATTGAAAATGTAGTAAGGCTTTGCTCTTTTTATCGAGTTGAAGTTACCTGAGAGAATTAATGTACCTTTGGGGTCAAAAAAGACATCGGACCCTAAAATAATGTCTACAGGAGCAAGAGAGAGCAGCTCTGGAGATAGCCGTCCCCACGTGAGGCCTAGGACAGGTACATGAGGCAGGTTGTTCATCAGGCAGCTCCTCCGACAGTTCTCCAAGCACTGGGGGAGCTCTTCGCTGTCGGAAAGGGTAACTTCAGCACCGCACTTGGCAGCTACTAAACCAGGGAGGCCAACGCCTGCCCCGATCTGAAAGGACAAAAAAAAAAGGCAATTTTATGCAGATGAAAAGGTTAAAAAGGGCAATTTTTATGCAGACCAAAGGGTTAGTGCACCCGTGTGCTTGCAACAGCTTGGCTGAAGCTGGGGGGAAGGAGGGAAAACTCATGCTGGGCTTGAACTGTAGCCTCAAGGTGGAAGAAGTTCCCCAGAAGGGGCTGGTTGCAAATAGTGGAGTGCTGCGATGTGCTGCGAGGTGAGGGGGAAGAGGGTGGCTCCCTCCCACGGGGCTTTCTGCGTGGTTTTGTACCAAACCGGGTACTCGTGTGAGAAGCTTTCCTGTTCCTGCAATTAGGCAAAGTAACCGACGGTGGGGGAGAGGACTGTTAATACGGAGCAGTCGGCCTCGCCTGGGCTTAAACTAGGGGGAAAAGTGAACGATGAGGAACGCGAGTAACGAGCCGCAGGGCTGTGCGCGGCTGCACGTTACCTCCAGCACTCTCGTGCCGGGCAGCGCGGCGCGGTGGAACCACAGGTACTGGGCGAGCACCACGGCGCCGGGCCACGCGTAGAGCCCGTGCAGCGGCTGCGGCACCTGCGGCAGAGCGGCCGTGACGGGGCGCGCGCGGCGGCGGCCTCGCTCCCCGCCGCCCCCCGGCCCCCCGCGCGCCTCGGGCACGCGCGGCGCCAGCACCGCCCCCCCCCGCCCCCCCCGGTCCCCGCGCGCCTCGGGCCCGCGCAGCGCCAGTGCCGCCCCCCCCGGTCCCCGCGCGCCTCGGGCACGCGCGGCGCCAGCACCACCCCCCGCGCACCTCGGGCACGCGCAGCGCCAGCGCCGCCCGCGCGCCGCCCGCCGCCTCATCCGCGAAGCGGTAGCGGCGCGCGCCGCGCCGCCGTGCCGCCGCCATGGCGCGCGGCGGGCCAATAGCAGGCGGCCACGTCCCTCGCCACGCGGCGCCGGCCAATCGCCGCCTTCTACTGGCGTGGCGTCACGGCGCAGCGCCCGCCCCCGCCGCGGGCTCCGCGGAGGGCCGGGCTGGAGCGGGCTGGGTGGTCATGGCGTGACTGGTCGATTCGGAGCGCTTTCCGAGGGCTGTAACCGAACCCGGGCGGGCGGCGGGAGCTGCAAGTGCTGCCAGTGGGCGGGCGGCGCTACCGGCCGCCCGGCCAAGGGCATCCGGCGCCGCCCTCCCGCCTCGCGCTTCCGCCCTCACGCAGCCGCCCTTCCCAACATGGCGACGCGACTGTGCCGCCGCAGCGCGCGGGCCAATCAGCGAGCAAGCGTGGCGGAAGAGGGCAGCGCGGCAGCCAATGGGAGCGCGGTGGAGGCGGGGCTGCGGCGACAGCGGCGGCAAGGGGGGTGAAATTTCTGGAAGGTGCCGCGGCCGCGCCGAGCTGGGCCGGGGCGCGCGCGCGGCGGCGGCACCGGGACCGGACGGGGCCTGGGGGGCGAGCGCGTGCGCGCTGCCCCTGCGCTGCCGCCGCCATGAACCACAAGAGCAAGAAGCGGATCCGCGAGGCGAAGCGCAGCGCCCGGCCCGAGCTGAAGGACTCGCTGGACTGGACTCGCCACAACTACTGCGAGACCTTCCCGCTGAGCCCCGGCGCGTGCAAGGTGCGTGGCGTGGCGGGGAGCAGCTGGGGGGAACGGAGGGCCTGAGGGAAATGGGGAGTCGGAGAGGGGAAAGGGGCCCTGTGGGCAACAGGGCTGAGCGGAACGGTGGGGAGAACGGGGGAGCTGGAAGGGCTGGGGAGGCTCAGGGGATGCTATGTGAGTGTGGGAAGCGGGGGTGGCGGGTGTCTTGTGGGGGGGCCATGGGGAATGCAGGCGGCTATGGGGAACGAGGAGGGTGAAGGGAACAGGAGCTGGGGGCATAATGGGGGTTGTGTGAAATGGGGAGCCTGGGCAGAGCAGGGAGATCCTATGTGGAGGGGATGCGTAGAGCCTGGGAGGGCTGGAGCTGCCGGGAGTGAGGGCAGCACCCCGATCTTGAGGTGGATTTTGCCCCAGAGTTGCTTTTGGGAGCCCTATGTAACTCCCGAACAGCCCCCAGGCGCCCAGCTTGGGCTCTCTGGAGAGCAGGCACTGGGGGAGCAGCCAGCGGTCCTGGCGGAGGAGGAAAGGCAGCGGGCAGGGAAAGTGTCTGCTGAAAGGGCAGAGGTGCCTGGGAATGACCCCAGCAGGAGGAGCGCCAAGCACCGGCAGCCGCCCCGGTTGCTGAGGGGTGTAAAGAGCAGGAGAAGCAGCACAGCAGGCCGGGGGGAGCTTAAAATAACACACAGGCAGCTTAAAACCCTCATAGTCCTTGGCACAAGGTATGAGCAAGAGGTGCTTATTTAGGGAGAGCAGCACCGGGATGTTCGTCGGTCCTGATAGTTCTCTATTTTTTCTCTTGCCTCCACAGGATAACGTGGAAAGGGCAGATGCACTCCAGTTAACGGTGGAAGAATTTGTTGAGCGCTACGAGAAACCGTACAAGCCTGTAGTGTTACTGAATGCTCAGGCAGGCTGGTCTGCCCGGGAGAAGTGGACTCTGGAACGCCTCAAACGCAAGTATAGGAACCAGAAGTTCAAATGTGGGGAGGACAATGATGGCTATTCTGTGAAGATGAAGATGAAATACTACATAGAGTACATGGAGACCACGCGTGATGACAGCCCGCTCTACATCTTTGACAGCAGTTACGGAGAGCATCCCAAGCGTAGGAAACTCCTGGAGGACTACAAAGTGCCCAGATTCTTCACTGATGATCTCTTTCAGTATGCAGGAGAAAAGCGAAGGCCACCTTACAGGTATAGTATAGCCAGAACAAGATAAAACTAGTTTTTTTTTTTTTCTTTTTTTTTTCCATCTTGTTGATTATTTCTGGATGGACACGATTTCTATAAAATAGAGCAATTGCTTTAGATCTGTTATTGTAAGATGAGCCTACATCAGTAACTAGAAGGAGAGAGATGTAGCACCATTGGTAGCAGAACCCAAAACTGTGACACAAAAAACTACAAGTTCCCTGTGTCACTTTTTTTTTTTTTCTTCTCCTGAAGCCAAGACCATTAGCCACACTACGTGGTTTAAAATAATTGAGTCATTACTGAAAATTGTGCAGGTTAATTTCTCGATGAGTATGACGTGCCTTATGGTTTTGAAGTTCCTAAGTACCTCAAGTCAAACTCATGAGAGTTTTGCTCCTATGACTTATGTATAGTGTGGGATTTTGTTTAATTATGAGTCAGCCCTTTTAAGGTAAAGATCTTAAAATTATGTATGAAGTGTGGAGATGAGTAGTTAGCTCCCCTGCAGATGGTGTTGACAGAGAACAGTATTTATTTTGCATTTACATAATCTTTTCCATCCATTTTCAGCATCTAGTTGAACCCAGGAAACCTCTAGTTGAAATGACACTTTCTTCCTACAGTCAAATGTAATTACCTGGGATTCAGCCTGCTAGATACAAAACCGATATTTATCTATGTTAATATTATTCTTCATAACAGTATAAGCACTAACTGCTTCCCAAGTAATTAAAGTCTTTCCATAGAGTGTTATAATTGCCAGAGAATGGCTTGCCCTTTGAATGACACGGGGCTAGGAGGTTTTCTGTTGCCCTGGTGATGTTCTGTTCTAATCAAATAGAATGAGTTATCAACATGATATTCTGCTTTGCCTCCTCCCTGCAGTCTGTCACGTCATGTGTCTATAGTCCAGCTGTAAGTTTTTTGGGAATAAAGTGTGGAAACTTTCTCAAAACCACTGAAACTGGTGTTTTTACAGAGCTGTAACAGGAACGTGTTCATCATTCACCTCTAAGAAAGAGCATACAGTGCTCTGGGCAAACACTAAAGCACAGTCTGTTAGAAATTTGTCCCATCTGGGAAGTGGATGTTCACTTACCAAAGTTCCAGACTATCTAGTTTTCCTAGTTAGGACTCTCATGGATATTTTTTCCCCCTCCCCACCCACATGCGCATTGAGTTCCTTGCTTGTGATCGTGGTATCCACAAAATTATTTTGTTTTATTTATTTGAAAATATTTGTTTGAGGCTGCCCCTGTTTCTGAGGGAGGAGTGATGCAGGAAAGGACATTGATGCCTCTTTGGGTTATGGGCTTGGTCAAGGTAAGAAACAGATGAATATTTGGCAGTTAGCAGCATAACTGGGAACTTAACAAAAAGTCTAGCCGTATGATCAGGCCAGACACTATAAGGGCTGCGAGATGTGGTGTAGAGATTTTAAAACGGGAATTCAGGATACTTAAATCATCTTGCATTTTCAAATAACATCTTCTAAAACTTACTGTCTTATACGGAAATGACCAAGTTGTGTGTGTGTGGGGCAGGTCATTGTTTTTTTGTTTGTTTTATTTTTAATGTGAGAGGTTTCTAACAGTAAATCTGAGGACTTGGATTGCATTGGCTTATTATTGTAAACACGTGAGGAAAGATAGTGGTAAATTACAGTATTGCTAAATGCCTGTGTGTGTAGATTGAGTTTGTAGTCAGAAAATGAGTTTTGAACAGTTCATCTCTTCCTTCACGAGACAGGCCTGAACATGTTCAACTTCCTGTAATTTTATTAATAAAAACTCTTGTCTTGCTCTTACTTAATTTGTTTCCCAAAGCTAATATGGATCAAGGATTGAACTGACAATAGAGGAGACAAGCACCTGCTTGCTCGCGTTTTTATGACTTTTGTGAAGTAGCAAGAGCACAGCTTGAAAGCCAAATTACAGTGCTATAATCAGAGCTTGCAAATTACTTTACTTACCCCTGTATAGGAGGAGAGGAGTGGAGAGCGTTTGACTTTCTGACTGTCTGCCACACAGTGGAAGGATCTGTTTGGAAGAAGACTCAAATTTGTGGTGCTTTAGTTTCTATCTTCTTAGCTGCCCACTTAAGAATTATTTCCCTTTTTTTCCCTCTTAATGTATGGTAAGACATCGCCTCAATTATCCCCATTTATCTAGTATGGTAGATCTTAACTCTTTTATTTCAAAGAGAATGAGCAGTCAGAGGTGCTGTTACTTTTAAATGCCTATAGCAGCTTAAGTACTGTATAGGGAGAAATAGCGTTTTTAAGTAGGGAATGAAAAGATAAAGAGCAAATCCTGTCTGCTCATTGGAATATAAGCCCTTACTAGCTAACAGTTGCAGTGAAAAGGCTGCTGTAAATGAACAGAAGGCACAGAGGGTGGCAGGACTTGTGCAACTTCGTTGTATTTCTTATTTGTCGCCTCTTGTTGCTCGTTCTGCAGTTTTTGTTCCACTTAGGAGCAACAAATTTGAAAAAAATATAGGATAAAGAAGAACCTCCCACCTCATAAGACTCCTACTGCAGACAATTATGACTTAATCACCTTCATGAAGATTCCTACTAAATCTTGAAATCGTGTATGTTTTATTGGAGAACTACTTACACTTCATAGCTGTACTTTGTTCTAAAAGTCATCTCCAGTTTCTTGACCCAGAGTGACTCCTGTCACGATTTTTGTTGTTTTTTAGCTTAAAACAGTTGTATCTTTTGTTGTAGTTTTAATATAACAATCTATTTTGATGTAGTTTTGCCACTGACTGTTTCAAGAATGCAAATGAAGATACCTTAGCTATATTATTTCTCTTGGTTTCTGACTATTTCAAATTAACAGCTGCAAATATGTGACTAATGTGAAAGAAAATGATTAGCGAAGGTGACTGAAGGTGTTTTTGTTTGTTTGTTTTCCCCTTGTTTGCAGATGGTTTGTGATGGGCCCACCTCGTTCTGGAACAGGAATCCACATTGATCCCTTGGGAACTAGTGCTTGGAATGCCTTAGTCCAGGGCCATAAGCGTTGGTGCCTCTTCCCCACCAGCACTCCCCGAGAGCTGATCAAAGTGACCCGAGAAGAGGGAGGGAACCAGCAGGATGAAGCCATCACCTGGTTCAATGTCATCTATCCTAGGACACAGCTCTCCACCTGGCCCCCTGAGTTCAAACCCCTGGAGATCTTACAGAAACCAGGCGAGACAGTCTTTGTGCCAGGTATGTACAGCTCTCTCCAGGAAGGAAATCTGGAAGAGAAAAGCGTATTTTTACATGCATGTAGCAGAGATGAAGGCAAGACTGCAGCTTGCTGTTATGGCTCATCTTAGGCAAAAAACTCTCATTCGAGCTACTTAAAAAGGGTTGCAAGTTATGAGGCCCTCTCTGAGATTGTTCAGTTACTTTCTGATCACCCTGAAACATAAGCAACCAGTAACATAGAACTGTGCATGGTAGAGATGTCAGAGAAAACTTAAGCTGCAATAAACTATGTCCTAAAGTGTGATCATAAACAAAATTATGATAGTAGGAGAACACTGAGGCATAAAAGAATGAAAGTGTTTGATTTCTAGCAGCTCTTGCACAAGTTTCTCAGGCTGCATACAGAATAGCAAATTCATGAGTGGATTTTATACTTAGTAGCCTGACTGCCTATATATATATATATATTTTTTTTTTTCCTGGAGTGTGGGGAAAGACCTCCTTGAAGGCAGTGACACCTTTCACCCACTTCCTGAGACTAGGCCTAATCTTGCAGTTGAAAGGAGAAACCTAAGAGAATAGTAGCCTTACCAGATCCTATGTGCCTGTTATTACTGGGAGGTGGGGTGGCTAGTGGATAAAGTGGGTGAACTCGGTGCCTGTCCTCTAAATCCCGCATCGTTTTTGTGCAGCACGGCATATCGCCGCTTTCCACATTGCTTGTCTCCCAGATACAGATGACTTCATGTTTGAAAAGCGCCTTGTGATCATCTTGGCACTTATTAGTGACTCTTCACTGTACCTTCTGTTAAGATTTTTTAACTGTCTGCTTCCATTAAACTGTTTCTTTAGTCTTTTCTTTGGGGTTAAAAGTGAGTTGTAAGAACATGGCATGACTTTTTTTTTTTTTTCCTCCTCAATCTCGTGTGGGGAAACAGTTCGTATTTGTTTTTAAATGAAAAGTTAGTCTCTAACCATAAAAACCTTACTAAATCAGCATGGAGAGTGCTGTCCAGCTTAACCGAGGATCTCTGCGCAGATTGCGTTCCAGTGGCACTTGCTATTAAATAAACTGTCAGTAGCCAATGTGCTGCTGTCACATCAGGTCTGTAGTGTGCTGTGTGAGCTGGAGAATTGGTCAGAGCATTGAGCAGCCCTCTTTAACAGTGGATTCCATAACGTAACTGAAGAAGGAAGATTTAGCAATAGACCTGTCTGTTTGGGAGATGAGGTCCAATTTCCACCTCTGCTGTGGGCAACTTGGACTGTGTTCTAATTTGTGAGAATGCAGTAACATTATAGTTTGGCTATAGCACAGGGGAGAGCTGAACAGAGGGTTTTGTAACAGGTGGGAGAAGTATTTGTGGCTGTTTTTAAACATAATCCCTGCTCTATAGCTGGGATGGTCACTGGTGTTGTATTTGCAGGTGGCTGGTGGCATGTAGTCCTCAATCTCGACACAACCATTGCCATCACGCAAAACTTTGCCAGCTGTACCAACTTCCCTGTCGTGTGGCACAAGACGGTAAGAGGGAGGCCCAAATTATCACGGAAATGGTACAGGTGAGTGATTTGGTAACTTCCTTCCCGTGTTCTTCATAAACGTTGTTGTTGGTTTTTGTGCGGCATTACTGCTCGAAGGCTAACCCCAAAATTTCAATTTTATTTAGGATCTTAAAGCAGGAACATCCTGACTTGGCAGCATTGGCCGATTCAGTTGATTTACAGGAATCTACTGGTATTGCTTCTGATAGTTCCAGTGATTCTTCCAGTTCTTCAAGTTCTAGCTCCTCAGACTCCGATTCAGAGGTAAGATTTTTACTACCTGGTCTGTATTCTACAATTTTATTGTTTTATTTGTGCTAGCATGGGAATCAACTCTAATAAAGATCCATGTCCTAATGTTCACATATCATGGAGGAAATGACTAAAAAGCAAATAAAGGGAGTGCCTAGTGGAGGATTCTGTTCTCAGCAAGTTCTGCTTCCTAAAGGCTATCTTTTATTGCTAAATAAATTTGTCTTGTTTGATCTATGTATACACACATAACGTGAATCAATCACTAATTTAGCTATGCTGTCTTATCTGAACTGACTGCAAAACTGCTGTTTTGCAAATGAGGAGGGAGACAATGTCACTTGTGACACTGGACTTCTCTAGGTGGCCCTTCGAAATGCTTAAATCATTACAGGCCTCTCAAACTACCAAGTCTGCATCCATAAATTGAGGTCCTTAAAGCAGGCAAAGTGAATGCACAGGTTATCCAGAATTTGCTGTAGGCAGTGAAACTTGACTATGTTCAAGAGCCTGGATGGCTCTACGCTTTAGATTCCTTAATTTTAAATTGATATCCTAGAGTCACATCTAAAATACCTGATGTTCTTTGAACTTCTGGTTATTCAGCACTATTGTGATAGCTCTTACGATTATTTTTGTAGCACAAACACAATTTACTAAGCTTCTCTAATTTCACTTAATTCTAATTTTGTTTTTATTTGTTTTTCTCTTCATGCTTCAGTGTGACTCTGGCTCTGAGACAGAGGGAATGATGCATCGGAGGAAAAAGAGGCGGACGTGTAGCATGGTGGGGAACGGTGATACAACGTCCCAGGATGACTGTGTGAGCAAAGAGCGCAGCTCCTCCAGGTGACCTGATGGCAACTCTTATTTTTAACGAACAAAAGACGATACAAGGCAGAGCTGGGAGCAGTGAGATAGGGGGATTCATCAGGATAGAGAGCTGGAGAGCAAGAGTCCCGTACAAAATGTGAAACTGTTGGTGATAACCTCCCAGGAATTATTTTAATTGCTCCAAACAGAAAACTTTAAGATTTTGGTATTTTTTTAAATGAGCTTTTACCTTATTTAATAAACGGTTTTATTACTTTTCTTAGTTGTCTCTTTTAATAGAGAGTTTATCTTTTTTTATGGGAGAGATGCAAGGTTTTGACTGTGCCCTTCAGAGTACAAGAGAATAGTAAATAGCTAAACATGAGGAATGATCAGACTTGGCTTTGGACACTTCAAATAGCAGTACAGTTTCTCTTATTTTCTTGTTGCCTGGATAATTTCAATTTGGTCCACTGCTCTATGCATTAAAGACAAAATTTATCCAACCTCCCCAGCATGTAGCTATTTGAAAATAAAAAGATTTTTTTAGTCATCTGGGGCTGAAGAACTGAAATGAGGTAGTTGTTTGGAATAAAATTATTGAAGAAAAATATTCCCTGAACTGGCCAGGTTAAAAACTAGGTATTTGCCAGTGTACTCCGTGGGAGAAACTTAGCAGTTCTTTGCTAAAATTAAGCATTTCTCTCGTATAGAAGAGCCTTGCTTAAGCTTTCGAGTTTGCTCCTCTCAGCATGGCTAACAGATGCTGCTGTATTAGCTGCCTGTCTTCTGCAGGGTGTTGTCAGGCTCTTGGTCTGCTGGTTGCTTCAGACTTAAAACGTCCACAAATAAATATTGTGACCGAGCGGGTACTTGAGAAAGCCCAGGCTGCCAAGAGCAGGCCTGACATCCCGGTGCGGGGCGCTGCCAACAGCCCCGTTTGCTCCTATTTTGAGCATTTATGTTGCTGCTATATAGTGTTCTCTCACTTTCAGGAGTTGCTCATAACTGAATACAATCAAATTAGAAGTACAGAGCACCCTGAGACAGTTGGTGGGACCTGTATTGACTGCTCATCTTGTGTAGAGGTCTTAACAACTTACTGCTATGTTACCAACTCATTTTTCAGCAGCTGGTTGCAACTCCAGGCCGGGAAGCAGCCGCAGGAGCTAGTGAAGATTAATGCAGACCCTGGTTTTTGTTTCAGTATATTTAAATTGCAGACCACATATACAGTTGTGCCCTTCTGAAAGGCCTAAGTATTTTAAGGTCTTTGCACTTTAGACAGTGAAATGAATATAGAATGCTTTAAATATTAGCATCTTGTCTAGAACCTTTCCTTTTCAGATTTCATCATTTTTCCCCCATTATTTTTGATGGTTGTTCTTCCTGTATGTCTTGGAGATGGGTGGGATTTCTGCTCCAGCTATATGATGGATTAGTTAATAGAAACAGTTCCAAATATGAAATCATAACTTGTGCAAATTCTAGAGGAGACGAAAAAAATATTAAGATTAACCTGCATGCTGCGATCTTGTGTCACGGTATGAAGGGTAATGCTATAGTTGTTGACAGGCAGTTGTACTTTTTTTGACAGGATTAGGGAATCTTGTGGAGGCCGCACTTACCCCTGAGCGATAAGAACACCCGTCTAGAGGCAGCTGCCGTTCGAAGCTCCGTTAGCAGCCAGCCAGCTCTGTTCTACCCCCTTCTGCTCCTGTTTCTCATGGTCCTTAAGTTTTTATCACTTCGATCCAAACATCTGTCTTCGTTACGTACTGTGGAAGGTTGGCTCCTCGCTAACTTGCAGGGGAATGCCCCGATTCTACGTTATTGTGCAATGCTTTGTCCCCTCCGCGCCCCAAGTGAGTGCACTAATTGCCCAGCCTCGGGTAAGGACACGCCAAGTATTTACTGGCTCACATAACTGGCAAGGAAGACAACGGTCAGTTTTTAAAGAACTCTTTTAAAAAAAAAAAAAAACAGCAGGTAGATCTAGAAACCTGCCTTGCTTTGACACTGTCATATGTTTACATGTTGTCCTGTACACTTGAGGAAAGGAACACCAGCCCTCCTGGCCTGTCTGAATGTCCGACGGATCTCATACCGAAATTTCAGGACGGGAAGGTGGTAGGAATACTTCAAACACTGAGGTAGCTTCAGTGGAGGTGACCACCTATCTGAAGCATCTCTTGTGGTCTTAATCTACGTGCATGCATCTCGACTAGCCTGAGTAGTTGATAAGGTGCAACACCTTAACCAGCAACAGCCCTTTTACTTTTGCCCTGTGTTGGTGAGTAGTAACAAAAGATGCACTAGCACCTTGCTACTGAAAGCCTGAGGGAACAGGAGAATTTTGGGGTTTCTTGCACAGCAAAACAGTCAGCAGTTGCCAGTAGTTACAGCCTTAGGGTGCTGGGGTCATGTTCATTGATAGTCAATAACTGGCAGGTTGACTCTTACATAGTAGCAGCCGTTGCTGGGCTTTACATACCTAGCAGTTACAGTGCCATGGGCTTCTTCAGGCTAGTGCAGTTCACACACAAATGGTTCTTTGAGGTTGTGACTTCAGAAATTTCCAGAATTAGTGGTGCCAATTTTAAAGGTCTGGGAGGGGGACATATTGTATGATCCTTTTAAAAAAAAAAAAAAAAAAAGTGATTTTTATGTCTGTGTAGATGAATTTGTGCCAGGTGAAGCCCTTGTCCCTAAGGGATGTGCTGGAAGTTTTGAAGCAGGGGCTGTGGTGGTGTCAGCAGAGCTTGGTCTTGCTGCAGCTGCCCTGCTAGAAGATGGTTCCCTATCCTGTGCTGGGGCGCTTCCCTGCGAGCCCTCCTGCCCGAGGAGAGGACGCGAGAGCGCCGCGTTGCTGTTTGCAAGGGAAGCCTGGCCGGGGACGTGTGTCTGTCTAGCAAACGTGCAGGAGTGCCCAGCTGCTGCGGGCAGCCTTGAGCGTGACTCTCACACGTTGGATCGGATACAACCCACAATGTTGCTTGTTTGGGTCTTTCCATTTTAACTTTTTTAACCTTGTTTTTTGTCCTATTTAAACCCCTCTCCCTTTTTGGAGACCAGGCCATAGGATGTTTTACAAAGGAACCCTATTTATATTTGTCAGGATTTGTTGCTGAGTATTCTGTGCTAATCACTTCACGTAGAAGCAGCGTAATGGTGGAAAAGCTGGAAGGAGGGAAGGTTTATTGGTCTTCTTCTTAGTTGTCCGGACTCTTGAGTGTCTTGGGGATAGCCAGGTGTGAACGAGCCTTCTGCCTGAAGGAAACTTCCAGACTTCTGGCCGAGGTTGCCTTCTTTTCTGCCCGGTTCAACAGCCCAGGAGCCTGTACAAAGCACATAGTCCTCGTCAGGTAGAGCGAGCTACAACTGCTGCTTCTTGGAAGAGAATAGGGTTGGATTGGGAAAGGCTCAGATGTTTCTGCCACTGTCGTGGTGAGGGGAGCTCTGTTCAGCAACCGGCTGCGGTTTGAGCAAGGCCGCCTCATCCTCGGTGTCCTGGCAGTTTGGCTAAGGTAAGGTGGCTTCTGCGGTGGCCTCACGTTGCTTGGGGCCTGCAGGGTTGCAACTTTGTCCCACCGTCACCATGCGGTGCCAGGAAAGCCATGCCTGTTCCGTCGGGAGCACGGGGGAAGATCCAGACTGCAGAATGTTCCTCTGTGCCTATGAACTCTTCGGTAGTGCGAAATAAAACCGTTTGGAACCGAAGCCTGTGTTGGTTTGACATCACTTCCCGAGAGGCGGTGGGTCTGAAAGGAGCGGCAGGCCTTGGAGTCCCAGCAACACCGTACGACGTATCCACGAGGCACTTTCTCACCTGAAACAAGGTATTCCCAAGTCCTGGAAATTGGGACACCTGGGATCTCTGGTTCTTCTGCTCACAGGCTGTTCCCTCTGCTGCCCTGGTGGGCTTATGTCTGTTTTATTAGGTGGAAAAATACCTACCTCGCAGGGATGTTGTGAGGCTGAAATGTAATTACTGTGTAAGTTGCTTTGAAGTGCTCCTCCTGCAGCAAGTGCACCAGAAATGCGAGGCAAGCTGTGACTTTCTGAACTGGCATTAGCTTCTATTGGGACGTGCTTCTGGGCACTTGGTTCCATAGCAGCCCCTTCAAAGCGGCACGTAGGGTGCAAACTGTGTCTAAAGGAAACTCTTTGTTTTCACCAGAGCTTAACTGTGGCATTTTGTGGCCTGACCTAAAGAGGACGTCCTCCTCCATCAGGGTTTTTCTCAAGTGGGCCAGGCGAGTTAGCCCCTGTAAGGGAGTTGGCCTCCCTGGCCTTATAGGAAGGTCCCTATAATCTCTCAGAGGCTCTTGTTGCAAACCAGGCCTGTGCAGGGATTTGAAGAAATAATAATAATCCAGCGCTGTGCCCAGCTCCGTGCTGGGGACAGGGGCCCAGCGCTGGCTCTTCCCCATGCGAGGCCTTGGGTCTGTCCCCGTCCCCCGCAGAGCCCTGGAGCGCTTGGATGGAGGTGGCCGGAGGGTCCCCGGGGCTCCTCGGCCCCCACTCGCGTTGTGGCCTCTCCAGGTTGTCCTCTCCATCACACTAAGCCTCCCCGAACGCTTAGATAGCAGCAACCCCCCGAATTCACCTAGACCCTTTTCCTCCCGAACCCCCCGCGCCGTAGGGCAGGAGGCAGCACTGCGGGTTGATCTGAGCCCCCAGCGCCCTGGGCTGCTCCTGGGGTGAGTTTTTGCCCTTCCCCTCAGAGCGGGAGGGAAGGGAAGCTCCCTGGTCCTGGTGACAGTCACACTGTCAGCCCTCGCCCTGCCCCTGCCATTAGATGCTTTTATCACCCCATCCAGCAGAGCTGGGATACTGTTAATTGTCTTGTTTGGATGATTGTGTTTTTGCTTTTTATTTTAAATAAAATCAATTATTTTACATTATCCTGCTTGTTAGTGTTTTTTCCCCCCATTATACTGAGTGTAAAACTGTAGTATACCCGATTGCCGTGCAGTAAGCGGTAACGGCTGCAGAGATGCACCGAGTGCTGCGGTTCTTTTCTCCCCCGTAGTCGCTGATCACACACTGTGATCGGAGGTTGCTGGGCTTGTCTGAGGGAGTGGGGGTTGCCCAGGGGCTTTGGGGTGACACCGCTGTGCCCCTTCTTTCTGTCCCCCCGCTTACATCCCAAGCAGCCTCGGGCTGCTGCTTTCCCGGTACCTAATCCTGGCGAGAGGGGACCCGTGTCCCCGTGTCACGTACCGGGGTCAGCTCAAGCTGTGGGTAAGAGCTGTGGAAACCTGGCCCCGGGCAGGGCTGGTCTTTGGTCCCCTGTTCCTGCCTGTCCTAAGGTTTCGAGGGACAGAGCCCAGCAGGCGGCAACGACTTGCAGATGAACTGCTGCTCTGCGGGAACATTAGCCAGACTGAGTGCCAGAAAACATGAATTGTGGTGGCCAAAACATGAATTGTGGTGGCCAAAAAGCAACCCGGAGCCCTTGTAGAAATGTTTTTGTAAAGTGTCTCCTGCTTTCCATTCCCGGGAGATGATTTTATGTGGTTACAGCTTTAAGGTAATCCTCTCATTTTCCCTAATTTGCAGGAAATGTTGGTCACTTTGGTGACAGTGCGGCCTTGCTATCTGGACGTGACTTGTTCTCCCAGTTTATTAACCCGTGTTCCCTTTGGCGACAATGGGGGCACAACAGCCCCTTGCAGTAGGAGGGCGGCCGGGCTGTAGCCGCCAGCAGAGAGCGGAGAGGACGAGGTTACGTGAGAGGGGACGTGGAGCTGGGGTGGCCTTTGCAGCACCCTCGCTGGTTCTTTCCTCTAGCTCAATGTAAAAACAAATAACTGCTGCTTCTTTCTTGCCCTTTAGAAAGCAAATTGCAGAGAGAACAATGCTGCATTCCTGCTCTGGTACGAAGCAACCGCATGGCTTTGGAGACTGGTTTGGGCTTAAGCTGACGTGCTTGCGGCATCTCGCCCTGGTCAAGGCATGGAAAGATCCCCCCAGCCCGCGTGCACACCGCCTGCTTCAGGAGAAGTAAATGCAGGACACAGAGCTGCCCAGAAATGCATTTAAAAAAAGATGTTCCCTCTCCCTTCCAGTTTGGGAAGCGCCCATAGGAGTCACACGTGGAGGTCTAATCCGCACAGCTCAGGACCACTGTTCCCATGCGACGCTGCCTTGCTGGGTTTTGTGGGCTGGTCTGGGGAAGGAGAAGAGGGGGACCTGCTCCATTGGGTTTATTCTTTGTGACTGCAAAAAGCTCTGCAGGATCCAGAGCGCAATGGACCCGGGAGAGAGGGAGCTGTGCCCTGTGGTGAGCGCAGCGCAGGGGACGGCCCATAAAGCCAGCCAAGGAGCGCTCGGGAGCCACGGGCAGCGCTCCGGAGCCGCGGGCTCTGCCGCTCCCTTGAGCCCTCCTTGGCTGCGTCCGGCCGGGCACGAGCAGCCCTTGGCCGGGCTCCTCGGTGGCCGCTGCAGAGCGGCTCCTCTCCCAAGAGAGGGCAGCTCTGTCCTTGGCGTCGCGCGCCCAGCAGCGTCCCGGCATCCAGCCTCAGCCCGCGCCAGGACGGGGGCAAAGAGGGGTCTCTGCCGCCTCTTGGCCCCTCTTTCCCCAGCCCCAAGGTCGCTGTGCGGAGCCCCAGGGGGCTGCAGCCTCCCCGCGGGGCGAGAGGGAGCTGCCCCGGCGCTCGTCCCACTGCGGATCCGGGGCCGCCGGGGCAGCGGCATGTCCCAGTGAGCCAGCCGATGGCAGGAACTGTGTGGGAATCCATCCTTCCCGCGGACACCCTGCTGCTCCTGGGCTTCTTCAATCCACCTGTTTGCCACCTGAGGACCACAGAGGGGACAGGAAGGGACCCCAGGGCACCTGCTGAGCCTAAGGCACGTTCTGCCCCTCCTGCTAGCCCAGGTCTGGGGGCAGGGAGCAGAGCTTTGTTGCTCATTCTGCCACCGAGTCACTGACTCGGACCAGATGTTCATGTTCTTGCAAAACTGTCCTTGACACTCCTGCGTGTTGCTCTTTAGACTACGGGTGTTTTTCAGAGATGTCTGAGCCCTGCAGCTCTCGTGACTTCTAGGAGGGCGATAGGTTGCAGCAACCCAATAGCGAATGACTGCACGTCCAAAGTCAGACGCTCCTAGTGATGGTCTCCGGCCGCAGCTCCTGTTCGGTTTCCCTTCAGTGAACCTTGTGTCAGAAGTGGCTTTGTGGATTGGTGCTGCGTATGGTGTAGGGAGGTGACAAATCCTGCTTGGGAAGGTGCACATGGAGGTGCTCAGCCTCTGCACGCAGTTAATGATGGGTTAATGACTACAACAAGGTTAAGTATTGCTGTTAGCCCGAAAAAACTCATCTGGCCCCGCTAATGGGGCTGGGTTGGCTCACTGGGACCACTGGAGATGGCAAAGCCTGGGTTAGAGGGGGGCCCCCAGTCCCTAGAAGGAGATGCTAGAGCCAAGCGATGTTGTGGAGGAGGGAGGGTGTCTTCATGGCTTCAAGTGGTCACCTGAACTCCAAGGTTACTTAAAAACAGAAGGAATTCACACAAATCCGATTAGCTGCCACCTCTCCATCCGCCTCCCGAGCGCTGTGGAGCCTGTGCCAGCTTCTAATCAAAGATCATCCCATCCTGGGAGACGAGACCATCCTGGCCGGGCAGCCTGCGGACGCAGCTTTGTGCCCTCTGCAAGCGACTTCCAGAAATGGCTTGATGCAGAATTCCAGTCTCAATGTATTCCAGACCTATTTATATCCCGGAGCGTTCCTGACTGTTGCATGCATCATGCTTTTCCATTGCTTTCATCTAGTGAGTCAAACTTTTGGAAGCTGGTAGCTTTGCTGAACTGAAGAATGGTTTTTGGACTGGAAAGGAAGAAAAGGGACGAAAAATACCTCATTTAAGCGTAACATTGCAGCAAACTCTGTTAAAGAGTCTCTGCCTTCTTGGGACTCAGTTCTGGAGCAGTTCCAATAACAGGGGCTCGGGAAATGCAGAATTACTCGGGAGAAGGGAAGTTAAGCCCCACGGCCACTTGTTACTAAGAATACAATGATCCATACGCTAACGATGGGCTGCTTGATAGGATTACCAATAACGACAAACCGCAGCGAGGATCATGGCTGCACTTCCTTCCTCCGCCCTGCGGGATTTAATCCTGGCTTTGTGCTTTGTTTTTAGTCGGTCGATGGAAAGCTCCGTGCGCAGAGCTGCCCCCAAGGCCGTTTGCCCGTGGGCAGCTTTGGGCATATTCCCCCATCCGGCCCCTGCGCAGGGATGGGGGAAAGGGAAGCGAGAGCAGCTCCGACCTTCTCATATCAGAGCGTGTTGTAAAGTGGTGGCTAGTGGTGACTCAAGGATTGAGTCCACAGGGGATGGGCTCTGTATGGGCGCAATGACAACTGGGTTTGGCTCCTCGCTGTCTGCTCAAGGCCTTTGGCCATCCCTTTTTTAACCCCGCGAGCAGCAACGCAGGGGAGCTTCTTTTGCCACGAAATGTCCCTGGCGCCCGTTTACGCAGCGCAAGAGCAGGTTCTGCAGGGCCCCGAGCAGTGGGCCCATTGTGGCCGGTCACCCCTGTGCCAGCGCTGTCACCGCAGCTCCCAGGGGCAGGGGAGGAACGCGCTGGGTGCAGGATCGCTCTTTGCCAAGACAAGGCTTCCTTTGCACGGTACCAGCTTCAGCACAGCCTGGCCAAGGACTAATAAGGTGCAAAGGAGTCACTCAGCGTCCCAGTGCCACCCGGACCTGCACGGAGGGACAGCCGGGGGGTGACGTGAGCACGTTGCACAGTCTGGATGCTTCAGGCTCTGCAAAACTCAGTGGGCACCGAATCACGGATGGCCCTGTCCGGGCTGCGCGTCTGCAGAGCGCACTGCCCCGAACGGGGAGTCCTCGCGCTGCGCCAGGCCCTGAGCGAGCCGGGGTGCGTGTGGGGCGGGGGGATCCATGTGCATCCCAGGATGGGGATCCATGTGCACCCCGGGATGGGGATCCATGTACACCCCGGGATGGGGGATATCCATGTACATCCCGGGGGGGGCGGATCCATGTGCATCCCGGGGAAGGATCCATGTGCACCCCGGGGGGGGGATCCATGTGTATCCCAGGATGGGGATCCATGTGCACCCCAGGTGCGCCCCGGGATTGGGATCCATGTGCGCCCTGGCCGGGGGGTGGTCCATGTGCACTCCGGGGTGGGGGGATCCATGGACATCCCAGGATGGGGATCCAAGTGCATCCCGGGGGGGAGGGGGCGGATCCAAGCGCATCCCGGGGTGGGGGGGGCGGATCCAAGCGCGTCCCGGGGGGCGGGCCCGGGCGCGGGAGGCGGGGAGCGCGGAGCGGCGCAGCCCGCGGCCGCAGCATGGAGGTGCCCGGGGAGCTGCCGCTGGCCGTGCCGCTGCTCTGCACCCTGCTCGCGCTCGTGCTCGCCTCGCTCTTCGTGCGGCTGCGGGGCGCCCAGGGGCAGCGCGCGGCGGCGGCGGCCCCCGAGCCGGGCGCGCGGGCGGCGCCGGTGCCGCTCCCGGAGGGCGCTCCCGCCGGGAAGGAGCGGGAGGAGGAGGAGGAGGAGGACGAGGGCGGCCGGGTGCCCGTGGAGGAGGTGGGTGCGGGCGGCGAGGGGAAGGCGGCGGCCGGCGAGCAGCGGGAGGCGGCGGCCGAGCCGGGCCCCCCCGCGCCGCCGCGGGAGCCGGAGCCAGAACCGAAGCCAGAACCGGAGCCGGAGCCGGAACGGGAGCCAGAAGCGGAGCTGGAGGCGCCCCCCGCCGAGCCCCGGCGCCAGGAGGATGCGCGCGGCCAGGTAAGGCCGGTGTCCCCCCCAGTGCCGGGTGTCCCCCCATCTCCTGCCACCCTCCTCAGCCTCCCGCCGGTGCCGTGGAAGGGCCCCGGGGCGGGGGGGTGGCAGGAACGGGGCTTCTCCCCTGCCTACATCGTGCGAACCCAACGGGGCGGGTTTATGGGGAGGATTCCTCCTCTTCTGGGGAGGATTTAAGGGAATGGTGCACGCGGGAGTCTCCCGTGCTTGGAAATCCAGCTGGGGCGGGGGGGTTGTGCCTTCTCCAGGTGCAAGGGAGGGTGTTCTCCGTGCCCCTTTCCTGGGGGATGTGGCACTGTCCCCTCGCCGGCACCGCCTGAGCCCGGTTCTAGGCCCACCCTGGGCAGAGGGTCCCGGTTCCCCCTGTGCTGGCGCTGCAGCAGGATCCTCATCCCCAGCTCAGCCCCCGGGAGGGCTGGGGGGGCCGGGCTGCCCATAAGCACCTGGTAAATCCTCCTCCAGCACCGGATCTTGTTTAAAAATAAAAGGCTGAGCCAGGGTCCTTGGGAAGAGCCCTCTGTGCTCCTGTGGGATCCACCGACCACTTGTGCCCACGCTCGGGAACATCCTGAGAAGCGCAAACTCGTTGCACGTGTGGCTGTGCCCAGGGCCGCCCTTGGCCTGGGTGGGGGGACATGACTAAGGGGAGGTGGCTCGAGAGGGACACGTCCTCAGCAGGTCCAGACAGTGCGTCGGAGCCCGCGGCCAGGCAGCCTGCGGCTATAATTAGCCGCGTTCGTAATCTGCATCCCGGCAGCCGGCCTCGGGCTCGGAGAGCATCCCCACGGCTCGGCGGGCAAGCCCTCGTCTGCGTCCCAATGCTCCGTAACGAGTCCGAGCGGGCTCTGAGCCTGATCCAGAGCGTGGGGATGTGGCTCTGCCTTCACGGGCTGGTACCTGGGCTCTTCTGCATCTCCAGGACCTGAGCTTCAGTTTGTTCCTGGTCCTGGCAAGCCCTTTGCTGGGAGTTCCCGAGAGCAGCCCCACTCCCTGCAGCGTCCTGGCCACCTCCATCCCTTTGCAGTGTCATTTATCGCTCCATCCCTGCGCTCCCAGGGGCGCCGGGAGCGAGGAGCTCCCACAGCGCTGCGGGGCGCCGGGCCGCTCCGCCTCGCCGTCACGAGCTCCTTGTGAGCAGGTTTCTCCTCTCATCCCAACCCGTTTCTCCTCTGCTCCCGTCGGTCCCGGCCGCGCTCCCACCTGCTCCCTGCCCGCGCCGTGCTCACGGCAGCTCCGCAGCTTCGCGGGACGTTATCCTGCTGCCCCCCAGGAAGGCATGGGGATGAAGGAGCAGGGGCTGCCACGTCGCTTCCCCTCCAGCCCCCTTTTCCTGGGCACATCCCTGGGAAATGTGTCCCGCGGAGCTCCTCTTGGCTCCGTCGTGAGCTGCGGTCCTTGGCATGACTCAGCACAGAGGTTCCATGGAGCTGCTCTGGCGGGGTCCATCGGGGAGCAGAGGGGGCTGTGTCCAGCATGGATCTCTAATTCCTATAATTATTTTTCCTTCTCCTTGTCTGCCCAGCTCGGAATGAGCCGGGCTGGGTCAGGGATTCACTGCAGCCATTAAACAGGGAGCCAGATGCTAATGGGGGCATCCGCGCTGCCCCCCGGCATCCCTGGGTGCTCCGCGCTGCGGCAGGCAGGGAATGTTCCAAGGCTTCTGCAGCCTCCCTTCGCAGCCGGAAAACAGGCCCTTGCAAGGAGCCAGGGGCAGAGCAGGGAAAAGAAGCCCGCGCATCCCGTCTCCAGGAGGGATCCCGATCCTCGTGCCAGGGAGGGGTGGCATGGAGGGATGGCCCCTTCCAGTGCCAGCAAGGAAGGAAATGAAGGCGGGTGAGGATGGAGCCCGAGATGGAGCGGGCAGAGAGAGGGGGTGACACAGGCAGGCGATGCCACCGGGGTGGCTTCTGCTGGTGCCCAGCTCGGCCCAGCCGGGGTGGTTAATGCCCAGGTGCCCCAGCTGGGGCCGTTCGCATGAGGACACGGGCGCCTCCACCCTCAAATACCTCCTGCCTCCCTTGGCTGGCCCTGGAGGTGGGAGGGTGCCTAACTAGGCTGCTGTTAGGTGCCTAATTAGGCTGCTGGCAAGCGCTGCCGCCCCGGAGCGGGGCCGGCTGCTCCTGCGCTGCCCCGGGCTGGAGCAGGTGCTGGGCCGCGGCACCGCTGCGACTTCCATTTCGGCCCTGCCAGAGCCGTCCCGGGCATCGCCCCGGGCCGGGAGGGCCATCTCCGCACAGAAAAGCAGCCCTTGTTTTAGAGCAGCTGCTGCTTTGGCTGCAGGGAGGACGGCGAGACCCACAGTCGGGGTGAAAGGGACCTGCCTGCCCAGCAGCTGCCTCACTCTGCTAAACTCTGCCTTAAAAAAGCTCCTTCCTTCCCCTTTTCCTCCCGTCTTTTCTTTTTCTGGCTCGCCCTTTGTCTGTCTGCCTTCCCCGTAGCCTCCCTGTCTTGCAAAGTCTTGCATCAGGCTTGGATGAGAAAGTGCAGCCATAAATGGCAACGCGCTGGGCCTGAGAGTTTATTCCAAGACAGTTTTCTCTCCCCGTCACCTTTGCAGTTCCCTGTGCTGCAGCGGGGCTGTTGTTTTTTCCCCATCCTGTCCGGAGACACCAGGACAGTCCCTTTGACCGGCGGAAAAAGGGGAGGACGCCGGCCTGACGTGCTCCCCAGATCCTTCCTGAGGTTGGCAATGAAGCCCCGGGACTTTGTTGCCCAATAGCAGCAAACTTAGGAGTTGGGGTTTTTGGAGGGCCAGGAAGGAGCTTACGTGTCTGAGCCACCCCGGGGACATCAGTGCCCAATGAAGTCCCCTGTGGCCAGCGTCGCCCATGCCGGGATTTCCCAGGTTGTCCTGTCCTGCCTCCTGCTCATCTGGGCCCCGGCGGCTGCAGACGGATGAGCATGAAGGCATCTCGGTTGCGGGCCATGGAAACCAAAGGGCAAAAAACACATTTCTGATGATCTGGCAAATGCTGAAGCTCCAAAGCCAAGAGGATAAGGCAGATGCTGCGCTAGCATTCCGGGTTGCTGGCTCCGGACCCGGCGGTGGCGGGTGCTGGTTTTGGAAGGAGGGCCGGGGTGCTGGCGCTCATGGTGCTTCTCAGGGCCACCTGAGGAGCTCGGTTCTTCCAAGCTTGTTCCTGACTGACTTTGGTGCGGGGCGAGTTGTCCAGTTCTCAGGTGCTCGATGTGGCCATGCTGGACTTTGAGGACGCTCAGCCTAGAGCCCGGGCGCTATTCCCACGGGAGCATCCCTGGCATGGGAGCTGCTGCCAAGCGAGCCGGGGCCACCAAGCCGCAAGGCTGGGAACGCAGCCACGAGGCCGCGTGTCCTTGGGGCCGGACAGCTGCTCCCTCCGCGTCCCCCTGCGAAGCCCGCGGCAAAGGGCGCTCTGTTTGCGGCGGCAGCTGGCCCGGGCGGCACGGCCGGGCTCCTCCAGATGCTCCCAGATAATCACACGGCTGCCTCCTTCCCGCCGGCCCGCGGCGCTTTCCGCTCGCGCGCCGTAGCCCCGAAATGTGGGGCAGGGTCCCGGGGGAGCCGTGGTGCTGGCAGGAGCGCAGGCGCCGTGGGCTCTGGGTTTTGGGTGTGTTTTGTCCCCGCCGGCTGTTTTTGCGGGTGAGCTGTGAGGCTGCTCCGCTCCGCTGCTGTTCCAGGCAGACACGATGTCCCCGGGCCCTGCCCACGTATCCTCCTGCACGGGCACCGGCCTGGCTGTGCCCAGGGAACTGCCCGCGTCTGGAAGCTGCTCCCCCATGCGATGTCCTGCTGTGTCCCTCCACGTGCCTGGCAGGGCATCCCCTCCCCGTGTCCCTGACTCCCTTTGCTTGGCACTGCAGTGACAAAGCGGCCGCCTGGGCACTGGTCACCCAGCACCACAAGCGAGGGGGTGTCCGGAGGGACGCGCCGCACTGGGAAGGGGCCGCACGGCATCCTCGGAGCAGCAGAGCCGTCTGGTGCTGCCTTTTCCTCACCGTGTCTTGTGCTCTGCTCTGCGGCTCCAGCATGGGCCTGCTAAGGCTTCTTGCAGCTTCTGGGAGGCCATGCCAGCCGTTTCCTAGCTTATTTTGCCTTTTTTTTTTTTTTTCCTTAAAGGGTGGTGTTTAATTGCCAATTCTGCTGTGGCAGAGGTGGTGGCCAAGGTGCAGAGGAAGGGACAGGGGGATGGAGGCAAGAGCTTGTCTGTGTCCTCGATGAATTCCCTTCCCGCCAGGTCGTCTATCCCAGCTGGAGGAAATGGCTCCAGACCCTGCCAGGGCACAGGAGCTGAGGCACTTTGGTGACACAGGGGCTCTGCTGCCTGGGCCGGGTGGCTGGTCGGGGTGCTGGGGGACACCGGGCAGTGCCAGAGGAGCAGGAGAGCTGGGGCTAGGGACAAGATTTGCCCTTACTGGGAGCTTTGGCCTCCCTGTTTTCCATGAATGGTCTCTCCAGCAACGTGTGCCGGCCCAGGCGCCGTGTGCGGACATGGGGCTGTGCAGTCGGCTCCCTCCGGCTGCCCTCACAGCCCTAACGCAGCTGGGTGCGCCTCAAAACCTCTAACTTCCCGTTAGGATGGGGAGATCCCTTGCAGTTCACAGAGGCTATGGAGACACGGGTGCCCCCCAGAGAAGTCCCCAAGGATGAAGCCGGTTTAGGCCCCTGGCAGGCTGCCCACAGCCATCTGCCCCGTCCCTGGAAGGGGCAGGGAAGGCGCTCCATGCCCTGGGATGCTCCATCTGCCCCGTCCCTGGAAGGGGCAGGGAAGGCGCTCCGTGCCCTGGGATGCTCCGTTCTGGCTGCCCCGGGCCCTGTTTGCCCTTTTCCTCACCCCTGCCCTGTTTTCAACCCCCTCCAGGAGGAAGATCCAGATTCGGAAAACGAGAAGCCGGAGGTGAAGGAGCCAGAGGATGAGGATGGTGAGTGGTGGGCAAGGCTTGCGGGAAGGATGCAGCCAGGTTAAAGCCTCCGAGTGCTTGGAGATGCAGAGGAGGGGATCGAGGTCCCAAAACGAAAGGGAATTACGAGAAAATGCACCCCCTGGGACCCTCGCAAGCAGAGCCCAGCGGAAGGGGAACGGGGGGCAAAACTCCTGTTTTAATTGTCCCTCTTGCCACAGGCAGCCCCTTGTGCTCCCCTCCACATTGCACACATGTCCCTGGGCCGCAGGGATGGCTTTTGGCTCGGTGTCATGGAGAAGCCGCCCAAAAAGCTCCTTGCTGGCATCCAGGCGGATCTCCAGGGGCTTTAGCCAGAGCCCTGTTTAACTGATTAGTCAATTACTTGATTGGAAAATGATTAATTGACTAATTGGGGTGACAAGTGGGCCTGTCAGGGAACGACACAGATGGTGATGAGCGAGAACGTGGCCGCAGGGGCTTCTTCATCCCAAGCGGCCTCGGGGACGCGGGGACACCCATGGGGGACAGGTGGGCACGATCCCCCTTCCTTGCCCCACTTTCCGCCCTCCCTTCCTAGGGCGCCCGCGGCAATCCCTGGCTCAGGAGGATTAGGCCTAATGCTGCCCCGCAGCCAACCTTAATCCCGGTGCGGCCCGCGGGCCCGCGAGCGCTCCGGAGCCGCCAGCGAGGGGCAGGGGGCGCTCGGGAGGAGCCGCCGGCGGCACCGGCGAGTCCCGCGCCCGCCACTCCGTGTGGCCGCGTGAGGAGACGGCCTTGGCGGCGGGCACGGCCCGGCCGGGGCCTCCAGGGCATCTGCTGCCGTCTGACTCCTCTGCCAGGTTCTTTAGAGCGTTTCTTAGGTGTTCCCGTGGGATAAAACGCTCAGTGTGGGCGTCCCCGCCTCGGTGGCACGGAGGCTCATGCAGCAGTCGTGGGGAGGTGACGGGTATTTGCAGTGTTCCCGGGAGCGAGCGCTGGGCAGAACCGGGCCCCGAAGGGCTCCCCACCGCCAGCCGCTGCCTGCGCCACGTTACCTCACGAGCCTGGGCTCAGGCACTTGCAATGCGAGGCAGGAAGGCGAAAGACAAATGTTTTATTTAATATCGGCTCGCCGGTGCTCGCGGTAAGTAGGTCACCTCATACTTCTGCAGTGCTTCTGTGGCCCGCGTGAAAATCCCGCCTCCCGTTTTCCGTTTGTTTTCAGGCCACGAGGAAAGTTCCTGAGCTCCATCAACAGCCAGAGGTTTTGGAAGCCGCACGCTGGCTCCCTGCTAACCGCAGCCGGGGCAGCGAGGTGGCCGCCTCCTCGCCGCCCTCCTCCCTTCAGTCTTTTCTGGTGGGGTGGCAATTACCCTGCCCTTCTTTGGGCAGGCCAAATCCCAAACCTCCATTGACTTGGCAGAAAACCATGGCAGAGAAACAAGCTTAATTGTCCTTGAAAATCAGGAAAGCTATACAGAGGTAATAAAATAGCTCCTGGTCTGCATCAGGGTAAGAAACAGGATGCTACACCCTCTTTTTTCTTATTTTTTCCCCTCTAAAAATCTCCTGAAGCAGCAGCCAGCTGGATTTTCTTTCAGTGCATTTCTATGGTCAGCCGAGGGGCTGATAAGCTGCAATGTGGCTGCTTGTTTCCAGCTGGCCAGACTTGTTGGTGGGTCCCCATACAGGGGTTTTCCACCGAGGGAAGCGGGATATGGCCGGGCAGCGTGTTCAGGGCTTGTGTTCGGATGCTTGGAAAGGTGCTGGGGGAAGGATTAGCCTCGCATTTCCCTCAGGAGGCCAGACGATGTTTTCAGATTAGAGAAATGCTTTGGGTCAGGGCTGATCCATTCGGACTTTGCAGGAAAGCTCTCCGGGAGCAGCAAAGTATGGGAGATGTAAAGAAGGAGGGAGGAAATGTTGTTATCTGCAGGTTTCTGTGAAACCTCCAGGCTTAGCAGCTCGCAACCCGTGGGCATCGTGTCGTGCTGGACACCGGTCACAGTCTGTGCCTTGACTCACTCCCCCCGGCTCCAGCAGTGACCTGGCAGTGCAGGGACGCCTGGTCCCCGACCTGCCCGGGCAGCCTTTGCGACTCGTCCTCCAGATCTTGGGTTTCCCTGTCTGCAACATGAGGCTCCAACGTGCCGATTGCATGGGAGTGCCCCAGGTCTGCAAAGTTTTGGCTGCAGCTCTACATGAGTGAGCTGGAGAAGCTGGGGACTGGAGAAGCCCCCAGATGGGGCAGTTGACCATTGAGGGTGGGGATGAAACCCTTAAGGACAGTGTGGGGAGGAAAATCTGATGGAGGTAAGATGGGAGTCCCGCATTTTCTAGTGCGAGGAGCCTCTGTTGGTGTGTTGGTGCTCTAGGTGACCCCGAGTGTGCAGGGGATTGGACTAGGTGACCTCTAGAGGTCCCTTCCAACCTTGAGCATTCTGTGATTCTATGATAAAGGGAAGTAACTGGTGCTGAGTCTGTCTGGGTGTGAGAAAGGGAGAATGACAGAGGCTGTGGTGTGTCTTCCTTAGGGAAGACCTGTCACCTCTCCATGACCGCCACCTAAGTGCCTGTGCCACCGAGGCAGGAAAGACATCCGTGAGTGTGGGCCTCCAGCAGCTGTGGTGTGGGTTAGAAGCAACTTCTTGGGTGGTTTGAGACAGAGGATGGCTCCATAGGTTGTATACAAGCTGGGGCTTTCCCTTCTGACACAAAACCCACCCTTGGGGTCTTGCTGGGGCCTGGAGGTATCACCTCAAGCATTTCCTTTGTGGGTACATGCAGATAGCAGGGTACCGCTCGCCTTTGGTGGACACCTCAGAAGTAGCCGCTGGGGTCCTCAGCCCCAGGGACTGTGGAAACAGCAGATGTTTCCGTGTGGATGTGGAAACAGCAATGTGAGACGGCTGGTTGTGAGGCAGCCAGTCCTGCAGTCCTTGGGAGATAAAGGTGCACAGATAAAGAGCTCACAGATAACCAGTAAAGGCAGCGACTCAAAGCATCCGCTCTTCCTGGGCTGCCTTTTGGGTTGACCTCCACTCCTGTTGTGTCCTGCCCGTTTGCAGGAAGATAAACCAGAGGAGAGATTTTTAAAAGCAAATAGTGCTGAAACAAAATCCGATTGGAAAAGGATCGGCTTTGGCTCAGTCCGTGAGCTTCAGCACTCTAATTAGCACAAGATGGAGACTGAGAAGTGTGGGGTGGCTGGGAACATGGAGCAGAGCACTCGGGCTGGGAGAAGGGACCCATTCCTCTCAACATCTGTCAGCTGGTGGCAGAGAGGGAGGTTTGGGCACAGCTGTGGTTGGTGCTGTCGAGGTGGCCTTGGCTCAGCTCTGTTTGCAGCCTTGGGATCTGCAGCGTGGCCACCTCCTTTCTGCACCAGCGTTGACAAAGGCTGCGACTGGAAAGGTCAGGGAGAGCTGATGGAGCCGGCAGCGGCTGCGCAGCTCGTGGCAGCTCTGCTTGTAGCACCATCTGTGAGCCCAAAGCATGGGAAGGGGCCCCTGGATGAGGAGGGGAGGCAGCAGGAACGCAGGTCTGGAGCAGGGAAAAAAGCGGTAAATGCTTCAAGCTAATCAGGGCAGGATTAGCATGTCTTGATAAGCCAAGATGGACCTGCAGGGCTCTGAATGCAGGCAGAGCAATAGCATATGCTTCCTGTGCTTTGGGATTTACTTGTATCTGTGTCCAAACAGAGCTGGTCACGCATTGCAACCAGCACAGCGGTAAAAATTCTGCAGCCTCGGGGGTTTCAGTGCGAGCTGCAGCCAGGGCTCCTGCTGTCCTCTCCAGCCAGCAACGGCCTCGGGGTCCAGGAGGCTCTGCAGCCAAATGGGACTGGGGCTGCTGGGACAACATAGCACCTGGCTGCGTGCTCGGGAGCAGGGCTCAGGGGAGCAAGTCCATTGCTGTTTGCCATTGCTCTGCAGTGCTCTCTGGCTCACATCTCCTGCTCCTCTCTGCCCCTCCCTTTCTTTCTCCCTCTCCAGCTGCAAATGAGACGTTCCCCTTTAAGTACAGTCCTGGAAAGCTGAGGGGAAACCAGTACAAGTCAATGATGACCAAAGAAGAACTCGAGGAAGAACAAAGGTAGGTTGAGTTTCCTGTTGCTTCTTGCCCAACACCATCGTGCTGGCCTCCTCTTGAAGCAGCTGGGGGGATTCAGACCTCTCTCCCCATAAATTACGTTGGAGACTTGGCTCAGTAACTCATCACACGTTGAGTCCAGTCCCCTCCTACCGAGGAAGACGTGAGAATGAATAGAAGAAATGCTAATTTAGGAGGTGGAGACATGTTGGCTCTAGATTCCTCTGGAGCTGTCCAAAATCCTTCTCTGACACTTAGACCAAGTTTCCTAGCTGATGTAGTTCCCTCAATCTCATAGCACATCTTTTGAGGACCTCTTAGCTCTTCCTCTCCCTTTACATCGTGGATGGCCTCCAAACTAAGGACGAATGTATAGGTCAGCAGTACCAAAACAAAGTGACTGACTGCAGAGCTTTAGAGTTCCCTGCGATTCAGGAAGGATGGGGAAGTCTGTACCCAGGGCTGGCTTCTCAGACACAGCTGATGGTGAGGTTGCGCTGTGGCGTTTACCTGACAAAGAAAGAAAATTATCCATTTCCACTTATTTGCTGAGAAATCTCTGCAGTTTACTGCAGAGCTTGAACCCTGCCTGCGGGAAGTGCCTGCCCAGTGACCAAAGACCAGCTTTCTAACTGGGGAATTCCCACTGCCCAGCCTATGTAAGGAAAATCAACTCTAGCCTTGCACCATGAGCTGCAAAGGTGGTCAGTGCTGTGGTGTGCAGGGCCCCCTTCCCCTGGCAGCCTGTGCTGTGTGCACAGAAGGTCCTTCAGCCCGTGCAACCATGCTGAACCGCAGACATCAGCCCCCATGGAGGAGGGTTTTGCCCTGCAAATGGGCTTCTGCCAGGCTGTTGCCTAGAAGATATGGGTAGCTCCTACCTCTTTTCTTTTGGGAGAGCTGCAGGAGCTGATTTTCCAGCAGAGACTCAAGGCAAGTCTAGGAGGTGCCTCCAGCTCCCCTGCTTCAGAGACAACTTTGCTTCTCAGGGCAACTGCAAGCAAGGGCTGTTCCCTCCCTCGCTGTCCGTTCAGAAGGGCTGAGGGACCTGATGCTGTCCCCAAGGGTGACCACCTTCTGGCGTGATTTGAGGAAATTTGTGGCCTGCGATACCACGGCAACCCGCATGATCTCAAGGTCTCCCACAGTCGGAATGGAAATTCGAGTGGAGCAGGGTGAGGGCGAGGGCAGAGGGATTGTATCGCGCCCCTGGATCAGGTGCTGTCCTGCTAGGCGAGCCTTGCTCCAAGGCCGCTGCACGCGGGGCTATCGGGTGTTGCAGGCTGGGCTAGCGGCGCTCGCTGCGTGCAAGGGCAGCTCGGGAGGAGGCTGAATTCCTGTGAGCACAAAGCATGGGAGATGTGGCTGTTAACCAGCAGATTTTGGACAGGATAGAGCTTGCCAAAAGAGAGCTTCTCAGAGCACAGGAAGTCCCTTTCCCCTTCAGCCCATCCTGAACTCACCCAAAGGGGTTGTACAGCACTAATGCATGAGTCCAGGACAGATTTTCTTCCTAGTGGAGCAGTTGCTAAGGCTGAGGAGGGAAGACTTTCACCATGGCTTTTCCCCCTCTGAACTAATCCTTTTGGAAGGAGGCAGTAATTTCAGGACAGGGTCTCCATCCGGAAGGAATGAAGAAGCTGAAAATGAGCCTGTCACCCTCTGGTAGCTTCCAGACTGTCCTGTCCTTGCTGCAAAAGCCCTGCTATGTCCTGCCCTGTTAGCAGAGGTGTCCTGCAGCCCATGGCATTTCTCCCATATGATTTTCATGTCAAGCAGCGGCTTCCAGGCTCCCAACTACCTGGGGTCTTGGGCTTCATCTGCCTGTAACACGGCCAGGAGCAAAGCTTTGCAAGGGCCGTGAGCTCTGGGGTCAGCAGCTGAGAGGGGATCCGGTTGCTGCTAAGCTGATTCTTCACTGCTAGCACCAGTTTGCTGTCTGCCTTTGGTTATATCTTTATTGTACCTGAAGTCTCTAAGCTGGAAAACACTGAGCCCGTCTGTTAGCTTCGTTGTGTTTTCACTCAAGGAAGGTGGCAGTGCAGTGAACTGAGCAAATGGGAAAGAAACCCGCAGGGCTCAATGGGGATTGCTGGGTTTGGATCCTGTTAAGCACCGATACAAAAATCTACCTGGATCGGGATCAGACTAAGTCTTTTACCCAGTGGCTTCTGCCAGGCCAGGAGTGCTGCAGGGCCTCAGGTGGATTCCTCTGACCTTGGGGTCCCTTCTGAACTGTTCAGCAACCTTCCATGGCTAGGGGCCATTGGCAGACTTTTTTTTTTTTTTTTTCCCTACTATCCCCTTATTTTCTTGTCTGTTCCATATTCGTGTTGTTTGTTTCTTTAAGATGGCTTTGTGGATTTTTTTTTTTTTTTGGACTCGCTTTGTTGCTGCCTTATTCCCCCTTCCCTAAGCCCTTCCTACGGCATCAGCACCTTTTCCTTGCAGGCCGGAGAGGTGGTGGGAGGTGGCAGGGCTGCTGCCAGGTAAGATGCTCGGCGGGCGAGCTGAGCTCGGTCCTGCACCTTCCTCCCTCCGCGCTCCTCTTCCTCTCCCCATCTCCACGCTCTCCTGCAAGCCGCCCGCGTTGCCGTTCTGCTGTGACCCAGGTTTGCCACCTTTATGTTGCAGGATTGAGCTGACCTCTGATCTCACATCTCTGTAGCAAGTACCTTAGGTCCTCGGCCACAAACATTCTTGCAAATCTTTTTGGTAAGGACATGGCGTTTCTTAGAAGTAGTGGTACCACCGATAACACCTGCTAATGTGTCTTTTGCTTTCTGGTTTCTTTTCCTGGGGGAGGGCTTGTTTCTGAGCTGCCGTTGCCCACCTGTCCCATCTCCTTCACAACCTCCCTCCCTCCTCATAACAGATTAATGAATCTGCTCCCCTCCATCTCCCCTTCCACGAGCACTCCGAAAGGCCGGGGGGGACAGGGGCTCGCACGTTTGTATGCTCACCCCTGCCTGAAGTTAGACATTGCCAAGACCGTTTCGATTCCCTGATTTGGAAAACTGGGGCCATGGAGTGAGCTGATAGGAGTGAGTCCTCCTGACAGGAGTAGCCTAAGCCCAGAGACAGGCTTTGTGTTTGCTCCTGGCCTGGCACTGTCAGCCCTCCAGTGTTCCCTTGGATCAGCAGTTGGTAGTTGTTGGAAACAACATCCCCAAACATTCAAGGGAGCCCTCCAGCTCCTCTGGAGGCTCCCTCTGATCGTGCTTGTCATCACTAGTCTGTGGCTCTTAATCTGGAGACTACTGATTTTGGAAGTGCTACTGATTGATTTACTTGCTTTTTCCGGGAAGGTCGATAGGACTTGAGACAGGAGTGGGCAGGCAGGAGGATGACATTCAGCTCTAATCCACATCACTACAAACGTTGTGGTTGTCTTGGCTACCAGTTGTTGAGAGTTTGTGGCTTCCAACTGGTGCTAAATCTGGCTTAAAAGGGGGAGGAATGTGACCTTCACCGAGTGATGCAACTTCCTGCCTCTGGTTATTTGAGTCTTAAAAAATAGAGGGACTTTCAGGCAGGGAGAAGGGCAGGAACTGTATCTGGCCAGTGTATCAGCTTGGGTGGTGGCTAAGCTGATCACACCTGGTAGATCACTAGTAGTTTTAGAACAGACCACGTAGTGTTTGCTCCCTTGGGGGAGAAAAATAGCCTGGGCAGGAAGGGGAAGAGTGCAGGGGAAGGATGCAGCCTTTAGCCAAGCCAGCACGGCAGCTCTCCCAAATCCCGTGCTCGGCACCGGGGGCTTTTGGCCATCCATTGCCAGCTGCAGAGCAGCACCTGGGGCTGGCCAGCGTGACGGGGAGCCCCACAGCTCGTCCTGGCTGCCCCGGAGGAGGTGGGCGGACGCGGGGCGCAGTCGGTAGCGGCTGGGCCCCGCGCGACGCGGCGCTGCCTGGGCGGACGAGCTGCAGGGGCTGCAGGACCTGGCTCGCGCGGAGGGGTTGAGGCGGCCTCTGCCAGCTGCTTTTCAAGCCTCCCTCGAGATCTGAAAGTGGTCGGTGGTTTGTTTGTTTTAATTAGGAGGGGAAAGGATTAGGACTTTCTCGAGTCAAGGCAACTGCAACAAGGCTGCACTTTTACTAACGAGAAAGCAACTGAGAAGTGATTCCCTCGGGCCTTTGCTTTCAGATCTTTCTTTCCGTGGAGCAGAGTGGGTCCTGGCCGAGTCTTGCTCGGCCCTGGTGGTGCCAAGGGGTCGAGCTGCCTGCGGTCTGTGCTCGCCACGTTCCCCAGGGTGTGTTGGCAGCAGAAAGGAGAGATGATGCTGTGTGACAGCCTCTGGAAAGGTCTCTCCTCTCTGTCCTCTCTCATTTCTGTGGTTCAGGAAGAGGTAGGGGCGGAAAGCCAGGAGGAGCCCTGTGGGCAGGAGATGGGGGTGAGTCTCTGCAGCGAGAGAAGGGCCCTCCGCTGTGTTTCTTGGACGTTCACCTTCCCTGGGCACCACGAAGCTGCCAAGATGCTTCTCGTTCCTGCGTGGGCTGCAGCACTAGGCAGGGGGTAATGTTTGCTGCATGCACGCTTGGGTGTAAAGCTGGTGGCTTCGCACACCCTGACTGGCGCTGGGAGCGGAGTGGAAAGGATGAGCCAGGGGAAAAGGTCAGGAAAGCTGCTGAGCCCGCGTGGGGTGACTGTGAGAGGAACAAATCCCTGCTGTCTCCAGAGCTGAACAAAATCCTGCCCAGCAGCTGGCAATGCTGAGGTCCCCATCGCCCTCCCAGACCCGTTCAGGGTCCAGCAAATGGCATCAAATTGTCTGGAGATGCTCTGCTGTTTGCAGGCCCCTTCATGGGATGGAGCCAGTGGACTAAGGGACGAGGTGATACCCCAGACCACAGTCCAGCTTCTGTGAGACGGAGGGAGAAGAGAGATCCCTGCACTAATGGGCTTGGTTCCCACAGTCCGTTGATCCAGTTCGGAAGCAAATTCTCTTCCTGACTCCCAATCCTCTCCTCTCTTCTGCTGGTCAGCCTTGCATGAGCTTAGGAAACACTGCTTAAATCTAGGTTAGACTTAAGCCTAGGGCTCAAGTGCAAACTGGAATTTGTGCAAGGAAACGGCTGTGTGTAGATCTCTGCCGAGTTCTTTTCTTGGCTGTAGTTTAGAAATGGTTTCTCCCCAGCTGGGTTCACAAGAGCGTCTTGGTTACAAGGCATGTGGATAAACCCAGGCCTGATCCTGGATTTTCAGCAAGGCAGGGTGCCCCAGAGCTGGCTCCAGGGAAAAGCAGAGAGAGGAGACCTTTCCCTGCGCTGCCAGACGTTCCGACTCAGACTGGGGACACAGCTGTACTTCAGGGAGAATCCTGCTTTGAACTAGAAAATGCTTGAACTGAGGACTCCGGAGCACACGAGGGCAGGAAACAGCTGCAGGGGTTTAGTGACCACACTGGCAGACTTTGACCTATTGCAAACACTTCCACCGCTGGCACTCTAAAAATAACTGGACGGATTGGGCTGGGGGTGGTTGCATTTTGGGAGAGCTCTTCACTGGCATCTGTCCTCATCCACCCCCTGCATCGTCATCACATGCCCCTTGCTCGCTTGCTTGCTCTCCCCTGTGTGTAGCATGGGCTCTGGGTCTCTTTCTCCTTCTTTCCCTGCTGCTCACCCACAACCCAGCAGCTTTGCTGTCCTGTCCTGTCCTGTCCAGCATGGTGCTTCTTTTGGATGAGGGAAGCTGGTAAGTTTAGGCTTTCTTTGGGCTTTTTTTTATTCGTTTGCTTTTCATCTTCTGCAGCACGATAGTTGTCCTGGACCAAGGGAGGAGGAGTAGCAGCAAGGACTCCAAAGACCAGGACCGTGGGGTTCTCCAGGTCAGGCTGGCCACCGCTTCACTGCGGCCACCAGCCGCGGGGACAGCACCAACCACACGCAGTGCTGCCACCAGCTCCATCCACCGCCCGTCCCTCAGAGGAGGGATGTGGAGGAGCAGTGTCTGGTGGCCGCTGTTGTGTCTGGGTCCCCACTGAGCTCTCCTTGCCCTCACGTAGGTGCTAAGCCCTGCTCGTGTGAGGAGCGACTTTCCCGTTGGCCTGGCCTCCACCATGTCCCCAGGGAAAATGTCCTCTGACCCATGGGATGTCGGTGGAGTTGAGCTTTGGCCCTGTTTACAGAGTGTCTGATAGTCATGAGTCCCCAGCAGCTTTAATCTCGGAGCAATAAGGATACCTGCTTTGGAGATGCAAGGGAAGGGTGGCCAGGAAGCCCCTTCCCATTCCTTCTCTGGAAGCAACTCTGCCCTCCCAGAGGGGAAATGTTTGCAGCTCCCCAGTAGCCTTTGCGGGGTGTGAATCTCTGACAAATCCACTTCGAGCTCCCAGTTTTTCACTTTTGGCTCAGGTCCTGAATTGTCCCAGCTTGTGGCTGCTTCTCTATGTCTCCCTCACCCAGTGCTTGCACTTTGTCTTCATCTGCTTCTGCTTGATGCTGTGCGGCGTGGGCAGCTTGCCGTTCTCTGTGTGCTCCTCTCCCGGAGCCTGGGACTGGCTCCCTCGCCCTTTCCCCATGGCCAGGAGACATCGGGGGCTGCAGGGAATCTGGGCAGAGCACCAGGCTCTGTGTGGATGGCAGCGAGCGAGCTGGACCGCAAGCACCAAGGGACAGGAAAAAGTGCACGTTGGCCTCTCCACAGCTTCCCACCGTGGCACTGTCTGGTTTGGGGGATGTTCAGGAGTGTCCTGAGGGGACAGACACAGGATGGAAGGGGAAAATCGCAGCTTCTCAACTCGGTGGAGCCTGCAGAAAGCTTGAACCACTTTCCTGGCTGTGCTGTGACTTTTGTGGGTGTAGCTGCCATGGCTGGGAAACGTGGGGGGCTTTTGCCACGCTCCCCTTTGAAGCCATGGGGGAAAGTCCAGCTCGGCGGGTGGCTGGCACAGTCCCCAGCCCGGGTGGACCTCAGGGACCACAATCCTGGTGCAGGCACCAAAGGTGTTGGGGCTTGTGCTCCTAAGTCATGTAGCTTCTAGTAATCTTGGCTACTTTCCTAGTTCTCCTGAGCAGCAATAGGTATATCCCCAAAATCATAGGTACCTTTTGACTTTCCTGTCTCACAGGAGGAACTTTCGATTTGTGTTGATAAAAGCTCCCTTTGGCACTTTCACTGTCCTTGCTCTTCTCTTTCTTAAGCTCTGTCTTTTCCTCCTCTACATTTAAGTCCTCTCTCTGTATTTTACTTATGGGCTGAAGCCAATGGCCCACACTTTTGGGACCACAGGGAAAATTTAGTGTTAATATGTCCTTTGCCAAATTCTTCCTGCAATGCACAGATCCTGGGCAGGACTGCATTACGGTCACTACCAAAGAAGAGATGGCAGCTATCCCAAGGGTAAAGAAAGGGCAAGAAATGAGATGGACGGGAGCTGCCTGAGGACAGCTCAGCAACTCTGCTGAGTCCGCCCAGCTCCCAGAGCCTTTCCTCACTGTTCTTGATCCGCAAGGATCAATCCTAGCCTGTCTGGAATGAGGAGAGTCCGCAGTTAAGTTACTATCTGCCATCTTTGCCTGGATTTCTGACCCAAGAACTGATGTTCCCAAGAAGCTCCCTGTGCCAGGCGGGGCGTTGGGAATGCTCTGCACTTCTGAAAATCAGCTTCCCAAAAGAAAGAGTTTCTGAAAGGGCATAACCATAGAGCAAGATACTCTGGGATCTTCTGGGAGGGTGCCAGTTCTGTGGAAAACTATGGTCCATGGATGAGCTACAGGATTTCCTGATGTCCTGCTACGGATTGTGCACGTGCGAGGGACAAATACATGTGGGAATTCTACTTGCCTGTCCTACTTGTCACTGCTGGGACACCTTTGCTTTCAAAGGCAGGAAGCTCCTGCCCTTCTGCCGATGCCATTGCGAAGTCAGAGTGAGGAGGTGGCTTCTGAGGCCATCAGAGGGACATCCCATTTCTGTCCACACTGGAGGGACTGCTGTCAAACAGAGGATGGAGGAACTGCAATCTGAATGACTGTTCTTGCAAGGCCGGTTCCTTCATGCTTCTCGGATCAGTGGTCCTCACCTTCTCGCCGTGCTGCTGTATCCTCAGGAAGGAGGTTTCCGTGGAGCTCAGTCTTCAGCTGCCAGTTGAGAGATGACATCCAAGGGCCTAGACATGGTGTCTCAGGGTACTGAGTTAGGAGTGGAAAGGGGCCTGAAGGTACTTTTATGGCCCCCAGCTGCCTCTCAGTCCTCTGACAGAGATGTTGGCTTTCCAGTCCTTCATAGCCCAGGATGAAACATGGTCTTCCAAGACCTTCAGTGCCTGAGTCTCCTTTGTAACTCCAAGGAAAGGCAGGTGTTGTTGTTCTCTGGCTCTTCCTCATTTGTTTTGTCAGCTGGACATCATTTTATGTTAGCTACTGATTTGGGCCTCAGCTGGAGCCAGAGCAGAGATATTTGTATACTCTACATTGCTAAAGAGGATGTGGGTCTCCAGCAAAGAAGATTCTGAACTGATTTGATTCATGTGCCGCAGGGAGAAAGCACTCTGCCCAGGCTGATTTCACAGTCCAAGGTGAAGGAAGGGAGGAACAAGCCAAGGATAGCAGGGCCTTGCAGCTCTCTGCCTCCATCCTGAGATAATTAGGGCTTCCAGGCTTCCTGGTAGCATGTGTCCTTGCCACTGCTGGAGTTTCTCAGCCTGGGGGTGTTTATATGGCCCCAAAGTCCCTAGTGATTGACTGCCTTGTGCTCTTTAGTCTAATCCCCCTCACAGCATCGTCCAGGAGCAGAAGGGGAGTGACCCTGTTGCGCAGATGGGGAATTTATTTCTCTGACAGGCGTCCAGGGGGTTCATGCTTGGTTTAAGATGTGTCACCTCTGCTCTCCTGGCCTTGCCCTGGAGGTGAGTGTCCCCACAGAGGGGCTGCAAGCTGCAACTGAGCCCCATGTGTGCTCCCTGCCATCCTGCATCCCTCCCGCTCCGGCGGCGGCCTCCTGGAGCGGAGCTCTCCTTCTGGGCCCCCGTGGCAACGAGCTTATGCTCTCACGCATGAAATCTGATTACGGCTGCGCGGCTTGAGCGGGATGATCCGGTCCTCAGCTCCGTGAATCCCGCAGAGCGATTATCCACTCCAGAGAATTTCTTTTCTTTGTCCTAACCGGCCGGCCACGGAGCCTCCTCGGCGTTGCTCGAGTAAGCCCGTCCCGCGTGACGCTTCACCTTGCGGCTCCCATCCGGGATCCGAATACTTGGAAAGGGGGATCCTTTGCAGAGTGGCAACCAAGGAGCAAGGCCATAACGTGACGTCGTGCTATGGCCATTGCAGGTTCCCAAACCCGCCAGGGCTGGCAGTGCCCAGTGCCTGTGTTGTCTGCTTTGACTCCGGTCGTGAGCAGGTGTCTTTCAACGGGGGCTCCGGTATTAGGGACCACGAATCCTGTTGCAGTCAAGGGGAATTATGCTTCCCGAGTGCATCTGCATGTGTTTTTCAGTGCTCAGGTGATGTGTATTATGGCTTCCCTCTGCATTAATGCAGGTCTCTGTATCCTTAGGAAGCTGCCCTACCTGTTGGCAGGATTCTGGATGGCCACGAAAGGTGCTGGAGCAGCCAGACCATCTGAAACGTGCAAGCTGAGAACAGATGGGCAGTTTTTTTAGCCCTGGCAGTGCTAATAATATGCTGCGAAACCTCGGGGAGCACCTAGATGTGCCCATCCATCAAATAGGTTTAATCATGTCACCCTCCTTTTCTGGGACATTGGGAGAGCTTATCATTGAAGCCCCAAAGATAGGGAAGTAGGCAAAAAGACAGGAACAGACATATCTGCAGGAAGATTTGGAAAGGTCAGCCGGTTCAGGTTCACTGTGCAGTGAAATCCGTGCTTGGTCCTGGCTTGGCTGCCCGCAGGTGGGAGGTGGAGACTGCTCCAGACAGGTAGGCTGGAAGCCCAAGGAGGCTCTTGGGCAGAGGCAGCCGCCTCTGGAGCTCCTGAAGGCTGCCAATTAGCTGGGTCTCCCCAGCTCTCCTTGCTGGGGCAGAGGGGCTGTGACTTCAGTTTGGTGCCAGGTGAGAGGATTTACACCTCTTTGTCTGGGTTCAGACTATCTTGCTGCAGTTGATGAAGCAAAAGTTCTCCTCAGAGGCATGAGGTTGGCAAACGGTGGCTTGTTCTGCCCCGATGTGGGAAGCTGCCTTGTCTTCCCCTCTCACAATGAGTTTTCCTCTGCTCATTTATGTGAATAATAATGAACCAAACCTGAGGGGTGAAATGACTGAAATGATTTTTCTTCTTCTCTCCCTGTTTCTCTTTGCAGAACTGAAGACTATATGAAGTTGTCCCTAGCCTCCTCCTAAAGGCATCCCTTGGCATCTTTAAAGGCTTGAGAGAAATACCAAAACCAACCAAACACACCCATAAGAGAAATCCATAAACCCTCAAAACTTGGGACCCCCCCCTCTTGGTCTGAAGTTGAGTTCTGCAAAACTCCTGTGGTATTGAGTTCGAGGAGATCCTGTTGTGCCTCCACGGACTGGGGCTGGTTCCAAGCAGTGACTTGAATTGTGTTTGGGGGGGGACTGGAGACAAACCTTCTCCTTCCCCCAAGCAGAGCCCAAATTTGACACCCAAATATGCAGCAAGTCTATTAGTTGTATCCATCACCATGTACAGCCCTGCTGCAAAATCTGTGTTTCTTTAGCAGGGTGGGTGATCACGGCTGTTCTCTCAGACCTACCTGAACCTTATACCAAATGATCAACCCATTTCTTCCCAGGGCCAAACTCCTCTTTATTGTTGGGTGGGAACTGCCTACGATTTCAAACGTTGTCTGGCGCTGTTGTATTCTGAGGGGTGGAGCGACAAAGTGGGATCAACATGAGGGGGCAGATAGCAGCTGGAATGACTCTAACCTTGCTTCTGTAGCTGTTTTAGCAGATAAATGATCCTTTAGGTAGAGGGAAGACTTCAGAAGTGGATGAGGCTGATAGTTTAGCTGTTCTGCCTGTGGTGGAGGTTTTGGAGACCGCATTTTGGCCACTGTTCATATCTGGATTCATACTTTTCCATGGTCCATCTCCCAGTGGGAGAAACCTGAGGAGGTAGCAACAGTATCGCGGGCTCCCTGTGGCTCAGGATGAGACTGGGGGGGTCCTGGAAGAGACACCCTAGCCCTTCCTGTGCTCCTTGCTGCTCCACAGCCCTCTTCTTTTGCTAGCCCTGTGGTTAGTCCGCTGGAGGCAGAGCTCAGCGACTCTCCTCAACTCCGTCGCATCGGGAGATGACTGTGGCTGGGCACAGCCCTGCTTCAGGGAGAGCAGGTTTCAGACCGGGCCAGCTGCTCTGCAGGATGGATCCCCATGGCAAGAGGAGTCGAGGTCCTCTTAGCGCTACTGTAGCAACCCCAGGCTGGGTGGAGATGTGTCCCTCAGAGCTTCTTGCTCTCCCTGCAGGACAACTGCCTCTTGGCTAAAGCTTCAAACATATCAGAAACCCAGCAGGCTGCTTTTTCCCCCCACACTTTTTTTTTCCTTCTTAATTCCTATGCAGACAATACTTGAAACCTTGCACTTGGTTGTCCCTTCCAGCCCCTGAGCTTGGCTAACTAGTGACAAAAAGGGCTCGTCTAAAGAACAGCAGGAGGCTTCAGCTTTAGGAGAGGCTGGGCTGTCCCGGCCAACAGCCGCTAGCCCGTGCAGTGGTTTGCAGATGAATTTAGACACATCAGGACCCTCTGCTTCATCTTCCTCACTGGTTCAGCCGCTCAGTCTCTTCTTGGTGGCTGACTCTGTGTCCCAAGCACCCAACTATGCAAAGAATGCCTTATATACATTGCGTTTAAGTTACATGGCAATATGTACATCAAGCAAAGCCTATAGCTGAGTCCGGATTTTCTGCTAGTGGCAGCGAGTCAAACTATTTCTTCAACCCAAATGGCTGTCTGGGTATTTTTTACTTTTGTTTGTTTTGTTTGTTTTGTATCTGATGGTGGCTCTTATACAAAGGACTGTAATTCTAGTGGCTTGAATCTGTAAAAATTGCCTTTGTTTGGTCCAATAAACCTTTGAATAGTTTATTCGGTCTGTGCTTGTTCTCCCTTCCCTTAGCAGCTTGTAATTTCTTCCCCGGGAGATTTGTGCTGACAATCTGGAGTCTAGGTTAGAGGTACATTCTGCTCTCATTCCCCTTTACCCTACAAGCAGTTTCACATCCTGAAGAGGAGAGTCAGGCCCTCAGTGAAAGTCAGCTTTTATGGGCTGGGTTGTTTTTCCCTTAACTGCAGCAATGCGCTATTGCAGCAGGACCCTGGTCTTGTTTGACAGTGGGAAAGTCAGAAAAATACCCAAATGTGGAGCCTCTGCCGAGGATTTTAGCTGCTGAGAATGTGGACGTTCAGCAGTTCCTGAAATGCAGATCTTTAATCTACCTATGACTAACCGCCCCAAACCGTCAGGTAATTGTAGAAGTTTTGAGCTGAAACGTCTAAAGAAGCCTAAGGGAGTTAAGTAGACAAGTGCCATTGTCTATCAACAAGAATTAGGCTGCTTTTAAAATCCCCAATTAATCTATTTTGTCAGCAATAAGGAAAATCCTATTTGACATCCTGAATCCAAGTTATTTTCGGAGCAGCACTTAGGGGAAGAGAGCGTGATTTTTTACTTGTGAATGGGGTAGGTTTGATCTGAAACCATTAGGAAAAGGAAACTCCGAGTACCAGAGTTGTTTTACAAGGTCACCTTTGATAGCAGAAGCTCCTTTTTGAAATCAGTGTCATGTTTTTGATATCCTACTCTTACTTCCCAGGCTCATTTCTCCATTTATCTTTGTTTTCCTCTCTCCCTCTTGTAGATTGTGTAGTACAGAGAAATACTTAACACCAGCAGCAACTCTTTTCTATTTCTTTTTTTAACCTCAGTCATGATATTTAATGTCATTTCTGTCAAGGGCCAGCCAAATTGCACTGATGTTGGCTTGAAGGAAAATCAGAGTCAATACTGCCTGTGATCTTGATTTTGGAGGTGGGGTGTGAAGGAAGCACTGGAGATTTCTGAAGTGCCAATGTCTGTGAAATAACGAGGGAGGGATGCGGAGCCGTGTGGAGCATTCCCAGCTGGGAAGGATTTCAGATGTGTGAAGCAAAGATGTGTATTGAATTTCTCCACACCAGACAAGAAATGTGCCCTCTGGTGCCCAGTGACGGTTCAAAATAAAATATTGATTGATAATGACTGTGCTTCCCTTCCTCTGGTCTGGAAAGGGCAGGCTGATGTGTGAAAATAAGAAGCATAGAAGAGAGAAATCCAGGCAGCTGACAGCCTGTGGCCAGAGCTTTCACAGGATCTGCAGGGTTTTTGCAGTATATGCTTGGCCTTATGACAACTGCATTTAACTGTAATAAAAAATAATTGGCAATCAGCTTTCTTCCATCGGAATTTGCTTGCTTTCCCCCACAGCTGCTTACTTGCTGCGATGGGGCTGAAAATACAAATCGTTCCTGCTAGGGCTGAGCCCAGGAGAGGGGAAAATGCAAAGCCCCTCTTGTCTGGAGCTCAGCACATGAAGGCTCCTCCGCTCATTCCGGACTCTCTCCTTCCCTGATTTTCTTGGTGCGGTTCATTCTGATGTATTGATGCAGCGCTCCCTTCTTTCAAACAAAGATTAGGCTCTGGTTTTGCTGATCTAAGGGTATTTCTACTGTTCCCTGTTACTTCAACAGCTAATAGCTTGTCCACGTAGAACTCACAGGGATGCTGCTCTAAGTTAACTCTTGATGTGCTTTTAAATGGATTAATTACAGTGTATTAAAGCCCTATGCAGGAAGTTGGCTGTGATGGAGAGAGGGATTCTTGGCTGAATGCAGAAGTAAAAGCCAGAGCCTGAATTTTCAGCCCAGGGAAGAATCATCCCGAGGCCAGAGATGCTAAAGAATCAGAAGGAGCCAGAACTGCCTCAGATCTGTGTTTTGGGTTGCTGAACCCTCAAAAAGAGAGCCGTTGAAGTAACAGAAACTCTCCCTCCCTTATTATAGCCAAAGAGCACCACAACCTCGTTAATTCTTTTCATCTCACACAGGACAGTTGATTATGAAGTGTGGTAGGAACTGCTGCAATATATTCTCAATCATACGGGTGCCCTGTAGTGAAAACCTTCCGGCCCTGACTGAAACCAAAGTGCACCTTCACTTAACCTCAAAATAGCTGCATCGTTTCATGAGCTAAGGACGAGTCAGTGCTTCAGAATGAAGGACATTCCTGTGCTGCCCACCCTTCTGCATCCCTGCGCGGTGATCAGTTGGCCTATGAATGATATAACCTCTCCAATAAAGCTTTGTGACAGGTACTTTGTGCTGCAGGGCATACAAAAATGATTAACTGCTTCATGTTCAGGAAAAGAAATGCATTGGTTGGGCATATATTATGGGGAGAAAAGAAAGGTTAATCACCAGGTAAAGGCTAAAAATCTGAATTAGAAGGTCCATTGGACAAAGTGGCCCACACATCAATCACCCCATTGCTTGTCTGGCTGCCAATATTTGACATTGGCAGATGAATCCTTGAATCAAAGCAGTTTTCTCTACATGATTTTATCTTCCAGTGGCTGATTTAAAGGCACATCTATACTGGAAGGAAGTCTAGCCTCTAGTTTTCAGGTAGGGTATACTTTTAAAATTCAAAAGCTGTTCCTGAATCACTCTGCATCCATACAGTCTTATTCCAGAATGAAAATATACTGTGCTGATCCACCTTAATATAGTTGTGCTATAGAGTCTGCTAAATTTGGATGTGTTGGTCTTTAAAAATTCCACATGTGGAGTTATCCTGAAACTCCGAGCACAGACAAGCCCTATGGAACTGTAAAGCTGGTGTTAAAGCAGTCAGTTTATCTCCATATTAGAAGAGATGTGGAGACAAGCACAAGGATGATTGGATAGATAGAAGGGGGTAGATGTAGAACCTGAGGTTCCCTTTTTCTCCTCTCACATGAGCAGATTTCCTGCAGTCGACAGGGCTTGTAAAATGACGCTGTTTGGCTGCGGGTTTCATTTGACCACAGTGTTCTTGCTCCCAGTGCTTGTGGGGACTGGCTATTCCTACTCTCCTTTTCTTCTTGACAGGGTTCAGAGAGAGCAGCTGGCTGCCATCTTCAGGCTCATGAAGGAAAAAAGTGACACATTTGGAGAGATGTCTGAAGGGGACATGAAGGAACAGCTTAGGCTCTATGATATATAAGCTCGCAGCCAGTGCTGGCTATGCCCAGAAGTCATCCTGGCCATTTTGCAGGAGAGTGTAGTGTTACAAATGTATTTCATTAGTTATTTTGCTATTCCAGGGTGTTTTGCAGATGCATATGATGTCCTTGATATATGTTTCTAAAGATTCATAATTTCTCTCCTTTTCTATCAGTTTTCCTTGAAGAGTTACTTTCATCTCATGAAGAGATTTTTACCTCGTTCTGGCTGGGCCATATGTCTCAGTCATACAAAGTTGCTTTTTTTTTTTTCCCCCTCAACATGCTTTGTAAAAAATAAACTTTCTAACCTTAGTCATTCATCAATTTGATATCTAAAGAAAACCAAAGACCGATAAAGCAGCAGATGTAAAATGGATGAAATAAGAGAGTCACGGAGTAGTTTGGTCAGCAGGGCCCTAAGAAGGTCTCTAGCCAACCTTATGCTCAAGCAGGGTCAGCTGTGAGATCAGACCAAGCGACTCAGGACTTTATCCCATCGGGTCTCGAAAACCTTCAAGGATGGAGCTGCCCAACCCTCTGGGCAGAGGAGCTGCCAGTCCTGCAGTGAGAAAATGAAGAGCCGAAGCCAATGCACTAGTGCTCAGATTAGAGGTGAGCTGCAATTCTCATGTCCTTGAAAGGGATTCTTCACCCTGCTTCAAATGGGCTTTTTGAAACAAATCCAAGGCAGTTCCAGCTGACCCCGCTGAGCTCATCCTGGGGAAACAGGAGGTAACTCCAGCCTGGAAACAGAAGCATCACTTTGCCTTTTGACACTGCTAAAAACACCAGAAAAACATGGTTGACCTGTTTACAAGGATGATTATGTCCAACGCGGAGCCTGTTCTCCTAACATCACATTTCTGCAGTAAACTATGTACTTGAGAAAGCTCTGTGAATTTACCAAGTATTGTGAACTGTTTTGACATTCTCTTGGCAGCTTGGTACAGTAAATCAGTAAGAATTCCTAATTTTCATTGAATGTCTTCTGGTGCACTTCTCTCTCTTATGAAATCCTGTTAAATGCTTTAGTATCGTGAAGGATTTTCTTGGTTTATATCACTGCTGACAAAGGAAGGCAAAGTTTTCTGACCCAAATTCAGGGAATGATCTCTTAAAAGATTAGGTTTTCTTTATGTTGTGTAGTTCTTCTGAGTTTGAGAAACCAAATATCTCATTATATGGTCACAATTTCCCATTACAGTATAATTGGAAACACTGTGCTGTTTGACTTTTAAAATATCATTTATCTTCTAATCATTTTCACATGAATGAAGACATAATTATTAAGCGATGAAGCAGGCTTTACTGCCAGATCATGAGTCAATCTACATTTAATGCCTGAAAATTACCTCTTCCTATTTACCATGAAGGAATTTAGTGAGGAAAGGAGTTTCTTGATATGAAAAAAAACATCAGACCAACAGCTTGCTGGTACACAGGCAACAATTTTCTTTGTCAAACTATTTGTGCAAGAGGAAAACATGTAGGAAATACGTGGGTGGGAGTTCTCCCTGCTTCGAACCTGAGAGCAGGCTCTTTTCCAAAGTCCTTGAGAGCAAGCACGGGCAAGGTTATTTGTGGTTGAGTTTTACCCCGTGTCTTGCCGACTTTACAGGTTGTTTTCAAAGTGTTTGTTACTTCTTTGATACTGCGGCCTCTGCTGAAGAGGCTGTTTCTGAAGGAATTCCTCTCCCTCCCACCCGAAGGCCAATGTCAGCAGTGATAACTGCAGGATATGGGAGTGTAGCTGGCATTAACCCTCTCCTTTCCATCTCCTGCTCTGGAGACGCTGCTGATGGATGGCAAGTGACCTCTTCATTTACAGGGCCTGAATTTAAGGAAGAAATGATGCTAGGTAGCAAAGGCGGGCAAGGGGACACGACATCTTGGCCGGCTGGCTTCTCATTTCCTCTCCCCTCTGGGCTCATCAATATTTATACGGGAAATTTCAGCAGTTGCCACAGCAGCAACCCCCCTCCTGGGGCCTGTCCTCTCTATGACACTGACGGCTCCTCTTCGGATGCTGGTGGCACAAACGCAGCCCCACGGCGATGCTGGGGTGACGCGGAGGGATGAGACCTGAGGCTCAGGAATGGGGTTTGGGGAAACGTTCCTGCTCCGCGACAGAAATAGGAGGGGAGGGGAGGGGAGGGGAGGGGGAGCTCGGGCCACGCGTGGACGTGGCGCCCGGCGCGGCAGGCCGCAACCGGGGAGGGGGGCGCTGCCACGGCAACGGGAAAACCTGTCCCCGCCCAGCACCCGTACGGAGATGCGCACTTGGCTGGGATTGTCCCTAGCTGGCCCTCGTACGCCGGGCAGCCGGGCAAGCGGCTGGCTTCGCTGAGGAAGTGCGCATGCGCCGGCAGGGACGCGGCTCGCAGGGTGCCCTCCGAGGTGGGGCGCGCATGCGCGTGGCCCCAGCGCGGCGCCGGGCGAGGGACCGGGACCGGGGCCGCTGCGGGCGGCTCCGGGGGGGGGGGATCCCGGCGTGTGCGGGGCCCCCGCGCACCCCGCGGGAGCGTCGCCACGAGACGGGGTGGCCGCGGGCCGAGCTGCTCCGTGATGAACGAGTGTCCGTGGGTGCGCTGGGGCTTCCCGCGCTGCCCTCCGGGGCCGGGGATCTGGTGCCCTCGGAAGGGCCGTGCACGAAGGCTCCTCTATGTTGGTGTTTTTTTTTTTTTTTCTAACACCTGATTTTCACACATTCCTCCCATCCCAACAAGGGCTCATCCATGTAAACTAACGTTAAGGTACTTGAGCTGCAGGTAGGGAATAGATTGGGCTGTGCTGCTCCAGGCTTGAATGGACCGGAGAGCAAGACCATTTTGTTGGGTGTCTTCTTGAATTCATTCTCCTCAAATGTGGTTTTCTGCCCTCGTACAAACTCAGGCAGTCCCTGAGTGCAAAATAGAGATCGTACTGAAAAATAGTAGTGAAAGAACTTTGTTGGAAGAGAGGGTGAAGATAGAGAGAGGAGAAGGCCCAGTTCCCCTGCTGCGCTGCTCTGGGTGGCTTTGGTAGGGATTTCAGGTTTGGAGACTTTTTTCTACAGGTGTTTTAAATTAACTTTGATCTCCGAGATTGCCTGTAAAATTGAGAAGCCATGTGATGGCTTAATTACATAGAACGTATTTAAATAGAATGCAAAATAAGTGTTTAGGTTACCTGCAATTTGGCTTGACCTGCTGCTAGTCAAGTAGTCTGTGCCAACCACATGGGTAATTGTGCTAGTGAACTTGTTAAATGTATCTGCTAGCAAAGAGATGGGTTTCCCCATCATGTCCTTCAAAGGAGTTTGGAGCAGTTACAGATAGGAAGAACGTGGGCAGTTTCTGCTGTCTGTGCCCCCCATAAACCCTCCTTTCTGGCTCCTGCCTTGTTATTTTCTGCCTTTTTGCCTTTTGTGCTATGCAGAGTAGTTCTGTGGTCTTTGCAAACTATTTCAAATATTTTGAATAAAATCCTCTGGGACATTTCTCAGAATGAATCCAAGGTAAAAGTTCTCATTAATATCCACCAGGGGAGAACAAGGGGGAGTTTCCAGACCAGCTTTGCCGTTATCTTAGTACTAAAAATAGTCATTTCCTCATGCTCTGACAGGGAATTAAATCCCCAGTCTGTATGAACTTAACCATAGGCTGATTTTATTCCCAGAAGTATGGTGGGTACAAAGTTCAAAAATCATTTTGCAGATAATACCACTTCAGAGAATATCATTATCTGTGAAGAGGGAAATAGCCATTTCTGACCCTTGCAATAACGGGTGGCTCTAGGGAGCCTTTCTAGAACCAAGCTATGAGTGAATGTGTGGCAGGAGCGTTGCCAGTTCTAAGAAGGCAGCTTTGCCTTTCTTACCCCTCTGCTTTTGCTCTTGAATCACAGACTGCTATGACAGGAGGACAATATCTATATAAGCCCCTTAATTTTGCAGCTTTTTCTTCCTGTATTTCTGAAAGAGTTGTGGGAAAAACAAAATTTGTAGGTGGTGGGAAGTGTGCAGTGGTGTGTACCACCCTGTGTTTATGGTGTGTGGATAGTACTGTGTTTTATTGTCATCTTGCATAATGTGAGTAAAGCTTTTCTCATAAACCTAAGACTTTAGAGGCCTTTTGATGTGTCCCAGGAATGCTAACTTTCTTTTCCTGAGTTCTCTCTGAATGTCAAATGAAATAGCCAAGATACTGATCTGGGAGTGCATGTCCAGACCGTGGGCTGTGGAGCAGCAGCGGATGGGAAGAATTCCTCAAGGTAAGCTCATAGTGTAAAATATGGAGCCCTGGCATCCTGTATTTGAATTTGGCCCCTATTTGGACAGGAACAGAGCAAAACCTGGAAATCTCTCTCTCTCTTCTCTCTCTTTATTTTTTTTTAAGCTTTCAATATATATACTTCGTCTCAAATCCATGCAATTGGTAGATTCCAGCCAAAAACTCCACGGGGCTCTCCTTTGCTAAAGGAAACAAGCTCCTGTCTTCAGTGCTCTCTAATTCCCAAAGTAGGTCAGGAATGTGGCCACGGATATTTGTGTGAAGTGAGTCACGGTGCAGCCTCAGCTGTTGAGAATGCTGTATAGCGCTCACACTTGTTAACTCCTAAATTGTATGAAGACCAATAAATAACCAAGATTAAGCACTGCATGGTTTGTTTTATCTTTATTTACCTTAAAGAAGGCACCTAATGAAGAGAGTAGCTTCATGCTGACTTGGGATCGTGGCTGTTTGTTCGTGTTAAGGCAAATCCCGAGAGATGCTGCTACAGAATGAGGAGAAATGGTCAACAAGCATCTGTCCTGGGAATCTGAGGCGGCCTCCACACATCTCCAAAGCTGGTGATAGGAACCGGAGCTGTTTCCTACCTGTCTTCTGAAACCTCTCACCTTTTCTTACTCAAATGTAATGTAAAAGCAACCCTGAGGTTGTCCTCGACTCGGAGAAAAATTATATCCCGCAACTTTTTTTTTTCTTTTTTTCTTTTTTTCTTTCTTTCTTTTTTTTTTTTTTTTTGGTAGGTGGGTGTAACTAAGTGTGAGATGATGGGAGAGGAAGAGGTTATTTTTGCTGGATTGTATATCCAAATCTCTAGTATGTACTGCTTGGAATTCTGCTCATGCAGCATTGCCTGTTAACTTGCATTCAGTTCACAACTGGGCTGGTGCTGCTAGTTTAATGAGACCTGTGGCTGGCAAGACAAGTGATTTTAAAGTGGAATTTTGACATTTGAAGCAGTGCTGTGAGAAATGAGAGGGTAACAGGGAGAAACAGATGGGAATTAAACTTCCCAAGTTTAAACACCCAAGTACAGACAGCAGCTTGCAGCAGCCTTTGTGGGTGGCTGCGTTAGAGCTTTTCCCCCCGGGATCTGGACAGCTGCTGCAGATGTGCCTCATTCCGGCACGTGGCGGTGGAATGTCTCGTTCCACGGCTGTGTGACCTGTCCTGTCCCAGCGCTGTCACAGCCAGGGAGTCACCCCGGCGCTGCACGCCGAGCCCTCTGGATGGTGCTGCTGTCCTGCACGAGCAGCAGGGAGGTCCTGCGGCTGCAGCCCGGCGCCTCACACGCTCTTCAGCCTCAGAGAGGATTAAGAGGGATGTGCACAGCCTTTTTTTCCTTAGCCGATTTGTCACGAATCCTATATCTTGTGATCTGCCTATTAGCCAGCGTTCCTGAGGCTGGCTAGGCTTAGGTGGTTACTGCAGATGGGAAAACTCTCGCTTTTATCAGCTTCAGCCTCGTCTCTTTCATCTCTGAGAGGTTTTCTGCTCAGAATCAGATTTTTCTCATTTAAAACCTCCCCCAGTGTCCCCCAAGAGTAAGTTTTCCTTCATTTGTGGAGTGACTGTTGGCTCTATAAGGTGCTGCAAGTTAGCTAAGAGTCCCTAGGAGAAAAGCTTGTTTTAAAATCTGTGGTTTTACTTCATCATGGAGGGAGGGAGGATGCATTCCTCAAAAAGCCCATCTTTCCAGAGGGCAGAACTTGAGTTTGGCTTTTTTTTGCCTACCATAGCACCAGGTAAGATGGGAAGGAGACACTTGGAATTTATTTGACGTTTTTCTACTATAGTATCTTGCTCTTACATTGTTTTCTTAAGTCTCGAACCCATTGCAGTCCTTATAATGGAGAAAGCCTCGAGGCTGAGGTCTGGATCACTGCCTCTCTGCAGAACCTTTAGCTTGCCAGCAGTGTGAGAACCTTGTGCTGGAAAAGAACCACAGACTCGAAGTCCTTTGCAAGCTCTGCCCATGGCTGAACATTGCTATTCGGCTGCTGATAATTGATGGAATTACTCAAGAGGCTGGATTTAAGGGAAAGGAAGGGTGGGGAAGGAAGTGGCGGAAGCATGTGGTTTGTAGCAAATGAAGTTCTTCAATTCAATACCTGTTTCTAATACACTTCGAATTGCTGGTGTCTTCCAGGATCACACAACAGCAGTGGCTCCCAGCTTCTTCCCGTTTCCAGATCCCTCGGCATCCAGTAGCAAGGAAGACCTTCAGCGTCCCGGCAGCAGGTGTGCTCCGAAGGTCCCGCGGACACGCGGAGCGCGGGCTGGGAAGCGCCGGGGGATGGCAGGGATTGAGCGCGGAGCAGCTGCCGGGGCTTTCACGGGTCCCCGCGCTCCTCCTCGCAGCCGTTGTCCGAGCTAATCGGGACGGCCTGGACGGGTGCAGGTTTGCAGCTAACCTGCACTGGGACCCCTGGCTGCTGCCAGCGTGGGAAGAAGTCTGCGCAGAGGGTGTCTCACTTGGAGGACATGAGTGACTTAAGGTGAATAACAACCTCAGATTTATCCCTCAGTTTTTCACCTTGTGAGCTATTTGGGCTCAGGGCAGGAGTTCCCTGTTAAACCACAATATCTCTTTCAAATCCCTTTTATCTTCCTGAATTCAGGAATTTATCTTCCTGAATTCAGGATTCAACGAGGAGGAGGAAGGGCTGTAAGTAGCCTTGCGACGATGGACTTCAGGAGGGCCAACTTTAGCCTCTTCAGAGACCTCCTCGGTAGAATCCCATGGGCTAGTGCTCTAGAAGGCAGGGGGGCCCAAGAGAGCTGGTTAGTTTTCAAGCGGCACTTTCTCCACGTCCAGCAACAGTGCATCCCTGTGTGTAGGAAGGGAGGCAGAGGGGGCAGGCGACCTGCGTGGATGAGCCGGGAGCTTGTGGCAATGCTCAAGCAGAAGGCAGCGGTATACAGAATGTGGAAAAAAGGACAGGCCCCCTGGGAGAAATACAGGAACGTAGTCAGGGAGTGCAGAGATGCGACAAGGAAAGCTAAGGCACGTCTGGAAGGCAAGCTGGCAAGGGACGTTAAAAATAACAAAAAAAAATTCTTCAAATACATTAACAGCAAAAGGAAGATCAGGGAAAACGTGGGTCCGCTGGAGGACGGGATGGGCACCTTGGTTACAAATAACACAGAAAAAGCAGAGTTGCTCAATGCCTTCTTTGCTTCGGTGTTTACCAAGGGCAGCCCTTTAGAGCCCCAGGCCCTAGAGGCAAGAGAAGAAGCTGGTGGAGAGGAAGACTTGCCCTGGGTAGAGGAAGATTGGGTCAGAGAGCACCTAAGGAACCTCGATACCCACAAATCCATGGGCCCTGATGGGATGCACCCCAGAGTGCTGCGGGAGCTGGCAGATGCCATAGCTAAGCCGCTCTCCATCATCTTTGAAAGATCCTGGAGAACGGGGGAGGTGCCGGAAGACTGGAAGAAGGCCAATGTCACACCAGTCTTCAAAAAAGGCAAGAAGGAGGACCCAGGCAACTACAGGCCAGTCAGCCTCACCTCCGTCCCCGGAAAAGTGATGGAACGGCTCATACTGGCCGTTGTCTCCAAGCACATGGAGGACAAGAAGGTGCTCAAGAGTAGTCAGCATGGATTCACCAAGGGAAAATCTTGCCTGACTAACCTGATAGCCTTCTATGATGAAATGACCGGCTGGATAGACGAGGGGAGAGCGGTGGATGTCGTCTATCTCGACTTCACCAAGGCTTTTGACACCGTCCCTCATAACATCCTCCTGGGCAAGCTCCGGAAGTGTGGGATAGATGAGTGGACAGTGAGATGGATTAGGAACTGGCTGGATGGCAGGGCCCAGAGAGTGGTGATCAGCGGTGCAGAGTCTAGTTGGAGGCCTGTGGCTAGTGGGGTCCCCCAGGGGTCAGTCCTTGGTCCAGTCCTGTTCAATTTATTCATCAATGACCTGGATGAAGGCACAGAGTGCTCCCTCAGCAAGTTTGCTGATGATACCAAACTGGGAGGAGTAGCCGATACCCCAGAGGGCTGTGCTGCCATCCAGAGGGACCTGGACAGACTGGACAACTGGGCGGTGAAAAACCTCATGCAATTCAACAAGGCCAAGTGCAAGGTCCTGCACCTGGGGAGGAATAACCCCAGACACCAGTACAGGCTGGGGACCGAGCTTGTGGAGAGCAGCTCTGCAGAGAAAGACCTGGGTGTCATGGTGGACGACAAGTTGACCATGAGGCAGCAGTGTGCCCTCGTGGCCAAGAAGGCCAATGGGATCCTGGGCTGCATTAAGAAGAGCGTCTCCAGCAGGTCGAGGGAGGTGATCCTGCCCCTCTACTCAGCCCTGGTGAGGCCGCATCTGGAGTACTGTGTCCAGTTCTGGGCTCCACAGTACAAGAGGGATGTGGAGCTGCTGGAGAGAGTCCAGCGCAGGGCTACAAGGATGATCAGGGCCCTGGAACATCTGCCCTATGAGGAGAGGCTGAGGGAGCTGGGCCTGTTCAGCCTGGAGAAGAGAAGGCTGAGAGGGGATCTAATCAGTGTATATAAATACCTCAAGGGAGGGAGTGCAGAGGACGGGGATGGTCTCTTTTCAGTGGTGGCCACTGATAGGACTAGAGGAAATGGCCGGAAACTGAAACATCAAAAATTCCATAGGAACTTAAGGAAAAATTTCTTAACAGTGAGGGTGACGGAGCACTGGAACAGGCTGCCCAGAGAGGTTGTGGAGTCTCCTTCTCTGGAGATCTTCAAAACCCGCTTGGATGCAGTCCTGTGCCACGTGCTTTAGGTGTCCCTGCGTATGCAGGGGGGTTGGACTAGATGATCTCTAGAGGTCCCTTCCAACCCTAAGCATTCTATGATTCTATGATTCTATGAATTCCATGCAGCTGACCTGCCTTTGTGCAGAATGTGTCCGTTAACATCAGCAAGGACCATTTGGAAATGGAGCTTTTTCATTTGGGAGGAGAAATAGCCCAGCAGCTAATGGGGATGACCAGACCTTAGGAGGGGATAAGGACATGCTGAAAATGTGACTGATAGATAAAACAGCACTGCTGGGAAACAGATTTGCAGGGAGGTGGAATGAGCAACTGCCTAGATTTGTCCCCAGATTTGACTCCTGCCCTACAGATTGCACCTATATCTTTGCAAAATGGGGATAGTTAAGAGTTTCTGGTTATTTCTAAAAGGTAGTCTTTGTGGGGTCAGAATGGCCAGAAGGAAGACTCTGGAAAACCTCTGAACTTTCTCTCTGTTCTTTTTGCTTAAATAATCTCCCTGCATGTTTATGCACTTGCCTTTTGATCAGGTGGAGTTGTCGGCTGCTGGTCTTTTATGGACTTTGTTTGGACTGCTTTAATACGGAGCTGTTGGGGAAATTGCACAGGGTGTTACATTGTGTATTGGCAATGGAAAGACAGGTGGAAATCAGAGGGTGAAGTATAAAACCCAGTTTTTCTCCATACTGATAATGATGAAATCCTTGCCCGCACTTTAATCATCATTTTAGTGGTGAACTTTGACATCTGGCATGAACAAAAAGGCTTCTATTACAACTAGTCCTAGATGAAAATAGTAGGTCTGTAGTCAGTTCTGCCTCATTCAGGCAGACCTTAGTGCTGCCTCTAGGGCTGCTTTGAGGGACCCCAGTTTCTTTTCTCCCCTATATCCATCCTCATAGGTGAGCATCCACCTCCGAGAGTAATCCAGACAAGGAAATGTGAACGTACACAAGCTGAGAACCTAACTAATGTTGACATAGAGGAATTTGTGTGATATGAAGTCAGGGAAATTAAAAAAATAAAGTTGACTCTTGAGCCTGCACTTTGCACCTTGCATGGGACACAATACTGTCACATACTGCTAAGATCCTGCTAACTGTGGTATTAGCAGGTGATTTCCTGTTTTGAAGACTGTGTGTAGACACAGTTCAGGGCGGTCTCCAACAACTTGTACTTTGCTTCTTTTAGCAGGGGCCCTGGATCGCCATGAGATGCACGGGCAGAGAAGATGATACACCAGCACCTGGCACCTTATTAATGGTTTTGCAGCAAAGCATATCCTTAGGAAGCCTACTGATCCCAGGCTCCATCATGGCAAAGGTTTTTTGGAGCTGTGCTCCATGCTGCCCGTCTGGGTTGGATCCTGGGGAGCAGTGGGAGTGTCACTCGCTCTCTGCTGCCGGCTCCAGCACCCTTTTTCTACAGCCTTCTGTGGCAAATGATTTCTTAGCAAAGGGCAGGTCCCTATTTGCCCAGGGATGTTCTGCAATGATCTGTCTTGTAAATGACAGAGTTTTTTGCGTGTGTGCTGAAAAGCATATTTAGGTGGTGCTGATGTCTTGTTTAGCTTTCTGCTGGGACAAAACCTTCTTGCTAATTGTGTCAAAATAGGCTGGGCTTTATCCTACCCTCTGCAGCTATAGCCATCCACTGCTTGTCCCCATGCGAGCAGAAGTGACAGTTTCAATGTCTACAGGGACCTGCGTGTACAAACACTTGGGTTAGGATCTGAGTGCTCAAGACTGACCCTAAGGCAAAGTGCTGTCCCCAGCGTGTGGCTGGATAGCAGAGCTGTGACCCAAGGCCCTTTTTTTCCCATCTGACTCCAAACAAATCTAGCAGACGTGTGGGTGCTGTGTATTATATCTCTCTCTCATGTCCTTGGAGTGTTTCTGTCTTTGTGAGAATTGCAAAATACCCATGGGCTTGCACAGACTTTCATGTTTTTAGACTAGAGGAAGAGGTGACACAGCTGGAACTGAAGGCACGCTCCTGAGATCCCCTCGCCTGCAGTAGTGACAGGTACGTTCCTCCAGGTCATGTGTCAGCGCACGGAGGAAGGGATCCGTTTGCTTCTTACCCAAGAATCTGCTCTGAATTGACCCAGGTTAACCGAGCCCAAGTTGCTATTGCAAAGGGGGATTGCTGGCATCGCTGCAGCTCCACTTGGCCAGAAGGAAGGGCTCGTTTATGTTGGTGATTGCCAAGCCTGGCGTGATGCTGCCATTTCAGGTGAGGTTAGCAGAGCTGGTAGATACATTCAGTCACACATAATTATTCTATCTGGCCTGGAGTCCATGGCAGCCCTGAGATACCATTTTTATTGACTTTCCAGACCTCTGGTGCAACTTGAAAATTTGCAGGAGATAAACTTGGACCTCAGATACGTATAGTGGAAGGTCTTTTTGAATAAGGCATGCCCTGTTTCTTCATGCAGAAATGGAGCTGGAGTCTTCAGGTTTTCTTAAAGCCTTAAGGGCAGACCTTGTCATGCACTGATGGTGGCTGAATGCAGCCTACATCAGAGAACAGTGACTTGGGGAAGGAAGTGGCCTCCAAGGAAAACTACCTCATGATTCATCTGAATTTATTGGCCTAGGCCACAAATAGTTTTAAGACAGCATAGAGTCCAAAGAATAACCCTGTGACAAGGCAGGGAATGCTTTTTCCTGAATTGATTAGATAGCAAATAGTATGAAATTCCAGCAATAAAGTTCTGTACATAGGTATTTAAAGAGAAAGAAGAGTTTGACTGAAAGATGGTACATGTTTTCTCACATGCAAGTTACCAGTGAGAAAAACTAATTCTGAAATCAAATCATATTTTGGACAGGACCTAAACATTAATCCATGGAACAGCGTAGCAACCCCGCACTTAATGTATTTGTGGCGAATTGTCATACCCAAATGTAAACATCAGCGAAACACTTTGCACTTTGGCAGTAGCAAAACGACGCAGCTGGGATACAAAAGCTGCTGAAGCATTGCATTTTTTCTTAACTGATCTTTTCTGTTTATTCTGTTCCTTCTGTTGATTTCAGAGGTCTTTTTGCCTAGAACAGGCTATCTGGTGCTTTAACCTAGCTAATAGTATTCCTCTTCCTCCCATGATTGTGTTTCAGTGTTAAACGAAGGAAATTAAATAAGGTAACTTGCAAGTGCTTTAGGGTCAATTACATAAAGGTAAAATTGTTATTCTGTGTGCTTGGAATGTCAGGGAGCTTTAGCATACAGTTAGAGAGTAGCACAGCTAGTTAAAAGGACATCATTGTTATTTTCCCAAGCCCTTGTTTTCCTAAGGAGTTTAAGTGTCCTCTTGGTCTTGATTATTTTGTGTATTTACTTGATGGGGTTTCGTTTTTTTTAAGCTAACTGGCCTGGTGTTTACCCAAAGTTACAATACCGTGAGATAAATGTGAATCCAAACCCTGTCCAAATGGAAGGGTTACGTGGAACAAGGAGGGTGTCGGGCAAGTGAGTCAGTGAAACGGGAATCCATTGTGAAATGGGAAGCAGTGTGGATTGCCCAGGAAGAGAAGGGAATTTTCAGCACAGAACAGGCGCAGCCAAGCATCTGCTTGGAGCCGCAGGGATGGTCGGATGTCACTGACGCCGGATGCACAGTGTCATTGCACAGCGTTATTATCAGAAACAGGCCCTTGCTGAGACCCTGTGGGACGAGTCCCAGAGATCTAAGGCTCCCGGAACAATCCCAGCTGAGTGGATGCTAAGAAGCTCCCAGGGAGCCGGCAGAGGATGGCGTGCGATTCCCGACCATGCGGATCCCGCTTTTCCACTACAATAGCACAGCGTGCTGCTCGCCTGCCCAGCAATTACTTTGCCGGGGATTTTCTCCATAGGAGACGGATGGGTGTTGTGTAACCAGGGCGATAAATGGGAATGGCAAAAGCCTCTGCCGAGCAAATGGGAAGAGGATGGGGACAACTAACATGGGAGCCTTTAGGTGTCCAAATATAACTGAGAAGAGCTGTTGGGGAGAAGAGGCAGGTAAAAGAGGGGAGATGGAAGAGACACATGTGATTTCTAATGCTAAATTCATCTTGCTGCTCACAGGAGCCGGTGGCTGCACTTCTCCCATGAAGCTGCTGGCTGAGCACCAAGGGAAAGGTGCCGTGAGCCGAGCGTGAGGCCGAGACACGGCGGAGAGGCACTGATTTACACCGCTGAAGAGACAGGCTTCCAGCTCGCGTATCTGGAGCACTTTTCACCCAAAAAGATGCCAGGTGGCATAGTTGTCCTGCCAAATGTCAAGAGGAGCGATCTTTGATGCTGACTCAGTTTGAAGGGGATGAGAGAGACCTTTAGGAAGAAGATTTTGACATCTGTGCAGGGTTTGTTTTTCACTGCCAGTTGTGAAAGGCTGCGAAACAAGAAATGTGTCTGCATTTCCTGCTGGGCTTTGGGGAGGGTTTGGGAGTTTGTGGTCCTTGTGCTTCTCTTCCCAAGGTGTTGGAGTTGATCCTTTATCTCCCGGTTTTAACTTAGTTCTTGTGTCATCAAGCATTGCTATCAACAGATCGACTCTCCCATTTCCTTAGCAGCTTCTGTGTAATAACACAGGCCAATCAGTGACTAGTTCTGGCCTGATGTGGACACTGCCGACACTCAAGTTTGTCCTAAACTCAATTCCTAGGACAGTTCTGCTCTTGCAGCACATCTTGGCATTTCTCCTTCCAGGGCCATGCTGGGGAGATGGAAAGCACAGGGCACATATGAGTAAATAGCATTTGATGCACAATCCTTTGACGAATGTGAGCACCTATAAATTGCTGCCATACCCACAACACACACAGTATAAGATCTAGTGGTGATAAGGTTTGTTTAGTCAGTAATTAGAGCATTATATTTGCATGTTATCTGCCTAGGCTATAGCTAAGGATCTAGATAAGTGGATTTTGAAATCAGAATACTGGAAAGGTATAAGTGCTAGCAGATAACCACCTTCCTGGAATATTCCCAGGTGGAACTTCCTACAAGCTTCTTGTTTCCAGAGTGCTAAAGAACAGAAGTGTTTCTGATGTGAGCACTGACGCCGGTGGTTGGACGTCCTGCTTGTGCTGATCAAGGAGCCTTGCACCACAAGAGAAGCAGCATCTCCTGGAGTTGCCAGCAGGACTTCTTGAGAAGCATGCCAAGTCTCTCCTGTGGAAAGGAAGCTGGATTATGGCCTGTGGCTGTCAGGGATTGCTGGTCCCTATGGAAGGTTGAGCCTTTGCTTATTACCTCACTGTCTGCAGAGGTGAATGGAAATAACTTTCTCTGGGCTGAGAGGGTTCTCTGTCCCGGGGATCATACTCTAGAAGGGGTTTACAAGGGAGCAGTGCCGTTCTTGGGCTGTTCTTCCTCAGTTGTCACCAAGGTCACCCCTAGCTTTGGCTGAGAGCGTGGCAGTGCAGTCCTGCTTCCCAGGAGAGTCACGTCGTGGTTGAACCTGGTGTCCAAGCAAAGCAGCTGGGCTGCCAAGCTCTCTGCTACGTTGTTCTCAGCAATGGCCTGGGAGAAACTGGGAGCAAACCCAGCAAGGAAACAAAAGGTAGCGCTTCTAGTTCACAGAATCACAGAATGGTTGAGGTTGGAAGGGGCCTCTAGAGATCATCTAGTCCTCTTAGGTTTTGTTTCCTTACACCCGTGCACGAAGGTGAGAACTGCATGCTTTGTGTAGCAAGCTTGCTTTCAGCTAATGTTGCTTGCTGGAGGTTTGTACAATACCAAATAATTTCTGTGTATTATCCAGATTATCCTAATTTAGATAATCCTTGTGTAAGGGAAGAAAAAGTTGGTGAACTTCAGGGCACAGAAGTGTTGCTTTCCTGCTGCACACCCAGAGCTGTAGCCCATGAATCCAACATTGCCTGGAGCTCGAGGGGGCTGTGCAGGAGCCCAGCAGGACCATGGCTGGTCCCTCTAAGTACCTGCAGTTGCCCAGCTGGTCTTGATCTACTGCAGAAGAGTAAGGTGTAGAGTGGAACGGGGTTATCTCCTGGTTAACAGCCTTCCCCGGGGTTTCTTCAAGGACTTTTCCTATCTGTGGGATTTTCTTCTGGTCCCTCTGATTCCTGCTGTCTTACACTTAAATCCAGAGGCAGCAACTTTGTAGGATACCTGGGCAATGCAGGAATGGAGCTGCCAGCAGGCCCGGCACAGGGGATCCCTGCAGTTTGGCTTTGCTCTGATGTGTGGGTTAGTTTAAAGTGGCTGTGAAACCTGTGGCCGCATTTCCTGTGGCAAAGCCAGCAGCCTGAAATCTGTGTATTCAACACCCGGAGCTTGTGCTGCTCACCACAAAAGTCTTTTTCTATCTGAGCTTAATTGCTGATAAGAGTTGTGTAAAATCAGCCTTTCTAGTGAGCCACGGCCTGGCCATCTGCTCTTGAGCTATCAGGGTTAATATTTAACTGTTCGCCATGGGTTGAATGAGCCCCTTGCTAGAGCATGTGAAGCTGCATCCTTGGGAGGCTGGAGCCTTTCCCTAGCTGTGGTGTTGGTTTCTCTTAATATTCCCTCTGCTGGTGACGAGGTGAATATCCATCCTCAGACAGACTGCTAGTTTTTGCAAAGGATGAATTTGGTTGTGTCATCATCACGGAGGGGAGAGGTGCACGTTTTGCAGCTAGGGTCAGGCAAGGAGATTGTCACAGGCTGCGCATCAAGGAAGAGGCAACGTAGTCCCTGCCTGAATGTGGACACCCCTCAAATGCAGAGGGAACCCTTTGGAGCTGCAGCAGGGGCTCAGTATGGCTGGAGCAATCCCCGTGCACATCCCAACAGTAAAGTCTTACTTTGACTGGACTTTATTTTGAAACAAAAAGCTGTACTTTGAAACCAACTGGATTTCAAGTGGCAGCACGGTGAGGGGTCACCAAGATGATGCTGATCTCTCAAATTCTGCCATTAGCCCTAGTCTCCAATCCGTCCGTGCTCCGTTTCAGTGGCAGATTAACATCGCTGCTATTTCCTGGCCTCTCGGCGATGGGGCAGGAGTTCAGAATCCAAAACGGAAAGAGCAGTTCTAGCTCGATACTGGGGGAGCTCGTCCGAGAGCGCAGAAGGAAGAGCAGGAGGAGAGCGCGCGCTGCTGTGTTAGCTTGCAAGGAACTAGCATCTTCCAAGCAAGCAAAACGCTGCGTTGAAGGTTTTCCAGCTGCCCCAAAGGCAGGTCAGCTTTCCTACAAAGGGAAGGGAGTGTCTGACAGCAAGCCCCATTCTATAATGCCTCACCCAAATCCTAGTCTGTTTTTTAAGTAATCTTAAGTAATCGCTAGGTAGAATGGATGTGTATCCAGCCGTCAGCTTTTGAGGGCAGGGATTGTTTGGGGATTTGGGCTATGAGCAATTACTACAAGCAGAAGAAAATAAGAATATTTTTGGGGATAGACTGTGATCTGAAAATTGATTTATTTGACTGTGGTGACAGCTATTCCCATAGTTCGCACAGATGTTCCCAGTGATGCCTACAACAGATTTGAGAGGTAAAGGGCTTTTTTCCTCATATACCAGACTGACCCCATTGAAGATGATAAAGGAAACCTCCCTGGTTAGCAGGAAAAGGAGTTTCTTTGCCCACTCTGTGTTGCAGTGAGCTTAGGCCAATTCTGTCTTTTTCTCAGAAATTGGATCCGTTCGCAGAGCACCCGGGAGCGTTAGGAGAGGGTGTGTACATCCGTACCGGGAAATGCAGCGGGAAGACCAGCCCACTCTCCTGACACACCTTTGGGAAGCAGCGCAGAGCCCGCACCTCCGGGCAGCAGGAGCAGAGCCGCTGGCTCTCCCTAGCATCTCGCCATGTGGTTTTACAGGAGAAGACTCCCTAAAGTCCCCAGGATCATCTCTTGGCTCCTTGTTTTAACACTCCTCCTTCTCTTGATTGCTAATTCTGGCTCCATGTTTGGCTTTTCGAACAGAATATTTTCCAGGTAAGAGACCCGCTTCCTTGGAAGATACCCTGCTGGTCCCTGGTCACGCTCTCTTCCTCTCTTTTTACCCACTAACTTGTATCCACAAACTTCTTACCTGAGTTAGAGGATCTCTGTGCTTTAGCAGACCAGTCTGCACTGCGGCACACTCCTGGAAGGCTGTAGCTGTAGTCCCAGACTCGCTTCTGTCGGCTGCTCTATAGTGTTTCCTTGTGCAGCTCTTTAAGAAACCAGCTTTTCCTTTTCTAATACTACCAGTTTTCCGAGTTTGTCGCAGCAAAAGATTCCTCTTTCCCTGGTGGGTCACTGAAGGGCCTCATTCAGCCCTAGTCTGGGCTGCACTGCTGGAAACAACCTGGTAGGATATATTGATGTTTGTAGAGCCCAGAGTTTGATTTCTAACACCTGTGTGAAAACTCGTAGCATTGCACTGCAGTGAACTTAGTTGCTGATGTCATGCAGAGGCAATCAATGGGCGCTCTTTTTGGTATAAATGATTAAGCTGCAAGAGTGAGTGTGGAGGGAACCGCAGCGCAGGGTTCGTTTTCACCTGCACTTTGCATGGGCTGGTGCTGTGGGACCAGGCTGGGAATGCCTGTCCTGGGTACGTGTTGTGGGTGCGATAAGCTGTAAGAAAGGTGAAGAGCTATCGGGAATGAGCTACATTGGCTGCCTTTGAATCAGGAGAGCAGGACCCTGTGCAAGTACCTCCCATGTGGGTCTGGCTGCAGGAGGGTTTTGGGTGTGAAGGGCCCTTTGTTTTACGCGTTGGTCTCTGTATGTTCAGCTCGGTGTTTAAAATGTTATAGGGCTGAGGTAGAATCTGTTCCTGATGAAAGAGGACACAGGAAAAACCTGGTGTATACCATGGTTTGTCACGCTGTCCTGCTACTGCTGTTCTGTGCCTTTTAATCTTTAAATGCCTTTAAACAGCACAACAGGAAATCATGCAGGTATTTAAGCTCTAAGATGCTCTCTTAGAGCGATATAAAATTTTCCCTTTATTTGCCAGTATCTAGCAACACAAATTTATACATGACATGATAGAAAGCAGCTACTGCACATTTGGTTGAAAGCTGCTAATGATCAGGTGAGGTAGATGAAGAACTGTTAATTGTTTACTCAAAACTCTTTTCCTTAGAAACTGTGTTGGGAAGGTCTGGTATTCATCCGTTACCAAATGATAATTTAAAAGCCTTTCTATGGTGATAATTTTCTAATTGGTTTAATGAATGAGGAAACTCTCTGAAGCTTCGGTTGCACTTGAGCTGCCATCTACAGCCTGCAATCTACAGAGGTGGTTTTCTTTTACCCATTTGTCACATCAGAAGCAATCTATAGCTCTGTAAAACAAATCAGTCATGAAATGGGCAAACGTGAGTGTGAAATTAGGCTTTTGCAGCTATACCGGGTTGTCATGAAAAGCTCTCCTGTAAATAAAGGCTCAGCTGCAGAAATTTTTCTACTTCCTTTCTCTGCTTCACCCTCCAACCATTTGCAGATAAGCTTGAATGGTTTAGGAGAAAAAATCAATGCTTTTGCCCTGATACTTTGCTGGATTTCAGCCCGGCCTACTTCTTGCAGGTGGCTTTTCTGGTGTTTGAAGCTGTATCCCCTTATGAGATTCATGTACCTGGCTGCACCTCTAAGTCAGGCAGCTGTCATGTTAGAGGTAATTGCTGAAAATGCAGGCATTTTACTCTCTTTTTCAGCTAAAAAGTGCATTTTAATAGCTTTAAAGTGCCTATGCGTGTGTGCCTGGTCAGTGCTTTTGAATTACCTGGCTGCCTTGGGGCCCCAGATACTCAAGATCTGGATGGCTAGATTCGGCCCTCAGTTCCAATCCAGACTTGAGTGATGAAATTGAGCCTCACACGGTCTGGCTGTGCCTTGTTCTGTGTCGGAGATCAAAGCTTTTCTCTTCTCTCTGCAGGACTATAAGATCCGTGGTCAGGATCTGTGCTGGTGCTGGGCTCTGGGTGCTGGGGCTCTTGCAGGATGGCCAGGACCTCCCTTGGGAAGGGATCTCCTAACGCGGATCTGATGATGGAGCTGCCTCTCTCTCAGCTGCCAGCTCTTTGCGAGCCCTCTGAAGGGGACACGGTGCAGGTGCCATGGGGCCAAGGTCCTCTCCTTTTCTGTGCTCTGTTGTCCTGGGCCCTACCTGCTTGGGGTTGGGGGAGGCTGCTCTGCACTGGTTACTGACAGTGTGGATATTTCAAGAGCCAAATCCGGAGGTGAGTGCGGGATCTCTGGGATTTCCTTACTGGGGAGATTCAGCCGGAAGAGTATGGGAAGCTGAAGCCATTTGGTGGCAAAATGGTAACCAAAATCCCATTCAGGCAGTGTCCTTCAAGCAAGGCACTGGGTTGCTTTCCTACAGAAGCTCAGGAGCAGCTGGCAAAGCAAATCCTGTGTGTGTGGATGCTGTGTGCAGCTGTGCTCCAAAGCACAGAAAGGGACTCGAGAGCACTCAAAATGGGCTGGAGGGAGCTTAGTGCTAGGTGGAAAGTGTGTGTGATGTGTCTGCTTTTCCTTTGATTGCATTCAGGCAGTTCAACTTTGTCCAGCCTGTCCCAGGTGTTGTACAATTGGACACCCCCAAGGAAAAGGCTTGGGGCTATTCTGCTGCTGGAAACTTGAAATTTGTAAAGGTGTCCTTGAGAAAAGATGCCACGAGGCTTGAACAAGATATGGCTAAGGGTACACCAAGCTGGGAAGCAGAAGAGGAGCAGAAGAAACTAGTGAAACCAGTCCCTGGGGGGATAGAGGGAGCCAAGAAAGAGATGATTGCAAAACCAGCCCCTCAGGTGGAGGAAGCTAAGGAGAAGATGATGGCAAGACCAGCCTCTGGAGTGGAGGGGGGCAAAGAGCAGCAAATGGTGAGACCAGCCTCTGAAGCAGAAGGAGGCAAGAACAAGTCAATGGCAGGACCAGGCTCTGGGGTGGAGCAAGCTAAGAAGACGATGAGCATGAGACCAGCTTCTGAAGCAGAAGGAGGCAAGAACAAGTCAATGGCAGGACCGGGCTCTGGGGTGGAGGAAGCTAAGAAGGTGATGAGCATGAGACCAGCTTCTGAAGCAGAAGGAGGCAAGAACAAGTCAATGGCAGGACCGGGCTCTGGGGTGGAGCAAGCTAAGAAGACGATGAGCATGAGACCAGCTTCTGAAGCAGAAGGGGGCAAGGAGAAGTCAGTGGCGAGAGTAGCCTCTGGAATGGAGGGAGCTCATGAAAACAGCACATCCAAAGACAAAGCAAAACCAAAAGAGCCTCTTGCATCAACAAAAAGCGGTGGCTTAAGATCTGTGACTCGGGCTGCTGCAGTGACAGAAAAGAAAAGACTGAAAGCTGCTGATTTCAAATCTGAGCCGCAGTGGGATTTTGAGGACCAGTACGTTCTGGACAGCTCATCTCCGTCATCGGTAAGTGCTGGCCATGTGTGGGTCTTTGTCAGGCACCTCCCTGTGGGTTCCCTTATCTGCTGTCCACAGCACAGGTGTGTCCCTTGCCATGGAGGGCCATCTCCAAGCTGAGGGGCCAATCCAGCATTATAAGCGAAGCTCCTGGGACCCAGAGAGGGAGAGTTGTATCAGTAGAGCTCAGTTGGCCTGGCCAGCCTTCTGCCATGCTCCAGTGTGAGGAATGGTTGTAATTATGCACGTTTCTGCGGGTTTTTTTTCTTTGAACATTGGCTGGACCTGCCCTTTCCGGAGTTCAAATGCTCGAGGAGCTGGAGAAAATATCAGTTCTCTTAGGTGTGCCCAGTCAAAACAATGTCAAAGAACGGGGTTAGATGGTGATCAATAGATGTGTGCCTGCCTGCTTTGGAGGCATGCTAGAAGCTGTTCCCATCTGTAAGATGTAAGATCTGTTAATACTGGCTAAAACTCAGGTACATGTGGGTGTGCTTTATGAGGGAAGAGTTCAGCTAATACACCAGAGAGTATCTTTATTACTGCTTTTGTGGCTTATTGTAAACAGAAACATGAGAGACTCTCCCAGGTGCTGCTGAATCACCTTTTCCACCAAGTGTAGACACTCCTAATGGGCAGTCAGACCCATCTGGAGTTCCCCTGAATTAAGATGGTCCTGGATTGTTGGGTTGCTATCAAGGATTTTCTTGCTATGTCCTGAACCATCAGCAGAGCAAATCTTTCAGATAACAGATCACTCTTTGTTCCTGCTTGTTAAACAGGAGCAGCTGAAGACTTGCTCAGCACAGGACAAGGATTTTGGTATTGGTGAAGATGGGAATTTCAAATGATATGGTCAGACCTGTCAAAACAGTAACACTTGCACAGCCATGGCTTAAAGGTGTCTTGGGTAACCTCCTTGCTAGTTAGTTATATTAGTTCTAGTGACTCTGTCTGAGTAGGACACGTGCAGGTCTGGCACAGGGGGGTGGTCTGCTCTCTATCTGCTCATGCAGGCTGGCACTTGCTGGCTGTGCTAAGGCCACGTTAGTTGCTGAGTGCAAACAGGCTTGGATTCCCATCCCAGCTGCACGTCTCCCCGTTTCCTCTTTATCCTTGAGCAAGTTGTTTGAATGCCTTTTCTTATCTTTAAAGATGATGATGATAGTCATCTGATCCCACACATTCCTCGCTGTGTTTTTGCATGTGCTCAGCTCTCTGAGGCCGGGTCCTTGTGAGGTGCGTTGCTGACAGGGGACACTGGCCTCGTGTGGTATGTTTGGGTGAGGCTGATCGCAAGTTTTGAGCTGTGGCAAATAATGAGGCCTAGAACCAGTAAAAGTGATTTGGTGCAAGTGTCTCAGGCCTGTTCTCTTAGGAAAAGAAATTCCTTAGAGACCTGGAATTGCCCTGGCTTCCTCATGGGAGGTTTCCTCACAGCTGTTTGTTGATGTGATTCTGAGCTTGTGCCTCATGTTCATGGTGATGTTGAGGAGGATGGCAGATGCACGACTGGAGTTTCTGGCTTCCGTATCCTCACACATGGGTGCGCACTGACACTTGGTCAATTTTGGCAGCCTACTGCTAATCAGGCTTCATCATTTTCTTTTGTTCTTCAAGACCTGCTCTGACTCAGTGAGGGCCAAAGCTGCCAAATCTGCCTGGCTGCGAGATCTTTTCCTGCCCAACATCACGATCTTCACAGACAGGAGATACTTCAATGATAGCGAGTGGAACCGCCTGGAGCATTTTGCACCTCCCTATGGCTTCATGGAGCTGAATTATTCCTGTGAGTACCTCAGGGCATATTTGGATGGGGCCACCAGACTCCTGGCAGCAAACCTGTGGCAAGTAGCTGGAGATTTGCAGCATCTCCCCCCGACAGGTGGAGGCCTAAATGGATCCCATGGTGGAAACTGCAGTTTCCCATGCCTATTTCCAGGCTCTTAATGCTGCCACTTGACTGTGTTTGCTTTGCAGTGGTGAAGGAGGTCATGTCCTTGCTGCCTCCAAACCCCCACCAGCAGCTTCTCCTGGCCAACAGCAGCGGCAACCTGACAAGGTGCATCAGCTGTGCCGTTGTGGGGAACGGGGGAATTCTGAATAACTCCAGGATGGGCCAGGAGATTGACTCCCATGATTATGTCTTCCGGTAAGACAGACCCTTTACTATTTTCACTCTTACAAGATACCCAGCTAGCAGGATAACTGTGCCTGAATGACTTTGTCTTTCCCAGTATTGCATTGCCTCCCAAGTGTCGAAACGACAGGAGCAGGCAAAATGACAGAAAAAGCCAAACCAAAATGGTATTGGGAGATACTTGAACAGGAAAGAAGAGTCTATTGGGGTTTGGAGATGAGCCCTGAAAGCCATCCCAAAGCAAAGGGAAGCAACTCTTCCACAGCTGAAGAATAGTTGCTCAAAATGAGTCTAATCTGCTTTTTTTTTTTTTTTTTTCCCAGCTTGTCTTTTTATAAATGCAGACATCAGGGTTTAACCTGGTCAGCTGCTAACTCTGCTCGTCTGTTTGATCTCCTCTCTCAGGGTGAGCGGGGCCGTAATCAAGGGTTACGAAAAAGATGTAGGAACAAAAACCTCCTTCTATGGATTCACAGCCTACTCCCTGGTGTCCTCTCTCCTGGTCTTGAATCATAGGGGTTTCAACAAGATTCCAAGGGGGAAAGTAAGTCAGGTCCATGTTGTACATGTGCTCAGCTTTGATGGGATGCTGTTTGTGGTGGTCAGTTCTGAATTTCCCTTGATGAAGAGCCGTGGGGCCAATGTAACACCTTGGTGTTACCTGTTAGGAAGGAACCTCCATCAGTTTAGCTTGAGAGTGAGCAAATGGGCTCGAGTCCTACCCCAGCCCTTTGTTCTATAAAGTAGTCACATACCAAATGTTAGCTCCATTCTGCTTATATATAATAGTTAAAAGCTATGGACTCTGTATCTGTGTCCAAGACATTTGGTGAGCATAGATACCCGCTTGCTTTTTGTTTTTTAAGGATGTATTGCTTCTATACTGTTCATTAACCCTTGCTTGTTTTCCTAGCACGTCAGATACATTCACTTCCTGGAGGGTGCCAGAGACTACGAGTGGCTGAAGGCTCTTCTGCTCAACACAGAAACCAAGAAGGGAGTCCTGAATCACTACGGGTAAAACAAATAGGGCCCATCTCATGCCCTTGATTGCACAGCATTCCCCTGTCCTCTCTTCCAGCTGCAATGTTGTATCCAGCCTTGCTGAGATGTAAGACAGGGTAAAGCAAGGTTAAATCCTCCCTCACTTGCAGATTTATTTTGATGCTGCATTTGCTCCCCAGCTCTGAGCACCACCTTCACCAACACATCACCTCCCCAGAAGTAGCTGGTTTCAGTGGTGGGTAGCAGTCTGTGCTTGGAGAAATCTCTGTGGTCCTCTGGGAGGAACATGTGCTACTGTTTGGTCTGGTGTCTGTACCTGATGCCCATACTCTGATGTTCCTGAGTGATGTTCCTCTGCTCTTCCCCCTCTTTCCTTACCTCTTCCCCTGCAATGCACACAGGGTTTTGTCATCACCTAGGAAATGCTGCAGAATAGCTTAACACCATTTGTGTTTCCTTTCTCACCACCAAGTGAATCAGGGCTGATGCTTTCCAGCCATGACAAGATATAGGAGCTTGTCCTGAGTGTCCCCATTCCTGTCCTTAGGAAAAGGCCCCGAGAGAGATTTGATGAAGATTTCAAGCTGGACAAATACCTGGTGATTCACCCTGATTTTCTCAGATACATGAAAAACAGGTGAGCAAGGGGTTATCTGCTCTAAGGGGGTTTTTTATTTATTTCTTCTTTTTTTTTTTTTCTGGCTAGCACCTTCTCTCTATGTCTCTGGGCTTTTGTCTTCTCAGCTTGCTTTGTGCTTTCCATACCTTCCATAGCTCAGTACCTTGGAGGAAGGCTCTGTAACACCCCCCTCTTCTCACATTCCTCGACTCAAGCTGTTTGTGCCCTTAAGCATGAGAATAGCCACGTCTTTGGTATCCCACTCCCTTGTTCTGACTGCTCTTCTTTGCATTTCTAATCCTTTTTGCAAGCCTTCTAGACACTGTCACTGAAAAATCTGGCAAGCATGGGCCACAGATGATTGAGCTGCAGCAAGAAGAGCTCCTGTTGTGCCACGGTTTGGCTGCATTTGCTCTTCAGTCTCCTTGAGGGCTGAGTTATGCTTTTCTCTGAGAGAAGACAAATGCAGTGCCAGATGGCTCGTGCTTACCTGGGTGTTCTGCCATCTCCTCTCTGGCTTTGGTCCTTTCCCAGGCAAAGAGGGCTCCTTTTTTATTATTTTATTTATTTATTTTCTCCTAGTTTGGAATCCTACCTTTCTAACAACCACTGGTGCAAAACATCACAGCTCCTAACAATTTTTTTTTGGCTCCTACTCTGTGCCTTCCTGCATTATCTTTTTTTTTTTGTTTCCCTGCATAATGGATAGTGATAAGGATATACCAAAGGGCTCCAAAGGCATTCCTATACTGCAAGGCAAAGGAGAGATGCGAGAACAGGCTTTAATGCAATAGATCCTTTAATCCGCCACGTCTTTACACTACCATTGGGTGACCTAGCACTTTCACAGAGCTTAGGCTGAGCTGAGCTCAGTGTAGACTTGCAGGTTACAGTGTGGCTGGTGGCCTCGTGCTTTACTGAGCCTGCAACAGCTCCCCTGTGCACACGCTCGTGCGTGCGTGGATGTTTGTCACAGTGTCCTCGGTGCACTGGATGTGACTGCAGTGCTGCGTCTCTCCCCAGACTGTGCAGTGACTGTGCTGCCAATAGCAGGTCTGCAGTGCGCAGCATGGCCACAGGCTGCTGCAGGGACAGAGGTGACACAGGCTGCAGCGGGGCGAGTTCTGACTATCACACCCAGCAGCTGCTCCACACTTTCTTCTCCCGCTGCAGGTTTTTGAAATCCCAAAGTCTGAAGAAGTCCTACTGGCGGCTCTACAGACCCACGACAGGGGCCTTCCTGCTGCTTACTGCCCTCCATCTCTGTGACAAGGTGAGGACACGAGGGTTCCTGCGCTCAGCACTGCCCAGAAGAGGGGATAGAATAATAGGGTAGAGCATGGGCAGCCACCATCTGCCTTGAGGACAGAGGGGTTCTTGCAAGCTTCAGAGGAGTTAACTGAGGGCAAGAGAAATGACCCCAGAATGGATCACATTAAACTCACGATGCCTCCTGCAGCTTCAGAGCTGCCTTTGCTCCAACAAGGTAATTTGAGGGGAGATAAACCCCTCTGGAGTTGTCATTTGCAGTCTGGTCTATGGGGACCCCCCATCTGGGCACTATGTTCTGTAATATGCTAAACACCTTCCATCCTTTGTACCTCTCCAAACTGAGGCCTCTGTCCTTCCCAGGTGAGTGCCTATGGCTACATCACGGAGGGTCACCAGAAGTACTCGGATCACTACTATGATAAGGATTGGAAACGTCTGATCTTCTACATCAACCATGACTTCAGCCTGGAAAAGGAGGTGTGGAAAAAGCTCCACGATGAGAATATCATGAAACTCTACCAGAGATCCTGATTGTGTCTCAAGTGCCATTGCATGGGATATCTCAGCAACACTTCAGGGGAAAAGGAGGAGTATTTCTAGAGCCAGGCTTAGCTCTGGACTACAAGGCAGTTTTATCTGTACCAAGTTACTTTGAATATCTGTTTTGTGATATTTCTACAAGTGCCACTGGTCAGGAGAACAGACAACAAATGCAGCAGGTCAGCAAAGGCACATCCCCATCTGACTATGTCGCAAGGCCCATTGTGGATGGTTTTTGACTCTGGTTTTGGAATGGAGGAATCCAGAATGGATCTGAGTAGCAGCTGGTCCAGTGTCCTGCATCTTCATCCAAGTTTACTCTCTCTGCCATGGGATGCTCCTCTCCTCAGTCTGGGACTAACCTGTTTGCTCTGGGTTCCTCTCCTCTCCCTTAGCAGTGCCCATCTCAGGGCTGGATGTCTCATCTAAGCGACCTCCCTCTGCGGCCAGTGGACAGAGATGGGTGTTAAGGATCCCAAGGGGATGACTTGGCTGAGATGCCCCTCTGGCTCTACTACCTTCCGTTAAAAAGGATCTGGACACTTCCAGATGGCTGTTAGAACAGGATGAATCTTATTCTGCTTCTCACCAAATTGTTTTCATGACGATACAGAAGGAGCACAGTGATGGCCGGGGTCTGATCCGCTGTGCTGAGCCCGACTCAGTAAAAGGGAAGGTAAATGCTCTCTGTGGTGCAAAACCTCCTCAGGCTGATCCGGCGCTGCGGGCTCTCTGCGCTGCAGGACTCGGCAGCGCCGGGGTGCAGTCCAGGGGTGCCAAGTCGGTGCTTAGCTTGGCCTTGGCTTGCTCGGCATCCACCGTTTTCCTGGGAGATCCGCGAGCTCTCCAAGGCCAGGGATGGATGCTCTGTGCTTGCTGTGGGCCGGAGCGCCTGTCCCTGTCACACGGAGCACGAGAGGCCTGGTTGCAGCCAGCGAGGCTGCAATGTGTTTCCTTACAAATGGGGTTTTGCAAACAAAATAAATGTCACTGCTTTGGCTGAGCTGATTTTCACCGCAGCCCTGTGGGATGTGGTTATTTAGTCTGTGCCCAAAACAGTTGCTCAGACACTGCTGTACAGGGGGATGGAGCCAAGAAAGGGAGGGAGAGGAATGAAATGGCGTTAATGGAAAGGCCTCCTGGTGCTCTGCAGCTTGTGTGGATGCACCTGGGATGTCTCGAGTTGTCCACCTTGCTAGGGCAGGACAGAGATCGGATCTAAACCTCCCCGAGAAAGGGGGTAAATACCCAGCACACCTGTCCTTGGCCCGGTGGCTGCTTTCTGAGTGTGTCAGATGCTGGAGGCGGCTGCCCCGAGGGCTGGATGTTTTTCCCATGACACTCACAGTGTCCAGGCGAGCCCAGCGCCTCCCTCGGGTTTGGCAGGCTCTGGACGGGGGCCAAACCGCCCCTTAACCCTCTGGGCCCAGTGCACCTGCACTGGCTGCGAGGGGTTTCCTCGGTCCTGGTGTTGTCTGGTGGCGGTAGCGTCCCCAAGGACCCACCAGCACCTCCAGAGCTGGCCCAGGACCGCGTCCCGGTGCCGCCGGAGCTCTGGGTGCTGCCGCGTGTTGCTGCTGTCCTGTGCCCCCCGGGCCCTGCCTTTCCCAGCGCGATGCTGGAGCTTTTGTTCCTGCCCGCCAGCCCGGCCGGGCCGGATTGCTGCGGGTTGCTAGGGGATGGCCCCGCACACGTATTCTTCCCCGCTGAATGGGGCTTTTCTCTTCCTGAGAAGTTGCAAGGAGTTGCTCTTCGCTCCTTCCCTTCCCCCTCTTCCTCTTTTGTCTCCTTCTCCCGAGGGAAGCGGGACAGGGCCGGTGCTGGGCCCCACTGTGCAGGGCGAACGTGGTGGCCAGAAGAGCAGCCTGGTGCACGGGCTCGTGCTCCGGGACCCGTGGTTTCCCCCGCTCTTCTGTATGGCCGAAGCTTCCGGGATCTTGGGGAAGGAAACCTCCCTGGGAGCCCCTTCCCGTCCGGGCTGCCCTCTCAGGACGGAGTGGACGCAGCAGCGGGTTTGGTGCCTTTTAGTTCTTGGTGCTAAATGAAGAGGCTTTGTAGAGAAAGTTCCGCAGCCTCCCTGGCACAGTTCAGAGCCACGGACGGAGGACAGTTAGAAACGGCCTCCTTGGCAAGAGCTGGGGTGCAGATTTTGGGCGAATCCCCTGCCCGTGTCGACCCTCAGTGGAAACGGCGCGCTGAGGACAGTGACCGGGCCGTGGTCCCTGGCCACCCCAAACACCCGCAGCCGGGTCCCTGGGACCAAGGAGCCGGCCTGGCAACCTTGTCCCGGTGCCACCAGGTGGCAGCTCTCTTCCAGGCACTGGCGCTGGCTCCGTCCGTCCAGCTCTGGCACTGGCTGTGCCAGCGGCTCCCTGACAGCTCCAGGTGCATGGCCAAGGGCTGGAGGCTGGTGCTGGGCTCTCATCCCTGCACTGTTTGTAGCAGCAGGATGCGTTTAGGAGCTGGGAACTCCTTGGGGTGCAGGGGGCTTGCACAGAAGAGGTTTGGTCCTTGTGAGAGCCACCCTTGCTGTCCCCAAGAGCTGCTCCAGGGCTGGGGGCACAGGACACTGTGGCGCGGGTTGCTACAGCAAAGCAAGGATGGCAACAACCAGGTGGAGCAGCACAGTGCCAAGGGACAGCCCCATCCCGTGCCACCCTGCACGGCGCCAGGGCAGCACGGGTGAAGGGACATGCGGCAGGATCGGTCCTGGCACCCCAAGAGATGGCCCAGAGACACAGCAGCTCCGTGGAGACAAGGTCTCCCCAGTGCTATATGGACCATCAGCGTCTTTCTGCACAGCCAGCCAGGAGCTCCAGGAACCTGCTGGGTTTAAGCCAGGATGTTGAACCTCTGATCCGGGGATCCTCTCATCTCTACATGAGCATCTGCAGAGGCTGCTGCTCTCTGCTTCAGTGAGATCTCTACCTTTTTGGGGAAGGTACTGATGAGAACCCCTTATCTATTACTGCAGCTCTGCCCCATTCTTCCCTGGTGTCCCCAGGAATTATTTACCCTTAAAAATTCCCTGCTGGGCTGGGAGACAGAAATCCACCGTTCACCCAGGAGGTCTTGCAGGGCCCAAGGTCTTGGCAGGGCTCCGACTCTTCTGTTTGGTTTCTGCTTCTTCCTTCTCCACGGCGGGATTGCTGCCCTGCCTCTGGCGGAGGCAGCACCGTGTCCAGCTGTGTGTGCTCAGGCACGTAGCTCCTCGGAGAAGGAAGGAGCCCAGGGCTAGCTGGGCTCAGGAGCAGGGATGTAGTGCCCTGGGGGCTGCTCCTGACCCATCTTGTTACCAGCGTCCCTGCAGGCCCCTTGGGGACATGTCCTGGGACCCTGGGCACCTCTTAGTGGTGGCAAAACCCGAGCGCAGAGCCCGGGTGCCGTGGGGCGCTGGGAGGGGGTTGCTGCACGTGCCACGCGCCCGGCTCCAAGCACAGCACGTGCCACCCTGGGGGCGGCAGATCCAGCTTGTCACTGCGGTTCCTCTTTCCCAGGCAGGAAACCAAGGCGCAGAGCAGGAAGGTGACCAAGACGGGGCTGGGATCGCCACCAGGCACCCCCGCACTCGTGCTCTCCGGAGCCGTGGCTGCTGGTTCCAGCTCCAGAGGCGAGAGAGGTTGGGACCGGCCCTTCACACGCAGAGGCGCTGGGGGAATGTCCCCTCCTGCGTCCACGGTGTGGCTCTAGGCTCCTTTCTCACTGTGGCAGCAGAGCAATCCAGGCAGAGCAGAGACACTATTGAGAACAGGAGGGAGAAGGTGATAAGGGATGAGAACAGGAGGGAGAAGGTCCCTGCAAGCAAACAGCTCCCCAGGGTGCAGTGGTGTCTGGGGCCTCCTTTCCCTCTCCCAGGCACGCAGTGCAACTCTGGGTGCTGCTGTTCTGGAGCGTGCAGGATGCCTGAACCCCATCCTGGGACACTACTCGGCTGTGCCCTGCGCCTGGATGGGCTGGAGGCAGGAGCTGATTCCTCTGGGACTGGGCGAGTTCGGCAGTACCTCAGATTCCAGCTTTGGAGCCTGGGGACACTCACACAGAGGGAGTGAGCCCCTCGTGGGGACATCAGGGCTGTGCCTGGGGTGGGAGGAAACAGGAGAGAAAACATCAAAGCAGCCTGAGGGTAACAGTCACCTGCTCCGTTCCTGGGCTGCTCGTGGCCAGTGCTGGTGCCGCCCAAGCCCTTCACGCGCTGGACGTGGTGCTGAGGGGCTGCCCCCGGCCCGGGCGGCTCAGCCTGGTGGGACAGCAGGGACCAAGCGCTGCAGGGCTGCAGCCCCAGGGCTGCGCTGCGAGTCCTGGAGCAGCGGGCCGAGTCCTGGGAATGTCCCACGGCTCCGTCGCGGGGACGGGCTGCAGCACAGCCCCAGCCGCGGTGCTCGGGACGGGGACATGGCCACGGCGCGCTGGCCGAGCCGCGTTCCCTGCTGCTCTCCCAGGTCCCGTCGGGAAGGGGCTGCGCGTCCCCCTCCCGGGACATCTGCTAATGAGTTTTTCATCATGCAACGGCCTTGCCTCCATATGGTCCCGCGTTCCCCCCGCCTGGAGCAACACGCTGTAAGTGCAGACTCTGGTTTCTCCAGCAAGCTTCCTCTGAGCAGGTTTTTGGCAATTCCTTCAATGCACCTCTGACTTCTGCTGGCCAACCTGGGCTATATAAATCCTCAGGGAGATCTTCGGAAAGGGATTTCTCCCAGCAGGACAGTTCATCGTGGTGAAGCCCATGAGACTTCACCCATCCATGGCTGAGAGCCAAGTGGTGTGAAATGTTCTTCTTTTCTTCTCACTGTCTCTAGCACTGTGGACATCTCGCATTTTTTTTCCAAGAAGGAATTAGGGGAATAAAAAGTCCAGGCTAAAAATGATGCTTGTTGGTTTTCATTATAATTCGTGTGTTCTTTTTTTCCTAATCTTTATTTGGCAACTATTGTTTTAGAAGTTTTTCACACTTACTTAACTCCCTAAATAAGTACCGCTTAATTTTGAGGCATGGGCCAAAATGCATCCTAGCATAAAATAAGTAAAGCAGATGCAGAACTGTGTGTCTCAGTTTTGCTTGTAAAACATGAGTAAAAAAACACTTACATGGTGGAAACACAGAGATGGGAAGGACGTCAAGAAACCGGCTCCTCCATCCCTCTGGGCAAATGGACCAAGGCTGCCTCTCACCAGCGTTTGCGTCATCGGGCCATGAAAGTGTCACCAAAGGTGACACTTTGGACGTTCTCTGGGGCTAATAGTCCCTTTCACAGGAACAGGGCCCTCCTCCTCCTCCCTGCCCGACCTTCGCCAGCAGCCCCTGCCCCCGGTGCTGCTGGAGATTGAATGTCCCCACGTCTGTCTGTCCCCTGGGGGTTGAATCGCAGCCCTGAGAGCCCGCAGGAACTTCCAGTTCTTCTTGTTTATTGGTCTGATACTAATTCTGAAAGCGAAATGAGGGACTTTTGGCTAAGAGGGGCTTTTGGGGAAAAAGATGTTGCAAAATGGACACCAAATTTGCTTTTTTTCTCTCCCATTTTTCTTTCTTTCTTTAAACTGTCAGCATCATTGAAAACTGAGCTGAGCAGGTAGGGATTGAAGCCCTGGCAGGAGTGTTTGGATCCTGAGGGATGAGACATGTTGGGAAGGGAAGGCCAAGAAGTGCATCTGGGGTTACCCTGGGCCCCCCGTGTGCAGCCTCTTGTCTGGGGGGGCACAAACACCCCCTTGCTTCTTGCTGCGGATCTGGGGAAGGGGGTGTCCAGGGCCTGGGGATGGAGCCGGGGGCCGTTTGGAGCTGGGCTTTGGGGCTCCCTTTGCCCTGATGTAAAGTCCCTTTGGGTGCATGTTCCCTTCGGCTCCCCGGGTTGCTTTTCCGCTAGATTAGTTGCAACTAAATCACTCACGAAGCACCGTTTTGAGGCAAGAAACCAAAATGCTGCCACTTCGGAGTCGTCGGAAGGGGTCACGGGGGCTCCCCCCGCACCCTCAAAGCCGCTTTGCTCCATCCGGTGGCCCCGGCAGAGGCTGCGACCTGCTCGGCAGGGACCGGGCCATCGTCCCGGGCTCTCAGCCCCCCTTCCCGCCCGGCCCCGCCGCTCGGTGCCACCAAACCCCGCGGGTCCCCGCGTCGCCGCGCGGGGCCGGGGGAGCAGCGGGTGCTGCGGGCTGAGAACGTGCGGGTTTCAAAGAGAAAGTTCCGAAAAGCGGCGGGGGGGGACGGGGGGACCGCGGGCGACCCGAAAATAAAACAACAAAAAGTGCGTTTCCCCGCGGCGCCGAGTCAATGTTTAACACCCAGCGCGGCGCCAAAAAAAAAAAAAAAAAAAAAAAAAGCCGCTCAAAAGTGCTTTTTTTCTCTCCGCAAGCCTGAACCAGTCAGCCCGGTGCCTCCTCCCCCGGCGCTGCCCTCCCTCCCTCCCGCCGCTCCGCGGGAACATCCCGGGCGGCTCCGAGGTGCAGGCGGGAGCGGCGGGGACGCTCGGGAGCCGCGGAGGGACCTTCCGGTGCCACCATGGGGTCCCCTCGCCGGAGCCGCCCCTGCCTCCTGCTCCTGGCAGCTCTCACCTCCTCCCTGCTCCTCTACGGCCACTACTACGCCACGGTGGAGGCCCCCGCCGGGCAGAGGCTCCTGGCCAGGTAAGGGGGGACGTGGGGAGCAGGGGACAGTGGGGGAAGTGACACCGCACCCGGGCACGGGGAGGGCGGCTGGGGTCCCCTCGCTGGTGCCTTCCTGCGGGTTATCCCGGGCTCCTGCCCTGTTGGAGGGGTGCGATGGAAGCGGGTGCTGCCCCCCGAAAGTGTCCCCACACCCGGGGGCTGCCGGGCTGCCCCACAGCCCCAGCTGTGCCCTGGGGAGCACGAGCGGGACCAGGGGCTGCAGGGTCCTGGCACGGGCTCAGCCCGCACACCAAGAGCATCTCTGAGACAGGCAGGGCTGGCACTGACCCCCAGCACCCAGCGGGATTGACCCCCGCTTCCCACAGCAATGGCCGGGACACTCGGTAAGAGCAGCGTGTCCCTGCTGGGCTGGTTCTGGATTCAGGGGGGGCTGATTTACCCCAGGGGGGTGACACCCCCCCTTGCCCCAGTGCGGCAGCGCTGATTACAGCAGCAGCACGGCAGGGCCTGCTGGTCCCCAGCCCTCTCCGCTGACCTGGGGATTTTGCCCCCACAGTGCTTGCCAAACCTGAGGGGCTTCAGGGTGTCCCCGGCTCCAGCGCTTGGCATCTCCTCCTCTGCCTTCCCTGCGTCTTTCCCTGCCACTTCCCTGCGCCTCTTCCCGGGTGCAAGGGAGCCCGGGTTGCCTGCAGCACCATCCTTCTCTCCTGCAAGGGAGGCCGTGAGCACCCTGTCCCCACGCTGTGCTCCATGACCCCACACTGTGCTCCATGTCCCCACGCTGTGCCCCATGTCCCCATGTTGTGCCCCATGTCCCCACGTTGTGCCCTATGTCCCCACGTTGTGCCCCATGTCCCCATGCTGTGCCCTATGTCCCCACGCTGTGCCCCATGTCCCCACGCTGTGCCCCATGTCCCCACGCTGTGCCCCATGTCCCCACGTTGTGCTCCACACCCCTGCACTGCCACTGGAGCAGGTCCTGGCAGCTGGCACTGAGCCCGGCTCCCCGTGCGCCTGGCAGAGGGGCTGCAGGTCACTGCTGGGACTGGAGCAGGTCCTGCAGGGCCATGTGTGCTGGGACATGCTGGGGATACCTGGGATGCAGGGAATAGCTGCTGCCTTTGTCCACTTGGGAAGTCTCTGCCTGCTCCATCCCGGTGCAGAGACCCCCGGTCTCTCACCCAGGACAGCACTGAGGGCCATTCTGGCCACCCCAGCTGGGGCTGCAGCGGTCCCAGCAGCGTTGCCAGCTCTGTGTGATGCTCGGGGTAAAGCGGAGCTGGGGGATATCCAAACCACAGCTCCTACCTCCGCACCAGAACCACGGCTCTACCCGAGCCACGGGGATGCTGGTCCCTGCAGACCCGCGGCGGGAAAGGGGGACAGGAGGTCCCCATCCTGGAGCAGGGCGGCAGGGAGCTCGCCTGAGCACCGAGTCCTTTGGGACGCGTCTCCCCTAACTTTAATCCTAAGTTGTTCTTTCTCCCTTCCCGCACATGCAAATGCATCAACCTGTTGTTTCTGCTTGTGTGCCCCAAGCTGGTAATTAATTCGTATCTGCCTTGGCCACTGATAGGGGCTGTATCTGCAAGGGCAGCTTGGGTGTTCAGTGTTTCCCGCAGATAAAACCTGCTCCTGCTCCTGCTCCGGACACTTGTTCTCAGCAAGGGGCAGCTACGGCGGGTGCCGGGGCTGGGTCTCAGCTGGGAGGGCTGCACGGGGCAACCCGCGGGGCCAGGAAGGGCTCAGGAATGGGGGTACCCACTGATGCCCAGGCCAAAGCGGCCGCTTAACATCCCTGCACCGCCGGGCGCCGTGCAGCGGGTGCCGGGCGCCCTCGGGCCGAGCGAGCGGCCCTGTTTGCGCCGCTGAGCTTGCCGGGCCCGGGAGTGTTTGCCCAAGATAGAGCGCCGCAGTGCGCGCTCTCAAACACTGTTATCTTCAGGAAGCGGAGGGTGGCCGCGTGCTGGAGACGTCACATCTGCTAATTCCTCCCCGGAGCGGGGAACACGCCCAGGCTCGGCGCTTTCGTGTGCCGGCGCCGCTGCCCGCGGCCGCTCCTTCCCGCGGGGAGGCCGCTCATCTTCCGAGCGCGGCGGCCGCGGCGCTTGACGCTCCGCCGTGGCTGGCGCGGGGACGGCGCGGCCGCCCGCTGCGCTGCGGGGACACCGGCGGGGGCACCCGGTGCAACGGGGACATCGCGCCGGCGGCCGCGAGCCCCTGCCCAGGCGGCCGGGTGTTATCAGCCCGGCTGAAATCCTGCACCGGGCGCCTGCCAGAGCAAACTATGAGCAAGCGGCGGGCACCGAGCTGGGCCGCGGCACCCGTCGAACGGCAGCCCAACCTGCGCCCATCTCTGCACATGGAGCCAAGTGGGAAGCAGCTTTTTCCCACATTCCGGATGCCCTGGGCCCAGCTGCTTCCCGGTGCATGAGATCCTTAGGGAGAAGCGGGTGCATGAGATGTTTCTGGGCACTCGTGGAGCTGCTCTGGGCCGAGAAGCCTTTTCTGCAGGCTCAGCCCCTCTCTCAGCTTGTTTTCCTCTCGCCTCCCCTGTCACATCACAGTGATGCAGCTTCACATCGCACCAAATGAGCCTCACAGGGGGATCGGGAGGGAAAACAGCCCAGCGAGTAGTTTAGCTACCAGTGTCCAACTTTTAGCCGCGTTTTTCCACCAAAAGGCTCCTTGCAGCCAAGAGCGCCACGCGCCCGAGTCTCAGCCCGACGCAGCCTCGGGATAAAACCCACCCTGGGGCAGCAGGGAGGTGCTGAGGTGGAGGAGCCCAGCCGGGTCGATGGTACCAGGTGGAGGCTGAGCTGAAGAGGCTGCTTGGAAGGCAGCTCCCAAGGAGGCAGGAGCCGGGGTGAGAGCTCTGGGTGTGGGAGATGCTCGGGCTTGAGGTTCCCGCATGCCCAAACTGGCGCTCGGCGCTCGGAATTCACACGTTGTCGCGCTGCTTCGGATGGCCCCTTTGCAGGAGGTGGTCCTGGCTCTGGGGTAGGAGCAGGGAGGGTTATCCCGATCCCAGTTCTGCCGAATGGGGCACATTGCCTTGGAGCTAGGAGGCTCCCGGGATGGATCAAGTGACAAATGTGGCTTGGTGCTCGCTGGGGTTGACGTTGTTTGGTGCTGTGGCCGTGGGCAAAGCGCTGTTGTGGGGCTCCTACAACTCGCTATGGGGGGAGCTTCGCTCAGGCTGCTGTAAGTTGCTGTAACCAGAGGGAATGGGCTAAAAGAGCAGCTTGCAGGAGACCCCCAGTCCTGCAGGTCTGGGTTTATTTAGATGCCTTGCAGAAAGTCGCAGCTCTGGAATGTTTTTTTGCCTCGTGCACGAAAAAAAAAAAAAAAAAAAGACATAAAAATGGGAAGAGAGGGAAAGGAAATCCCCTCGCAGGGGCATATTGCAGCCCACGAGGATGCAGATCAGCAGTGCTACAGGCCCGTGAGGACGAGCAATGCGGGTGCCGTGGCTGGGGCTGCTGCGGGAGACGAGCACCGGTGCTCGGAGCATTGCCCCCTTCCCGGGACCCGCAGGGGAATTCCGGGCCGGCGGAGCCTGGCCGCTCTCCACCTGCCCTACCTGTGCCCGGCTCCTGGCTGCCCTCCCGTCACAACGCGGTCCTTGTCTCCCGCACAATGCGGCGTTTCAGCGCGAGCACCTGCGGATCCGCCGTGCTGGCCGCCGCTTCCAAGGGCTCCTCTGTGCGGGGATGAGTGAAGGGCAGCCTGGCCGCCCCGCGGTGGGAACTCCAACCTCCCTGCCCTCCCCGCAAGCCCCTCTCTGCGCTGGGATTGCTGCAGGAGCACCCACCACTGGGGAGGGAGGTCCGAAAAATCCCCAGGGTTGTCCAAGCCCCTGGTGCTCCCTTGGGCAATGAGGCTTTTCCAGCACTGAGTCATTCGGAGGTTCTGGTTCCATGTCCCCGCGTGCTGATGGGAAAATCCCAGAATGGTTGAGGATGGAGGGGACCTCAACAGACCATCTAGTCCAACCCCCTGCTCCAGCAGGGACACCCAGAGCATGGCGCACAGGTCGGCATCCAGGCGGGTTGGAAGATCACCAGAGAAGGAGCCTCCACAGCCTCTCTGGGCAGCCTGTGCCAGGGCTTCGAGCGATGGGAAGTCACTAGTGGGAGCCATCAGACATGTCCCAGGCAGCCCCGGGATGCAGGACAGCCTCATCCCTGCAGGACTCCGTGTGTCTCCATCTCTCGGGTGGCTGTGCCCTGTGTCCATCTTGGACTCATCATCTTGTGCTCCTGGATGACAGGACAGATTTCATGAAGCTTGCAGATGCTTGAAGCTCTCTGGGACAAACCCTATAGTTATTCTTTTCCCATTCCACTATTAAACAAAATATTCCCTAGCTTTCCAGTGTGATGGAAGCTTAGGCTCCTCACCTGGTCTCGGCGGCAGCGTCACCAGTCTGGTCACAGCCTGGGGCCTGGGTTTCCAACACTTCCTTGTGCTGTGCACCTGGAAGAATCCCCAGAAGCTCTTGGTTTCCAACTGCTTTCCCCCAAAAAAGGCAACTAAATGTGGCCTCGTGGACTTCCCAGGTTGTTCCAGCCATGCCTCCCTATTTGGGTTAGGGAATAGCATGAGAATTTCTCAATGTCTGTGGCACCGGCCCTCTGGCTCTCGTTGGGCTTCCCCCGGGCTGGCAGCAGCTTTGCAGCAATCAGGGTCTGTGCGGTGGCTGGTGGCCCCTGGAAGCGGGAATCCCTAGGAAGGGTCTGGAGCCACCGCGGGCGCTTCCAGCCCTTGCAAGCTGAGGGATCTGCACACGTGCGGCTCCACTTCGGTGTCACCGCCAGGGCTCAGTCCCTGCCACCCTCTCGTTCCAGCCTGCTGCAGCCGGAGCCACTGCTCCTGGCTCCTGCGGAGGCACCGAGCCGGGCACGGAGCCGCACCTGGATCCAGGAAGGCGGCCTGGAGAGGTAAGTGCGGGACAAGGTGCCGCACGGGTCCCCGCAGGAGCAGGGGGTCCAACCTGCCCCGTTCCTGCGGGACAGCTTTGACCTCCATTGTATGTTTTTCCTCCCGCTTCTAGAGGGAAATCCTTGAAACCTGCCCCTGAGCTGCTGAGGCCCAAGCGCACCAAAGCCCAGGTAATAATTAGCAAAATGCTCTTCGTATCCGGCCTTCTCCTCGCTGGGTTCGCTCGGTTCAAGGTCTCTGCCCGGGTGGCTGCCAGGCCGGCCCCGGCGCTCGCCTGCACCGCGCGGCAGAGCTGGGACCGACCCTGCCGGCTCCTGCGGTGCTTTCCATGGCGGATTTCGCTAGGATAACGAGTTGGCTGAGCCTCGCTGCTTTGCCTCACTCCAAGGAAAATACGAGTGAGCCAGTGCAAAGCAAAGGAAAACCTTGGTCCTAGGGGTGGCAAGGAAATGCTGGAGTCCTTAACCATGTCTGGAGGTCCCTTACATGAAAAGGACCCCGGAGCTGGTGCTAACTCTTTTCCTTGTGCAAATGCCTTGTGCTCTCCAAATGTTTTATAACCCCTGAGCCTCCTGGCACTGCTAGGGGGCACCAAGGGCGTTTTGCACCTGGGGAAACTGAGGCACGAGGGAGTGACCCAGCAGCCAGCGGGATGGATGAGGAACGTTTCCATGTCTCCTGGTCCTCTCTTCCTTCCAGCCCAGCACTTGTCCCCGTTCCGTGGCAGCCCGAGCGAAGGCGGATCCCAAGTTTGGGGAGCTCTTCCGCTTTGACACCCCTGTGCTGATGTGGGACCAGCACTTCAGCGCGGGGACCTGGGAGCGGCTGAAGGCGCGACACGTCCCCTACGGCTGGCAAGGCTTGTCCCCTGCAGGTACAGGACCTGGGGGCCACAGCGCAGGGTGGCAGCCCCACGAGGATGGGGGAACCCAGAGGAAGGGACCAAAACTACAGGGTGGAGAAACCCTGGAGAGAAAAGCGGGGCCCTTGCTCTGCTCCCGCTCGCCTGCCAGGGAGCAGCACGGAGAGGGTGACCCTGCAGGCGCCGCTCACTGCGTCTTGTGACATTTCCCCCGCATAAAAGGCTCAGTGTCCGCGCGACTATGAACTGGGGCCCCAAGGACCTGGGACAACCCGCTCCATTGTCACGGACGGAGATTGTTTCCCTTCCTACCCCAGACCTACTCCGTGCTGCTCCAGTGCCTGCCGGCTTCAATCCTTGGATTGTGAGGGCTGGAGGGAAGCGCGGGGCAGCGGTGGGAGGAAGCCGGGGGCAGCAGCGGCTGTAAGGAGACATTGTTAGGACGGGAAAAGGCTGAAACACCCGCAGGACTGGCCAGGAGCGCTCCAGATGCCTAGTCTGGAGCTTGCTTGGAAAGGGGGACTATGAGGGGCAAGCCCAGGATACAGGAGGGTCTGTCAAGTGACTGTTGAGAGAGGATCCAGCCTTTCTGAGGGCTGCAAAGCACTTTGGAGCTGGTGTCTGTCCATCCTACCTCGCGGGTGCCCTCCCCTGCGCAAGGAGGAGCGGGACCTTCTTGTGTGCAGCCCGCAGATGTCCTCCCATGCCAGCCTACCTGCCTGTTGCCCGTGCAATGAGCTCGCTTGCCCCTCTCCCGTGCTGATCCCTTTTCCCCCGCTCGTGTCTCTGCTGATGGCTCCGTCCCGCTTCGTTCCAGCCGTCGGCAGCGCCCTCCGGCTCCTCAACACCTCCTCCAACAGGCGCCTCTTCGACAGAGCCGCCTTCCGCGGGGGCTGCGTGCGCTGCGCCGTGGTGGGCAACGGGGGCATCCTCAATGGCTCACGCCAGGGCCATGACATCGACGCTCACGACCTGGTGTTCAGGTAGGGCAGCTCTGGCGGCTGGTTGGGGCCTGCGGCCAGGCAGGATGGGTCTGGGAGCAACCCAAACCCCAAATTGACGATCTTCTCCCGGCCTCGGGGCAATGACTCATTGCTGGGGCCAAGTGTTGATTTAGTCCTTGCTGAACCTTCTCGTCATTCCTGAGCCTGTCATCTCGCGACGGCATAACCAGGATGAGCTCCCGTCATCCAGGAGCATCCTGCCCACGGGGGCAGTGCGGGCACAGCCTGGACACCTGGGATCCTCCCACAGGCTCAACGGCGCCGTGATCAAAGGCTTCGAGGCAGATGTTGGCACCAAGACGTCCTTCTATGGCTTCACAGTGAACACCATGAAGAACTCCCTCATTGCCTACGAGGAGTATGGCTTCACCCAGGTACCCCAGGCCAAGGTGAGATGCCCCCACCTAGGTTTGTCAGGTTGTCCCAAGCTGTCCCCTGAGCCCAGGCTACAACCTGCTCCCAAAAACCTTATCCAAGTCTTGGGACACTTCAGCCCTACCAAAGCACCACGTGTCTGCTCCCGTGTCCCTGCTGCAGGACCTGAGATACATCTTCATCCCCTCGGACGTGCGCGACTATGTCATGCTGAAGTCGGCCATTGAGGGCAGCCCGGTCCCCGAGGGCTTGGACAAGGGTGACGAGTGAGTATCTCCCTGGTGTCTCTGCACCCATCTTTGGGCCTTGAGGCTGGTGTGGCTCCGGACTGCTGCTGTCCGTGCACCTTGGGGATCCATGGGGATCACCTGCAGGATGGGGTGCTCCTCCTAGCCCTGCTCCTTCGTTAGGGCACTGCAAGAGTGTGACTCAACTGCCGTCACCCAGGAAGCTGGGATGCGGAAAGGACTTGTCAACCTGGAAGCAAGTTCAGGGCAAAGCTGCTTCTCTGCCTCTTTTTCCCTCTCAGAGACTGTTGGTGTTTCCGAGACTTTGCAACACAAACCGAAGCTCAGAGCGGAGCATGTTGAGTCACATTCAGTACTCTCATGCTGCCTGGCTCCCTCAGCTGACACATTTGGTGGCCTTGAGGGGTAAATCCCAAGTGGCCTCAGGATTTCTGTGACATGAATTCTGTGTTTTTTTTTTTTTCCATCTGCCTGCTACAGGCCACAGAAGTATTTTGGACCAGAGGCATCTGCAAAGAAGTTCAAGCTGCTGCATCCAGATTTCCTGCATTACCTAACAACAAGGTAAAAGTGAGGCCTGCAGGCTCCTCTTGACTCGGCTCTGCCAGGGGCTGCTCCCCGCTCAGCCCCTTGTCACCCAAATCACTCGATTCCCAGCCCTTCTCTTTTCTATGTGATCGTGGTGCTGCTCCCCATCACCAGTCCAACCTAGCAACTGGAACTGCCTCTGCCCTGTTCTCTGTGGCAAAAGCCAAGAGATTCCCTCCGTGCCACTGCATTTCTGCATCGTCGCTGCTTCCTCCTAACCCTTGCCTTTGCTGCCCCCAAATTAGTTGGCCTAGTCTAACAGGGGCAAAGGTAGGGACCAACAGGATCATCTTTTTCTGTGTTTCATGAAAATATGTGCCTGGGTCAGGGTGACTGAGAGCAGTGGGGAGGTGCCCTTCTAGCACCCCGCAGAGGATGAGCTGAACCCTAGTAGCAGGCATTGGAGAATCCACGAGCCACGAACGCCATGAGAGGCTGCATTTCTGCGGCTGCTCCTACCTAATCAGACACCAGGGACTCCAAGCGCCTGATGCACCCTGGAAGGACAAGGGCTTTGAGGCTGTAGGGCTTGGGGACCTTGTGGTAGCTGGGGAGGGCTCGCTAACCTGCCGCCTTTGTGCCAGGTTCTTGAGGTCCGAAATCATGAACACCCAGTACAGCTACCTGTACATGCCCAGCACCGGGGCGCTCATGCTCCTCACTGCGCTCCACACCTGTGACCAGGTAAGAGGCCGTGGGGCTACCTGCCCCCGGCACCTGGTGGGGGGTGGCCCATCTGCCCTGGGGCAGAGCTTGGTGAGGGTTACCCTGCCCTTCTGGGGCTTCTGATGGGGATGAGCAGGTCCTGGTGGAGCTCACTGGGTGCTGTCCTACATGTTTAGCACCCCCAGTCTCTACTGCCATCCCCTGCCCATCTGTTTGATCACCCTCCCCGCAGGTCAGTGCCTACGGGTTCATCACTGACAACTACGAGGAGTTCTCAGACCACTACTATGAGCCGGAGAAGAAACCGCTGCTGTTTTACGCCAACCATGACATGATGCTGGAGGCAGAGCTGTGGAAGCGCCTGCATCAAGCAGGGATCATGACGCTTTACCAGCGGTGAGGCAGGGCAGCAGCCGCGGGACTCTAGTAGTGCCACGACGTGGTTCTTCCCTTTCCTGACGACCCCCTTCTCCTTCCTGAGGCCCTCCAGGACACTAGGGTAGCTGCTGAGGAGCAGCTCTTCTACACTTACGCTACTGCCGCGTGTAGTGGTGGTGGTGAGCGGCCAGCCAGCGGGGTTAGGAAAATGCTGCAACGTTTCCTCGGGGCTCTGCAGGAACTCGTTTTGTGGCTTAGTGCAGCTGAAATGTGGCCCCAAGCAGCACCACAGCGTGTGGCCAGGACCTCCCGGGCCACAAGCACCTCTGGGAGGTGGCAGCAGCCCCTGGGAAGAACTGAGCTCGGCTGCCAGGAAGACAGTGGAAGAGGACACTGGAGACGCAGGGGTGTGACAGTCCCATTTTTTAATTTTTTGGGGCCTTTCCTGGAGATTTACTGCCTGTTTTCTACGAGTGTGGAGAACCCCCTGCTGGTCCTCTCCCTTTCTATCACACGCCAGGATCCATCAGTCCATGTGCTCCTCACCAGAGCCAGATCATGATGGGCACGAACCTTAAACTGTCCAACTAACCAGAACGGCGCTGTGTTGGGAGGACACCTCTCTTGGACTGCATGGAGCTGCCACAAACCTCTGGATTGTTGTGTGTGTCTTTCCAGAAGGATCTTTCTGCCTCCATCACCAGAAGACTGCAGAGGTTTTGCTGCCCTCTCCTGTGACAGTTATAAGAATGTAGCTCTGCAGCTCTCTTCCCTTTTTATATTTTGGTGTTGGTCAAGGCAATGAAGGGTCTTTAAAAAACAGAAAATATCCATGAGGTAAGCCTAGGTTTATTGCAAATGGAGCTTCAGAAAAAAGAGGATGAGCCTAGTACTCCCTCAGTTTTTGCACTGGGATCATGCAAGGCCCTCCACATGCTTTAAGAAGGCAGCTCTCCCTGTAGCAGATGGATTAGGGGAGCAACAGTTCACAGTGCAAGTCTAAGCTGTCATCAGTCTCCCAAAAAAAGGAAAAAAAAAGTTATCTTAGGGAAAAAGGTCTAGAAACCCTCAGGCATCTGCTGCCAGTGCTGCGTCGCGCGGAAGCCCAGGATGCTGCTTCAGCCGTGGGTGGCTGGGGGTGGCACCACACAGCCATTGGAAATGTTTTCCCACTTTGTATAGTTGCATAAATGTTGAACAACTGCTTTCTTTTATGCCGGCGTTGGTTGTTTTGGTGAATGGGGGGTCAACCTTTCTCCCCGTGGAAAGGCTGCAGTGCCCAGGAGCGTGGCAGCCCTGAGGGGGCAGCCGTAGGACGGGAGCAGGGCTAAACCCGCAGCCCGTCCCAGCCTCGTGCACCCAGCAGGCCTTTGTCACCGCTGACAAAGGAGCCTGTCCCAAGCCAGAGGACCCCTGTGACAACTCGCCCAGGCTGGTTTCAGCACCGTAGTTCTCATTCTGGATGCTAACTGCTGGCAGCTGGGGCAAAGCAGGTAACTGCTGAGATGGTAGCAGATAAGAGAGCCTGGCCATTAACCAAAAAAAGCCCTTCAAGCTTCACTCTTCCAGGCAGCAGGCTGAATTCAGCCACTTTTAAAGTGTGTCCAAAAGACCTTTGGGTGTTATACCTAAGTGGGAGACCATCTCGGGTGAGTCTCAAATTAACCTTTGTTCCCATCAGAGACATTTTACAGTGGCATCAAGCCTGCCAGTTAGGCCCTTTCTGGCACAGCAGCACCTCGGCAGCCATGGTGTCTTCCACAAGAATGAGCCTGGTTCTCACTTCACCTGACCATGACGGCACCACAAGGCAGTTCCCCCAAACGCCAGCGCAGCCCGTGGGTGGTTTTGTCAGCTGCACCCTGACATACGCAACAAACAGCCCTGCTTTTGTAGATGTCGTCACTGCCCCGCGGCCTGCCAGGAACCCCGTCCAGGTCCACCTGCCGAGAGGCTGGGCTGCAGAATCGGAAGCTTTTCCACTCCCAGACCCACCTTGCCTATTTAAAACAGGGAGGCTTTCCAGCCAGTGGAGCAGTCTGGCACAGGAGTTAAGCACCTCTATTTTTAATCAACAGATAAGGAATCTGATGGCTCCTGCCTCCCACTTTCTCCTTATCTGGGCTTGCAGGCACTTTCATTAGCCCTAAGCTTAGTCATACCTTCTTTTGTCAATGTAAAGGCACCTTCTTGCAGCGCTCCCATGAACTGCTGATAGCCCTGTGCCCATTCCCCTCCGGAGGCACTGAGGTTTGAAGGCTCTTCAGCCATCTCAGAGAAGGCTGCGTGATGAAGGACGAGCTTCCAGGCGCCTGAATTCCAGCAACCATTTCAAACTGAAATCGCTTCTGACTGCTCCAAACCACTTCTGTTTGGGCAGATGTTCTTAACAAGAAATTTCAACTCCCAACATGTTTCAATAATTCACTTTATTCTGGAACAGAAGAGAATAGGAACGGCTCTTTCCTCCAGGCAGCTGTAGCCCAGGCCCTAGTGGAAGAGACAGTGTCAGACCAAAGGCAAGTCAGTTAAAAAGCACCTCCTCTTATTTATTATTTAATCAAGAGGTCTCAGAAGACTGAGAAGCTTAGGAGATGTTGGGACCAGCCAGCAGAAGATCTCACATTGAACATGAAGAGTTTGCTCTTCCCCACATTATGCCTCACTAGTACCAGGGGTCATAGCTTTTACTTTCCTCTTTGTCACCATGGTGTTTCTTCACTTCTGTGCCCCCTCCCTTGCTCCCGGGAAGCCCAGGGAGCACCAACCGGCTCTTCCCGCTGACTTGTCTCACTTGGAACAAATCCATATTGACAGAGCAATGACCACATGTGCTTCAGAATCATCCCCTCCCCTTTTACACACCAGCCTTGATTTCCCAAGAAGGTCCCTTGTTGTCAGATCTGCAGTTCAGGTCATCAGTAAACGTCACTGGCGTTCAGCAAACAAATGAAAATCCTGTAAAACGAAAGAAGGGTTGACCGTGGAGGAATCCGCATGTCACCACCTGCAGCTACTGCGTCCTGAATGTGTGTTCAGCAACTATAAATCAGGGGTGCATTTCCTACCTGCCCTCCAAGGTGTCACTGTGCAAACTGTTTGGGCAAGCAACCGAAAAACAAATCTCTGAGGACCTAGAAGTAAAACCACACATTGAACTCTCTGCACTGAGCCTTGCTGTATGGGGAAGAAATTGCTGAAGCCTCAGTACAGTTATTTCTCCCTCACAGCTGAGCTGTCAGACAGGGATAACAGCACATCACTGGCTCAGTTTCTCTCCTGCCACTTAAACTCCTCAAGTTTTACAGAGTTAAATAAAGTCAAGACACAGATATGACAGTGATTAGGATTTTTCCCCAGAAATGTCCAAAGATAAGGTACTGGTGAGCAACAGATGAGTCAGGCCTAGAGCTCGGGCATACGACAGACGCAGAGCGAGCAGCTCCCTATACTCAAGAATTCCCTCATCAGTTTGCAGGTTATCTTAGCAGCTACTTGCTCTTTGGGAGAAGACACAAGCCAGAGAATTTAAAGGATGTTTCTCTCTTGGGTGTAAGTTGTATTAGATACTACTATAGCAGTCCTTCAAGTAGAGTTTGCCCACCTGCTCTGATAAAAACAGCACTGAGGCACAAAGCAAGAATTAAAGAAAGGAATGTGGATGCTCTTCCAATCTTCACTTAGGGAAAAAAGCACCAGCCTTGGGACTTTGGTGGTTTAGACCCTTTTTAGCTGTTCCAAGCAGACATCCCTTGGCATCATAACTCAGCAGCATCTTAATGCAAAACTCACCCTACAACCAAGAATAATTCATTTGTGTGGGAGTAAAGTAGCTAAGATTTACTTAGAGAAGTGCATTTGAGCAGGCTTAAGACAGACACATATCATTCAAGGAGGGTGTCCTCTCTAGGATCCCCTTTTGGTGAACTTAAGCTGCACCCCCCCAGCTCCAGCAACCTGATGCAAATTTAAAATTGCCCCAGCAAGGTGAACCCACAGACCAATTATTCTTTCATTAGGCCAATTTCCATGACAAGAACACTTCTGAAATGAGCTGTGTCAAGTATCTCCATAATGGGGTGTCATCCAATCCTTCCTCCCTCTAATCCCCTCTGCTTTTTTCTCATCTTTGACCATGCTGACAACCAGGTGCTCTACTGGGCAAGAGCTACATTAGAATTCCCATTCATTCTATGCTGCCTTTCAGCCTGGGCTTCGTGACAGCAAAAGGATAAACACCCAGGTGGCAGCTGCAACAAAGCTGCAGCCTTGATTGGCTTAATTACATTAATCAAGTCATTGGGCTTTTATATCTGCTCCCGGGAGCTCCAGGGACTGGGAGGGTATCATCTGACAGAATGGAACAAATTTTGCTCCCAAAGTCCAGCAGCAGGGACAAATACAAGGCTGATGCCCAGCAGATTATGGTGTTTCTCACCATTGTGCAGCTGGCAAGGCTGATGTTAGTCCAGTGAGGTCATCGGCCCAGCTCAGGTTCCCAGGAAGGCGAGTGCCAGAAACTTTTTCAGCCTTGCTTGGCCACGTGCTGTGCTCTGAAACAGAGGAAGGGGATGGAGTTAAGTCGTGCCACAAGCTGCTCTCTTTACCTTGGAGTGCTTAGTGCTGAGCCTCAGATTCGTGCTTCCACAGGGGAAAGTTTGGTTTCGGACAGGGATAACATATCATCACTCGCTCAGCTGGTGGTGCGGCTGCAGCCTGGGCCCCCAGCACCACCTGCACCCACAAAGCCCGGGCCAAGCTGAGCCCGGGGCCCCTCCGCGCAGCGCCGCGGCCTCCATGGTGGTGGTTGGGGGGGGATTACATTCCTTCCTCGCAGGGAAGCATCGAGGCGCCGCCGCTGCCCCAGAGGTGGTCGTGATGCTGAGAAAGAGTTCCCTGCCCGCGCCCCGCGGGGCCGCCGTGGCCCCGGATGGCGGCGGATGGCAGCGCGCCCGCACTCACCGCCGCTGCCGCCATGCCGTCCCGCGGCGGGCGCCAAGGGAAAGGGGGGGGGGGAGCCCTGCGCGCGCCCAGTCTCGGCGCGGCTCTCGCGAGAGGCGCGGGGGCTCCTGGGAATCGTAGTCCCGACCCCTCCCCACTCGCGTTGCCTTGGTGGGGAAACGCAAATGGCGGCGGGGGGCGGAACAGAGGGAGAGGAGCCCGAAGCGCCCCGGGCCGGCCGGGCCCCGGACCGCCCCGTCCTGCCCCGAACCGCCCCCCGTCCTGCCTCGACCCACTGTGGGGAGCAGACCCGGCGGCGGGAGAGGGATGAGTGCGGGTGGGAGTGCCATGGCACCCTCCTCTGAGCGCCCCCCCTTGCTCTCTAGGGCAGCCCAGCTGGTTCTTAATACAGAAAACTGCTAGAGAGGAGAGGGGAGAGAAGAAGGGGGGGAAAAAAAAAGAAAAAAAGCTTTTTTTTTTTTTTTTTAATAGTGCCATGGATTGCCAGGCAAGAGGTGCTGCAGGTCGGGGGATCCCAGCGGTGGCTGCTGCAGAGACCTTGCACAGCGGCAGCTTCGGCTCCTCCTGCGGCCGGTGTCACAGAGCCGTCACCGCGACGGCCTCGGCCCCGCGATCCAGGCGGTCCCCGAGGAAGGGTGAGGTTCGGAATAGAACCTGCCAACACAACTTCCCCCTGTGCGGAGCTCACGCCTGCAGGAAGAGGAGCCTTGGATGAAGCGAGGGCTTTGCTCTGGGGCAGTTTTGGGGGTGGAAGCCCATCGGGCATTAGAGTAACCCTCTGCAACCAGCTCCCAAGCTGAAAGCTCAGGAGATGGGGATGAGCCAAGTGCTCCGTGGTTTGGCTGCATTTATGGTCACAGCACATGGATGAGCATCTCCAAGCCCCTTTTAGAGGCAGAACAAGCGCCCTGGGTGCGGAGCGCTGGCCCCACACGTGCCCACGCTCTCTGCGGGCTCCTCATCCCCACGCGTGGGGCCTGGCGAGTCTCCTGGACACGCCGCGTGTTGCAGCCTGTTTCACGGCTCCTGCACCCTGGGTTTGGTGCGGAGAAGTCGCCCTCCTTTAGAGGGCATTCGTGTCCCAGGAATGTGCCGCACGCGGGCTGTGCCCGGAGCTGCAGTGCAAGGCAGTGTCTAGCAGAGGTCAGCAGCGCGTGGAGACCCTTCCTAGGGATGTGAAGAGAGATGTGTTTTGGGCTGAGCTCAGGCAGGTGCAAAGCTGTTCCCAAACCGTTCTGATTTCTCAAAGTTGTCCTGTCAATCTGCTAAAAACCAACAGTTGTTACCTTCTGCAAAGAAGTCTGAACTCTGCTGTAGATTATTTGTCAACCCTCTGATGAGGGTTGAGAAGGGACAGAAATACATGGCAGAGAAGGGAAAGGAGGACAGAAAAACAAACACAAGTCAATGACAGAAGCCCACCAACACCAGTGGGGCCCTGATCCTGTGCTTCAGTGCACGGACAAGGCCTCCTTCCAGTGTCCTGCCCTTTTCCCCTCACTGATTCCTGCAGGTCTCCGCAGTGGAGGAGCTCTGTCCTCGCTGAGGGCTGCTTGATCTCCCCGCGTGTCCCCTCGGCCTGTCCCAACGCTGCCCTGCAGCGGCCCTGGAGCAGCAGAGCATCCTGTGAATCAGAGCTGCCCCACTGAGCCTACCGGCTCCGACATATGGCTGGGGAAAGCAGCCAGGGGCTGCGAGCGCATGGAAAAGCCGGTCCCCCGCTGCCCTGCGGGCCTGGCAGGCACCAGCCCCCTGCACTGCTCGAGTGCCCGAAGCACCAGGAGAAGCCGAGATGCAGGGGGCAGCGAGACTGGTGCTCGACTGCTCCGCCGCGCACAGCAGGGCACAAACAACGGTCCCCCGGTGCCTTTCTTGCTGGTATTTTAGGTGCCAGACTTCCAAGGGGAAGATCTGTAGCATTAAGGAAAGCCCTGCCGTGAGGTCCCAAATCGCAGTGTCTGCTGCTTCAAAGCAATCCCAGGCAATACAAGAAAGGCCCCTTGGAGCTCAGTAGCAGACAGAAATGACAACTTCCCACGCAGGAGCAGGCACGCTGAAAACAGCACTTCCTTCCCTTCCACCAGTAGAGAAACCCTTCAGCCTCCATTTAATATAAAACACATACTTAAATCTCTGGCTCTTCAGTGTGTCCTGTGTGCTTAAACTGAATTTTGGGCAGCTTCAGAAATGCTCTGCTTAATCGACACTTGTTTAAAGGCAGAAATGTGTTCGCTGACTAACAAGAACTTTATCTTTGCAGTATGGCTGTGGAATCAAGGGCTGACCTTCCTGGGAGCGTGCAGGTGTTTGCAGCCAGGCAAAGGAAAACCAAAGGAAAAGGTTCCCCTCTCTCCTCCTTGTCACTGCTGAACAGCAGAAGGGGTAACTTCAGCCCAGGAGCTGGCTCTGTTTCCCCCAGGCTTCACCCAGTTGTTTCTCCCTCTTCCTCCTCCTCCCCTTAACTGTTTTTTGGGCCCGGTGCCACAACACCTGCTCTCCACAGAGTTTGTGTGATGGGGAATTGAGCTGAAATCACGTCAGGGCAGTGGAGGTGACTGGCTGCCTGCAAAGCTGCTGCTCTGCTGTCCCAGCTCGTCAAAGGGACCCTCTCCCCAAAACCAGCCTGCCTGCGTGTGCAGTTCAGTCTTTGGAGGAGCTGAAGGGAACACAGAACACACAGCAACTTGTTCCAGTTGCAGCTCAGGCATAAAATAAATAAATAAATACCGGGGCCAGACATATGTACTTGTTGATCAGAAGGAGTAGGAATGCAGCTTCTTCATGGATGAATGTGGTTAATTAAAGTACCTGCCTTCAGAGCACACCCAGGGATTCAGGAGAGGGGCACAGCCACACAAACATGCCAGGAAAAACGTCAACGCCGGAAAGCTGATGAAGCCAGGAACAAGATTTCCATTGCAAAAGGTCTTTCAGGCTGGGCTATATTTGCAGCTGTCAGGAAAGAAGAGCTGACCTTGCTTTGGGCAAAGAGATGGATCCTCTCCATCTTCTGTCAGTGTGAGAGATTAAAGGCACGGTAAGCAGAAAAGGAGTGAACTGGTATAAAAATAGCTCGGCAGAATTAACGAGGAACTTCTCAGGTCTTCTTTTTATCACAAACAGTATTTCTGTTTTCCTGGATTACTTGGCCAACCAGCCGTTGATTCATTCAACCCGTCTGCGCTGTCATATAAGCCATATTTCATCTATCAAGCTTAGATACAAGAAATATGCCAGGCACGCACGGAGCAAACAAGCGTATTCCTGCAAGCAATTAGCAGAAGCTGCACTGAGGTCCAGCAGTTGTAGCAGAGAACAACACAAATCGCCAGCGTTTCTGCCAGCTGAGGACTGCAAATGGAGAGCTGCAAATGCCGTGTTTCTGACTCACCTCTTGTGTCTCCCATCGTTTATGCCAGACCAAGGTACTTGAGGTGCTTTTAAGAACTGTGTCTCTGCTAGTTTTGTTGCGAAAGAGCATGTTTAAATGATGAAAAGACACGTTATTTCAGGTTCTGCTGGGTCATTTTTCTTGCCCTTACACCGGGGAAAGAGGCCAAATGCCTAATTTTCGGAAGTCCCAAGTGGTAAACCGAGGTCTGACTAGGTTACAGAGGACGGTTGCTTAAGGGCTGTTGTTTTTCCCCTTGTGCTGTCTGTAACCAGAGCTCTTGAGAGCCATCTCCAGGTCACAGCCCCGAGGGAGCCCAGGCAGGGGCTGGGGTGGGATGGAGGGGAGGAAATTTCTCCGTTGTGGCCAGATGGGGAAATCTGAGCCCTTGTTTTGGTTTCATGCCTCATCTGTGGCCTAGATCCCCGTAAGGCTGCTGCAGCCTGAGATCCACCAGGCAAGTCCCATCTCCAAGAACTGCCTAGAAAGGTGCCTAGGAAAGAGCAACAACAGAGGGATCATGTATGTTTCTTCCAGCACCCTCCCAACCTTCAACCGTTCGAGGGGTCGATTCTGTGAGTGGATCCCTCTTGAACGGAGGTCCCGTTTCTTTTCCCAGCCTCCCTGTGATCCTGTGCCCATTCCGGTGGCAAGGATGTGCGCGGGGCAGCCCGTGCTCTGAGAGAATCCAGCTTTTCCTTCTGGTCGCCTTGCATCTGGCTCCTGTTAGTTTAGTTTGGCCCCAGGTTCCCGTCCCGCACAGGACCGCGGGAGGTCCTTCCCACCCATCCTTGTGCCCCGCAGAACACACGGATCTACTTATCCTCCTCCTCATGTCGGCCTCCCAACTCCGAGCTCTTCCAAACGGATCAAAGAATGTGGATTGCATTGTTTTAAACCACCAGTTTCCTACAGAATGTGATGAATCCACTTACAGATGGCTTTTATGATCTCTAAAGCATCTCATGGATTAGCCCACAATTGGCTGTATAAACATTTTCTCCATCCCACATCCTGCTTCCATAATGCGTCTCATACTCACTTCTCTGCCCTTTCGCTCAATCCAAACATCCTGGAAAAGCCTCTAGCTCTCCTAGAAAACCTTCCTCGCTCCCTTTCCCTGGGCCTGCCAGGTGCAAATAAAGATCAATCAGCCCAACACAACCCCCAAATTCTTGGAGACCTGCCCACAAGGGAGAGATTCCGGCGCGTTTCTTTCCAGTTTAACCACGGACACACGCGCTGCCGCTTTGCTGTTGACCCGATGCTCCTGCTGCTGCATAAAGGTGGGTCTGTCCTCAGCCGTGGATCCTCCCACACATTCCAAGCGCTCTCCCTTCTCCCTGGAGCTGTCAGCTCGGAGGTGGGCGGGAGATGGCAGAGCTGGAGAGCTCAGCCGCGCCGTCCTCCCCCGGCTCCCCTTGGCACCGCAGGGACACGAATCCGCAGCAGCACCGGCCCCAAGGGAGGGAAACTGAGGCAGGGGGCTGGGAGTGACGTGTGGAGCCACGGATTTACCAGTGCCCCTGTGTGCAAAGTGCTACTGATTTGGAGGAGCTGGCAAAAAAGTAAATGCAGCTCCCCCTCGTCCCCCTGGAAGGAATCAGCATTTAAACAGTATAAAGTTCTCGGTAAATGTTTAAAACAACAGGGTTGGGAGGGGAAGAGGAAAGACAAACAAGTTTGCAGTTTCAGCTTCACAAAAACAGATCTTGCTTTTTTGGCAGTGTTTGATGTATCTGGAGGATCCAGCTGCCAACGCGTTTTGGGAGGATCCAAATTAATGATCTCTTCTCTATCATCTTCCTCCAAGAGGCTGTCGCTTGGCGTGGGCGCTGCCTTTGATGTCGGGGTCTGGCCAGCACCGTAGGATCCCGGTTCACGGCGGGGGCACCCCTGCTGGCCTCGGTGTCTGCTGGTGCTCCCCGCGCTGCTTTTGTGTCCCAGAGCTGAGGTTCAGGCTGGTCAGAACTCAGGAGGAGCCAGGAAGCTCAAGACCTTGGTCCGGGAGGAGGAGACCCAGGGGGACAAAAGGCTCTCGGTGGGGAGCAGGGGCTGCGATCCTGAGCTGCCCTCGTCGGGTCTCAGCTGGCTGCTGCAGTCAGGGCTCCCCTTTCTGCTCATTCCCACTCCAGGGAAAGGATCTGTCCTGCTGCCCAATCCTGTGGTTGCCACCGTCTCCCACCAGCCCAATGCTGCTAAGACTACACCACATTGCAAGACGTGTGAGTATCTATATCTCTATATATGAATATATCTCACCTCAGCAGCCCTTGGTGGGAGAGGTTTTTGCCCCTCTGAGCAACCTGCATTGTTGCAGAGCTCTGCTCTGACCAGCTGTATTTGCTCTACAATCTGCAGGATTTTGTTCCTGCTCCAGCTGCGCTGTTTATTTGCAGTGATTAGCTGAGCTTGGAGGATGCTGTTTCTGGAGAAGCTCAAACACCTGCTGCACAGTTTGAGAAGTTGACCCCGCTGCTCCTGGCCTGTGTTGCTGCTGAACCTCTCTGTGCACGTGTGAGTGGAGATGTAGGGGGGTCCTTGGGCAGCCAGTCGTGGCTGTTGCTGAGTGTCGTGATTTGGGGCAGCAAGACTGAGCTCAGCTGAGCCTGCTTAGCTCCTGAGCAGGACAGTCCTCCTCCTGCTACCTCTTGGTTGCTCCTGAGGCTGCTCGTGATGTGGAAGAGCCCTGATCCTTCCCTCCACCAAAGCTTGGGCAGTGATTTCAGGGCCTTGACCTGCTTGGTTGATGCCCCATCTCCCTGAAGTCCAGTGCCAGCGAGGCAGTCGCTGCTGCCTCCAATAGCACCAGGGAAAGTGGCTATCCAGCTTCAGCTGACTCCTGTGCAGAACCTACATCGAGATAAAAACCAGATGGATGCAGCATGAAACCTTCCTCCTCTTCAGCAGATGATGTTTGTGACAACGGGCTTTGTTTGTGTTTTTATAAAAAAACAACCTTGTTTAGCCAAGAAATGGAAAGGGAAGCTGCAGCTTAGTCTTACTGAGACCATCTAGCTCAAGCCTCATCTGAAATCCTGGGTTACAAAGGGATTTTTTTTCTCCAAGGCTCAGGCTTGCTTGACATCTCTAACTTGACAAGCTAAAATGCTGTCATGACTTGCTGGTAGTCAATAGTTTAGTCGCTGTGCAGTATTTGTGTTGGTCTCCTGGGACTCTTGGTGACCAAGGACGTGCTGTGTGTGATCTGTGATTCATTTAGGATTTGGCGAAGGTATCGTGAAGCCCACATTGCATCTAAGCTGTGGTTAACCTGGTGTCACTGCCTTGGGTTTCAGGAGGTCACCGATGCGGCTGCCTGCTGCGAAGCTGGGAGCTGCTGCTGCTCGAGCCTTTCCGAGCACATATTGCTAAAACGATGCACCGAGAGGTGAAGCTGAACCTCCATCCAGCCCGTTTCTGTCAGAGAGCTCGGGCTGAGACTGAGCATTGGCTGCCAATGGTGCTTGAAGAGAAACCTCAGTCTCGAGCAGAGTGAAAAAGGAAAAGCCTCCGACCTTGACGCAGCCTGGAGGCTGCCTTCCGCACTTACCAAGGGGGAAACCAGGGAAAACTAGGCTTCGCCTGGGATAAATCCTCCAAGAAACCAAGTTATTGATGCTTCTGACCTTGCTATGTCCATCTCCTTTTAGACTGGAGCAAATGCACCCTGTGTTTCATGTGTTGTTAGTAGAAAACATGCTGCAGCTCTCGGGCATCCCTCCCGCGGCTCCGCGGGCAGAGCGAGTCGCTCCTACAACCAAAGCCCAGGACAAGGTGTCCCCCGAGTCACCTTCTCCCCGGGCAGTGAGGGCTGCTCTGAGCATCTCCGTGCTCCCAAGCAGTGCCCCTGTCCTTGCTGCAAAGCTGCAGCTCTGCTACCAGCTCCTCCCAGCAACCAGGGACCCTCTGCAGCCTTCCCTTCCCATTCCAAATTGGAGCAGAAAGCTGGGAGCAAAGCAGAGACGCTGCTGCGGGCCCCGTCCTGCACTCGGTTAATACCTGCAGGGCACAAGCACCATCTACCTGGCACTTCTAGCCCGGTTCTGGTGGGTACAACAGGCCAGGACAGGCAGCAGGAGGCCGGGTGCGATTGGCCTTGGGTGCTGGGGCTGAGGGTGTTCAGCCAAATCGTGCCGTTCCCTGCGGTGCTCCGCGTTCCGCAGCGAGGGAAGGGATCTTGGAGCTTCGTTCTCCCACAGGTTTAAGTGGTACCGTATGGACGCTGTCGCTGCAGTCATCAGTCTCTGTCTGAGCCCCTTGTTCTGCAGTAGGAGAAGGGCTGGAGCAGGATGGAGCTGAACTCTGGTGATTTTTCCCCTGGGTTTTCAAGAAGTTCTGTTCCGCCCCTGAGAAGTGCCAGGCGTCAGGGGAAGATTTGTATCTTGGCAGCTGCTTCCCATTTTGCTCCAGAAAACAGATGCTGTGCTAGGAATGCACCGTGACTAAAATTCCTCCCGGCTGCTCAGGTCAAACAGCAATAGGGGAAATGGGGGCCGGGGGAGCTTTGCACCCGCAGCCGATGCCCTCGGAGAGCGGCGGCTGCTCCCGCCCTGCGTTTTGGGGAGCCCTTCGGAAAGCTCTGCAGATCGGAGGTTTAAACGAGGGCGGTGGCGGCTGGTGACAGCTTGGGAAAAACAAAAGCGGAGAAAGGTGGTGACACTGTCGGGGAACGTGACAGGCAAGCGCACGGCCCCCGCAGGCCTCTGGCCCTTGTTTTCCATCGGCAGACGGCGGAAGCGATCCCGTGCGGTGACAGGGACGCGGACGCTGACCCCGGAGCAGCAGGGGCAGAGCTGGAGACGTGGGCATCAAAACGGAAAGGCCGGGCCGGGAAGGGAGGAGGCAGCCCATGGGCATGGAGGAAACCGGGTGCCGCTCGTTTTGGGAAGCAGGTGCTGCGGGGCCTCCGTAACTTGGCTCCTCGGGTGCTGCAAGAGCCTCTTGGGTGTCTCCTCCTGCAGCCCGTGGATGGCCCCTGACCACCGGGACGGCAGCTCCGGGGACCCGGCGCGGTGGAAGGTGCCCTGCGGACGTGGGCCTCGCCGCGGCCTCGCGACGCCCCTGCGAAACGGGTCGCCCGCTCAAAACAGACCTTGCCTTGTTCCAGGCAAAAAGAAGGGCTGTGCGATTAAAGAAAAAACCCTGCAGCTGGTCTCTCTAATCTCCCACCGGTGTCTGCATTAACTGTCAAGACAGTAACTTCCTTGATGCGGGGCAATTTTTTTCCATGCACGCATCCAGCTAATCAATTAAGTTTCTCAGCAGCTTCCTCCAGCATTCAGGCTTGGAGAGTGGAAGGAATTTGTTATTCAAGGCACTGGTGGAAAGGCATGAGCTGTAACAAATTGGTTGCACTTTCTGAGCGCTGACATCTCTCCCTCGTAGCTTGGCTCCCTGCTCCTCCTCCCCGAGTTCTCCCTGCTGCCACCAGCGCCCCTGGGTGCGGGGCTTGCCCGGGGTGTCCCTCTGGCCGCGGTGGCCTGTCTGGTCACCGCTATGGGGTCTGTGTGGGCCCGGCCATTAGGGACGCTCTGTGTCCTGGGAGGGAGGACTGAGGTCTTCCTCGGGGTGGGATCTTCTAAGAGTAGCTCAGTTGGGCTCTTCTAGGGCTGCAGTCTCCACTCTGCTAGTGCAAATGGGAATATGTTTTTTCTAGGTTGGGCCATGCAAAACCTTTCACTTGCAAGCGGCAGGACTGCTGCGGTCGGAGGGGGTGCAGAGATTTGTTAGGAGCTCCCCAAGCTCCTGCCCGCATCCCTCTCGGCCAAGGAAAACTTGGCCCAAGGAGAGCAGAGCTGCTGTTGGCCGAGGGGGACATCGGGAATGTACTAGGAGAGGGAGACCTGCCTCTTGCCGCGTGTCATGGCCATGAACAAGATCCTTCCATTAGGCGCCGCCTGGCAGCTTTGGAGACGCCTCCCCGAAGGCTTGTTGCTCCGAAGGGTCATCCTAATTGGAAATCTCAGCGGAGAGCACGAGGAGAAATCTGATGGAGAGGAGGACCTGTGTTTTAGAGGGATATCTTTACAGCCAGGTGACATTGGCCACCTCTGGTCTCATTCCTGTGGCAAGACAAGGCAGTGCTGGTGGCATTTCTGCGAGGTAAATCCCATGGCTTTTCCATTCAGGAAGTAATTTGCTGAACCAGGAAAGGGAACCCGCAGCGCCTGCTGCCAGTCGTCTTTCCAAGCTCTTACACAATGCTCCTCCAGGGTTGGGAAACTAAAAACATCTGGGAGTAATCGAAGCTATTTAGGCTCTGGGAAAGCATGGTTGGAGAAAGTTGGAAGGAAGCAGCTTGAAAGATCAGCGTTGTTAAAAACAGTCCGCAAGCCCTAGAAAATAAACCAGGGTAACATCTACAAAGAGTTGAGGAAGTATCAAGAAAAGCATCTAATATCCTCTGAGGAATACAAAGGAGCCAGAGTGAATTATAATTCTTCAGGCTGTATTAAGCTACAGGGCGTTAAAAATTGCTTTGGAACAAACAAATCCGCCTTTCCTGCGGTTTCTCCTGGCAAGGGAGCAGAGGGAAAGAGCGGGGGTCTGTGTTGAAATCAGCCTGGAGAGTGGAAACGAGGTTTAATGACGGCAAATAGTGAAGCTCCGAGGGCTCTGCAGCCCCAGGGCCATGCTGGGCACGTGGTGGCAGATGGGGCCAGGATGTGTCCCTGGGCAGGTGGCACCAGGCAGGGCCCAGCTGCGGCACGGAGGGTTTGTGTCCTCGGCTGCATCTGCCCGTTCGGGCTGCTCCCCGGCATCGTGACGGGGTGGAGGAGGCCAAAGGAGCTTGGAGGAGAGGTGGGGGCTCTCTCCGATAGCTCGGCCACTTGGGACGGTCCTCCCATGTCGGGAACGTGGGAATGGTGGGATTTGCCCAGCCCTGACCCTGCTTCTCGTGCAGGAACCTTGTGATTCCGAGCCCCGCAGTGACTCGAAGAGGCTCCGGAGCCAGCGCTCATCTGGATGAGCCCGGACAGAAATTCCCTCCCCTGGGACCACCCGAGAGGCAAGCGTGTTGGGAAGTGTCCCTGCAGTTGATCCATAGGACCTTGGATCTGTAGAATCCAAGATCTACAGAAGGTCGAAGGGCCGGTGTTTTCTCTTCCCTCTTCCCCACCTCCTTTACCTCTGGGGCCGGAATAAAACGCCCTGTCTCTCCCAGAGCCCCTAGGACAGGCAGGGTGCAAAAGCAGCAGGATGGGGGCACTGGAGGAAGGGCAACAGGGAAAGCAGCCGCTGCAGGAGCCCTGGAAATGGTTAAAGATCTGGGGAGTCCGGATCTGCCACATCCCGGTGCCAATCTGGCCTCCCCAGCATCCTCGTAAATGAGAAACCACATAAGCCTCACGCTCTATTATAGCTACGGAGCATTAGAGTCTCTCATTTAGGATAAACATTCGCATCTCCAGCAGAGCATGAATAACATTAAATGAGATAGTTAAAATGTTGAGGCCAATTATAGCCCTGGTGTAACTTCAGCAGAGTTCCACCAGGGATTAATTTGATCCGAAGAGCTCTGCCTCCTGTTCTGAACTGGGATTCCAGCGTGGGTAATTACATCCTGTCTCCCTGCACTTCCTCTGGAGTTTTTATTGGGTCGAATGGACCAAATCTGCAGCAAGTGTAAATCAATGTAATTGAGCTACCTCTAGAGAGGAGCCCTGCTGATTTACACCCCAAAATCTGGGGCAGCAGTTTGCTCTTCCCTCTCGGGCGGGCTCTGGATGAGGTGCTCCGGGACGGTGCTTGGAAACCGCCTTGGGAAGAGCATCAACAGGGAGGAGGTACCATGGTTTGGGTGGGTTTTGATTTCCTTTCGGGTGTCTCTGGGCAGCGAGAGCGCTGCTAGAGCCTGGGTGTCCTGGAGCTGGAGCAAGGAAGTCTCGGCTTCCAGGCCTTCCTGCCGACAGCCCCACATTTCAAAGGGGTTCCTGGCCGCCGGGAGAGCTCTGCCCTGCGTCACTGCTGCGGTGGCACCGGGCCGGGCCGCCCGCTGCCCGCCTGCCTCCCGCACCCTCCATCCCGGCTGCCGGAAAAGCCCAAACCCCGATGCTGGGGACTGACCCTCACCTCCAGGCCTGCATCCCAGGCCAGCCCTTCCCGCACGGAGACAGGCAGCTGGACCGTCTCCCTTCTCCACTTCCCGGCCCTCTTAGTAAATCAGCGTTAATGAGGGACATTTGACCCTCTCTTTCCCTGAGCAGCCCTAAGAAGCATTTTTGTTCCGTGAGATAGTTAAGGAACTTGTAGCAATTTCCTCCCCCTCTTTCTGCCGTAGAGTTGTGGTTTTTTTCTTCTTCTCTCTTGGAGGAAAAGGCCTCTCCGAGGATGCCAGAAACCTTTAGGATGCCCCAGGGTGCGGAGGCGAGACGGCAGCGCTTCGTCTGGAGCAGCGAGGCTGGGCGCGATGGGGTGATGCCCCCGGGTTTGCTCGGTTCGTCGCAGCGAGGACCCTGGCTCCGCGCGTGAGAGCGAGGCAGGAGGCTCCGGCGCTGGGATCCCGCTGGCTGCGCTCCGGAATTGCGTCGCCAGGCGTTATCTCCATGGCTGGAGCCGTGTCCTCCATAGCCAAGCGTGCGCAGGGTGAGGGAAGGCTGCTGGGAACACCCTCCCGCGCCCCTTTCCAGGGCTTTCTGCTGCTGGGTGGTCCCTTTCCCTCCTCCCACGTAAAACCCGAGGGTCGAATAAGCCACGGGGAGCAGGGCCAGTGAGAGCCAAAGCTTCATCCACCTCCTCCAAGCCTGTGTGCGGCCGCCCGTCCCCTCCAGCAGCTCCCACCATGACCCAAGTTCACGCTTATCCTCTTGGCTCTTTCATTTCCCTTTTGGGTATTTCCAAAATATGGTTTTTAGTGGGGACAAAGATGGAAAGAAGAAGAGGAGACACGTCACGTTCCTTCCTTCCTCCCCAAGCGGTCTGTGGCACTGAGACTGTGTCCACGTGCTTTCCCACAGCATCCCGGCTCCGGGCCTTGGAGAGCCGCCGCTGACGCCGTGTCGGGCTCCCGAGGGCTCTCTGTTCTGCCTTGCTTGTAGAAATGACCATGATTTTGGCCAGCAGCAATGACGGAGTTAATGAGGTTCAGGGAATTTCCACTCCCACCCACCAAGGGCCTGCCGGGACCATCAGGAACCTCTGCCGCAGCGAAGGCCCCATCCCGGGCCAGGACCCCTTGTGCAGCCGCTCGCTCGACGCAGACTCACCCCCTCTTAGCTCAGCCTCTGGCTGCACCCGATTGAGTAAATAAAGAGCGTTTCTCATGAAATCCTCCCCCTTGCAAGTCCCCAGGCAGGGAGCCGGCCTTTCCGCTGCTCGAGAAACCTTTATCCCCCGAAGCTGCAGCTCCCCGTGCAGCCGCCTCGGCAAGCGCTGTTTGCACGCGCCGCTTTGCAGGGCCGTGGCCCTGTTCCCGGCAGCACTGTGCTGTTCCCAGGCTGCTTTCTGCTGTCCCTGCCATCTCCAGATGTCCCTGGATTGTCCTTCTTGAGATTTGCCATGCTAGCCCAGATGGGGAGATAGATCTGAACTGCTGATGTTGAGATCCGTATTGGAATGTGGGCTTCCCCCAGATTTGGGATAGCTGTGCCAGCCTCTGCCTTCGTCTTTGGGGCTGCCTCCAGTCTTTGCATCTCTCTTGGCTCCTCTGCTTCCTGTTTCAGACCTTGCAGGAACGCGGGTTGTCCTTGTTGCTCATCGCTGTCCCCAGTCTCCTGCCCTTCCTCTGTGGCTGTGATCCAGGGGTCGGGAGGGACATGCCTAAGTCTGGCCCTCTGGAAGAAGCCCTCACGTTAACCTTCCCGTCTCCTAAAGTCCCTGTAGAGCTCAATCCTCCCTGGCATCCTTGGACCCCTTGCTCATGTGCATCCTTCTCGCTCTCCGTGGAGGACCTGGTTTGGCTGCTGAGGCTCTTCCTCTTCTGCAGCTGAAGAGCCTCAGCCCCAATTCAGGCAGTACAGCTAAGCCCTGACCTTTATTTTCCCTAAAATCAATACAAAAAACCCACGCTACAGCAATACAGGCATTTCAAGGGAATCCAGCTGATTTGTCTCATCTGAGGAGCTGGTTCTGCTTTAGAAGCTTCAGTCCAGATCTGCTTTTGCCTTTCTAGCCTCCCCAATCTCTGTAGTTGTATTCACCTCCTGACCCCCTTCCTGCTGTTATCACCTCTCCAGTTTATCTTAATCTGCTGCAAAATGAAGGCAGCTCCAGGTAAAAAAAAAAAAAAAGAAAAAAAGAAAAGGCAATTTTTATTCTTCCTTAACATAATCATTCCTGCACGGAAAAAAAAAATGAAATTGTTAAAAGTGAGGCAAGGTTGTAGAGGTTGTTTTTAATTAAAAAGATTCAAGGGGGGAAAAAAATCTGTTAGGAAAACTCTGTGGGCATTTGTGAAGTTCCGTGCGGTGGGAACCCAAGTGCTGGAGCGCCCGTGCGCACGCTCGGCCTTCCCTGGACGGCGGGAGCCGATCCGCGCGCTCCCGAGGACAGGGACACGGAGCAGTCGGGCTGGTGCCGATGCTCGCAAGTCCTGGCGGCCAATCAATACTTGCCCATAGGCTTTTCCCACCGGGACATTTGTTTTCCCAAATGGCTTCTCAGACGCTCGTTGCACAGTGCTCATCTGCCTCTGCTGGGCTTTTTATCGGCAAATGGAAAAACGGGGATATTTTTCTTTATTCTAAAACCAAATTTTTGTGGCGAACTGGAGCCAAAAATACTATTCCCCCCGCCACTTCTCCCAGACATGAGACATCCTTGAATGCTGAAAGCAAATCTCCCCTGCTGCAAGCGGACCAAATAAACCCAGCACGAGAGCGGTGCTTAGCACAAACAGATGCGCCTTTAATGCTGCCATCTACAGCAAGCTGCGCCTGCAAACTGATCTTTTATTAACGTATTTATATAGAGGGGAAAGCTGCAGCGGGGACGCGGCTCCGAGCGCCGGGAGCAGAATCCGGCATCGTCGGGATAACGGGGAGGGCTCCGGAGGCGCCGGTGCCGGGCGGTGATGGGTGCTGGTCGCAGGGCCTAGGAGAGCTACAAGAAAAGGGTGATGGGGAGAGCGTGAGCGCTGGGCTGGGGGCAGCGCGGGGGACAGCCCTGTCCCCAGTCCCCGGCCCCGGGCAGCACCGCTCCCCCAGCACCAACGCTTCGTCCTACCTGGTGTGGGAGCCGCGGGCGGACGGGCGGACGGACAGCCTGGAGGCAGCTCTCACTCCCGGGAGCTGCTGTGTGGGACACAGTCACATCAGTCCCCCAAAATGGCCAGGAAAAGGGAGTTTTCCCCTCCAACCTGCCAGTTTGGGGCTCAATAATATGTTTCTGATGTGTCTTTCTTTTCCCCCCAAGGACAAGCCACATCCCTGGAGCACCACGGCCTTGCAGGTAGGCAGGGTGCCCTAAATCCTGCGGTCCCCAAGGCTGCAAAGGAGGCACCAGAGTGGAAAGGTGGGGAGAAAGCTCCACCCCGGGTCTCTCTGCGCCCTTTTCCCAAATCCGCACCTCTCCCGCTGCATCCGCCTGGCTTTTCCCCACCACAGTGTTACCTGGTGCCAGGGTTGGAGCCAGCGTCTCGCTCGGCCTCTTCCTCTCCCTCGGGGTGCCTGGAGGACAGCGGGGATTGGGGTGAGCTGATGTTTGTCACCACAAAAACCTCCTTTCCCCCATGTCCCCCCCAGTTCTGCAGAGCAGCACACGGAGGGCAGGGATGGCCCAAGCACCTTTGCAGAAGCCAGGCCTTGCCGAAACACCGTTTGGCCTCCAATATGCTCCCTTTAGCCAACATTTTTTTTTCCCTCTCTCTCTCTTTTTTTTTTTTTCCTTTTGCCAAAAAATAAATAAATCATGCAGGGCTTCTGCATCACCCACTCTTTCCAACCAGCTGTCTCTTTATCACGGCCCATCCTTCCCCTGGGCTTCGGAACTGGGTCAGTGAGCGAGATGCAGCAGTGGCCGCTTCCCCCCTCCAATTCATAGAAAGCAGATTGGGCCCCCGGGCGCCTCGGGGCGGCCCCGGCGCTGTCTCCCAGGGACAGGCAGCATCCTCGGGGACACGGGGGGCTCTGCCGGCCCCGCTGCCCGCAGCCCCCTGCATCAGGGCTCGTGGTTTTAGGGAAACCTCCCAGGGAGCCGGGGGGAACCTTCCCCAGCTGCAAGCAGGGAAATAGGCAGCTCCAGAGCTCATTCCTGTTTAGGGAACAGGGCTGAGATAAGTGCAGGAATCTCCGCAAGCTGCCACCAGAGCCATGCAAGACTGTCCCCTCCCGCACGCCCGGCTGCATGTCCCCGCACTCCAATTTGGGGTCACTTCCAAGAACTCCCTCAAAGCCGAGGCGAGGAAGCCGGAGCCGTGCTCTGAGTCACTGGCATGTTGTTACCAGGGACACTAAGGTTCCTGATTTTGAAGACGAGATTAATTACATCCTGCAAATAGGCATTTTCTCTGCATTGAAGAGCAGCGAGAGCCGCTCTTAGCGCCGCTCGTTACGTGTCAGCAGGTAGCACTGTGGCAGATGTAGGAATCCAGCCGTGTTGTCGCTTGGGTTTAATCATCAGAAAGCTGCCTTCCCCGGGTCAGCTCCTAGCGAGGATTTGTAATATTTACATAGCACTTGGGGCTGGCTTCTTTATTGCCGGAGCTGCTATTCACTCGTCAGCCTCTCATTATGCATGTGCCAGTATTAATTGCATTTAGAAATGAGATTCGCAAGGCAAAGCGAGAGCTATTTAGCCCCCCATTCAGCCTGGAAGAGAGCAGCCTTTCTGTGTGACAGCTCTCGAGATGCTCTTGCGCTCGGCTTTCTCTCCAGCTGAAAAGCAGGTGTTGGAGCGAGTTGGTGCCAGAGCCACCGTATCAGCGGTGCCTTTTGTGCGTGCCCAGACATTTATATAACAGGCAGGATAATGACTCCGCAGAAGTGGCATGGAATTGACCCTTGTGATACCGCATTGAAACACGGCGAGCCAGAGAGCAGAACCACTCGCTTGCCTTATATATAAGGAGGGAGTGGGTAAAGCGGCGGCTGGCCCGTGTCCAGGGCCGCTGCTTGGTTTGGGGGTTATTTATCAGCTTGGCTGTGTCTGCAGCACTTCGGAGCTGTATTTGCGGCCTCGCTAATGTGTTCCATGCCACAGAGGGATTCAGCCGACACTTGTCCGTGCATGTTGCTGCGTGCCGAGAGCTCCCGCTGGGAGCTGCGGAGCCGCGCGCTGCCGCCGTGGGATTGGGGAGGTCGTGTCCTGCTTCCCGGGTGATGCCGAGTGACCGGCGCTGCTTTCGGCGGGTGCGAAGGGGCTGCTCCTGCCTTGCCGCTTTTCCATGTTTTGCTTCCCCAAAGACCCTCTCTGCTTTGCCATAGCCTGGCTGGTCCCTGCGGAGCCCCAGCCCGGGTCCCCCTCCAAGGAGCTCCGTGCAGGGGAGGTGTCATCTGGCAGAACTGCCTCTTCCAGGTATCCTCCCCTCCACGTCCCCCCACGCAGAGCCAGGACTAAACCCCATCCCGGGCCTTGTGTCGCATCCCCCTTTCCCAGACGCACGCGTCGCTCGGGAGCAGCCCATAACACACCCCAATAAAAAGGCAACGTGTGCCGGCAGGGAGCGGGCCGGGGCGGAACATGGGAAAGGCAAACAGAGCAGCCGGCCGTAGCCAGCCCTGGCGCCCGGCCAGGACGTTCTTACCAAAGAAAACCCAAAGAATAAATCAGTGCTCGATGAGTCGACGCAAGTGTCGCACCTTGGACCTCCACGGGGAGCTCAGCCATGGCAGGGGACTTTGGCAGAGCCGCTTGGAAGGGCCTCTCCTTTTGAGCCGCTGGTATTTGGGGTCCGACAAATTGACCCCCTGGGCTCAAGGCTGGGCCAAGGGCAGCCCGGCCTGAAGGGACCTGTCCCCGGCAGCCCCAAGGTGTATAAATAGAAGACAGGACGTGAAGGAGGTCAAGCGAGCAGGGGATTTTACATAATCCCATCTTGCCTCTGCTGCTCATTTGTGCCCAAGCGTGTCCTCTGCCTGGGACCTGCATCCGGCTTCGCGCACAGGGACGTCACAGTGAGAGGGACCTTCCTGCACTGCGGCAGCTCCATCCCACGTGACACGTGGGCTCCTTCCTTTCTCCGTGCTGGGTTTCAAGCAGAGACACCGCTAATCCAGGGATCTAGCCTGCCATGGCCACCAAAATGCAGACATGTTGGAAATCTTGCACGTAGGGGTGGTTATGATCCAAAGGGGACATTTTCTCTCTACCCTATCCCTCAGAAGCCTCCATTCCTTCTTCCCTGGTTGTTCCTCACCCTTCCCACAAGCCCTGATTGACATTCCTTCCTTCTCTTACTCCTGACACTTTTATTTTCCGGAATATAAAGGGCTGGAGACGATTCCTCTCCTAGTACAAACCTGTCAGCGAAACGGCGCTCATTTATGTCAGCTCAGAGCGAGGTGGGTAGACGGGTGTCCAAAATAGCACAAGTAGAAAACCCGCTACCTCTCCTGCGTAGCTGGGGCTGCTCTCGGTTGCGGAGAGCTGCAGAAGCAGACGGGACGTTGCCTGCTGGTCACACATTTGGGCCGTGGTGTTCAACGGTGAGAGCAAGTCATCACCAAAAGAACAAATCAATCCACACAGGGCTCCTCTATGGGTCCCCACGGGTCCTGCTGCAAGCAGGAACGTAGTCCGCTCAGCCCCTGTGTCTTACCATCCCCAGCTTCTCCATGCCTAGGCTCCATCCTACCTCCTCATGGGATTTTTCCCAATTCCCTCCGCTCGCTCCATCACTGCAGCTCGCGGGGAGCCTTTGTGTCTGGCTGCACGGGCAGCCCATGCGCGTGGCCACCTCATCCTGCCGCTTCCAGGATGGAGCGACCCACAGGCCGGGAGACGCCGGCCCTGCTTCCGATCTCCCTTCCCTGCCTTGAGCAGCTCATTAAGCGCCGATGTGCGCTCCCCGTGTTCGGATGGCTCCAGTCTCCACCGGTAAATGGATTTGCGCGTCTGCAACAGAACCCCCTGGGAGCGGCGGCCGCCTGCGGAGAGGCCGCGGGCTCTGCCGCAGCGGGAGGCACCAGCCCTTGGCACGCGATGCTCCTTCCGCCCAGCACAAGGCAGCGTTGCCCGGTGTCCCCGGAGGAGCAAAACGAGGAGGAATCCAAGCGTTTCCGAGCATGGATCCTCGCCTGAAGAGCCAGATCCTCCCCCTGCCCCGGGCCTCCCCTAGCCCTCCCGTCGCAGCCCAAGGGTCCCCGAGGAGCCGGGAAGGGCAGGGGCAGCACGTACGGCTCGACTTTGTTGAAGAAGCGGCGCCGCAGCATCACGACGAGCGTGCCGATGAGCAGGACCGTGGTGCACATGGCTCTGGCTCCATCCCCCCGCAGCGCCGCGGCCCCTCGCGTCCCTGCCGGAGGCCGCGGGACGGCCTCGCGGGGCCCCCGCTCTCGCCAGCAGCCGCCCGCACGCTCTCCGGGCCGGGTTTAGGGGGAATTAGAGCAGGATCAGATGTAATTAACGGGCAGCAAATGAGGGCGCTTCTCTCCGACCTTCAGGTGGGAGGGAGCAGAGCGCTGGCCCGGGAAGCCCTGAGCGCTTAAGTGGTTTTGGCTTCCTGGGTGCCCTTCCCGCTTGCCCACAGACCCGCTGGCCACAGCTGGGATGGCCCCAGGGTGATTCCTAGCAAACTGAGCCCACCCCTATCCTGCACAACCCAGGCTCCCATCTTCCTGCCCTCCCTCTGGCTTCCAGCACTGGGCTCTACCCTTGGCTCCCAGTGCCTCCCTGCCCTGTCATCCCAGCTCCTTCTCCCCACGCCTCTGCATTCCCTTTCTCCCGCTTTCCCTCCTCCCGCTCAGCCCGCTCCCCCCTTTCCCATCTCTGCTAATCTGACAGGCTCAGGCCTGCGTGTAATTCCCCATGGATGTGTCTCAGCCAGCTGATCCCGAGACCTTGTCTGCATCCTCCCCTCGCTGCAGCCTCCTCCTCCTCCCTGGTCCAGCCCCAGGGCAGCACAGACAGCTCTGCTCTCTGGCCCCACATCCCCTTCCCACACCCCGGAGCTGGTTTTCCAAGTCTCATCCAAAAAACCTCATCTTCCCCTGTGCTGCTTCTGGCCAAGGGCAGGGAGGCTGTTCAGCCCCTTCCAACGCCAAAAACATCTGCTGGAGTCCAGCGGCTTTGGGGCTTTAGGTTAAAAAAGAGCAACCAGGAAAGTCACCTTGGTAAGAGGAAAAACCCACAAACCCACCCTTCAAACCGGGACCAAATCCAAGCCTCCTAGGTCAGCCCAGGTTCAACAACTGATCCCGTCAGAAGGACCTGGCTTCGGATGCGTGTCCAGCCCAGCCTGGAGACGCCCCCAAGCCCAACTCGGTGACTAATCCCCACGCGGTGGCAACAGCGTCTCCGAGTGCTCCGAGTCTGCAGAGTAACAGCTGCCAGTAGCCCCTGAAAGGTCAGCAAAGCAAAACCCTTCTTAGCCCACCCAGCAAACAGCCCCGTTCCCTGAACCGGGAAGTCAGATGGGGCTGTTGGAGCAGCCTTGGTCCCGGCACCGGCAGGGTGGGAAGCTGGAGCCTTTGGAAGCGCCGTGGAGGAAACATCTCCAACATCTCTTCCAGTCAGGAACAAGGGTGAATAATTTATTCCCAAGTAGGACAAAGGGCCAGAGGGTGCAGAGGGTGCCTTGCGCAACATGTCCAGGGAACACCGGCCGTGCCGGCCTCGGCAGGCGCCCGGAGCGACCTGGAGTCTGTGGAGCTGCTGGAGCCACAACCCAGCGACTGCCACCAGAGCTGGAGGCCGAAGGGACCTTCTCCTCCCTGGCAGAAGGCAGCGTGACCGCTGTAATTCCCCAAGGACACTGCTGCCGGAGAGCCCCTCTGCGCTCGCTCCCGCCCAGCTGGGGCCGGCACCAGGACGGTCCCCTCTCGCGTCCGAGTCCCCAGGAACAAGCAGCCCATGGGGGAGTCATAACGTGCACGGTCCTCAGCTGTCCACATTTAGGATGTGCTGGTCCCACAAAAATGATCCGGGACCCTCTCTGGGATCCAGACACCTCTCCAGGTGCCAGCAGGGGCCCAGTGAAACGAGTTCGCCCACCTTGGACCAGTCTCGAAGGTCCTCTGCTATTTGACATTCGGCCAAGTTGCTGGATGAAGCTTGCCCTGTGCTGGAGCGTATCAGTTCCCAACACACTTGATTGGCACGGAGAGATACTCGGTTCAGAGGCAAGGTAATGTGAGCAGATTAGTTAATGCTTCTTGCCCTAGCCCTTGAGAGCAGGGCTGGGATGGCAAGACAGACTTAATGGGTTTTGAAGGCTTTGCTTTTTAAGATATGAATCAATGATTCTGTATGGGGAGCATGGATAATGTGAGCGGAATAAGAAGCAGGATTTGTCTTTGAACCTGCGCTAGGTCCCTGACAGTGTTTACTTCATGTCCTGGCACCAAATGCAGGATGACACGAATACATTAACTTGCTGGTTTTCCTGAGCAACCCCTGCCACGGCCGGGCCAGCTTCAGAAAGGAAAAGAGCAGCCAAGAGAATCTGTTTGGAAGTGCTGACTTGTTTCCCCACAACCCTGTCACCCTCGATAAGGGCTGACGGCTCTGGCTGACAGGGGCCGTGTCCGTGACGCCGCGCGGGGGCCAATTCCTGCAGCCGTCCCATCCCGCCAGCCCATCCGCTTCCCTCCGTGCAGGGACGTGGGTTGCGCCACCGAGTTTTGGTTCCCAAAGTCTCAGGGTGACGCTGGGGATTTTGCAACAGTCCCTGGGTCGCCTTTGTGGCTGCCATCCCCGGGCTGCCGCAGCCGCTTCTGGTGCACCCGGGCAGCCCGCAGCAGGTCTCTGCACGCAGCTTTTTTGTTTTCTTTTATGATTGGGGTTTTGGTTTCTGTGTTTTGGGAGGAAAAGCTGAGACAAGCCCTGAGAAGGCCCTGGGCAGACTGCGCTCTTGCTAATCTCACTCATGGCCCTCGTCTGTGCCCAGGGGGACAACAGGACCAAAGCCCTGACACAGCCACCTTCACCCAAGCCCCTTCCAGGAGTGTCGGCAGTGGTGTCCCCTCAGGGCCCACCGCTGTGTCCCTGCAATGCGGACCCCTTGCAAGGGGCGTCCTAAGCCAATGTCCCCAGCAGACCGGCCACGGTGCCGGATGACTCGGGAGCATTCCATGAGAGTGAGGCCCCCTCCCACGGGATGGAGCCCCAGGCTCATCCCAGCAGGTCCCGGTGGCTTTTCCAGCCCTGTCTCACCCCCATCATGCCCTCTTCCTTGCGCCGGTGGCTGCTGAAAGCCGGGGCGCGTGGGCAGAGCCCTGGTGGAGCATCAGGTTTGTGCGCGGCTCTCCTGGGAACCGGGAAGCCGGGAGAAGGAAATGTGCAATAAGTGCAGAGCATTTGCACAGGCTTTAGCTAAATCCTTGCTGGAGCGCGCTGCAAAGCCGGGTCCTGGACTCCTGTTATTCCTTCCCGGGCCCTGGCTCCGCAGCTGGCGGCTGGGCCACGCGAGCGAGCGGCGCTGCAGCACGGTGGGTAACGCCGAGCAGCTTTCGGGGGGATGGCTCCAGCATCACTGGGCTTGGTGGGGTCCCTGGGGGGGACATGAAGGACAGAGGAGGAGGGACACCCTGCGGGATGGGGGAAAAACAGCAAAGAGCTACATCAGTGGCTTCACATCCCGCCCTGTGCGCTCCAAGGAGAAAGGGACAGGAGTCAGGGAGGCTCCTCCAAACACCATGGGCTTCCCCACGCCGATGCCTCCAGTCACTTCAATCGCAGTGTTGATCCCACTGGGGTTGCCTGGTGTTCCTGGGACCAGCAGAGAGGGGTCAGATCTGGGGCTCGAGCCCTGGAGATGGTTGGCGGAGTCAAGGGTGGGGATGAGCCATGAGCCACATCCCACACGCTTGGAGCTGGAGCCTCCGTTCTCTGCCTTCACCTCCCACTCGAGCTTCGGGAGCCAAGTACATTTCCCGCTGCACGTGGGGGGTGGCGTGGGGGGAAGCGCCCCTGCAGCCGCGTGGAACCGGCACCAGGCTCCGAGCGGGGCCGCGGGCTCCTCCGGGACCCGGGCTGCCGGGAGAAGAGCCCGTCCTCTTTAAGCGAACGCCGACAGCTCGACCTAGGCAATTGCCTGAGCTCTCCTGTTTGTCACAATTGGAGTTTTTTCCTCCCAAACGTGCTAGCGCTGCATTGCAGTTTTGCTCCGGTTTCCAAGCGGGTTGAAACGCGGTGCCCGTTTCCCTGCCTCCTCACGGGAGGATGCAAGGCTGGGACGTGTGAACCATCCCGCACGGATCCCCAGCGGGTGCCTTGCTGGTGCCGCCCGGCTCATCCCCTACGGATTTGTGGTGCGGCCGCTGGTTTGTCCGTCCGTCTGTCCACCGGACAGCCCGACGGCAGTGTCTGTGCTCACACACTCCTTCCCAGGCTGCTTCCTTGTCTCCGATCCCCCTCTGGGGGATCGTCGGTTATTGCAAGTCTTGCAATATCTTCCTTCTCGCAGTGCAAATGCACCGGGCTAGAGATTATCCGCTGGATTTTTGGTGAGTTGGGACCATCGTTTGGGTAAAAACAACCCAAACACACACTGGCAACACACAGAAAACCCAATGCACGGGCACTCCTGTGCTCCACTTCCATCTGGGATGCTCTTGGGAATGATGCAGTCCTGGAATAACAGCCACACATTCCTTTTGGGGGTACCCTGGTCTAGATCCCTTTGCAATTTGCTCCTGCAACAAGAACAGGGGGCAATATCTGCTAATGAAAGAAGTCACTGCAGGGCAGACAATATTTTCTCCATGACCCGGGAGGATCCTGCTCTGCTCAGACAGGGTTTCTCGCAGCGGGCGGCTTGCGAAACGAGGGGAAAAGTGGGAAGCTGGGTCGGGATAAGTTAAACCGCACACTTTAGATGCTGCATTTCCTCCAAGCAGTTTACAAGGGCTGAAAGCAAAAAAAAAAAAAAAACTTGCTGTCATCGCCCCCCCCGCGCGCCCCGTCCTGATGCTGCCCAGAGCCTCTTCCCTGTCTCTGCCTTTCGGGGGAAAAAAAAAAGAAGCGAAAGGAGGGGGAGTGAGAGGAGGGGAGAGAAAGTGAGCTCACGGCCGCACATCGGAGAAGAGGCTGGTCTTGTGCTGCCTTTGAATATTTTACTTTTCGGCAGTTTCCCATCAGTCAGCCACAGGCACCCGAGCTGCGCTGAGCTCAGCACAGCCATGGGCAGCACCCGGCGGTCGCGCATCTGATCGCGTGTGCTGAACCGTCAGGATACTCCTTTTTATTCCTGGATTCCAGCTCGGAGCGCGCCCGCCGAGCAAACACCTTGTCTCTGCTCACAGGATACACGCGCGCGCATCCCTCCCCGTCTCCTCCTGGCTTCCCGGAGGATCCTGCCGGCTGTTTTTCATGGAGAAAGTCCAGGAAGAAATGGAGATTGAGAGATGGGAAAGAAGTGAGGAGATCTCGGAGGCAGAGAAAAAGGTGATTCAGGAGACATGGAGCAGAGTATACGCAAACTGTGAGGACGTCGGGGTCTCCATACTCATCAGGTATTTAGAAGAAAACAGGGGAAAAAAGGAGGGGGGAAGCAGGGAATCCACCTCTGATCCCTGTCGGCAGCTCCAGGGAAGAGCGGTACGGATAGAACGGATGGCCGGGAGCGGGGGCTGATCCGCAGCACTGCTCCGCTTCCCACGCGCCGGAGCGGCGGGGAGCCCGGCCGGGGCCGCGGTGCCCACGGATGCCCATCGGAAAGGTCACCTTAGAGGCGCGCGGCGGGGAGCGGAGGAGGAGGAGGAGGAGGGAGCGGGGCCGGCTCCGCGCGCCGGGCGGAGGAGCGGGGGACGTCCCCCCCCGCCGTGCGGATCCGTGCTGCCGGAACGTGCCGGAGCCGGCGGCGGGAGCCAAATGCAGAGCGGGCAGGTGGGTCTCCAGGGCACCATCTGTGCGGCCGCGGCGAGGGAGCAGCGCGGGAGGAAGGAGCGCGCCCGAGCGGGGGCCGCGGCGCGGGCAGAAAGGGGTTTTGCAGCCAAAGCCATAAAAATATCAGGGATCCGGATGCTTTTCCTGGTGTTTTCCAAGTGGCAGCCGGCACTGGCGGGTGGCACCACTTTGCTGGGTGCCCCCTGGCACTGGCAGTGCCCGTCGCAGGTCGCCTGCTCCCGGGGCCGGCAGTGGTGGTATCAGGCCTGTTCCCACACGGAGCAGCGAATGGCAGAGCGAGGGGGACAAGCGGAGGGATGCGGTGACCCCCTAGCGAGGCTCCGGGTGACGATGCTGGTGCGAAGACGCTGGTGGCCCGGCCTCCATCCCGGGGACGCTACAGGGGACGCACGGGTGACATCCCGGGGACCCTGCAGCCGGACCCGCTTTGCTTGACTGACCGCCAGGGCACCGGCCGTGGCCGAGCTCTCGTTTCCACTCGAACTTTCCCAGCACAAGTTTTTAATTTGTTTCTTTTTTTCCCTTTTTTCTTTCTTTTCTTCTTCTTTTCTTCCACGCTGGCAGGGCAGCACTGCCCGGCATTGGGGTGAACCTGGAGCCATTCCGATTTTGCCCATGCTCCTACCCCAGTGTATCCCGGTTAAAAACAGCACCCGCTCCCTCCGCAGGCTCCAGGGAGCTGGTGGGGTCGGAAAGAGCAGGATCCCCCTGGGATGCTTAATGCAAGCACCAACACATCCCGCGCGCCAACGGGGATGGTGGCAGTGCTGGCATCACCCCCGCGGTGACATCCACACCGAGTCGCTCCGGGGCTGCCGTTTCTTGAATAGGGACAGAAAAGTGCAGGGAAAGAGCAGGATCAGGGATGGGGGTTTGGGAGCACCCATACCTGGATGCAAATGGATTGCTGAGAGCTTGGAAATGCAGAAACGCTCATTGGATACCGGAATACCGGATGTTATTTGCAATATGTGTTAAAATACCAAAGTGCCCTGAAATGAGTCTGGCTACGCAAAAACAAGCAAACAAACAAACAAAAAAATCCATTTTTTTTCCAGCTGCCTGAATCAAACAAAATTGTTGAATCCCCCCAAAAGGGCATTTAAAGAAGTGATTTCCCCACCCCAAGCCAACACAGATTTCGTTCAGAGCGGGTTCAATTTTGGCTGCAAAATGATGCACTTCAGACCAAAGCCATTCTGACAAATTCCCCCGCCTCCTTCCGGTACTTTATTTTGGAAAGGACCCAGGGAAGAGCTCACTCTTCTTCGCGGCCATGTCCCCCTGCCCCGGTCCGTCACACTCGCCTGAGTCACTGTGGGTCCCTCTGAATAGATGTTTTTCAGGAGAAAAGGACGGCCCGGGAGCAGCCGGACTCGCAGCTCCGGTAATAAGGACACGCAGGAGGAACGTTTTCCAAGAAACCAGTGTCCCATGCCACTCCAGCAATGGGGAAAAAGAGGGGTTTAGGCAAAATGAGGGTGGCTGTGGGTGAATGCAGGAGCAGCCGAGCTGCGGAAGGAGCTGAGTGACGTTGTTCTATTGGCAATGGTCAGTCCTTGCATTTAAAGGATCCGGCGCATCCAAAGGGTGCCAGCGCATGCCAGGAATGGAAAACTGCCTTTCCTGAACCCGCCTGCCCGTGGGGTTGTGCAGAGGGGCCAAGGAGAGGCGTTTTGTGCAGGGCTTGGAGGAGAAGCCGGGGAGCCTGGACCCGTGTGGGGAAGAGGCAGGACAGCGAGGCCGGCGCGGAGCTCTCAGCTCTGGGGGCTCCGTGCTTGGACATTAAAGTGTAGAAATGTGCAAGCTGAAATGAAGCCCCCATTGGCCCTTTGGGATACGGGATGCTGCCAGCAGATCCCAATCAATCTCTTCATCCTGGATGAGGGTAACTGGTGTCACACCCCCCCCTCAGGTTTCTTGCATCTCAGAAAACGAAGGCAGAGAGATGTGGAGCAGAGGGCTCGGTGGGTAGGAATAGGGATTGTGGCTGGTTCTGGTGGTGTCTCCAGGTCTAAGGAAGCTGGAGGGAAGGGGGATGTCCTGGCTGTCCCTTCTGGAGATCAGCAGCCAAGGTGGGTGGCAGGGAGGGATTTCCTTCCTGTGGGAAGGGGACAGAGATGGCCAGCTGGCAGATGGAGCTGTTTTTTGGGGAGCCCAGCGCTCCTTGATGTTTGGATCCACTGCATATTGGAGCAGAGACTGAGGCAGGGGTGCCTGGCTGTTCTCTGAGCCTGTGTCCCAGTGCTAGCTGCTGTCCCGGGACTTATTTTATACTGCTCTCCAGGCTTTTATTTTATTTTTTTCAGCTTTGTTTCCTACCAAATTCTGAGCCTGCTGTGCCCCTGTTAACCATGTCTGACCGAGCAGTATTTTTGTGACATTCATCCCTGCTGAAGCTGCACAGAAAGGAGTCCTGGCTGGGGGACACAGCTCAGCGACAGCCGGTGTCCGTGCAGGCAGGAGCAGGGAGCTCGGGAGTGCGGCCTGAGTGAGGATGTCCGGGGTGAGGGCAGGGGCTTATGATGGCCTGTGGGAAACCCTTTTGCTCCAAGGCAGCTGGAGATGTTTTTTGACCCTGAGTCTTGTGAGTGGGATGGGATATCTTTTATCTAATGGCGAGGATGGAGCTGGAGAGACTGGAGACAAGGAAGTGGCTGAAGTCTGTCCTCAAGGCACCGTGTTGGGACAGGGGGGTCTCCTTGGGGCAAAACACCTTGTTTTCACTAAGCTGTGTAAGAAACCAAACTTGGCCTCTGTCTTTGGACAAGCACTTGGCACTTTCCTTCTAACCTTTCTGTTCCTGCACAGGCTGCTGCCTGCCACCATCTTCTCCACCACCATGTGAGCCCTTCAAGAGTCCTCTTCTCTTTGGAGTCCCTTATGGTCACCTTTAGAGGCATGGGGAGACTCTTTGGCATGGAGAGACTCTCTTCTTCTGGCTCTAATGACGCTTCTCTCTTTCTGTCTCACTGGCTGGTGCTCGTGGCATGGTTGAGACCTCTCCCTCCTTGGCCTGGGAGCCGTAACCCTTGGTGCCACCAGCAGCCCTGGCGGGTTTGCTGCCTAAAACCGCTCTGGTAGACTACAGGTGGCTGGGGAAGCGCAGGAACGTGCAGGCGAAGCAGAGAGACAGCCCCGAGCGTAATAAATAGCAGCCGCCGCACACCACCTGCCCACCAGCACCATCAGCTGCTTCGTGGGCACCAGCGCAGAGAGGAGCCTGGAGGAGACGTTTGGAAAGGGGCTCGCCGGCTGCTCTAAGCAGTTTTTTTTCACCTTGAAAAGGGTTTAGGAGAGTGAAAACCTGATGGCAGGAAACACAAAGTCTAGGGATGCTGTCTGCATGTCCCAATCTGCTCATCTGAAGGTTTCCCAGCGACATGTGGGGGTCAGTGGCTATTTTTATGCCACCATAAATAGGGTAAATGGGGAACAGAGGATTAGCATGAGGCTGGATAAGGAAGTGAGCAGCGTGCGGGGGTGCCTGCTCCTGGGCACAAGGCGGGAAGGAAAGGTCTGGGCTTGAAGATCTCCTCCTGCCCTGCTTGGTTTGCAGGGCTCGGGGCAGCAGGAGGGCAGGACAGGGCGATAGCGGCAGCTTTTCCGCTGCACAGAGCAGCTTACCAGTGACCGCTGTGGTTTACACCTTAATTATTTCCTTTGGCTCTGCTGCTGGTAAAGGTTGTGTCCTTAAAGTTGTTAAAAGGGCAGAAGGGGGAGAGGAAAACCAATTCTGACATCCTGTCCATTTGGTCCAGATGTCGCTCACGGAATACAAATTAGCGGGTGCAGAATGGAATCGCTTAAAAAGAAATTTAATGAGATTGGTGTTCAGGCATCTGTTTTCTATCAATCATAATTTTGTGTGATATTCAATGGCAAATATCATATTTTTAATGACTTGAATGCAGGGGGGAGGGGGGAGCCCAATGCACGCACGCAATAAAATTCCGGAGCCTGACATGCCTAAGCTCTACAAAAACCTTCTGCAGATGGAAGGGGGGAACCCAACAACAAGCACCTCTAATTCACGGTTGTTTAAGTTATTTTATTTCTTCCTCCTCCTTTTTTTTGTTATTTTTTTATTTTTTCCCCCTTTCCTCTGGCTATATTTAACCTCTGTGTTAAATTAATCTTCTGTGTTTACTCGCAGCTACCACCGAGCTGGTCTCATTCCTTTTTTTGTCAGCTCAAATATTTCCTGCAGGCCCAGGCCAGGAGCTCTTGCTGCAAGTGCTTGACTTTATCCCTCGGAGGAGGAGGCACTAACCAGGGCTGGCTCTGGGCCCCTAGCTGGCCACTGGCTTCCGTCTTGACCGTAGTGAGTTGTTTTTGGCTCCTCTCACTTTCAGTTTGCACTGAAACCACCTGCAAACCAGGCTAAAACACTTGCTCAGCGAAATGTGGGACAACGTTGCGCCTCTGCTCCTCATCGAGCACGTGTCACCTTCTGTCTGTTATCAGGATGCGGGATGGAGATGTGGGCCTGGATTTTGCTGCTGTTGTGGAGTCCCGGCACCGTTTGTGGAGCCCCAGTGAAGGGGACAAGATAGTGCGAGTCAGACTGAGGTTTTCTCGGGCTCTTCCCTTTGCTCTTCACAACATCAAACCCTTGAGTTGGACTCGAGGGAGGGTTTTCAGGGATGTTTTTGGTGGCAAACAGGGACTGGAGGCTCTGGCATATAGACACATATGCTTGCCCCAGGGTATCCTTTAGGTGGTCCCACTTTTATCCCAAATATGGGGAAAGTGGGCTGGCTCACTGGGGAGAAGTCACCCAAAGGGGTCTAAGGCCAGAGCTTAGATGTTACCTTGGGAGGGTGACAGCGGATGGTGCAGGAGAGAGGGAGGAAGGCATGGGGAAAGGGGCTCCTGGAGGAAGGCAGGATGGGGGAAAGAGGGTCCTGTTAAAATGCAGAAGAACATCTACCCATTTGCTAGGAAATGGTCGGAGCAGTCCCCCTGCATCCCAGGAATGGGATGTCGACACCGACTGCCCCACGTGTGGCTCGTGGAGCTGGTGGCTGTGCATGGCACCATGGGGACTGGCATCGCGACCGCCTCGTGCTCCGGCGGCCGTTCCCACATCTCTGCCAGCTCCAAACTGAAGGAGACAGACTGAAAATCTCAGCGGCGACAGGAGCCGGCGGGGATCCGGGCCGGGGAAATGTCTCCTGACAGGGAACAGCTGTGGCAGGAGGAGCTTCTCTGTGCTCTGCCTGGGGGAGGTTGTGCAATAACAGGAGCAATTTTGTCATGGCCCCCACTTGGGTTTTAAAAGCAGCACCTTGTCCCCCTCCTCTCCACCTTCCTGCCTCCCCCAGCCTTTCCGCTGCGCACCCTTCACACCTCCAAAACCTATTTTGGGCCCTCTGATGAATCCCAGATGTCTTGGGGAAATAACAGAAGTGCCGGTATCTTCCACTCGCTGCTTCACGTTGCTCTTGGCAATGCCCCCGATCTTTTGCAGCCAACAGAGCGGGGGAAGGAAAGGGAGCGGGGGGGAGGCAGGGAATAACGAAGTGGTAAATGAGCCGCATCCCCAAATTGCGGTCGCCCCTGGACCAGCGAGGGGGATGTCGCCGGTGCAGGAGGGAGCAAAGGATGGTCAGGAGCAGGCTGGAAAACGCTGGCGTGGATTGGGGTGGTGCCTGGGGAGGGGATGTCGGCAGCCGGGGCAGGAGGAGGCAGATGGAGGTGTCTGTCGGGGGCTGAGGACGGAGCAGGCGCGGAGGGACGGCCCCGGAGCCGGCTGCCACCTCAGAGGCGCCTGCTGCTGGCTCCCCTCCAGCGCGAGGAGGCAGCTGGAGGCAGGGGGAGCCCGGCTGCTCCGGCGCCCGGGCCTGGCGTCGGGAGAGCCACGGGCAGGAGGAGGGAGCGAATCTGCTGCCGCTCGCTCTGGTGCAAGGGGGCAGCTGAAGGCACCGAGGCCCTGGTGCTGGCAGTGAACAGCCGCATGCTGGGGCTCATGAGGGGGATGCGCAGGGCTGCTCGCTCGGGCCTTGCTCCATCAGCCCGGGATGCAGCTTTCTCCTGCTGCAGGTGCGTTGTCGGGGCCTGGCTCTTCAGGGGCTCCCAGCCCTGTTCCTGCCTCCGCTGGGCCCAGACGTGTTGAGTTGGGTTGATCGCATTCTGCGGCAATGAGGTTCCTCGGGGCAGGAAGGTTTTGGGTGCCAAGCACCTCTGCTCGCTGTGCCCAAGGGAAGAGGCTCCTGGCACAGAGCAGCTGCGATGGGAGCTCAGCCCCACGGGGGGACCTCGCGCTCCGAGCCCTGGCCGAGATCCCCGCGTGGGCCAAACCTGGGACAGCCCGGAGGCCGCTGGACCGCGGAGCGAGCGCTCTAGGGAGGCAGCACCGCTGCGACGCGTCGGGCTGAGAAGCTGTGGTGGGTCTGGGTGAAGAGGTGGGGAGAGGCTGGCTCAGGTGGAGCAGGCGACTGGCATGCTTGTCCCCATGGCCAGATGTGACCTTCTGGTATGTGTGAACGCATCTGGCACACCAGTCATGGGATGTGCTGCTGAATGTAATGACAAAGAACACGGTCCTACTTCTGCTGTGAAAATCCATCTCGGAGACCCCTCGAGTAGAGAGACAAAAAGGCAACAACCTTCTGACTTTTAGGCAACTCAACCCTGTAGTTCCGAGGAATTCAATGAGAAATCCAGCTCTGGCTGTGTTCGACTGCAGTGGGGTAGTTTCCAGCTCCTTCAGCTCCTGCTTTGCTTTCGCCTCTCGCTGCCCCTTCATTCTGGGTTGTACTCTGTGTCTTCTCTTTCTCTGAAGGTTTTTTGTGAACTTCCCCTCGGCCAAGCAGTACTTCAGCCAGTTCAAGAACATGGAGGACCCGCTGGAGATGGAGAGGAGCTTGCAGCTGCGTAAGCATGCCCAGCGGGTCATGGGTGCCATTAACACCGTGGTGGAGAACCTCAGCGACCCAGAGAAGGTCTCCTCCATCCTGGCCCTCGTGGGCAAGGCCCATGCCCTCAAGCACAAAGTGGAGCCCATCTACTTTAAGGTAAAGAATGGAAGCAAAATAAATAAATCTTTGAGATGCTTTTATGATGGAAGGGACTTTAAAAAGTGTCAGAACTAGGGGAAATGCTTGAGAATGCAATCAGGGACCTGTCTGTGTCCCAGCCTCCCATGGTCTCCCCAGGTGAGCTGATGTTCTCTCTCCTGTGGGAGCTGAGATGTCTGTCTGTCCTAGAATCATAGAGTCATTATGGTTGGAAACTTCAAGATGAAATCCAACCGTAAGCCCTTCGACAACACGCCTGTTAAACCATGTCCCTGTGTGCCTCATCTACCTTTCTTGAACACTGCCAGGGATGGTGACACAAGGATGGACACAGAGTTGCAGTTTCCAGAGTTCAATACCAGAATTGATCTTTGTTTTGTGTTTTTTATAGGCTAAAGAGCTAAATTCGTTATTACTTGCTCCTTGGTGAGTTCACTAACCTCATGCTCTACCTCTCCAGAAACTCACTGGTGTCATGTTGGAGGTCATTGCCGAAGAGTACGCTGACAGCTTCACCCCGGAGATGCACACTGCTTGGACCAAGATGAAAACCCTCATCTACACCCATGTGACGGCGGCCTACAAGGAGGTGGGCTGGGCGCAGTACCCAAACGCCACCCTGTGAGCAGACGGCGGGGACGGGCGAGGGGCAGGGAGGGATGCGCTCGCACCAGGACTTCTCTCTGGTCTCTTCTTCTCAAGGTCTCCGCTTGGTCTGGAGAATCTGCTGGGGCCAGCTCTGTTAGTCAAAATTTGATCTCCATGGGGTTAAAAAAACAAAACAAGCCAAAAATATATATATATATATATATATACACACACACACACACCATAAAAAGGGTGTAGGTGGGTCAGGGTGAAGCAGGGGATGTTGGAAGAGGAGAGAACTGACTGTTGGCTCTGCCTTGCAGCCCTGGCCTTCCCCAGCCCCGCGCATCGCTTGTGCCGCCTCCGAGATCCCTGCTTGCACCCACCCTGCCGCAGGGTCATGAACAAAACGGCCCCTGTTTGCTGGGAGAAGGCCCAGGGTGACCCTGGCCCCTCGCTTTCGGGGCTGCCGTGCTTGTGGGTGCTCCCCCGGGCAGTGCAAGTGCTTTGCTTCGCCCGCCCTTTCTGCTCTCGCCCCCCAGGGTGGCAGCCCTGGCTGCACGTCACTGTCCCGCGCCCCAGCAGCAGCACCCATCTCTCCTCGTCCTCTCCGGTGCGAGCCACGCTGTCCCGGCCATGGCAGGAGCAAGGGGACAGGAGAGAGGTGTCACCTACAGCATGAGAGCAGGGAAGGAGGGGACCGACTGCAGCAGCTGCCCCTCGCAGCCCGCAGCTCCCCAGGGTCCCCAGGGCTGGCAGTCCTCCAGCCGCAGGTCCAGGAGCTTGGGCTGCTGCCTGCTGCTCCAGGAGCTGGTGCCAGGATGCCTGGGAGGAGGAGGAGGATGATGCAGGGAGGCAGAGCCGGGTGCTCTGCCAGGAGGGAAGCTCAGGCTGGGCTCCAAAGCGGGGAAAGATGAAGTGAGTGTAGCTGGACAGATGTCTGGGTGTGATGAAAGGTCGCTACGCTTTGCTAAAATAAATAAATCCCTTCTATGCAGAATATATTCTTGCCCTGATGAAACTGGGTTCTTTCAAATAAAGTGCCTGGTAGAAGTCTTTCCATGCAGGATGCGGTGCTCATCCTTGTGGATCATCAATCCTGCTGCCTGGCCCTGGCGAAGGATCCCGTGGCTGTGGTGGGACGTGGATGCAGTGGGAGCAGAGCGCTCACACGCTCCTCCTGCCTCCAACACCGGCTATTCCTGGAGCTTTGGGCAAGTCTGTTGATTTTTTGCTGTCTCAGTTTCCCCTCATTTCTGCTTGGTGAGGCCTTGGCATAGGTGGCTTTGGTGTGGGGGAGCCCTCTGGGCAACCTCAGGCCAAATGACCTGATTGGAAGTTGCAGGTAGCCCAGTGTCTGTCACCCAGACGAGGGCAGGCAGGGACAGTGACTCCCTTCTCTGTCTGACTCATTCTTCCAGCTACACTCCTTTGCCCCAACTCTTTCCTCTCTGGCTTTCTCATCTTCTCCCTCTTAATTTCCATCAATTTTACTTGACGGACAGGTTTCTCCCACCTAAGTCTCCCCTTTCCATGAGCTGGCAGGATGGGGGACCTCTAAGGTGGCCCCAAACACCTTCGGTGCCATCTCCTGCTTGTATCAGTGCACAACAAGCAAGGGGGAGCCCTGGGCTTCTTCAGCCAAGAATCTGCTTTGAGTAGGGACCATGTTGGCTTCTTACTTCAAGTGCTGTGAGGATCCAGGTCTTGCCCTATCTTACCCCGTCTGCCACTTGAGCAGTTGTTTCTCCTCTTCGTCACCCTCTATTTTGCCTTCAAAGCCAGTATGACCACTGTGTGCCTCTGCCCTAGCCCCAGCGTGAGCTGCTGCTTGGAGGCTCTATGAGTTTTGCCAGGCTCCCACTTCCTGCTCTGGCCATGCAGCCCTTCATTCCCCTGCCTGGGGCCGGATGCTCTGGAGCAGGCACATTCCCTCCTGTCTCTTCACCAGGAACCAGCTAGGAACCTTGTTGGTGTAGCTCGGATGTAACCAGTGGGAATAGTGGGTACAGCAAAAGGGTTGCAGGGAAGGAAGGGATGGATGCGCAGGGTGGGTGCGTTACAGAGCCTCAGCATCCCCTGAAACCGAGCCCTGATAAATCCTTGATTAGGTTCCCGATGAGTGGCTGTCAGCTCTCTGCCTGCTCCCTTGGCATCTGCACCCATGGGCGCCAAAACATTGGGGTCAACGGGGTGTCTTTTTGAGGGCTGCAGATATGTGCCCTAGTTCTGACCTGTCCCATCATTTTTGGGCTTATTTTTTTGCCTCTCTGGAGACGCTGGTGCTCCCAAGCGCCCACCCCAGAGTGCGGCGTGACCGTGCGTGTCTGTGTGCACACACATGCGCGGGTGTTGGGCTTGTTTTTTTCCAGGCATAGTTTTCTAAATCACATCCAGCTGTGTGCAGCTGCTGTCCCTCAAGGATCCCCTCCGCCAGCCACATTGCAAACAGAATCGTGTTTATTTTTCCCGGTTCTGGAGGAAGCGGGGAGGGCGGCCAGGGGGGAGCTGGCTCGGGGACCAGGCAGAGATGAAGCGAACGCCTCCTCCGCGCCACCCCCAGCGCAGAGCAGGCAGAGCTTCCAGTGGGAATGAGCGGAAAAAAAGGAAAACCACCGTTCCCGCTGCATCAGCGCGACGGGTTTGGATGCGCCCGAGTGTCCTCAGGGTGGGCCCCGGCTCCCTCAAGGGCCACCTGCTTGGGTTGCCCATCCGGAGGTCACCGTTATCGGAGGGCCGACCTCGGCACTCGAGGGGATGAAGCCCTCGTTACGGGCTGAGGCAAAGGCCCGTCCTTGCTGCATCCTCATGCTTACAGCTAGCACCTAAAATATATATATATATATATCTCCACACACACATATGCGCCTAGAGAAATGCTCTGAAACCACCAGAGACATTTAGACAAGGAGCCCTTAGGGACCTTGCACCACCTCCATCGCCTTCGCTTCCCGCAATCCCCAACGGGTCCCCACCGAGCCGGTAAGGGGATCCTGGCATCCCCGCGCTCCCGGGGCCACCTGCACCCATCGCTTGGGGACCAGACGTCGCCGCGCACCCGGGCCAGCGCTCCGACGTCCCTGTCCCCGGCGGCAGGACACGGCCCCGGCGCCCTGCGGTCACACGGGGGCTGCTTGGGGCCAGCGCCAGCAGCGAGGCAGATGCTTGCGAGAAAGGAGGGGGAAAACACATATATATTAACTAGCTTGGACCAACTTAGTAGAAAGAGAGGGATACAATTCCCCGCGTGGGCCTGACCTATTTAACAGACTGTAACGCTAACTATTTTCCATAGCTGACGTTGTCTCTAACTGTTCGTACGTCTCCAGCCGGTCCCACTTCGCTCCGTGTCTTTGCATTGAGCGGTTCTGCTGCGGGTGCTGTTTGTGTGTGTGTTCCTCCGTGCTTCCGTGCTGGTTTCCTACATGCCGTCTAGTGTACGATGGATGTAACTGTTTTGTTTGGGATTTTCTGGGGTTTTTGTTTATTTGTTCATTTTTTTCCTTTTTGTAGGTTTTTAGTATGTTTGTAACCAGGCAGAATGGTGTTATTAAACTGAAACTTGTATCTTCAGTGGATAAATCGCTCAAACTGCTGGCTCTCTCCCTGGTTTCTTTTGTGCTGAGAGTCCATTGCGTGGCGGGGGGCACCGTGGGCTGGGGGTGAGGAGGGTCCTCTGGGCTCGGTGTCACCCCTGCCTGGGAGCCCGGGTGTCCCCGGGTACTCGCTGGTGCCAGAGGGCCCCAACTGAGCCCAGGCTGGACCTACGTGATCCCCCCATCCGGCCTGGGGGCAGAGCTGGGACTGAAGCCTGGAGCCGTAACCACCACAACACGCAGCACCCGCGACCTCCACGGACGAGGAGATGGTTCCCAGCCTCTAAAAACAACAAGTAGTTCCCCGAGCAGCGGCAGCAGCCGAGTTCTCTGTGGCTTTGTCCCCTGTGGCTCCTCCCGTGGCTGATGCTGTGGCTGGATCCTGCAGCAGAGGTTGGGTCCCAGCATGGCTGGGTTGTGTTGCGCGTCCCCTCGGTGGGTCCCTCTGCTCCTTGCTTCCCCGCGTAGGGATGTGTCGGAGACCTCCATCAAATCTGGGAGATGCTGCCAGAGGACCAAGGGACAGAAGGATGGTCGGATACTTGTTGTGGTCCCCTAAGCCTCATTTCCTCGGGATGGAGAGCACCTGCAGCTAGCCAGGAATAGTTTTAATGGGAGAATCCAGGTGCAAGGCCTGAGTTTGCCATGTGGGTAAGGGGCACGGAAGCCAGGAAGTGGCATAGCCACAGCAAGCAAAGCCAGCCACGGCCAAAACACCATGCAGGGAAGGGAACCAAAAGCCCGACCATCCAGAGAGGGCAGCGAGGGCCTGGTTTAGTCCGTCTGCTACGCCTTTTTTGGGAAAATCTTTTGGTGCCGCTGATGAGATTAATAAACCGTCCTTGGAGTCTCCACCACATCCTGTAAATACTTCCAGGCGGAAGCGAATGGTCAGCAGGGCCCGCACGCTGCTATGCTCCAGATGTGAAACCTTGGCTTGGAAACCAGGAGCAAAAGGACCGGCGAGCTCAGGGGAGCTTGCGGTGGGGCCAAGAAGCCCTCAGCCCTTAGCGTGCTGGCCTGAGAGTCCCCCAGGCCAGAGCTGGCTGGAAATCATCAATGTGGGGTTGTTTTCCCGGCAGCTTGGTAAAAAGGGCTGGGAGTTTCTGCAGGGAGTGGGCTGCAAAGAGACCTTTAAATAAATAGTGGGACAAATAGTGTCCTTTCTGCGGAGCGCGTTGGTGGGGATGGTGCCGGGGTATTGCTGGAAGGAGCTGGACTAGAGGTGAGCAGGTCCCAAAGCGCAGTTAGGAGCATGGCTCTGAGTTTGCCCGAATCACCCTAAAATCGCCCCATATTCTGGGCTAAGGGAGTCCTGCAGGGCTGCCCCACGAGGCTGAGCACTCGCATGTTCTCCCTGTGGCAGGGGCCAGCCGCTCCGGCAGAGCCCGGGAGCAGCACCCGCTCCGGCCCTCCTGGCACTGCTGCTGGCCCGGGATCCTCCTGCAGCCCAGGCGCTGCAGGGCCAGAAGTCATTGGAGGTGGATTCTCCTGCCGATTTTCAGGATGTTTCCCTTCTTTTTCCTCCATCCCATCTGCATGGACACGACCCACAGGGGCCCTGCTTTGCCCTGCAGCTGCTCTATGAACCTCCTGCTCCGTTTTACCTGCCGAGGAGCCAGGACCTCTTTTCTCCTCTCTAATCCCCTGGCAGCTCCTTGTTGGGAGCAAAGCCACTCAGGAAGCACGACAGCAGGGAAAAAATAACGCCGAGCAGGGCTGACACTAACCAGGAGCGTGTCCCTTCCTTCCTCATCCCTGTCTCCTCTTCATCTGCACTGGCTGATATGGTTTATCTGAGCTGCGCTGAATGTAAACGCTGTCAGCACGGCCTGAGATTAATTCCCGGGAGTTTGGCAGGCGGGAGATTAAATAACAGTTCTGAGGTGGAGGAAAAGTGCATCTGAAATTGGAAAAGCCTCCGGGTTTGGTTGCAGCCTTTCTTGGAGGCCAGCAGAGCTGTGGGCAGCAGCAGCCTCGCCATCCTCTTCCTCACCTGCTTCCCGCTCCAGCTGGGGACAAATCCTCCGGCCCCCATCTCCCACAGGAGAGAGGACCCAGCCCCGGGACACCGGGATGTGCCAGGCCCATGCAGCCAGGCTGGAGTGAGCCAGGTGCTGGGAAGGACCAAGCTGTCCCCCCGCAGAAGAGACACAGGCCCTTGACCCCAGCCTGACATCCGTGAGTCCCAGAGCTCCCAGGCCTCATCCTGGTCCCTCTCCATCTGGATGCAGCTGATCTGGGGAGTTTCTCCCAGGTTTTGACCATGGGACAAGCACGGGTTCCTCCTCGTGCCCGATCATCACTGGATGAGATTTTGGGAGGTTTCACCAGCCATAACACACTCTGGGAGCTCTTGACATGATCACTGAGCCTTCTCCTTTCCAAACTGGCAAGTATCTTGTTCTTTAAGCAGGACTGCTTAGTGATTTGTTTTAGGGATACGTTTCTACTTAACAGTTTCAAATCATTAACTTGCCTTCTTTATACATCTAAATATATCCAAGCACTGTCCCTCCTTTCTGTTGCTTCCTTGGGAGAGAGAAGAAATGTCCAGACACGAAGGCAAGTAAAGCAGTCGGGGCTGTATTAATAATAAATTACATGATGTTCATGATTTAATGATGTATTTTGTATCTCTCTGTATATAACGAGCATCGGCACACGAGCACCAGCATGGAGAGACCCTCGATACCCCGAGACAACAGTGCTAATAAGTGCCAGGCCTATCCCTAGGGAGCGGGGCCAATGGTACCGATGTCGATCCCTATCGGTAGGCGTGGGATCCACGAGGTCGTGGGATTGCTCATGGGAAGCAGCAGAGACCATCAACCTCGGCCATGCTCAGGCTGGAGCATCGTTTCCCATACATTAGGCAGTGACATCTATAGAAATCGCTGCCTGGCGACACATGCTGGTGCTCTGCACCCAAAAACACCCAAAATGCCACCCCAGGGCATGAAGAGGAACCTTCCGCCCCAAGGCAAAGCAGCGGCTCAGAGCCGGGATGTTCCCAGCCTTGTCCTCTCACCGGCAGGGCTCTACGTGGGAAGAGAAATCCCCGGGGCCGACTGGTTTTCCGGCGGGACCCGCTGGAGGCGGCCGGCAGCTCCCGGCCTCCTGCCCTTTCCTGTCCTGCCAAAGCCCCCAGAGCCCGGCTGAATGTTTCTTCCTTGGGAAAGCAAGATAAACAGGAGGAGCCCCCCCAAGACAGCCTCCCACCAGCCGGGTTTTGATTTCATCTCATTCGGCTTCGTCTCCTGGTGTTTTCCCACTGCAGCTGGGGGGAAGGAAACGGCCACTGGAGCAAAAACACACGTTTCACGGTCACGTCCTGGTCCCGAGGGCCGGAGGGTCCCTGGGCGCTGGGAAGGCCCCATCCTGCAGCTCCCCTGCGTAGTGTGTGGGATGAGCAGGAGCAGCCCGCGCCGCAAGGTCGCTGCACGGAGCGGCCCGGGAGGCAGCGGCGGGAAGGGGTCTGTGCCCCACGCTGAGCCCGGCTGCCCAAAGGGGGTGACCTGGGGACAAGGGGGCTGCAGGATGGCCCTTTCCAGTGTGGGAAGAGCCGCCTCTGGAGATGTCTGCTGCCCACTGCTATCCAGGGGCTCCTCACCCACAGCTCCCTGTTTGGCACGTGCGGCAATGGGGAACCCGACGCGGGTTTTGGGAAGCCAATTCCTGCTGTTTGGGGAGGCTGGGCATGCTCTCCTGATGCGAAAGCAGCTTTTCCCCCATCTCAGATCAGCTCCTCACGTGGGCTTGGCCTGTCCTCTGCCGTCCAGGCTGGGAACAGCAGTGGCTGCATGTGCTGCAAGGTCCTGCATCCATGCCAGAGCGGTCTCCATGAGGTCTCCGTGCTGGAAAACCTTGGGATCTCCTGGCACCTGGTGGTACCGGGTGTTTCCATTTCCCTGAATCACCCCGGGAGAGGAGATGCTGCTATAAGGAACCATGGAGGTGCAAGGCTGGAGCTGCCACCCTCCAAAACGCCTTCAGGGCCGGCTCGTAGCACAGGGCCTCGCAGCCGGGTCCTGCACCCCGCGGCAGCGCCGGCTCCTCTCCCGCTTCCCAGGGCCTCCCTGGCGGGAGGGCGCACGCTGCAGCGCGTCTCCCCGCGCGGCGCTGATGCAACATCATGACGTCGCCGCCTTGGGGTTTTTCGGTCATTTATCGCACTTCCTTATTGCCCAACCGGCAGCTGGGTTTGTGCAGGCGAGAGGCACCGTCCCTGTTTTCCCTTCGCGGGCCTCACACAGGGGACGGACATGGCCCCACCAATCCCAAACGGACTCCTGGGCATCCTCATACCACCTGGACCACGTGAGGACTGGAAGGGCCTCAGGACCAGCAGGTCCTGCTGCTGCGGAAGCGCCAGCAGCAGCAGTCACATGAGGACAGGCCCATCTGTCCCCTCCAAGGACAAGTCCAAGCTGGCAGCTTGGCCCAGCTCTCTGCCCATCCTGACTTGCCGCTCTGCCCGCCGCGGTGTCACCATGTGAGAATGGGCACATCCCCACCTTCCTCCTGTCTCCCTTTGAGTCAGGAGTGGGGCGAAGGCTCCAGAGCGTCAGCTGCGCCCTCCCTCCACCCGCTCCCAAACTTCAAACAAACCGAAAGCACCAGCCACCCCTTTTCCTCCCAGGCCCCAGGCCCAAACCTGCTGCTGATGCTGCATGGTCACGCACAGAGGGACCTGCACTGGCACCGCAACCCGATTCAGGGAAACAACCTCCTGGAAAAGAGCAGGAGGTCATTAGTGCCCGGTGCAACCTTACGTGTGAGCTGAACCCCTTAGCAGACACCAGGGAATCGGGACGAGTCACTCCGGGTGCGACCAGGACCGGCTCTGCAACCGGTCGGCCGGCCGGCCCGGCGTGTCCGCGTGCCGCAGCGGATGCGTCACCCGAACCGGCCCCGCCGCAGGGACGCAGGGGACGAGCGGCCGGGAGGGCCCACGGGTGGCCAGGACGGGGACCCCGCAGCGGGGACAGGCGGCGGCAGCCTCGGAGCTGGCAGTGCCCGCGCCTCGTAGCGCCCGGTCCCGGCGGGGCCCGGTCCCGCTCCCGCTCCCGCTCCCCGCAGGGCCGCTCCTCGCGCCGGGCCCCGCGGGAGGGACCCGACGGGGCGGCCCGGGACGCCCCGCGCCGCGGGGGGACCCGGCGGGCCCCGCCCCCTCGCCGGTCCCGCCCCCCGGCCCGGTGCCGCCCCCGGAACGGCCGCGCCCCCCGGCCCGGGTGGCGGCGGGTCCCGGCGGGAGCGGCGCCTCGAGGTGAGCGGGCGGCGGGGGGGGGGGTCCCGCCGGTGCCCCCGCGCCGCCCCCGGCCCCGGCCCCGGCCCCGGCCCCGGCCCCGGCCCCTCCGCGTGGCCGCCTGGCCCTTCCCGCCGCGGCGGCTCCCGGCGCCGCCTCCTCGCGGGGCGGCCGGCGCGGCCCGTGTCCCTCGTGGGGAGCCGCGCGGGGGCCGCGGGTGGCGCCTGGCCCCGCTCCGGCCCGGCCGCTGCCTGCGCTTCCCGGCGCGCCGGGGAGCCCCCTGCTCCCGAGAGGCCCTTTCCCGGGAAGGGGAAGCTGGAAGCGAGCGCTGCCGCAGGAGGAAGTGGCCGACGCGTCCCCAGCGCCGTCGCCCTTCCCGCCGCCAGCCCGGGCGCTCGCTCCGGCGGGTCCCATCTCCCCGCTGTCCCGTCGTGATGCTCCACGGGTGGCTTCTGCCTCCCCCTTCCTGGAAGTTTTCCAGGAGACAGCCCCTTTGGTCCCGGCATCGGGCTGAGCAGGGATTTGCCGGGTGCCCTGTGACAGGCAAGGCTGGGACCCCAGCGTGTCCCCCGCGAGCGCGGCAGGACGGAGCGCCCGCGTACCCTGTCCTCCCAAACGTGGCCAAAGTGTGGCCGTGGCGGAGCCGCTCTGCGGTGAGAGGCCGTTGGGCACCGGCACGTGCTCACAACGCACTTTGAGATGCGCTCCCATGTGCCATAGGGCAACTGCCTTCCCCTCTTTCCAGCGGAAAATTCCTCCCCGGCATCAGGGGGAGGAGGTGAGAAATTCAGGTTGTGTTTGTTCGTGTTCCTGGGCTGCAATGAGCTGACAGGCGAGCACGTGGCCTGCCCCTGCGCGCGGTTTCTTTGTCCTTGCTATCACATTTAATGCTTGAAATGAGCCCGAAAGCCCCCAAATCCCTCTTTATTCCCTCCTACGGGTAGGTTGTCTTGGAGAGCAGCCCTGTTGTCCCAGGGTCAAAAACACCAAAACAGGGAGAGCGTCACCCTCGTGCTCCGAGGGCCTCGGCATGAAACAGGAGTGAATTATTGCAGATCCAAACGTAATTACTCCTAAATCCATACGAGCCTGCAAGCGACGGGCTCATAAACCCTTCTCTTATTGAAAAGCTTTTTATCTAATGACCGCTGGTCCCCCCTGTCCTGCCGGGCCAGGAGGCATCTGGTAACATGATGACTCCACAGCGCCGGAGATGGGAGCAGTCCCTTTTAATTAGGCGAATCCGGGAGTTATGGCCTTTTGGGAGTGTTTACAGGGCTCTGGGTTACGGTCCGTTCCCGGCCTTTGAGTGAGTGTTGAAAGCTGTGCTGTTTATTGCAAGTGTAAAAGAAACCTTGGCTTTCTTACCCGTTTTTTCACTTAATTGATGTTTTTTATTGATTTACTTATTCTATTTGCTTTTGTTTTAAAGGCAGTTGGCTGCTTGTTACTCTCTCAATGAGGCATTTGGGGTGCGGGATTGGAGAGCAGTGATCGAGTTGGATTTGGGCAAGGTCCCGCTGCCCAGCGGCATCCTCTGCTCCCAAGATCTTCCTGCCATCCCGGCTGGCTCCGGGATGGGCCTGCAGGGAGGTGGGAGCCTTGGGGGCCCTCCACGGCCTCCCGGTAAAAGCCCTGTGCTGGGATGGCGCGCGGTGCCCGTCTCGCTCGTCGGGGTTTTCTGCCAACGGGTTTTGCGTTAGCTGGTCTCTGCGCAGGGCCTTCCCCTTTCTCCTCCAATAATGTAAATCTGGAGGAATTGTGAGCCTTAGATAAAGTTCCTAGAAGCTTCTTGGGGAAGGGAACAGTCCCGTCCGGCTCCTCTCCGGAGAGGGAAACACCCTGGCGCTGTCTCTGCTGCTGTTAGATATAGGAAGCTCCTATAGTGAGCAGGGAAGGGAGGACGGCGCATCCTACTAGACATCAGAGAATCAGCCCCTGCCTTTCCGTGGGCTCTGGAGAGGGCAGCAGGGCCCTGTGCTGGTCCCTCGGGCCCTGGCGGGAGCAGAGCTGCAGGCGTGACGGGGTAGGTAGCAGAACGCCGGGGTGTGCGAGGTGAGCGGGGCTGGCCACGGCGGTGCCGTGCCTCGGTTTCCCCGTCCGCGAAACCGGCCGCTCGTCCCGCGCGCAGCCTGGCCGCGTGGCTCCCCGCGGGCTCCGTGGGGGCCGTGGCGGCGCCCCGGGTGCTCCTGTGCTGCACGTCCTGCCGCCGGATGCTGCCGGGGGAAGTCGCAGCCGGAGTTGCGCAAAGCCGGAGCAGCGGCAGTGCCTGTCACCAGCCTCCCGCCCCGGAGCCGGCCCATCTCCCGGCGCCGCTCCGGGATCACCCGCTGTGATCCGGCACCGGCCGCCTGTCCGGGGGCCCTTGTGCCGCCTCTGCCCCAAGGAACAGGGGGATCTGGAGCAAGGACGTGGTGATGCTCCGGCGCTCGCTGACTCAGCGGCTGGCAGCTGGCCGCCCTCCCCGTGCGTGGCCGGTGCTTTGTGCTGGGCTCAGGCACAGTTATCCCTGCAGCTCCAGGCTGCGGGAATGCCGGCGCTGGGGAAGGCTGCGGGATGGGGACGAACCCGGCGGGATGGTGGCAAGGGTGGTAGGACCCACGTTCCCGGTGCTGGAGGCCTCGGGATGCAGCCGCATCCCAGCCGTGCTCCCCAGCGCTTCCAGGCACCCTTCCCATCGCCGCCTGCAAGCAGAGGGACTCGCTGAGAGCCAGCGGGATGGCAGGGATCCAGGGACAACAGTTCCTTTGTGTGCAAAAGGCCCTCCCGTGGGAAAGGGCTGCAAGGAGAGGGCTGTGATGGTGATGGGCTTCACCAGCAGTTTCCTCCTCTCCCTCTAGCAAAGGTGGCAAAATGGAGAGGAGAGGGAGCTACCGGAGGTGCTGTCACCTCCAGAGACCTTGGACCTGGGACACGGCCACCCGGGCCTGGGACAGGCCAAGTTGCGTTTGCCGGGAGATGCCATCTCGCCCGCTGGGCTCCAGCGTGCCACAGATCCTCCTTCCCCATCTTTTCTCCCCAAAGCAGCACGTGATCCTGGAGAACCTGTGACAGGGAAGCGGGGCGGTCGCGAGGAACCTGGGACGAGCCGGTCCCTGCCCTCGCTTCCTCCAGCCGAGGTCGGTCAGATGTCCGGCGCCGGCGCGGGGACAGCCCCGCCGCCACTTTATCAGCAGCACCCAGCGTTTTTGCAGGTTTTTATCTCGGCTCCGGGAGGTTTTGCTTCCTCCCAGGGCGTGCCAAGCGCTCTGAACTCGTGGGGTGAGCGAACCGCCCCGCAGTTGCCTCATGTCCTGCTTGCCTTAAAGGGGAAAAAATGAGGCGACTGTCCTAATTCTAGGAGGAGATCTGGTGAGTTGAGCATCTCGGCTGGCTGGAAATGCTGGGAACCCATTGGCTCCTCCTGCTCCTTCTCCAAGTAAGTTGGGTTTTCTGGCTCTTGCGTTGACCACTTGAAGTGCCCCAAGCAGCCGCCGCGCGGGAGATGCGGATTAAACCCCCAAAGTGAGGGAGCAAGCATGCGCATCCATGGGAATTCTGCAGCTGGAGCGTGGCTGCCCCTTAAGGCAAAGGGATCAGGAGATGAAGGGGCTGCGCCAGCAGCTTAAAATACCCCATGTGAACCCACCTTTTCCCCCACTCGGACCCAGAGTGAAACTAGGTGAGTTTTGTGTTGCTGCTTATTAGCCAAGTCGCCTCTCGCCAGCCGCGCTGATGCTGCATCTCCATCCATGCCTCCATCTCCCGCCGGATGAGTGGTTTTCCATGCTGGCAGGGGGATTTCCATGCGGCTCCCCTCGAGGCAGAGCCAGCGTCGCTCCATGTCCACCGGCTGCTGCGAGATTCGCCCATGGCCGATGCTTTCCGGGTTGCCAAGGGGGTTTTATCCATTTCTCTGGCTTGGCTGCCTTGATCCCGTCTCCAGATTGGGCGTTAATGATTGACCGCAAAGGCTTTGGGCACAGAGCTCCTCACGCAGGCTGCCCGCAGCTTCACCCAATTCCTCCACAATTTCCTGGTCCAGAGGTTTCCTACCCCGGACTCTTTTCTGCAGTGTTGCCTCAAAGTGTGTTTTGTCTTCGAGAACAGCCAAATATTCCAACCACGGCAAATAAAGGCGGCTGGAGAGCAAGGAGGCTGCAGACACGTGGCTGGAACCCATCCGTGTACCTGGCTGCAAGGTCAGGCTGGGCTGGTGCTCCCTAGGGATCCCCTTGAGACAGGTCCCCATGGGAATGAGGAACCGGCTTTGAGCTTTGCAAGGAGATAGGGGGACAAAAATGACCGTATTTAACTTTTTTTTTTTTGCCCTCTTTCCTCAGAAAGTTATTTCCTTTTTCTTCTTTTCTCTCCCTTTAACAGCTTCTCATTTCCCCAGCTGTTTGCCTTGGGCTGCTGTTGTGAGATCTGAAACTTGAGCCTGGAAAACACTGAGCTCCTCTGAGCAGAGGAGGAATAGCTGGGGCGAGGACGTGGTCCGTGGGCCTGGCCACCCTTTCCCAGGGGAATCCCTCTCGGAGGAGCCAGCAGGGCTTCAGCGGGAGGTTAATCAGTCACTCCAGCCGAGCTGTCGGGTTGGTAGTAGCCGAGAGCACCTTTTAGGGAGGCTGCTGGCGCTGATGGATGCCTTTAAGGTGCTTGTTAATCATTGATGAGCGGCGCTGTTAGCGCGGCCTGCGCCTAATGGAAAGCCAAGCCCTCTGCGCTGGCTCCAGGGCTGTTTGACGCCCCATCGCCCCATGGGGACCTGGTGGCGTGTTCCAGCAGCGAGAGCGTCACCTCGTGCGTCGCGCCGAGGGGCAGGGCTCGCCCGCCCGGGGATGCCTCTGTCGGCCCCGCTGCACGTGGGTGTTTCGCATGGGCGGCTGCCCGGGCACTGGCTCGGCACGGCGCCTCTCACTTCCCTTTTCTGGAGCGCTGGGAGCCAGATGTGGCCCCAGCACTGGCACCGGAGCCATCTGGGGAAGGGGGGTGACCTGGGTTCACAATGGTCTCAGCAAAGGGACCGGCGGTTCCGTGTGCCGGGCTCATGGGGGGACACAGGTCCTGGCTCCCGCACCCAGCGATGGTGAAGGCAGCCCACGGCACCAAGACGGTCCTGACGCTGGCTCCAGTGCTGGGCGCCGGCTGTGCCCGGTTTGGGTGCGAGTGCCAGACATGTGCGAGACTCAAAACCGTGTTGCCACCCCCGTCCTCGGGATATTTTCCAGGGTGAAAATACCCCAGGGTTTCCTGCGTTTCGCTTGCAGGGCTCGCAGCGGGGATGTGGCCCCTTGGGGTGCCCGAGGGGATTTCAGCAGCGCGGAGGCCTTCGCCCTGCCCTCCTCCTCCTCCTGCCCGGATGCCAAACCCCACGTTAATGGGCAGAGCCGTGCAAACCCACGCAGCGGAGCTGCGCGGCGTGACCGGCCGCGCCGGTGCCCGCGCGGCCGCTCGCGTCAGCGGCAGGACACTGCTCCCCCGGGAGCCGTGGCGCCCGGCCCAGAGCGGCTCCGCTCACCCTCCGGGGACCAGGGCAGCCGGCAGGAGCGGCGCGGGGCTGTGCCTGGAAGCGCTAAGGGCCTTGCCGGGCACTGGGCATGTGCCGGGAGCCGGGCCAGGCCTCCGGGCGCGGCAGGTGCCTTTTCCAGATGAGATGAGAATCCGGGAGAGCCCGGAGCCTCCTGCTTGTCCCGGGGCCGGCCCGCCGTGTCCCCGACCTGGGCTCTCCGCAGCCGCTGGCATCTCTAGTTGAGCTGCTAAAGAGCAAAACAAGCAGCATCTGCACCTCGGCAGAGGGGTGGGAAGTTTTGCCAGGGTTGGCCGGCCTGGCTGGCAGCCTCCCAGGCCTGAAGCCGTTAAACAGCTCGGCGGGCGCCGCTTTCCCTCCGGCTCCTCCGTGCGGCTCCTCCGCCCGGCCGAGCGTGCGCTGGCCCCGCACCACGGGGACGGAGGGTGCAGGCCACGCGCCGGCGGGACACGTGCTGACACGGGCCGCTGTCCCCTCAGGCAGCCCTGTCCCCAACCCTGGGGAGGCTCCTGCGTGGGGCTCTTCCCCCCGCCCCGAGAGATGCTGCAGCCGAATCCCGCGTCTCCTCCCCGTCAGCCCTGACCTGGTTTCTCACGCGTGGTTTGAAGCACCGACGTCTTCCTCTTCCCCCTGGCAGGCTCGGCGGGAGGCGCTCAGCCATGCTCCGGCGCTGCCGCGCGTGACGCTCACGGGGCGAGGAAGAGGACGGCAAGCGGCCGCGACGGGCCGCGCGGGAGCCCCGCCACCCTTATGAGGTAGGGACGGGCATCCCGGGCTGCTGCGGGGGCTGCGCAGGGCGCCGAGGCGGTGGCAGTGCGTGGTGTCCCCCCCAGCGTGGCGCCCGCTCCTAACGGTGTCTGCGGTGGTGGCTGCTGTGCGCCTTCCTCCCCAGGCCTCTCGGTTGGCCCGTTTGCCCGGAGCCCTCGTGGAGGCCGTGGAGCAGCAGGACTGTGCAGAGCTGTCACGGCCAGTGCAGCGCTGGGCTCAGCCACCCGCTCCCGGCGCCGCGGCTGCCCTCTAGTGCTTGCCGGGCCTGGCAGCGGGAGGGTGCTGGGGACACTGGGCCAGGAGGGGACACTGGCCGTTAAGCCGCCGTGGCAGCCGGTGGCACCGCTCGCTGCACTCAGCTTAGGCCAGGTGCTGGTGGGTGGTCCTGGGGACGTCCCTTGCTTCCCCAGGGTATCCCAGCCTTGGCCGTGTCCCACGCAAGGTCCCGCGGAGTCCCCTCTCACATGTCCCCTCTGCGGCTTGATGCAGGAGCTCCCTACTTGGGGGGTCCCACGAGCCCAAAGGCAGGATGTGGCCCCGCCGGGAGCGCTAAGCTGGCCCTCCCTGATGGCCCTTGTGCTGCACCCGAGTTTGCCGGCCCCAAATCTGCCCATTTGGCTATTTTATCTTGGCCTGATGCCACCAGGGACCCACTCAGGCTGTGCGGGTGACACGGGCAGGGACCCCCCTGCCCCGTGGCTTTGGCTGCTCATCTGCCCTCCCACTCCCACCCGGTGTCTGGGTCGCGCCGGATCCGCTCGCGTCCCCGCAGCCCGGCCGGCCCCGAGCGCCACCGGGCGAACGTCAGCGCCGCGATGGCCGGCAGTGCCAACCTCGGGGCTCCCGTCGCGCCGCGGGGAGCGCGAGGCGGGCGGCATTGCTGAGGCCGGCACCAGTAAACACGCACGGGTAGTCGGTACCGCCTTAATGTAGGGCCCCTTACTGGGCTGGTACCAGGGAGCGTTGGAGGTCACCAAAGCCACCCCATGGTGCATCCTTGGAGGGGTGGCTGGGAGAGATGGTGCCTCTGAGGGACCGGGGCGCTCTCTGTGCCGGGTGGTTGGAGGGAGCCTCCTTTCCTCCGCCGAGGGCTGGCGGTGGCTCCAGCCCCTCAGCGCGGGAGGGAAACCTGGCACCAAGTTCATTGGCGCTCACCCCGTGGGTCTGACACCCCGTGGGTCTGACACCCCCCAGGGGATGCTCAGGGCAGGTTTGACTATGGGTGATGCGATGACACCCTTGCCCTGTCCCGCTGGGCTCTGGTGGGTGCTCTACTGAGGTGCTTGGTGCACTTTGGGATGGATCTGGGCCCTTTCCAACCTGTGCTCCAGAGACACCATTGGGGTGAAGCTCCTTTCCTGGAGCCATGTGTCGGTCTGGAAAGCGTTTTCCTATTCCTCAGGGCTGGTGATGCTGAGAGCAAGACGTGGCTCCGATTGATTGTGTGATCTTAAATGGCCGAGTAAGGGAGCTCTCCCCGTCTCCTGCTGAGGCTTGGCCTCTCCCACGCGCGAGCTTGGTCTCGTAGGACCTGCTAGCTTTAACCCTGCTTGAAGTGTCTCTTTCTTGGGATATTTAGATGAAGCATCCAGGACTTGTACCTGGAAAGAGAATGGAGCCGAGAGGTGAAATGCTGCCAAACAGAGCACAAAGTGGTGGTGGCCGTGGTCCTCCCATGGAGTGATTAGAGGAAGCGCTTAAAGCACTTCCCTGCCTCCTGGGGTCCCCCCAGCACAAAGCCCCATTAACGGTTAATGCTTCTGCCGATGCCTTCCGGCTCGGATCCGCTTACCCTGCAGAGGGAGGGGATGCGGGGAGGCCGTGGAGCGGGCGTTACGGCCGTTCCCCGCTCGCCTGCGCGCCGACCCCGCGTCCCCCTGCCTCGCAGCCTGCCCGTCATCGCCCGCCCGAGATGTCGGCCGGCGACAAGAACGGAGGCGGCCGCGCCAGCAGCAGCCGCCTGCAGAGCAAGAAGCCCCCCAACCTCTCCATTGTCATCCCGCCTCGGGAGGCGGAGGAGGACGGCGGCCGCAAGGAGGTGAGCAGGGTCTCCGGCAGCGGTTTGCTGGGACCTATCTGTTTGTGGTGGATTTGGGAGCCTTCTCTAAGGCATGGGGTGAGAAGTGACATCTCCCATCTCTTGGGACATGCATGTCTCGGGCCTTGATGCTCTCCTGGCTGTAGCAGTGGTTGAAACTAGCTCAGGTTCAGCACAGTGCTGCTGACAAGTGAGGGGAAGGAGCTGGTCATTGCCGCAGGGGAACGATCCTTCCTTGGTGCAGAAAATCCTGTTTCCTTCCATCCCATGCTGGACTTGGGAGCAGCAGGAGCGTGAATTCCCCAGTTATGTGTCCTGTTTTCCAGCCCTCACAAGTCCCCATCTACCGAAAGAGCAAGAGCCTGCAGGAGGCCAGGCCGAAGAGAGATGACAGCTCCTCGGAGAAACGTCCCGGCTTCCGACGACAGACCTCCCTGTCCCAGAGCATCCGCAAGTGAGGGCTCGGGAAGGCTGGTCGTGACCGGCCTGGGATGGCACGGGGTCATGGAAGCACTAGCAGTGGTAGGGTGGCAGGTGGGATCCCCACGCTCCAGTCTGGGTCTTCTGACTCCAGATGCCAACAAGAGATCTCAGCGTGAGGAGACTCAGTGCTCGAAAGGAAAAGCCTAGGAGAGGTCAGCATGGCTCTGTTTTGACCTACTGTTTTCTGCCTAGGAATCATCCCACAGCAGAAGAATTAGTTGTTTGGTACTGACTTGAATGGTTGTTTTATAGATCCCAAAGAATTTCTCACTGTTGTTTGTGCAGGACAAAACGCCTTGAGCAGTGCTCCTGCTGCAGCGCAGAGCTGATACGCTGCTATCTCCTCTGAGCTGGTATCTCCTGCACCACCAAACCTCAGTGTTAGCTCTCCAGAGAGAGCTGAGCACCATCAATCCCTCCATGAAACCCTTTCTCTTTCTCAAGACCCGTAACCAGGCCAAAACTGTGCTGGGCTAAGCCAAGACACCCAAACACAACTCAGCTGCTTGAGAGGGGGACGTGAGACAGCACATGGGCAGCAGTGCCAGGCTCGGGACATGGGCCGTGCGGTGGGGAGCCCAGCCGGGTGGCGATGGTGACCGTCCCCTTCCTTCGCGCAGGGGCACCGCGCAGTGGTTTGGCATCAGCAGCGACTGGGAAGGCAAGCGGCAGCAGTGGCAGCGCAAGAGCCTGCAGCACTGCAGCATGAGGTACGGCAGGCTCAAGGCTGCCTACCGCGACATGGAGCTGCCCAGCCAGGAGGTGCCCTCCTTCCAGGGCACCGAGTCGCCAAAACCAGCCAAGCTGCCCAAGGTAGAGCTCGGGGCGCGGGGTTGAGCTCCTGGCGCGGAGCTTTTCTCTCCGAGCATCAAGAGGCCTCTCCCTCTCCGCAGATCGTGGATCCGCTGGCCAGGGGCCGTCCCTTCCGGCACGCTGAAGAGACCGATCGTCCCCACACGCCCCACCACGTCCTGCCGCCCCTGACTCCCGGCGTCGCCTCCTTGGCCTCCTTCAACAGCGCCCGCTCCGGCTACAGCCGCCTGCCCCGCCGCAAGCGGGAGTCTGTCGCGCACATGAGCTACAAGGCGGCCGCCGCGCTGCTCCGCGTGAGTCGTGGGCAGCGCCGTTTCCTGCTGCCTGTCACAATCTGTTTTTCAGTTCTGTCCCTCCTCTGTCGTCTTTTTCTTGTCTTTCTGCTCCACACAAAGATCACAGCCTCCGGTGCGGGTTTCAGCGGGGAGGATGTTTTTAACCCAAGCTCAGCTCAAAAAAGAGAAGTTTTGGTGGAAGCGTGACCACCAAAGTGGAACTACCTTGCACGACATCCCTAGAAAAACCAGCTTTCGGGTTGCACAGCAGACGGGTCTGGCAAGGTTTCTCTGGAGGCTTTCTAGCCCTTGGAGAGATCTGGGCAAGGCAGGGACTGAAAAGGGAATCCCAAGTTCACTAACTAACGTGGTTGTGATCCCACCGCCTTTGGCTCTTGAGCTAAAGGTGGTGTCTCCCCACTGCTCCTGCTAGCTGGGCTGCCTCGTGCAAGGGGATACGACGGTGGGTTGATATTTAGTGCTCACTGACACGGCTTTGGGGAGGAATGCTCCAAGAAACCCTCAGCGTTGCCAAAACTGGGGGCTTCTTGTTTCTTATCCTTATTTGCTTCCCCTGCAAAAGGGCCGCTCTGTGCTGGAGCCGCTGGCTCCGAAGCAGAAGAGCAACAAGAGGAGCTTTGTGTACCCCAGCTTCCTGGACGAGGACATGGTGGACGCTGCCGATACCCTGGACTCGTCCTTCTTCAGTAAGGCAAGCGCAGTTCCCCGCTGGCCGCCGGAGAGGGGAGGGGACCGTGCGCGTGGCGCCAGCCCGGCTGCTGGGACCAGGCCACGGGGTGCTCCTACACGCTGACCCCTTGAAGGTCTGCGAGGGGGCTGAGGGCAATCAGGGCTTTCATTGGGGCAATGACACGTCCCCACCCATGGGAGCTTTGCCATCCCACGCTCCTGTCCCCTCATCAGTAGGGTGTCATCAGGAGAAAGCGGCTGTCTATGTGAGGCCTTTCTGTGCCATCAGAGATGGTCCAAGGCTGTAACAAGCACTTGGAGCCTGCTGGAGCTGGAGAGATGAGGTGCTCATACCTACACGACCCAATGCAGAGCGGTCAGTCGCTTACCTGCAATGGCAGTGAGAGGCGTTTGAGCTGCAGGCAGGTCGTGCTGTGTTTTGGACCCCGCAATGGGGAGTTGGTGGGGCGTAAGTGGGGATTATCCTCCGCGGCCGGGAGGGGCCTGGCCGTGCACTTCACCAGTCAGGAGGTTCCTCGGCCATCGCCCAGGAGCTTCTGTGCTCCCTGCAGATGGACGTGCACGACGAGACGTACTCCATGCCCGATGATGTCTTCGAGTCGCCACCTCTCTCGGCCACGTATTTACGCATGCACCCGGTGGGGGAGGACGTCAGGGTGTCCCCGGAGGTGGAGCAGCCAGCTCTGTGAGTGCCATCTCCTGGCTGTGTGTTGTCCCCAGCCCTGTCTGCACACATCCCCACCACTGCACTCCCCATCCCCATGGAGTGGGGTCACTCCATGCCGTGTCCCCATCTCCCCTGGTCCTGGGGCGCTTCGGCATCTTCTACCACACTCCTGTGAGGATGAATCCTACAGATACCCTGGGATAAGGGCTAGGGGTATCCTCTGGGCTGTCTCAGCCCTGAGCTGAGGCTATGGGGTTGCACACAGGATATTTCTTGCCTGGCCGCTTGGGGCAGCCTCAGTGGGTTTCTCCTCTCCTTGCAGAAGGGAAGGTGCCCGGCTCACCGCGGCCTCGGAGTGCCCCGCGCCCCGGAGAGGCAGGCGCATCGCTTCCAAAGTGAAGCACTTCGCCTTCGACCGCAAGAAGCGCTACTACGGGCTGGGGGTGGTGGGGAAGTGGCTGAACAGGACGTACCGCCGGAGCCTGAGCAGCATCGTGCAGACCCAGCTGGAGAGCACCGACAGCCACCGGTGAGCGGGACCGGCGGGACAGGTGTGCGGGCTGGGGGGACCTGCACAGGAGCCAGCCCCCGTCCTCAGGGCTCTGGAATGGGCCAGACAGGCCCATCTCCCCTTCGGAGATCAGGACAGGCTGCTTCCCTGCTGGCTGGGTGTACGTCACCACGGTCAGTCACCGTGTGTCCTCATGGCTGCTCTGTCTGGATGGCCACTGTCCCCATGCCTGGCTGCCTCGCTACACCCAGCCGTCCTTGGGCTGCTCCGGCCTTGGTGACCCCAGGCTCCTTCCTCCACAGGCCGTATTTCACCTACTGGATCACCTTCGTCCACATCCTCATCACTTTGCTGGTCATCGGCACGTACGGCATCGCCCCCATCGGTTTCACCCAGCACGTGACAACACAGTTAGTAAGTTTAAGAACTGCCTGGTGGCGTGTCCAGCTGCAAAGGACAAGCCTGGCACCCTGGGAGGGTGGTATTACCCCAAAGGAGGGATGATCCTGCTAAGATGCTCCCAGAACTGGTCCCCAGGGTGTCTGCTCGGAGCCTGGCAAGCCGCATCCCGCGCTAGGCTCACTCCCGCTGCGCATCCCGCATCTCCCGCTCCATGTGAGCTGGCTGTGCCGCTCTGCCTTTGCTCGGCAGGTGCTGAGGAACAAAGGTGTCTACGAAAGCGTCAAGTACATCCAGCAGGAAAACTTCTGGATTGGGCCCAGCTCGGTAAGGGGGGTGAGAGGCTGCCACGCCGAGGCTCCGTCCTCAGCCCGCTGCCGCTTTCCCTTCCTAGAGCTGAGGGTGGGAGCTTGCCGCGGTCCCCTGGGTGCTCCTTTTTCCTCTCCTCCCAGAGGAGAGCTCTGGGCCTGGTTACTCTGCAGTTTCCCTCGTCCCTACCTGCTGCCGTGGGACTCTGGCACCCCAGTCTCTCTGGGCACTTGCTCCTCGGTTCCAAGCTGAGCTGGGTGGCAGCTCTTGGGAAGGGAGCCCAGGGAGTGGGCTCCTTGGGAAGTGCCAGGGAACTGAGGTGGGCAACAGACCTTCTCCATGCACGGAGAGATCCCCTGCCATTGTGCTGCCTTCCCAGATCGACCTGATCCACCTGGGGGCCAAGTTCTCCCCCTGCATCCGGAAGGACCGGCAGGTGGAGCGGCTCATCCAACGCGAGAGGGACCGGGAGCGCGACTCCGGCTGCTGTGTCCAGAACGACAACTCGGGCTGCATCCAGACGCTGCCGCGGGACTGCTCGGTGCGGGCGGCGCGTGCTCCTCCGCTGCGCGCGCCGGCTACTGGGGAACTCACTGGGCTTTCTGGAGGAAGGGAGAAACGATCTCAACCCAGTGCAGATCGGGAGTGCAAGTGGGTGTGTGATGCGTGGAGGGGACAGCAGCACGGTCACTGCTCACACCTCAAGTCTCTTCATCCCTGCAGGAGACGCTGGCCACGTTCATCAAGTGGCCGGGTACTAACGCCCCGGTGATGGGCTCCGGCAAGAAGCGGACGTCGGGGGCCGTGTGCCACCAGGACCCCAGGTAGGGAGGAGCTCGGGGAAAGAGGCCGCGGTGCCCAGGGCGGAGCGTGTGTGCAAGATGTCACTTGGGGCTGAGTTTCTAGCTCAGGTGCCTTGAATCCGACTGCCCAAGGAGCTGACTGTGCAAGTGACTAGCAGCCCTTGCACACTGTAGGACAGGGATGAGGAAGGGGGATTTAGCAGGGAGTGGGATTGGACTGGGGGAAAGGATGAGTTGGGGACACCCTATTGACACCCCACATCCCCCTCCTCCTCCCAGGACGTGCGAGGAGCCAGCATCAAACCCACCCCACGTGTGGCCGGATGATATCACCAAGTGGCCGGTAAGAGCCTGCAGCAGCTGCAGACCCTGCTTGCCCTGGGGCTTGTGAGGTCCCCATGTGGTGGCACCTCGGCAGCCTTGGAGGTGGCAGGAGGGCGGTCCAGGGCTGGGAAGTGGCCGCAATTCGGTCCCTCACCCTCACAGCTCGTCCCCCTCCTGCCTGCAGATTTGCACCTACGAGACCAAAACCAACCACACGGGCTTCGCGCACATGGACTGCCAGATCAAGGGCAGGCCCTGCTGCATCGGCACCAAGGGCAGGTGAGACGAAACCACGCGGGGACCGAGCCCAGGGCAGGCCCCGCTGCCTCCCTGTGCCGGGGAGAGAGGGAGGCCGGGGAGCCTCGGCCGAGCGCCGGCCGCGGGAGGAGGCGGGAAGGGCTGCGCCGGAGGGGACGCTCCGCGGCGGGAGCGGGGAGCCCTGCCGGGAGTGAGTCCCTGCCTGCCCGCCAGCTGCGAGATCACCACGCGGGAGTACTGCGAGTTCATGCACGGCTACTTCCACGAGGAGGCGACGCTCTGCTCGCAGGTGAGCGGGGCCGCTGCGCGGGAGCCCGACGCGGGGGCTCGGGGCTCGCGGCGCGTTGCCGTGTCAGAGAGGTGTCCAGCCCGGGATCCCCCCTGGGGCAGGTGCTGCGATCGGTGCCAGGGGGAACGATGCAAAGCCACGAGCTTTCCTGTCACAGGCAGGAAAACAACCTTCCAGGGGCTGCTGGGGATACTGCTGGGGCTGAGCTCCTGCAGTCCCCGAACCCGCGTCTGCCTTTCCAGGTGCACTGCCTGGATGAAGTCTGCGGCCTCCTGCCCTTCCTCAACCCGGAGGTCCCCGACCAGTTCTACCGCCTCTGGCTGTCACTGTTCCTGCACGCAGGGTGAGCGACGGCTCCGTGTTCCCCAGTCTGCTCCTCTACAACTCAGCACCCTGAACCGGAGATAACTCCATGTCCAGGGGGCTCTCTGTGAGCTCTTAAACCACGGTCCCTTGTGGGTTGGATGAGAAAAGGGGAGAAACACCCCAAACATGCATGATACCACGTGAATGTGCTGTCTCCAGAGGGCATCTTGTAGGATATCTGGTCTTGAGCCCTGGGCCAGTGGGTGGGAGCACTGGAGAGGGCTCTGGTAGGGCCAGGGGATCTCACCCAGGGCCTCTCCCTGCAGGGTCATCCACTGCCTGGTGTCGGTCACCTTCCAGATGACGGTGCTGAGGGACCTGGAGAAGCTGGCGGGCTGGCACCGCATCTCCATCATTTTCATCCTCAGCGGCATCACGGGCAATCTGGCCAGCGCCATCTTCCTGCCCTACAGAGCAGAGGTGAGGGCACCGCGCCGGGCCGGGGGCGCCTCGCTGCCCTACGCACCGGCCCTGCAAAGTCCTCCCGAGGCTCCTAGCGCGTCTGCCTGGGCAGGGCAGGTTGTGCCTGGGCAGCAGGGCGCCAGCACCTGCTCCGCTGCCCACGGCGGCCGGGAGGTCCGTGCCCACGTGCACGGTCGGCACCTGCCGCCCGGTCACGCGCCGCCACGTGCCGCCGTGCGTGCGGCCGCCTCGGGCGGGCAGATGGCTAATCTGCTGACAGCAAAGCCTGCCGGGCTCTAAAGGAGATCCCGTGGAGCGCCCTAATCCGCCCGGGGGTGCGCGGGGCCACGGCAAGGCCGCCTCGCTGCCCGCTCTGCAGATTGCCGAGCATCGCCCGCGGCTCGGCAGCTGGGCTGCGCCTCGCAAGGGGAAGAGGTGGTCCCGGGAGGGGTGGGGACCGGGATGAGGCACGTGGGGACCCAGCGTGTGGCCATCGCCACCCTTCCTGCCCTGACGCCCTCTCCCTTGCAGGTGGGCCCGGCCGGCTCACAGTTCGGCTTGCTGGCCTGCCTCTTCGTCGAGCTCTTCCAGAGCTGGCAGGTCCTGGAGAAGCCATGGAAAGCCTTCCTCAACCTCTTCGGGATCGTCCTCTTCCTCTTCGTGTGCGGCCTCCTGCCGTGGATCGACAACATCGCCCACCTCTTCGGCTTCCTCAGCGGCCTCCTGCTGTCCTTCGCCTTCCTGCCCTACATCACCTTCGGCACCATGGACAAGTACCGCAAACGGGCCATGATCATTGTGTCGCTGCTGGTCTTCGTGGGGCTCTTCGCCTCGCTCGTGATCTGGCTGTACGTCTACCCCGTGAACTGGCGCTGGATCGAGTATCTCACCTGCCTGCCCTTCACCAGCAAGTTCTGCGAGAAGTACGAGCTGGAGCAGGTGCTGCACTGAGCCCCACGAGGAGCCGAGGCCGCGGCGGGGCACGCGGAGGGAGCGGCGTCACCGCTCGAGCGGGGCAGGTCGGGTTCAGCGTGTGCTCGGGGGCAGAGCGGGTCGTGCTCTAGGAGTGCCCGCGCAGCAAGGCGGGTGCCACGTCCTGTGCTCCTGCACTCTCCTGGCTCCTGCACGTGCCAGGATGTGGGAAGAGCAGGGCCGGAGCACCCCTGGTTTGCGCTGCCCCGCGGCCGCGGCCGCCCCGTGCCTCTGGAAAGCCATATCTGCCCACGCGGGAGGGACCCAGCCCCACAGGAGCTGTCAGGCTTCGGGGCGTCCTGCTCCCCACGGCCGAGCCCAGGCCCGGCAGCCTCCGGCCCTCGCCTGGGAAGCCCTGCAGTGCCTCCGTGCCGGAGCGGCCGGCTCTTGGCGCTGTCCCTCTCCCCTCCGTCCCTGCTGCTCGTCCCCAGGCCCTGGCAGCTCCGCGGGGGCTGCCTCATGCTGTGAACACAACCCCCTCTCCGCAGGGGCGCTCGCTGTTGTACGCGGCTCTCGGCAACGCTCACGGGGGCTTCCCAAGTGCGAGCCCAGGGCTGCCGTGCGGATTCCCGCCAGCATCCCTGGCTTTGGCTCCCCGGCTCCTCCGCCGTGGCTCCGAGCTGCTCAGAGCCGAGGTTCATGGTATTTTTTTCAGTCCCACTCTGCTGTTTCCACGAGGCCTCCAAAGGAAGCCTTTCCTCGAAGCGGGTTCTTCACTGGATAGCGAGTCAGGAATTTGGGTGGAGGTGGCTTCTTTTTCCCTTCTTCCAGTGGAGATGCCTTTGCTAGGGTGGAGAAGCAACCCTTGCCAGGAAGGACGTGCCGATGGTTTCGCTGGGCTCCTGCTGCAGCCCAAGGAGAGGCAGGACACGGCCGAGCGCCGCCTGCCCTCAGACCCCTCGGGAAGCCTTTGGCATCCCCACTTTTCACTGCTGCCTGAGTGTTATCTCTGTCCTCTCTTCAAAAGGTGGGGCAGGGACATAGGGAACCTTTCACCTGTCAAATGATCCTGGAGGAAGCAAGGAGCACCTGCTGCGGGGGCGCCTCGGGATGCCCCCAGGCTCTCCTTTGGCTCCTGCTGCACCCAAAGCCTCTCCTCTGTCCTCCCGCCAGCCGGGGCACAAAGCCCAGGTGGCTCCTCTGTGCCACGCTGGGGCTGCTCTGTGTCTGCCCCGAGTGGGTCTCTCCAGGGTTAGGAGGTGGAAGGTGCAGGCCACCCGGTGGGAGCTGGGCTCCGTGTTCAAGGGCTGCTGGCTCGGTCCCTGTCCCTGCTCAGCCATCCTTGGCCCCGGGGCTCTCCGGGCTGGCTGAGGAGCCCCCCAAACCACCCGCTGGCCAGTTTTCCCCTCGCCCTCTTCCTCTGGTGCTGCTGCAGCCAAAGACAGGCAAGACTTCACCTCATTTGTCTCTTTTTTGATACTTTTTTAAAAAGCTGTGTTTTTTCCCTTAATAAATTTCTACCTGTATTTAAGGAGACGCATGAGACCAGTTGTCCCACTGGGGGCTCAGAGGCCAGGGGCAGAAGGAGCAAGGGGGAGATGGGGCTGCTTGAGGGGGGTTGCTCTGTCCCTGCTGCCCTGCTCAGCGCCGTGGAGAAACACAGAGTCCGCTTAGAAAACACCACAGCCACCTCTTTATTTGGTGCTTCACAGGAGCCAAGGCGGGCGCAGCGGCTTTCCGGGGGAGGACACGTGTCTGGGGGCCATGTAGGGCTGGGGGTGACCACGAGAGCCCCCTCGCCTGGGTCTTGTTCCCTCCAGGGGCTCCTGACGGTGCTGGAGTGGCGCTGGGCGAATCTCCTGGGCAAAAGGCAGCCGGTCCCGCGGGGAGCCAGCTCAGCAGCCGCTGTTGCGGCGCATGAAGGCGTGCCCGCGCACGGCACACTGCATCTCGGTGAAGGCCAGCGCGCCCACGGTCACGTCGCAGGGGCCGAGCGCCTCGAAGCCGCACTTGGCGTAGAAGGGCACGAGGAAGTCCTCGCACATGAGCAGCGCGCGCCGCACCACGGGCAGGCAGCGCAGGTGCTGCAGGTAGCGCCACATGAGGATGGAGCCCTTGCCCTGCTGGCGCGAGGCGCGGTGCACGGCGAGCACGTGGATGTGCACGGCCGTGCCGCGGGGCCGGTGCAGCGTCAGCGCCGCCTGCGAGGGAGGGAGCGAGGCGCTAGCCGGGCTCTGCGCCGGCTCCGGCGACCAGAAGAGCCCAGCTTTGGGAAAAGAGCCCGGATTCGGGTGCCATCCTCTTTGATCCACCCCCCTCTGATCCGTGGAGGCTTTTCCTTTTTAAAACGAATGCTTTTTCATGGCGGGGAAAAGGGCAGGTTTTAATAGCAGCGAAAATAAGTAATGAGAAATTGTTTCTATGCAAGAGCAGCCCTGGAACGTCTCATTTTGCAGAGATCTCTCTCCTGCGTTGAATGAGCTCCAAATTGTCTGGAGAGAACGACGAGCTCATGAAGCGCCTCGGAGCTGAGCAGTGCCGAGGAAGCGGCCGGGGTGGCTGCTTTCCGAGGAGAGACCAGGCCCGGGTCCCACCGGGCGTTTTCCCAGTGCTTCTCCTCAGAAGCAAGGGGGTGGGATGGTGGGGCAGAGCATGGCTCAGCTGCCCCTGGACAAATCTCTGCATCGGGAGGTGTTGGGAAAACATTTTGGGAGATTGGGATGGGCAGGGATTGTGCTGGGGTTGTGCTCGCTTCAATGGCATCGGGTGGCCCACGGAGACCTGGGATCTCAGTGGGAAACTGGGAGCCTTTGGTTGAGGGTCACCAACGATGTGGGCATGGGGTGTGCCAGGGCCAGGCTGGCCCTGCTGAGGAACATGGCAGGTCCTGCCTCTCCCATCACCCCCGCAAGACCAGGGATATCGGGCGCAGAAAGGCCCAATGTGTCCCAAGCCTCCTGGACAGCGGGGCTGGGGAAGGGCCTCGAGCGGGGCCCTGGCTCTCACCTGGCTGAGCCTGTCCTCGTCCCAGAGGGAGCCGATGATGAAGGCGACGAGGCGCCCTTCCTCGAACCAGCCGAGGGACAGCTCCGGGCACAGGCTCAGGAAGTGGCGGATCTCGTCCAGGTGCAGCGGGCAGTCCCCGGACACGGAGATGAAGGCTGCAGGGGACAGCGGTGAGCGAGGCGGGCCAGGCTGCGGGCCAGGGCGCCGCCGCCGCGGGGGCCGGGTGCCCAGCTTACCTTCCCGCTCGATCTCGAACACGCTCACGGCGTCCTCGGGGCCGAGGCAGCGGAACTCGCTGGCGGGCAGCGTGTGGCGCCGCCGGCGCGCGGGCGAGTCGCGGGGCGGCCGCGGGTGCGCGGCCCGCAGGAAGGGCAGCGCGCCCAGCACCGGCATCTCGCGCCGCTTGCCGCCTCCTCGCGGGCGCCGCTCTGCGGGGCAGCCGCCGGCAGCGCGCCCGGCCTCGCCGCGCAGCTCCTGAGGTAAATCTCCTCCGGCGCCCGAAGTACCTGTTGGTGGCGCGCGGGATCAGGCTGCTTGACGCCCGCGGGGCCCGTTGGCCTTTGCCTGGGGCAGCCGCAGGGCTCCGCTCCTGCGGAGCATAGGGATTTCCTGGACCTTGCCCAGACACCCGCTGTGACCCCCGTGTGCCCAAGGAGGCTCATGGTGCTGCCAGAGCCACCCCATGTCTCTGACCTCATCCGCGGGGCACGACCACATCCATGGGCACCCCCAGCCTCAGATCAGCTCCTGCGCCTTTCGCACATGCCCGAACCAGGTTAATAAAAGCAGAGAGCGCCGCATCCCGAGCGGACGGCGCCGCTGAGCGCGCCCGGCTCCACAGCTCCCAGCTCAGCTGAGGACGGGAGCAGGTCGTGACACAGCCCGGAGGAGGCTGGGGCGCTCCTGATCTCCGCTCGAGAGGCACCGGCTTCCCTTGCTAATTATAGGCTTGGCAGCAGCTAAGAGGATTTGCAGAAACCCCGGCACAGGCGCAGGGCACAGCCGGGACATGCTGGGAATTTTCCATCCGGAAGTGCCGGGCGCTAGAGAGGCCCCTTCCCTCCGGGCGGGCTGTTGCTGGGAGCTGTTTTCCATGAGCCGCTCGCTGAGCGGCAGCTCCGATATCCAGGCCGCCCGGTTTGTCTTTTCTGGGTTTGGGGAAGCATTTGGCACCCCAAATGCTGGCTCTGGTCATCAAGGGGAAGTGCGAGGCTATCTGAAATGGCTCCTGGAAAGGGGTGTTTCCCATTCCCATGAAACGCATGCAAGAGGGAAATAAAGCCAGGAAGAGGAGAGGGGGCCCGTGGGTTTTGTTGCACGTGGAGTTTATTATCAAATCTGCTGCAACTCCTCATGCTGCTAATGGGATTAAGGGCTCGTCTGCTCGGATAAGCCCCGGAGCAGGCAGGACGGCCAGCTCTGGAAACTGAGAAAACACGAGCGTGGGTTGATCCTGGCCGGCACTGCTGGATCCAGCCCAGGGGGGTCTCCACCAGGATTTGTTGCAGGCACCCGGGGCAGCCCCTTTCCCGGGCGATTCGCAACAGGAGCAGCTACAGGGCTCCAGCAAGAGGTGCCATCGCTTGGCTGGCTTCTCCACGGCCGTGGGAATTGCAGAGGGGGGATTTGTTCGCTGCAAGTCCCTGCTAGTTTTAATCACAGGTCACGTAACGACGGTGAGGACGTGGTAGCAGCGGTCTCTGATGGAGACATTCAGCTGCAAAGCCGGGATTTTTCGAGACCTCCTGTGCGAGTGGGTGTTCAGTTCATGTGAGAAGGGAAGGGCAAGGGGGAATCAGCTCCTCCAGGTGTTTTTAGAAACGGCTTCAGACCTCAACCAGCAACAGCTGAGAGCAAAAGTCAGGAAAAAGGTTGCTCCCTAGCTTGTTTTCCTAAAATATTTCCTTTCTGGCATTTTACTCCCAGCAATCTGGGTTATAAGGCTGTGTGAGGGTGATGCACACATGTTTGTTTTTTGGAAATGATCTTTCTCCTTGTGCCTAACCTGCAGGTTTCTGTAGCTGCAAGGTGGGGGTCTGTGTATGGGGAAATGCATGTGCAGAGGCAAAGCGAACAGAGTGTGCAAGGCAGAGACAACTGCAGAGCAGCTGCCCCTCTCCGCAAGCACCCGGGACCCTGCAGTGGTGAAGGAAGCTCGCTCCAAGCCACAGGGTAAGTCAGAGCCAGAGTTAGGAGGAAAATCCCCTCTCCCGGGCTCGGGAGACGTCCGTCTTCCCGCTCCAGCACAGTCTGTGTGTTGCTCTATTCCCCGACACCCCAGTCTGCGCATGAGGGAGATCTAAGCGTGTTCATGGTCCCTAGAGATGCTCAGGGGAAACGAACGGGCAAGTCCTCGACAGCCTCCTCATGGCATCTCTTTATTCTGTTACAAACATCTGCCTGCGCTGGGGGCTTGAATTCAGAAAAGCGAGCTGCCCTGTGGATTTATGCACCCACTTACGAATCCAAACGTTCTTGGCAATAGAGACCTAACTCTTCTCACCCCGAACACGCAGGGTTTTCTTGTCAGGATGTGGATTTTAATTGCATGTATTGAAAGAGTGGGACAGCACAGGCTGTGATGACAGTCACCTTCTTACCACCACCGAAGTCACTTTGCAGGTGAGCTGAGGTGAATTTGCCCAACTCCCTCCCCGCTGGGGCAGTTCCCCCTTCCTGGGGCTGGCCCTTTACAGGGGCCTCTGGCCCACAAGCTGCCCCCAGGTCCTTTGGCACCACCAGGACACAACAGAAACGCTGGCGCTTACCGGAGGCGGCACAGAGCGGGGACACGGAGCTGCTCCTCTGCCCAGGCTGGTCTGGTCGTGCCCCGACGCGCTGGAAGGAAGCAGAGAAGAGCCCGGAGCGAATTTTGACCTCCCTCCTGCTCTCTCTGCCCCAACTTCAGGAGCCCTCGCTTATATATTTGTTTTTTATGGAGCACGTGATGGCACTCTAAGGGGTTTATAACCCCGATGAAAGACAGGGAGAGGTGAGAGGCTTTAAGGTGACAGGCCAGCAAGGGGATCCTGGCAGGCTGATCCCGGCAGGCTTTTCTCGGCTGGCGTGGCTGCCCGCAGAGGGATAAAGCATTTAGCTGATTGCTCCGGGCTGAGCGCTCCGTGCGAGCGGCAGGGAGAGCGGGGCTTAGCAAAGAGCAGCCTGCAGCCCTGCTGAGCACGGACGTGTTTCCTCTGCTTCCCCAAAACCGTCTCTCTGCTGGGGTGGAGTCTGCACCCAAGTATGTGTTTAGGAAACGCGGGGTTCGCTTTCCTGGCTATAGATCACTCCCGTCCAGCAGGCCAAGGAAATAGCCCTGGCAAAGCCAAAAGTGAGGCCGGGGTGTTTATCACAGCGAGCCTGGGTCTGATCCTGCCTCGAGGAATCGCATGGCTCGTTGGGCCCTGGGAATTAGGCAGGAAAGGGTGGGTGGGCGGAGAACAGCCCGGGACGCGCTGAGGGGCTGGTGGCGAGGGCAAAAAGGCCGCTGGCCCTGCTGGCCATGGCTGCCGAGCCACAATATTTGGCTGCAACGTGCTGCGAACTCACAGCTACACAGGGCCACAGGCGAGTGTCCCTGCGCACGGTGCATCCCTGTTGGATCAGGGCCGGATCCAGGGGTTCTCCCGCCAGGAACTTGCTCCAAGGACCGAGCACTTCTCCCTGCACTCCTTGGGAAACACTATGTAAGGAAGCGGGTAGGCAAAGCCGGAGATGTTTGGCCCCAACAGGACAAGTGTAATAAAAGGGGGATTATCCCAGGCATGAGCTCCTAGGAAGGAAATTACTGGTGACATCAGCAAAAATAATAATTAAAGACCACCGGCATCGCCATCGCGAACAAGCAGCAGCCTGGAAAAAAATGCTGAGCAGCCAGGCAGGGTGTCTCCACCTGGGAAATGCCTTTGGAAAAAGCATTTCAGAAGCAACTCCCAACCATTAAAGCTGACCCCGGCTGCCAGCAGCTGCCCCTCGAGCACAGAGGCTGGTTTTGGTGCCACCGCAGTGGGGTTTCAGCGCAGTCCTTCTCTCCCTCCTCCTCCGCAGCTGCAGAGGGTCAAGAATCCCGTTGGAGGAGAGCCCCGGCAGCGGGCTGAGATTCACCCGTTCAGCAGCTCCCAAAGAGCCGGGAGCTGCCGCGTGCCCGCGCCCCGGCTGCTGTGCCCGCACGAGGGGCAGGACATGCGCGGGGGCGACGCGTGGGCAGCAGATGAATCACCGGGTTTTTACCCCCTCCGCCGGCTCTCGGAGGCGGCACAAACGCGGCTCCTCGGGGCCGCCTGATCCGGACACTCCGGGGCGTTAAGCAGCTTTGGGCAGCAGCCTGAGCGGCCTCTTGCCCTCCAGGATCTGCCTCAAAAGGGATGTGGGTGACATCGGTGGCCTCCCGGGTGGCACCGGGGTCTCTCCCCAAACTGGCAGAGCTCCTCGGCCTTTCCTGCTGTGCCCAGCACGGACCAGGCTTTTCTCCTGGCCTCCCCGCGTGGTGCGACCTGGCCGGGAGCCAAACTCTGCAATTTTGCCTCGCTGCAGGCTCAGCCGCGGGCTGACGTTGTTCTCACGTGGCCTTTCCAGCAGCCCTGCCCCGGAGAGCAGCAGAAAACCTGGCAGCTTCCCAGGTTATCCGAGGTCCCAGCGCCTGCCAAGGAAGCCGGCCCTGGGCTCCGGCCCGGCACGTGTCCCCCCGGGGCCAGGGACCCTGCTGTCCCTCCTCGCGGGGACATGTGCGCAGAAAGGGCTGCGTTTTGCCCGTGGTTGCTCAACCCCAAGAGGCCCGGGGATCACCCGGGCCCTCTTTTGTCCCCTCCCGGAGCCCTCGCTGGTGTTTGACCTCATTCCCTCCTCTCCGCGGGCCTGCGGGAGGGTAGAACTAGGTCACGGGCGCTCGTGGCGCAATCCCCTAACGAAGCGGGACGGGGTCCAGGCGGGCTGCGCTGGCTCCCGGGAGGAAGGGCCTGGCACAGGCGGCCCCGTGTCCTTCGATCCCGTCGTGCCTCCGTGCTGTGGGCAGCTGGGATGACCCGTGGAGGTCACAGGGGACCTGCGGAGGCTAAAGAAGAGCCAGACCCCGAATCTCAGAGCAAGACTGGGCCTCAATCACCCGGTCAGAGGATTTGCAAGGCCTTGGGCTCAGCAGGGGGGACGAGAAGCACAGATGGAGCAGGAGAACTGGGCTAGCTCACGTCCCCGCTTGCATGAAGTCCCACATCAGCAAGATGAAGCCAGGGCAGCAGAGGAGGGGAGGGAAGGGCTCTTGGGCAGCCACTTTGTGGGGCACTTTTGCAGCCACCCTCCCCTCTGGCAGAGGAGAGGCGTCTCTGCTGCTCAGAATCGGGAGCTCTGCCGGGCTGGCGCGAGCGCCAGGACGCTGGGGACACCTTTAAACAGCCCCATGCCCTAAGGTGGCTGCCCAGGCTGGTGCCAGCCCACAGCCCAAGGGCCTGGGTTGTTCACAACTGCCTTCCCATTGAGCCTGTGCCCAGCGGATCAGACTGGGCACGATGCCGTTCCTGCAGCAAGGAGCATCCGTCCGCTTGGTCTTGTTCTTCTGGACACAGTGCAAGCAGGACCACGTATTTCACTGGGGAAAAAATGAAATAATAAATAAAGAGCTCTAAACTTAACCCGGGACTAAATAGGCAACGGCAAAAGGAGGGAGAGGGTGGGTTGTCCTGGTGTTCTGCAGTCCAGCTCTTTCACGCAGAGCATAGGGGACGTACGGGAACCTTTCTGCTTCCGAGAAAGCCGAAGCAGCTCGGGGTACCTGAAAGGACGAACGGAGCTGCACGCGGAGAGCACAATCCCTTTTGGCTGAGGAGCTCCCCTGGAGGGCCCACAGCAGTGGGGAAGAGGTGGGCGAAGGGGGTGCGATGCCAAGGCCGATGCCCGTTCCGGTGGGCAGCAGGGCCGTGGTCATCCCGGCCCGTAACGCGGGCAGCCCTGCGGCGGAGGAGCCGCAGCCCACGAGATGGCACCAGAGCCTTGCTCAGCCGCGGCGCCGGCGCCCTGCGGCAGCCCGGGCACCCCTGCGGGCACCCCTGGGCGCCGGGCAGCCTCGAGCCCCACGAGGCGCCTCCAGAGAGGCACCCACTGGGTGCTGAGCAGGAAGGACGGGCCTTGCGTTCCACCGGCAGCTCTACGTGGAGGCAGGCAGGGCAGTGCGTGTGCGAGGAGGATCCTGCGCTGCAGAGAGCCCTTCCGAAGAGAGCCGCCAGCAGCAGTGCCCAAGGGGGGCTCTGCCCGACGTGTGGCACTTGCCCGGGGGCTCGGACCGCCTGCCAAGGCAAGCCGGGTGTCCGAAAAAGCTGCAAACACAAACTCCGGGGACGTCTCTCGGGTTTGCCGCGAAGGTGACGCCTGCTGGTGGTGTGAACAGGCCAAGGAGGAGCCTGCTGGGTCCTAAGGGCAAAAAAACGAGTCTCCCTTCAGGGCCACGTCCTCACGAGAGCCCTGTCCGGGCTCGGAGTGCAAATCCCGCTCGGTTCCTCCTGCCACCCTTGCCTTGCCCCATCAGCGCCTGGCCGCGAGCCATGCATGAGGCGGTCGCTTCTGCGGCTCTTTGGGGCTCCGAGGAGGGACTGCTCACAGCCAGGCACAACGTTCTGCCCGTTACTATATGTACACTTTACAAGCAGACATTAGCATGCACATTAAGGAGGGGATGAGCCCCACGGCTGTGCTGAATGCACCTTCCACTCCAGAGCGTCGTGCAGTGACGAGCAGGACACGGGGCTAATGCAAATGGAAGGAGAGGGCACCTTCTGCCCCTCCGCAGGGTCCCGCCTTATTCCCATGGGGAAAGGCACGATTCTCCCTGATTTCCCGCAAGGGGAGGCTGGCACCTGATCCTCAGCACCAGGACATGCCAGGGCTGTCAACTCCAGCCGTGGCCTCGCTCCCTTCCCAGCAGGGCTGTAACCGAGTGACACAGAGCGAGGACGTCGTGCTGGGGACATGGGCACATTTGGCAGCGCAAGCCCTGATTTTACCGTCCTTTGCTCACTGCACTGAGGCCCCTGCTCTCGCTTGCTTGTGGACGGGGATCTGCGCTGTCTTTTCCCAAGGACATGTCGCAGTTTACCCAGCCGGAGAACATTCCCTTATAGCTCTATTCCTTATCCTTGCGGACAACGCTGAGAAACGCTCCAGTGGGGAACTGCATCGGCAGAACACCCCCTGGTTTAAACTGATGCAGGCGCTCGAGTGATTCAATCCTGATGTGCGGGTTGGGCTGACCGAGGACCCAGAGGGAAGGAAGAAACCGGGAGCTGCCATCCATAAGAGCATCCCAAAGGCAGCAGCCACACGGACAGGAGAGTCCGTCTGGAGCCCCGCCAGGCTCTGGATTTGCACAGCTAGTGGGTGCTGTTTCCTGGCAGAGAGGAACTAGAAACCCATGGAAAAATCCAGGAAGTGCTTTAAACTTAAGAGTCGTTTCCGGCCCCTTTTCCCTGGAAAAGAAGAAACCCTGGAAGGCGGAACCGCAGCCAGCAGGCGGATAGGGGCAGGGCCGCCTGGGCTCGTGTTTGTGGGAGGAGGAGGTTGCTGCCCGGCTGCTCTGGTTTCCTTTGGGTGATAAAATGAGTCAGGCTGAGGATTTCCAGCATTTTCCTGATATTCCAGCCACCGCCGCACAGATTGGGACACATATGGAGTGAAGCGAGGGGATACATCTGGGCAGAGGACAGGCAGCTAGGGCTGTTCCGGCTCCCCCTCGCCCTTCCCCTGCCAGCGGGGTGGGATCTTCTCGGGAAATTATTTCAAGAATCCAGGAAAAATATCCTCGACAGGCAATGAGGACAGAAGTTTGGCTTTTCTCATGCTGTGATGAGGGCTTCTAGGGGTCGTACAAAGCAAAATGGAGCTTCCCTGCAGCCAGAGAGCACCTCACCGGCCGGGGCAAGATCCTGGGCGCACAATTACTGGGAATGCCTGTCATACTCTTTATTCTTTTATTACTATGCTTTAGTTTCCTCCCCCCAAAAAATAACCAAAGGCAGCTGCTGCTCTCAGAGGCCACTCGCTCCCTTGAGTAACCCTGTGCTCACCCGCCATGTCTGTCACCCGACATGGCGCCAAGCCCCGGGGCTCCAACGGGGGCTCCCCCCCGAGCCTCCCTCCCTCCCGCTCCTCCTCTCCCTCCTCCCCATCCCTCCATCCCGCCTCATTCCCGGCTCCCCTCAGCGCTCCCCCCGCCCCCGCCTCAGTCTTCCCGCCCCCCCCGCCGTGGGCGGGGCCTCGCGCCGTGGCCCCGCCCCCGGGCCGTTACTTGCGCGCGCCGCCCGCCGCGCGCGCCGTCCCCGCCCCTCGGCGCCGCGCGCTCTCCCCGCTCTGCCCGGCGCCATGGCGGAGCAGCCCGCAGAGGCGGCCCCGGCCCCCGCGGCCCCCGCCGCGCCGCCGCCGCCGGGCGGCTCGCAGCGCCTGCTCTTCTCGCACGACCTCGTGTCGGGCCGCTACCGCGGCTCCGTGCGCTTCGGCCTCGTGCGCCTCATCCACGGCGAGGACTCCGACTCGGAGGAGGAGGAGGGCGGCGGCGGCCGCGGCACCGGCGGCGGCGCCGCCAGCTCGGGCGGCTCCGAGTCGGGCGGCCCCGGCGGCGGCGGCGAGGAGGGCCGCGCGAGCCCGCTGCGGCGCGGCTACGTGCGCGTGCAGTGGTACCCGGAGGGCATCAAGCAGCACGTCAAGGAGACCAAGGTAACGGCGGGGCCGCGTGCGGGGCCTGCGCGGCCCGGCCCCCGCGGCCGCCTCCCGCGGCGGCGCTTCCCGTGTTTCGTCATGCGGCAGCCGGGCCGCGCTCCCGGCCGCTCCCGGGCCCGCTCTGCGCTTCGGCGGCCCCCGGGGAGGCCCGGCGGGCGCCGAGCTGCCTCCCCGCCGCGACCCGCTCGCGCTTCCCGGGAATGCGCTCCCGCATCTCCCCCGTTGGAGCGCGGCATCATGGCAGCCCGTCCGCCTGCATCGAGCAGCCCTGCCTAGCCCGAGCGTCCCTGGTGGGCGCCGCGCTCCGGCTTTGCCCTTGTTTACGTGGCCATTTGTCCCTGTCGCCGAGACACGGACAAACCCGTGGCCTCCCAGTCGCATCCGAAGGGACCGCAGGGCCGTTTTTGAGCCCTGGGTGAGGAGGATCCCACTTGGCAAAGTTATCCCGCTGCCGGGTTGTGCAGAAGCCAGAGACAAAAGCGAGAGAGGGGGCACTGTAATGTAGCACAAAGGGGCCTGCATGGGCGTTGCAGCGAGGCCTGCGCCGTCCTTGCAGCAGAAGCAGCCGCCGCTCCGGGGGGCAGCGGAAAAGCCGGAGCCTCCCGCTCCGCAGCCGCCTCGCCGCAGGAGAAAGGTGCGCGCCGCTCCCGCAGGAACGGCCGGGATCGCACGGCCCAGCGGAGTGAGCTAAATTTAGGTGATAGTGTCATTGAGCATGTGACCAGTATGGAGATAAGGAAAACGAAGACAAGGTATCAGGAAAAGGTATTTATCCATTATGGATTTCTGCGTTATGAGAAGAACCTTCTTGCCCTAAAGCCACAATTGATATACTGCAGCCTTCAGGTAAAATCTTCCTATGCTGTTGCATCAGAATATACCCACTGAGTATTTTCAGCATCTAAAGGAGGCCCCCTCAACATAAGTGAGTAAACACGGGCTTGGGAGTCGTTACTGAATTCTCAAATTTGGAAGCGATGGCTCTGACTTCAGCCATTTGGTAACTGCGCCCTGTGCAACATTAGGGAGACTGCAGAGGATTGTGAGTCAAAGGCAATTATGTAAAGGCCTGCTCCTCTTTCTCTCCTTTTCATGGTCATGGCATCTTTACCATTCAGGTAATAGACCCTGGGGAAAAGTTTCCTAAGTGCCCGAGGAATTTAGGTGTACTTAGCATATTGATTTTTCCATTTGAAGAGCTGCCCACGAACAGAATTGATAGGCTGCGTGTAGCAGCCGCGCTGCAGTTTGGACTTGCTAAAAACAAATCTGACGCCATTGGGAGGGCACTGCAGAACTTTTTGTGATCGTAGTCGGGTTTTTTAAAGCTGTCCTGTAACCCCCAGCCCTTTCCCCTTGTCCTAATGGGCGCGAAGCAGCCGGATAAGGTAACGCACTCATCATGGCCCAAGGCAGGAGGGGTGCAAACCAGAAGCTCCACCTGGCCCTGAGGTTTGTTGGGTTTAGGGTATTTTAGTTATTTTGGCCAAGCTCTAACTCCTCAGCATTTTTAGCCATGGAAATCTCTTTAGTGTCTTGCTCACAGTCTACCCATGAATTCAAGAGGTCTTTGAAGGTACCTTTCCTTTTCCTGAGCTTTTGTTCTGCAGTGGTCAGGGGCTGGCACTCCTGCTGTGTTTGCACCATATTACCTGCTCTGTGTGGTTTTTGCTTCCAAGTAAGGCAGTTGTGTCACTCGTGGGGCTCCTTCCTCATCAAGCACTTGGAGATCTCCGAACACAGGTGCATTTATGGGTGAGAGCCTGTGTTGTAGCTGAGGAAGGGGAGAAACAAACTTGTTGCAAATCCCGGGATAGTGAGAGTACCTCCCGCTTCCAGTGCAAAGGTCAAATGGAGTTGCTCATAACCAAACTCGATTATAACCCTAGGGACTGCATGCGTTTGGTTTAAACTGTGTGGGTTAAAATTATTTTTCTGCTCGGGACTCTATGGGCTAATCCTTTTTGCTCTTATTTCTAGATGTTCTATGCTTACCTTTGTTCTCTCCTGGTGGAAATAGTAGGCAGGCTGCCACTTCAGCCCAGGCACACAATTACTGATGTTAATAAGTAATAGAAACTTTCTCTTGGAATAGGACTAGTGTTTGGTACAAAGGCTCCCTGACTCTTCCAGCTGAATAAGTAGTTTATCCGAGCACATTCCTGCCTTTGATTCTCAGGCTGATGGTCGTTATTAGCAGTACGATGAGAGGGATGCGAATGAAAAAGGAGTTTGGGCGCCTTATCCTCTGGCTCTCTGTGCTCCTTTCCTGCCTTCCATGACCACTTTTCTGTTCCGAAACACTGGAATGTCGTCGCTGCTAAATAATGCAAACCCCAAGCAGTCCTGGAAGGAGAAGCCTTGCCTGTCCAAATACGTTTGCCACTTATGTCCCACTTAGCTCCTGGCCTGTCAGGCAACCAAGTCTGCAGCCAGACTGCAGCCAAAACGACCTCTCTTGTCTTCATGCTGCTGTTCATGTGCTGGATATGATTTTCACTCAAGAGTTGTGAAAATACTGGTAGCTGGTGTGAGCGCTTGATGTTCTTCCAATAAAGTAGCAGTAATATTTGAGACCCAAATGAATTTTAATTTCCAGGTTTCTCAGTTGTAAGTTAATACTCTTACCACACACTTGTGCTGCCTTTGGGGAATTAATAAGCGGGCTTGACCATGCTAAATGTGAGCAAGGCTCCTAGGAGGCCTTAAAACGCTGCCAGTCTTCATTTCCCTGCTTCACTTGGAGTCCTTGGAGTTCTCTGATGCCTTGAGCGTTCCCAAAGCCCGAGGGCAGCTGTTGCCTCTCAGCCCCTTCTCCGGAGCCCTGGCTGCCCAATTCCCATTCCATAGGAGCTCTTGCTCCCATGTGTGTCTTTGGGTACGGAATACGTGTGGGAGTGCCTTGGTGTGATGCCCTCCTGTGTCATGAGGAGGGTCGATTGCTTTCTATGTAGAGGGCCAGGATTGCTGTAAGATTGAAGGTCCAAATTTGCTGGACATTTTTAGCAGATTGTTATCTATTTATTTTGGTGCAGGTCAGAATACAGCTGGGTTCAGATGGCTTTCTGCTCCATTCAGGTTTGCTCTGGAAACAAATTCAAACTACAGGAGCACTTGAGATATCCAGTAGCTGATCAGCTTCCTAGCTGGAAATTGTCTGTCATCTCAATAGGTCTCTCTGAATTCAGCTCTACTTTATTCCCCCAGCCCTTCTGCTCCTTCCCAGTGCTCACTGCTATAACCTCTTGTCTTCAAGTATTGAGAATGAAGCTGCAGAACTTTCTGAAGACATTATTTCCATGGAGTTTCAAGACGTGTGTGTGTATTGTTTTTTCTTCTGAATTTTGTTATTAGTCCATGTTTTGACCTGAACTCCTTAAGTTGTGTATTTTTTTTCTCTGTGCCTATATTATGGGAGAAGGAAGTACTTCCTATTTAATGAAGATCTGCATTTTCTCTTCTCCTTGAAGCCACTCTCAGCCTCACTTTTGGATCCTACTAAGACCTGTAGCTGGTCCAGGTGGTTGGATCCTTTTACCTCCTTTAGTGTCAGTAGCTTTTTCTCCTTCCTCTAGCTAAGACACTAGTGTGGGTTGCTGTGATGTTAATCACAGGTGCAGCTATATGGTACCTATTTGTGCTTTAGGAATGGAAACACTTGGAGCCTTACAAAATATTTCATCTTCCAACTTGACCAAGATGTTCTCTGCCTAGAAACATAGCAGTGTTGAGCATTTAAACTGATTCAACTCTCCCAACATAGACTTGGAGGTCATCACTAATATTTTATTGCATTAAGGGCACCCTGTGCAATGTGCAATATGGAAGCCTGCTGACTGTTAAGTACTATATGATATTATTGCATGGAGAGTTATCCTGAGTTTATAGTACACCCAGTGAATGGTTCAGAAGTGCAAGTGGCCACTTCAGTCAGTCATTTAGCCGTAACTGTGGAAAGTAGTCAGCAATGTGTGTGGCTCTGTGTGGTTGGTATTCTATTTTCATTATTTATTTTTAATGAGCAGAATCTCTGCCCAAGCAAGCACTAATGGGTCTTCCCCAGTTCACTCACTTTGAATGTGCTGGTAACAAGTAGTTAAATGGGTAGCACTGTTCAGACCAGTAAAGCTATTAGAGTGCATTAGGTAACTGCTTAAGAGGAATGTCTCAAAGCCCGTGATAGACTTTGAAAGTTCTGTACAAATGAGGCATTTTGCTGCAACTTTCTCAAAAGGCTTCTACTTTGCTTGTGTTTATGCAGCTCAGATACTTTCACAAAGTGATTTTAAGCAACCTGAGAGTTACCCTTTTCATGAAAGGCACTTTACTGGACTTAAAAGTCAGAATCTGTAGCAGATTCTTTTTGAGGCTACATCTTGCTTGCTTATGCCAGCTGTCCTCACTTCTTCTCTTTAGAGAAAAGAAGGTATTTTTAATGTTCGGCATCTGTGTTGGTACTGGGAAATAATTGGCATTTACGAAGCTAAAAGCCTCCTCTCATCTGACTCTTTGACTGTTTAATTACTTGTGGGATTTCAAAGGCTCAGGAGGTGATGATACCTTCCTAAATGCTAGGAGAAACTTGTCTCATGGCTTCCACTCTACTGTTACCTCCCAGCATGTGCTCTTTTTTGCCCAAAAGGGTCATTATCAGTTTAGAAACTGATACTTTCAGTTGAAATTTTTGCAGTTGCCTTTTAGGTTGTCGCTACTAAGGTTCCTGGAACTGAGAGATGTGAGGTGATGCCTTGGGGTTTTCTTCTTTTTCCGTTGTTCTCTGGAGCATTTGATATGTAAGTCAGTTCTAATTCTACCTTGCGTATGATGTTTCTTCCTTATGTGGTCTTTAAAACTGGCAAGGTAGGTAAATACTAACTTTACTTTCTGGAATAACAGATATCAATAGGTAGTGGCTTTTCTTTCCTGTTTGGCATGGACTGCTAAGTAGATGTGCGTGTGCCTGGAGCCTAAACACTTTGCTAACCTAAATTTACAAAGCTGGTAAACTTCATCAAAAAGTAATTTCTCCTAGTAGCAAGATCCTTGGGATAGGTGGAGGATTTACCTTCAATAAATACTGAAAAAGCTTTTTTGTTTTTTGGGTTTTTTTTTTTTTTTTTTTGCATGTTAGGTATTTCAATGAAGGAAGTAGTAGAATGGAGGGGGTAGAGGACACTGATTCTAAAGTGTCATTAGAAGCACCAGACACTATTAAAATAGGTGTTTTTGACAGCGAATTGCTGATAACTGATGAGGGTTACTGCTAACTGTAGTAGTTGTGTATTTTCAGATGGGCTTGAGTTTCAAGTTGACAGGCGTCTCGGTTGTCTTGCTCTTTTCAATCGATACTGAATGAACGAGGTAGAGGAGAACCTCACAGTCAATCCAGTCCAACAAATGAGCTGCCCTGCAGTTGCACTTCAGGAGAGAGGGAATCCCTGTCTGCAGCGAGGCTGTGAGCGCTGAGCATGTTCCTCTGGTAGCCAGAACACCCTTGGCCAGCGTCTGGCAAGGACAAACGGGGCTGGAAGCTACATCTTGGGTAGTCATTAAGCTCTCCAAGAGTCCTGAACAACCACCTCGCTGCTCTGAGATACATGGGATGCACCAGAAAATTATGCTTCTTTATACCTGAAAACCTCCCTATTTTATTACCTGATTTTTTAATTGTCTTTAAAATAACGTATTTTCCTCAACAGCTAAATAACTAGACAGCATGAGGGCTGTTGGCAGGAGGTAGGAGCAAGGATTTGCAGGCAGGAGACGCCTGGAGCACTCATCATCTCACTGTAGCTTCCAGGTCTGGAAAAACTTAAATTTACTGGAGTAAATTTGCAGCAGAGAAACTCTGCCTGGCTTATGCCTGTAGTGGTGTCACTTCACAGCCTCTGGTTACAGTCCCTGGAGCTGAAGGAACTCCAGGTAGCTCTGCCCTTGCTCCATTAAGCAGCATCCACTTCATACCATGGAGTGACAGCAGCGGTGCCGCGTGGTCCTGCATTCGCACACGTGACACACGGTCGAGGTGACGAGTTCTTAGTGTTGCTTGCAAAGCTATTAGGTTTTTGGCTTGTGAAGAAGAGTTCTAGCCTGACTAGTGAAGAGGGCTATTTAATTGCCAGCTAAAAAGATGGAGAGCTTAAGGCTTTTAACCAGGTTCCTTAGCCCAAAGCTGGGAATTTCTTTTTGTGCCTTATTACTGTTAAAATACCTGGCTAGTGTTTCATCCTGTGCTGGAAATAAACCTCCTGCCTAAGGTGAAATGCACTAATACTGGGAGAGCTGGAATTGGCTCCATTGCAGCAGATTTATTTTCTTTTACCTCCTTTTGAAAGGATATAATTTTGTAGAGAAATAATAATAAAAAAGAAGTGTATGAATCATTTTTGTTTTGAGAAATGGTGCTGTTTCTCTGCTGATAAGGGTATTTAGCAAGCAAGTTTCCAGGGCTCTGAATTTGGCATGTGAGTTAGAGAGGAGACAACCCGATCTCCATGGGTGACTCCAGCTGGATCAGCCTGTGTTAGAGCAGTTCATCCCCTATGTGGTTTTCCAGGTGCTGGGCTCAGTATCTTCCCTGCTTGCCCCTTTGCAAGCAAGGCTGGAGATCACGAGCCACCTGCATGGTGGGGAAACCCTCATTCCTCAGCGCAGATACAGCTAGCGACTATATCTGATAGAGGCTGGGTATAGCTAGACAAATGATTCTCTCCTCACCCCATAACACGCTGGTGGTGCCGTGTGTGAAGTGTCCTACTGGGAGACTAGACCTCCTACCGTATCTCTTGCTGTTGAGGGATTCAGATTTATGTGTTTCCTCACATGAGTAATTAAGTTGATGAGTAACCCAGCATTTTTAGAAGTTACTTCAGCTATAAATCCAGTAGGCTGTGGCAGTTTTGTAAGGCTGGATTAGGAATGGAGTCAGTGAAGTATAATGTAGATACAGGCCATTAACTCTGAGGGTGCTTAATGGTGTTTCTAGAATCAAATAGCTCTTCAGCTCACCTGGCTCAAGATGTTCTGATTAAATAACCAGTCTTGGTCCTCAGTGAAACTGTTGGCTACAATTGCACTCGAGCACCCTCGGCATTCGAGTAGCTCTGATCTCCGAGAGGTCTCAGGACTTCTCCTCATTCAGCTTTTCAATGGCACTGAAATGGCTGCTCCCTCCTTGCCGCTCGGTGACCCGCAGCGCTGGGCTCTGCCGCCCGGCTCCAGGGGCAGCTGGTGGGCCTGGACTTCGCTTTTTAGGATTTGAGGTGAGCTTACATGAAGCATCACTTATAATATTTCTGTTCAGAAACATATTCTGTTTTGTTCGGACTCCCCTATAGAGTGGGATCTTTTAGTTTGGCTTTTCTAACAGCTTTTGAAAGTGGAAGCTTTCTCCTTTGAAGGTGGGTTACACATTTAATCCAAGTGAGTTTTTCTCAGGACCATTGCGTGAAGCTGCTGCCAGCATCTGACTCCAGGCTCTTTAAACAGTTAGTCCTGAGACAAATAGTGATGTTTTCTAAATTCAGAGTTACTAAGTAGTTGTGTGACTGGCAATGCATAGTCCATATTCAAGCAACTCTTCACATATATCGTTTTGTACTTAACACACGCAGCATTTGTCAGAAATCTCTCCTATGTCCTTCTGCCATAGGAAACTGTGGGCATCCAGATGGTAAAAGTTGGTCTGGCTTCCCATGCTGGAGCATAATCTCATAGTACAGGTATATTTGTCAGCTTGGATCTACAGAGGGGGGAGAAAAAAAGGAGGAAAAAAATCTGTCTTTACTGGAAAACTCTGGGGTTGGTTTTTTAAAGCCTGCAGATGTGGGCGATTCACTTGCTTCCTGGAAGAGGCCAGCCAGCACTTAGGATGTGCTCTGAAGAGCCTGGGACGTTATTCCTGATAATCTGGAGCAATATATAATGTTTCCTCCTTGAAGTGTGTTTAAGGCAGCATGTGGCTGATGAGTGTAGACCTGAATTATCCTCACTTTCTGAACTGCAGCAGATTTCCCAGGGTAAAGCTAGTTGCTTCTAGATTAAGCCTCTCTATTTATGAAATTATATACAGGAGATCAGGAACTGCCTTAAGGAATTGCACAGCTGTGAAGGTGACACTGCAGAGGAAATAAGAGCATATAGGTGCTTAGATTTAAAAAAAATCCTATCATTCCTGCATGATGCTTTGATACTTTGGCTTTCCTTATGTGCCAGCTCTCAGTTTTTTGAGATCTCACTCTAAAAATTCCCACCTAAAATGAGACAATAAGATGTGGAGTGAATTATGGGCCCGTTAACTCCCCGTTCACCCCTGCCATCCCCTGACCCGCAGAGCTGAATTTGCTTATTCGCCCTTTGCCTCTGCGGCTGGAAGCTTCCTCTGCCGCGCTGCGTGTCGCGGGATTGTGCTGGTACATCACAAATGTCTCGTTTGCTTCACAGAGTAAATCCGCCCCACAATGCTAAAGCAAAGTGCTAAGTACAGGGTGACTTGCTGTAATAAAACACGTCCCCAGGAGATGCCCTCCCGGTGGTTTCCCGTCTCGCGGGCCTGTGTCTGTGCTGGGTGTTCGCAGCACCCCTGGGTGTCCTGGCGAGCACGGGACAAAAGCCAGATGAGACCTCCTGGAGCTCACAGCCTGGCTCTCTGGAGACACTCCATGCCTTTGGCAGGGCTAAAGGGACCTCCGGAGTCCGTCCCTGCTGCCAAGGGCCGCCCCAGCCTGTTGGTCCATCATGAAATGAGTTAGCAGTTTGCTGGGATTTCTTGGGCTGGAAAACTGCTCCGATACTGGGAGGACTTGCCATTTCCAGCATGAATGCACAGGCAGTTTGCATTCATCTCTTCTTGTTTAAAAATAATAATAATAATGCCAGCCTGGCTGCTTGCCTATAAATGTGCTCTTACGTGGTGAAGCTCAACTGTTTTCTGCCTCGGACTATGTATCACCCAACTGCCTTGCAAGACAGGCTCTTCCCTTGATAATCCTGCAGCCTTCTCTGCACCTGCCCCATGAGAACAGGGCTCTTCCTGATCAGCCTCCTCTGGGGTTGCCCTGATCAGCCTCAACGTGCGTTTCCCGAGGCTGCTTTTACCTGAACCCAAGCGCTAGTTTAAACCTTGGCGCCTTCCATATCCAGCAGCTGCTCTGTATCCCCCAGCACTGTTGTGTGAGCCGCTTTCAGCCTTCTTGTTTCGTTGGCTGTCTTGGGGAAGGATTAATAATTAATGGGAAATATCTCAAATAATTGATGTGATTGCCGCAATGCGTGTGTAAAGTTTTTAATTGGGTGAGTCTGTCCATCCATCCCTTCCTCCACCCCGGGTTGACACTTGGAGTTTTGGAAAAAATCCAAGCTAAAATCCTAGCTGCTTAATCATGCTGTGGCTCTATATTTTCGTTTCCTATTCTCGATAATATGATTTTAGTGCCAGATTGCCATCCATAGATATTGGCAATTCCAATTTACTTGCTCTTGCGCAGTGATTAAAATAATTACCAGTTATGTCCTATGTTAGCCTAGTGAATGTGACAGTCATGTCAGTCTTGCATTAATTCTGTGCATTCTGCTGTTTAATTGGCATTCAGGTGGAAAAAACACCATGTGTGTTTAGACCTGATTTTGTCACTTCCACAATGGTGCTCTGGCTGCTTTGGTTTTTCGCCCCACAACGGTGCTTTCTCCTCAGATTACAGCAGTTTCCTTGATGAGCACATGTACAACCGTGCAAGCGAGGCAGCTTCACAGAGCAAATGCTCCCGTCTGAGGGCTCCTGTTCCAAAGCAGCAGCTGCAGTTTCCCCGTGCCTGGGTAGAGCTGCTGCTGAGCTGGCCCGTTTGGCTTGGCAGGCTCTGACCTTGGCCGCGGTCGGAGGAGGAAACTGCTCTCCTCACCCGATCTGCTGCTTGTTGTTGTGTTTCCTGCACTCCCCGTAGTGCCTCCGAAATGAATCTTGCCTAGTATTAGTTTATTTTATTAATGCCGTCTTAGAAGAGACTCGGTGTTTGCTGCCGGGGGAGCTGTGATGAGAACCCATCTCGCGATCGGAAAGGTTGGCCCTTAAAGGGGATATTTGGAGGGCAGGTTTCTCTCTCCATGCTGCTGAACCTGCCCTGCTAAAGGATCATCGCTCCCTAAAGCTGCCTAAGGCCTGTGTAACGATCAACATGGGGAGCACTTATTTTTCAGAACTTGGGTCTTTAAAAATGACTTAATACCACTGGGCTTGCAAACCCTTTTGTAGAAACAGTTATGAACAGTCTTTCTCGTATCTGAATCTCCTTGGGGCTGAAAGAATCATGTCAATTGGGTGAGGAAATACCCCAGAACTGAAGTCTGTCACTTTTTTTTTTTTTTCTTTTTTCTCCTTTGGAAAGCAGTGTAAGAAATCTTTGTGGAACTCCATTTGTTCTTCTTGCTGCTGCTAATTCGGTTCAGCTGCAGTTCAGCCCGCCTGCCTGGGATCTATAGTGCTGGCAACGCTTAAATGAAGCTTGGAAACAAAAGATCAAGGAGTAGACACAGAGTGACATTCACAGCATCATTGTCCACCTACGTGTACTCTTGAGCGTGGCAGAGAAGACTTCAAATAATGATTTTTGGGTGTCTGCTAGCCTGAGTCTTAGCTGGTTCCCTCTGTGGTATAAGATGAGGTTTTCACTGCTACTAGAAACCACCTTTTTTTGTGGTTGCGGGTCTTTTTTTAATAACTCTTTGTTCCATTAGCTTTTCCCCCCACCCCTTCTCTCCCTAAAAAGACCTTATGCCATTTTGCTGCTTCCATGGCCTTTGAATCCACATGCCCTCATGATGAGTTTGACTTTTCTCCCCGTGCCAGGAGCCTCGCAGACCCTTTCCCTCACCATTTATCCTCACAGCTCTCATCTCCGCTTTGGGGTACCTGCAGTGGAGTATCAGCCTCCTGCAGAGCAGTAAAGGGTGTTTATTCTGCCCTCACGTGCAAGGGAGTCTGCAGCAGGAGTGTCCCCAGGTTGGCGAGCGCTGCATGGGGTAGGAAGGTGCCTGTCACCCTCAGTTACGTGGCGCCTTGGCAAGGCAGGCAGTCCCTGCTGGAGACCAGGAGGAGGAAGAGCTTTTGATCATAAATGGCAATATGCACTCTGGTTTGAACCCTAGGGAGGCTGAATTTGCCCTGCTCCGCATGCGTCTTGCTAAACTAGGTGTTTTAGCTGGGGGTAGGTGCCACTGGAATGTCACTTGGGTGCAGTCCGAGGGACGTGCTGGGTGCGTGTCTGTATTTTAGCAGGGTGAGACATTGTCTTGCTGTATTTGATGCATCAAAGCCGTGCATTTCCCTGCTGAGAGACGTTGTACTGGCAGGATGGCTGTTTATCAGACTCTTTTGCAGTGTTTTGAGGCTGTAATACTTGAATCATCTCAGTGCCCAATTCCACCTGAAGTTCTTAAAATGTCACTCTGATGGGTAAAAACCATCAATACTTACCTGTGTCCCCCTGCCTCACCATAAGTGACTTATTTTCAGGAAACCCTTAAACTTCCTTGCTTCCCTCCTGTGTACGTCCCAAGGGGTTTAGTGATGATGAACAGCAGCGTTGTTTGGGTGCCCAGCCTGCTGGGCAGCAATATGCTTTTCAGGGCAGTGCTCAAGTATTATTCACAGTTCTTCTCTTTTTATAATTGTCCTCTGAAATTCAGAGTAAACTAGGGAGGCTTTCTCACTGAAATACTTGGCCATTGTGGGTCTGCTCTGCTGCAGTGTTGTGGGACCAGGCTTCTAAAATGAAGGTCTTCTGCAAAAGGAAGATCTTGGTTTGCCTTGATCCTTCGCACTGGAGCGTTACCTGCACTTTGTGAAGCCTGGGTTTGGTGAATGTGATAGAAGAAAAGTGGGATTCTACTGTGAGGTGTATTGAGCTTCACCCTCGTCACCTCCTGAAATAATGAACTTGAGGAATCCTCGCTATTCCTTGGGATAAGAGCAGCAGCTTCTTAAAATTGATGAGCATCTTGTTTAAAGCTGCTGTATCAAAATAATCTTTGCTAAATGAAATAGGTCCTGGGACTTTCAGGTGATTAGCCTTTAAGCCAACATTGGATCTTTGGGCTGCTCCTGTTGCAAACGTTCGTGACATTCAGTGTTACAGTACTGAGTGTTTCGCCTTTCCAAGTAGCTGGATGGAGAGCTTGACTGAAGTGTCTTTTCCATTATCATTATTTTAAGTGACGTGGCTTTATTAAGCAAGCTGATGAGCTACTAGTGAATTCTAGCATCCTAAACCTGTGGAATTTCTAAAAACACTTAGAAATTACCTTTACCTTGTCGTGCTTTTGCCTGTCAAGGAGGCTCAGTGCTGACACCTGCACACATCGCGACGACATAATCACGGAAAGGTTCTGGAACGTGGCTGCTGCGGAAGATCGGAGCGCTGATGGATGAGCACGTACCACGCCGCTTGCTCCCTTGCGGAGAAGGTTTTCAGTAATTCCCGTTTTCCAGTTAACATCTCAGCGTAGCTTGTTGACGGAACCAAAACCTAGGAAGAACTGCGACTCTGGGGCTTAAACATGTCCATTTTTGCATGGAGGACGTAGAAGTGGTAAGAATAAACTTGGAGGCTCCCTTCTCATTGCTAAAGAAATCAGGCCCGTGAGGGTTGAAGGCTTCCTAACAGTCGTCTTGCCCAGGAATGTGGCGTTTGTTCCTTTAGGTTGACAGTGCAGATTTCTGATAGCAGAACTGTAAAGTGGAGGCCTGCTGTTCAATGCATAACTTGCTAATTCTTGCAGCACTAAAACTCCACCCATTAGCACACTGCTTGCAGACAGGGCATGGTTTCAATGGTGACTTGCATTTCCCTCCAGGATCTGCCATAAACGGTTTGTGTTACCGCTGATCAGCTGGAGAGATGGGGAAGGCCCCTCTTGTTTTGTCTCAGAATAAATATAAACACTAAGTTAAATTTTTGCAAAACAAGCAGGCAGCTATAACGGGCAAACCCACTTGTTCTGTCTCCTCTGGCTGGTTGGCTGCAAGCAGTGAATCGATGGTTTTGCAATCCCAGGTTACATCTGCCTGGCTGAGACTTGAAAACAGCACTCAAAACAGTGAAAGAAGCAGTAATTCCACAGGGGGCTTTGGGAGGAGAGGCAGGAAGATGAGCAGGCTTCCCCTTTTCATCCCTGGTTTCCTTGCCAGGGCCCATGGTGTTCTAGGCCAGCTCAGTTTGGTAATTTCCTCAAGTTTGGTGGTCAGGATGGCAAACCTTGCGAGGAAACACGATGCTGACCTGCACGGAGACCCTGCTGGGGGAGAAGCTGGGAGGAATGGGAGCTGGAGGTCCTTAAACTGCCCTTTCATTCTGTGGCTTCCTGCTTGTATCCAGCCAGAATTAAAGGGGAAAAAATAGGTGAGTATCTCCGTGTAAACCCATGGGGTTTCTGGTGGCCGTTGTGCTTGTGATGGAAAGGACTTTGGGAGTGCAAGAGATGGGCCTGTTTGCTTCCCTCTGCTTGGAGGGGACTCTGCACCTGATCCCTCTGGTAATTCTGTTTGGCTTGATGTGAACAGAAGGGAAAAAAATCAGGGAATTTTTAATTTGTGGCTTGGTTACGCACCCTTAGTGAGCTCCTACCTGCTGGGATCTCGGGTCTGTCTGTGCGGCGCCGTCCCTGTTCCGTACCAGCCCGTCGCGGGCCCGCTCACCATGGGGTGGCTGCTTCACTGCCTCACAGCGCTCTGAGGCGGCTGCGTCCCCCACTGCTGCTGCCGGTGGAGAAGGCAGGGAAAACGATGTGGTTTAGCTTGTTAAATCTGCCAGCTTTTCTAATCTGTGAAATTGATATGGGATTGAAAAAGCCTAAACCTGAAATGCTTTCTGATGGGGAGAATACACAGATCAAATCAGGCTTCTTTTCCTCCCCCCTCCTCCCTGCAAGCTCATGACAGTTAACCTGTGTTTTTCTTCCAGAGTTGCTCGTTTTAGGTCTTCTCCCTTTGCAGTGCGGCCTTGTCCTACTTGGAATGAGCCGCCGGCCCTGTGGCTAATGCCTCGCGGGCACTTATGGGATCTCAATGGCTCCTCCTTTCTCCTGGAGCCTCAGGAGGGCGGGTGTTTGTCTCATCTGACATGAGGCCGCTCCATCCATCTCCTGCAGAACCCTGGAAAAATACTGGAGCTAAGTGGGCAAGTTCCCTGTGCAGATGGGCTGCCTTTGAGGTAGGGCACGTAGGTCAGAGTTAAGTGTATAAAATTAAAGGCCATCACTGTATGGCCCCATTTCACCTAGATAATCCAGTGAGTTCCTCGCACAAATGGAAAACCTGTTCCTACATATATACCATTTAATATGACTCATTTCTAATTAAGCAACCCCTCTGCTGTTTTTGCTCTCTCCACATGTGTATCCTCAGCCTCAAGCGCTGAGGACAAGGGGCAAGAGGGCAGCAGTGCAGCGCGAGGCTCCGTTGGGTACCCGGTGGGAGCAGCTCGGTGTTGCCTACGCGGCCGTGGGGCAGGCGGGTGGCTTTGGGGCGACGGGAAGTGAACGTGGATAAAGCGGTGCAGAAGCTGCTTCCCGGGCTCTGAACGGAGCGTTGTGAAGGCGCGTGGTGCACGACACCCCTGCGGGTGTCGAGAACTCATCTGAGAGACACCAAATGCCTCCTGGCAGCAAGGCCAAGGCTCATAATTAGTTATATTGTGCACATGCTCACAGCTGAGGACCTTTAACTGCAGCATTCTGCTGCATCAGGTGCTTTTGGGGTGGTTTAGGTTGTAGCAACAGAACCAACCCTGGTTCTGTCAACTCTGCAGCAAAAAAAAACATCTTCTACTGTCCTTTCTGCCTCTTCAGTATCCCACTTAACCCTGCCAGTGGCTTGAGTTTTATATGCAGAATATATTCTATTAAATGGCTTCCTATCAGCCACTGCTTAATAACTCGCCTATTTCTGGTGGCTGCGTTTCGGTGGCTGGTGAGACGGTGCCTTTCCACACGTGCCTTGCAGAGTTGGGGAATCTTTTCTTGTAAAAAATCACCTCTTTAGCCACAGGAGTGTCCTGCCAGCGGTTGTCGGATGTGGTTGGCCTCCATTTTGCTGTAAGCAAAGAGGATGAAGAGCAGCAGACGGCACCTCTGCAGCTCTCGGGAGCAGAGCTTTCCGAACCCTCTTGTAAGGTTTTCTTCACAATTCTTTCAAAACTACTATGAGCTGATGGCTCAGTGATTCACTGGGGTTGTGATGGGCTGAAATCCCTCTATTATGACGGAAATCATTAAAGCGCAGAGTGTGGTATGTGTATGGCACATAACAGTACGATATTAAAGCAAAATATTCGCTTTCCAGTTGTGTGCGTACATAGTAATAGATCTCATAAAAAAAAAAGTCATTGAAGGAAGGAGACATCAAGTAAATTACAGTTCCAGGACATATGGGGCTCCCTGTCAAGGATAACTGGCTTGGTTTAAGAAGGTAAAATGTATTTTGCAGGCGGTGGCTATTGATCAGTTGTTCTCTAGACTGCCTTTACTCTGCAGTGTGGGCATGCAAAGATGTCCAGAAGTACAAAACATATGTTTGCATTTGTGCTGCTGTAGGGACAGGGCTGGGTGGTTTTGTGACCCATTAGCTGCATCATTTGTCTTCAGCAGTATTTCTTTTGGGCTGGTGAGTCCAATGTGATGTTCCCCAGTGCCACCTTGGCATCTTTTCTAACCAGATCTTCATTAAGGCTTCTCATAGCTGATATTATGCAGACAGTTTTGGTGTTTGTCATATTAATCTGGGAAGGCAATAACGATGGGTTCACCTGCATCTACTCAAGGCTTATAGATTTGGGAAGTCTTCTAAAACCTCCTGGTTTGCAGGTTGGATGTGGGCCTTGACAGGAGGGATGGGGGCCATCTTCCTTGTTAAACCCCGTTTAGGGAAAACCAAGACTTTAGTCCTTTTCTTTTATAAGAAACTTCTTATAAAAGTTTCTTCTTTTATAAGAAAAGAGTCAACCTCACAGTTCTTTAACGATCAATTTTCCCCTGCTTCCCTGTAAGAAATGACCTTTTACAACCGTTTCTCCTGGAGGAGTAGTTCCAAGCTTCTCCAAGACTTCATTCCTCCTGCTGTTTTACATGGCTCTTGTTAAATGGAAGGTTTCAGCTTTGTGGCTGGCCTAGGAGAGCTCCTGAGGGAGCCCAGGGAGTCTTCTGGTGCCATTCTTGAAAATCATTTTGAGCATCTTGGGAAATGCATTTTCTGGTGATTTTCAATGCTGTATTGGACTGCGTTGGGTGGCAGAGTCTCCTAAACTGTAGCTGTACCAAACTCGTACAGCAGAGCTGTATTCCCATGTGAGGAATTCCTGCTTGCAGGAGAGGAAGCACTGGCAAGGATTAGTGCAAAAATGAAGAGTTTTGGCCTTAAATTTAAATGTGCCCCCATGTTGGTGGCTCAGGGGCCTCTGCAGGCTATAGACATCTCTGCCTAGTGCTTGCTCAGTGGCTGGGGAGGGATGGGGGCGATTCCTTGAGCTGCTGGAGAGAGTCGAGCGCAGGGCCACAAGGATGATCAGGGGCCTGGAACATCTGCCCTGTGAGGAGAGGCTGAGGGAGCTGGGCCTGTTCAACCTGGAGAAGAGAAGGCTGAGAGGGGATCTAATCAGTGTATATAAATACCTCAAGGGAGGCAGTGAGGAGGATGGTGCTGGCCTCTTTTCAGTGGGCCCACAGAACTAGAGGAAATGGCCCGAAACTGAAACATCAAAAGTTCCACAGGAACTTAAAGAAAAAATTCTTGCCAGTGAGGGTGCCAGAGCACTGGAACAGGCTGCCCAGAGAGGTTGTGGAGTCTCCTTCTCTGGAGATCTTCAAACCCGCTTGGACGCAGTCCTGTGCCACGTGCTCTAGGTGACCCTGCGTGTGCAGGGGTTTGGACTAGATGATCTCTAGAGGTCCCTTCCAACCTTGAGCATTCTGTGATTCTAATAATCCCGAACTACTGCTGAAAAGCTCAAAACCTGCCCCAGTGGCACAGGGAAGGAGAGGGTTATTTCTGGGCAGCTCTCGGATGGTTTACCGGCTAAAATGCTGCGTTGCCTTGGATCGTTGGCACAGATCTGGAAAACTTGTGATAAACGGTTTAGTCAGCATAGAAAACACCTGAAGGCAGGATGATACAGCCCTGTCATACGGTTATATCGCTGGTTTTAAATACAAACTTGGAAGCTTTTGAGCTGTGGCTAAGAGGGAAATGAAAACATCAGCCCGCTAAGGTGCGAAAGGGCTGAGCTAAAAGCAGCTTGTAGGGGAGCAGCTAAGTCATGGCCTGAAAGGCTTTTACACGCGGTCCCTAGTGCGTCGTTGCTGTCGCCAGCCCTCCGAGGTTATCGGAGTCATTGAGGGGAATTTAGGGTTGTTTGCTGTGCGTTGCGGGGAGGCAGTGAATTGAAGCTGCTCTGCCTGGAGGGTGTTTCCATTTTTTCCCCCAGCCAGGCCCCAAGCGGTGAATTCCCCTCTTGCATGAAAAGGCCAGTGCAAAAAAGCAAGTGTTAAAGAGCTGAGCTCCTCCGGGCTGGCCTCTGGATTCAATGGGGGTTGTTCCCTCTTCCTACAGAGGTTATGGGTGAGAGGGGGGATAATTAGACCTCTCAGTGAAGAGAAAATGCAGCTGAGTTTTTGGGGCAATGATGCAGTTGTGCTGCACTGGCCCAGGAGCTTTGCAAACTGCTGCCTGCAGCAAGGGCTGTGCTGCTGGTCCGAAATGAACGTGTGCCCCTCTGCTCCTGGGATTTCTGGATAGCTCCTGTCTCTAGGATTCCAGAGTTTGCTTGAGCTGCTCTTAAACACAAGGACATCTATTTATTTGGCAATATCTGACTTAAATAACCTGTCTTTGGAAGCTAACAGAAAGCTTTTGCAGAATATGGGTGCTCTCTTGAAGCATTAGCCATTGTACCTGTTAATGTCACTCATTAGCAGGTGAAATTCTTCCCCCACACACACTAGCCTGAGAGTCTTACATTTTCATACTAAACTAGCAGATTGACTTTGGTCCTTACCTGCTTCATGGAATTCCAAGCTCTGCCTTTTCTCCTCAGGCTGCTCACCTGTCCTTGCAGCGTTCCTCCTGCGGAGCGTGGCCGGCCTGTGAGATGAACCAAGGCTCATCCCCCAGAGGGATGCTCTTGTTTTGGAGCAGACGTGACATCCCGAGGACGCAGCGAGAGGATTCGGGCACTCACTGCCCGGTTTGACTTGAGCACGTACCATGACGCAGCAGCTGTGCTCTCGACTAGACCCGTTTGTGCTTTGCCTTCCAGAAATGCTTGGTCTTCTCCAGGAGATCCATTATATCCACTTGTGTTCCCAAAATCTAGATGAACCCTTGGACTCTACCTAGCCCAAGCATTGCTGCCTGGGAGGGCATTTGATTATTAGCATAAGTCTTGGATTCAGTCCTCTAAAGTGATTTTTGACAAACTGGAAGCATATTGGTCTTAGGAGTGAGTCAAAACTTGCTTGTTGTGGATTTAAACATAATAGCCTGCAATATCCTTTACCCTAGGAGAGAAAACTGCTGCAGTCGTGAGCCGTGGATGTCTGTGTTTGGGGAAGGGGACTGTTGTGCGGGTGTTAGTGGAGGCCCTGGGTGAAAGAAAGGGAAAGAACCGTGGGCTGTATTACACTAACCAGCCTGTGTCAGCCTCCTACGTTAGGGTGTCGCATGGCTGACATCCCATCAAAGAGCTCCGCCTGTGTCCAGAATTTTAAGCAGTTTTATAAATAGCATTGCTCCCACTGCCTGGGTGTGCGGAGACTGCGAAAGCTTGGAGTAAACCAAAGTGTTGGCCCTGCATGTTTCTAGTCTCTCTCTGCATTTGTGGACTGGACAGATCCACAAATTAAGGCAGTAACAATCTGCAGGTTTTCTTCCCAGTCTTTTTATGCATGCAGTGCACCCATCAAACAGCGGGCTCTGTTGGGGAAATGGCATTGCTGGAGGCTGCAAGCTTCTTGAGGCTTGCAAAGCATGAATGTATAAATCTTATTTAAAAAAAAAATCTTAGGCATCTTCAATCATTTTTTTTTCTCTCTCCTTCTTGCCTCTCTTAAAGCTGCTCTCAGGTTCTGCTGTGTCTGAATAATTGTGAGCAATTAGAAGCTAATTTAAATGGCTGGTTTGTATTCACAGCAGCAGCATATGAGCTAACCAGCTGGAAAGCAGACACGGTGAGTTTTCTGGTGATCCGTCTCCCCCGTGTTGTTCCCTGGCAGTTTTTGCAAGGCAGGTTCTTGCGAGCTAAATCATGACTGCCGCTGCCGACCTGGTTGAGAGCAGGAAGTTGCTCTTGGTCTCCCTGTATGGAGTTACCATCGCCCCAAGCTTGGGCTTGGCAAAAAAAAATCCCTCATCTTCCCCTTGGTTGGGGGGAAACCAGACAAAACAGCCACTGGAGTTTGAAAGGAGACACGTGCGAGCAGGTCAGTGCTAAGGAATGATTTTTTAGATACTCTTTAGCCCCACTCGGAAGGGCAGCGGGAGGAAGGCGGCACGGCGACCTGCAGGCTGTCGGTAAGCGAGCTGCACGGTTCTCCTGGTCGCTGCTGGTTTTCCCTCTTGGAAGGAGGACAGAGGCCACGCAGTGGTGGGTCACTCGTGCTCTGCCGGCCCCATGGCAGCCCAGCGGGAAGAAGGAAAACGGCCTGTGGAAGGGATGTCTCCCTCCTCGGCCAGCAGTTGGAGCGACCCTTTTGTTGCAGAAGGAGCTGCTGGGCGGATCTCTTCACGTGGAAGCAGGAACACTGCTGAATCCGCACGCGGGCGTGTCGGGGAGTCCCGGGAATGGGGACTGGTGGCTCCGGTGGCCTGTGCTGGGGCTAGAAACCACCCGAGGGAGCGGAGCCTCCTCGGGGAAGCCGAGTCGGCGTGGGGTAGCCCGAGCAAAGCCGTGGCCGCTGCTGCCGCAGCTCATCCGAGGGTGTTCTCCAGGTAACAGTGCCATCTGGTGCCAGCTCCAAAGTCTCATCCTCCTTTTTCTCCACATTCCGAGGCGGAGGTGGTAGGAGGAGGCTGCTTGGGTGCAGCCATCTTACGGCAGGGCCTGCCGCGTCCTGGGCGGCCGCAGGGGAAGCTCTTCAGGCCTTTCCGTCAGGGCAAGGGCTGTCCAGGAGCTGATATGCCCGAAGGCTGGGTATAAAGCAGCAGCGTGAGCACTGACAAGAGGGATGTCTTACAAACTGATGGGATTGAACTGAGTTTGGGGACGTCTTTGCAAGAGTGCCCATAGGACAGCGTGACTGTGCTCAGTAAATCCTCTCTTTGAAGAGCTGCCCTTTCCTGCTTCCCTCTGCCTCGTTCCTGAGCTGCAGCCGGGCACATCTGTGCACTGCGTGGAGCTGGGCTCTTGCAGGGTGGTTTTTCAGCTCCCTTCCCAGGTTTTGGGGGTGTCTTTACATGCACACAGGTATTGCTGTGCTTGCCCCCATGCAAGGGCCTACGTGCTGGTTGGGGGGAGTTATCTGTCCCTTTTGGGCTGAGTGTTGTTCAACCCTTGCACATTCAGGATAGAAATAGGTGGCTGTGGCTGTTTAAAAAGCAAAGTTGCTTTAGTTGTAATTTTATCTGCCAAGCAAAATGGTGGAAAAAGCAGACTTGTGAAGCTGACCCACCTCTCCTCCCTTCCCAAATACCTCCCTGCTATTCCCATCACGCTCTTCCTGTCCTCCCAACTCCTTCCTTGCTCCCTCTGCTGGGAAGTTCTCCCAGGCCAACTTCTTTCACTGGAAATAAAACCCCCATAGCCTTCCATCTTCCTCCCTTGGAATTCTTCTGTGCTTTGGTTTCCTCCGTAGATCCGTGGCTTCATCAGGTTGGGGAATCTAGCACTGTTCTCTAAAATATCGTGTAAATTTGCAGAGCTACGGAAGTGATTTATTACCAGTCTAATAAATAATGTGTGACAGCCTTGGACAAGGGAGGTCTAGGTAAAAGATTTACTTGGGCTAAGCAAAAGCTTTGTGTTAAAGACAGGTTCCTCCACTTCAAAGCACAGCATTTACCCGTGTTAAACTGTAAACTCTGCATTGAGTGATTTGTTCACATTTTTCTTAGCCAAACTCCACTTCTTGGAAAAGGTGGCAGCAGCTGCGGCTGCCCTCGGTGTCAAAGTGCACCAGAGCTTGCTGCCAGGAGGCTCAAAGTCGCTTGCTGGGGAGATGGGGCAGAAATTACAACATATCTCCAGACCTGCAGGAGGAGGTCCTGAAAGATGCTCTCCCTGCTAGGGAAATTACTGCCCCAAAATAATGGGGGAGAAAAAAAAAAAAGTAGTGATGAGAGAGGCTCTTATTTTCAAGCCTGCCTGGTCTCCTGGGGGTGCTGGGGATTCCCTCCTGTGCAGCCTGCCCTGCAGGCACCTGCTGGCTCTTCCATAAATGACTCTTTGCAAGAGAGCAGATGCTGCCTGTCCGTAGCAATCTGATAAATAAGTGTGTATAATTTGATAAAAAATCATGTCCCTTCAGGATAAGGGCTCTCAAACTGTTGCAGACGTCGGCCTGATGATAGGCGAGCTGGTTCAGAGCAATGTGAAAGCCATTTCAGAGCCTGTGGCTGCAAGCGTCTGCGTCCATCCCTACTAGCAGAGGGGTGGTAGGGAGCTAAAGTGGAGAGTTCTGCTTTGGGTTATGCCTTTTCCCTGCTGTCTGAATGTGTGTTACAGCTAAATGATAATCCCAAAACATTGTGCTAGTAATTGGTGCTAGTTGCTTATTGATAAATGCCACTTGGGACTGTTAGCTGAGCATATGTTGAATGTTGAGTGGTTGGCAGCCGTTATGATGGTTGGGTGTTCTGCACTGCCCCAACAGGCGTTTGGACTCCCTCAAACTGGATCTAAAGAGCAAAGATCCTGCTCAGTCCCTCTGCTTTCCCCCATCCAGAGGGAATTGCATGTTCCTGAATGGTGACTCGAGGTCTCTGTGTTCAATGCAGGCCACGTTGGGCGGGTTGTTTTGTTAACCACCTTGGTGCCGAGTGTCTCCATTTTCTACTTTGATAATTCCTTGAGTGCTTCGAAATGAAGGTGATATGAAAATGCAGGATGATAGGGCTAATGTGTAAAAATGCTTAAACCTACCTGAGAGCATCAGCTCTGGGGTGTTTGGGAGCTATATGCAGCTCAGATACCTGCTTCTTGATCTGGCAGGAATGCAGGGGCTGTCCCTTCACAGACTGTGCCACATCCTATTTTTCTGCATGATTTTTCTTGCATTTCCTTCCCCTCTCTTTTTTTAATTATAAACAGCCCGTGCATGATGGAATATGATGAATGTACCAAAAATGTTTTTTTGAGAGAAAATTGAACTTTGCATGTAGAACATATTTCCCTAAGAATAGTATGCGATGCTGCTAGTAACATGCTGATACTGAATTTGTATTAAAAATATCTGGGCTTCACATCTCCCGAGTGTGAAACTCTGAACCTTTGTCATCCAGCTCTGTGCGGCCACGCTATATTCGGATGGCTGCCTTGCTATTTCAGACGTCCCATTCGGTTTTAAATAAAAACAGCTTGTGTTGAGATGATTTAGGCTACTGTTTTGGCCAAAGTGCATTTGGGTATGTAGTAAGACCCAGAGCTGGAGATGTGGTGGTACCTTGTCCTGCTTCACACAGACTTATGGTGCCAAGAGATCAGGTCATTAGAAGGGCCTGTGTGGAGCTTGTTGTCAGTTGAATGACACAAGGTTATGTCTTTTCACAGCATCAAGCACTTAGGTTTAGCTTTGATTCTGAAATAGCATCTTTTAAAGGTGTGTTTGTATTTGGAGACCTTCCCATGAGCTCGATACCTGTTGCTGCAGTAGGTGCTTTCCTGAAGGTTTCTTGCAAACCTGGTTAGTTTTCTTCTTTGAACATGGCACTACACATTTCCATGACAACTTCCAAGCTGACAAGTAGGTGCTAATACTTCAAAAAAAATTCATGTGGGGATTGCTGGACCCTATAAAGCAGCAATCAGCAGGAATTGGTGACCTAGAGGGATGCCCAAAGAGGGTCACTAACTCCAGATTCAGTCAGTTGACTTGCCAAAAACGCTCTCCAATGTGATTTAAAAACATACAGGTATGTATAAGGCTAAAATCATAACCATTCACCTTGGAATGAAGTCTGATACCTAGTTCATCTCTTCTCCATCTGGACATTGTCCAGTGGTAGGTGAGGAAAGGTTCCCATCAAGAAGTACCAAGTTCTGCTAGGAAAGGAGACTGCAGAAAACAATACATTTCAAAGACATTATTTTTCCCCTCATCCTTTCTCTTGGTCCTGTTGGCAGGACTTGCCACTATCCCTAATGCAGGGCAAGCTTAGTAAAGTCGTGAGCAATTTGCTTCAGCTTAGAAGAGCCTGGAAGCGGTGGTTTCAGTGAGCCCAGTTGCACAAGTGGCAGGAGGAAGGTGCTGGGACACACGAGGTGCAGAAGCAGCCGAGATTGATGTGGGTGACTTCCTTCTGCCTCTGCATTGTTGTCTGCTGGGTTAACATCCCTTTCCATACTGGAGCAATTAAGGTACGTGTATAATGTTTGTGTAACGTTTCATCCCCCGTGGTTGTACTTTGCTTTCATGAGGTGTCTCATTCCCTTTTTCATAAGCACTTACTGAAGGAGTGTTTCTCTTGGCAGCTTTTTCTCCTGCATCCTCTTGAGCTTAACCCTACAGCTCTTGCTTTAGAGGGTGAGTGGAAAGCAGCTGGAACAGAAGCAGATGCTTCCTCCCCGTAATGACTGCATTGAAGACAGAGGCTGTGTGATCACAGCAGCACCTAGAGCGGGTTTTGCTGCTCTCGAGTCAAATATTGCAGCTATATGAGGCAGCACTGACCCAGTGTGAACTTTAGCAGTTTAACATGATATTGGTCAGCTTTCTTCTGGATCAGATGTCTTCCTTGGCCAGGGCAACTGAGCGGAGACAGTGGTGTAGCTGCAGCTGATCCGGGTGAAACCTGTGCTCCCAAACCTGTGCATTGTCACCGAATGTTAAAAATTGTGGAGCTGTGAGTTGGGAATGACACACAGTGACAAGGGGACCTGTGTCCCTCCTGGTGCCCCAGTTCTGCACTGCAGAATCCTCTAGCCCGGTTGAATCGGCAGGATCTTCTGCAGGCTGGTAGGGGAGCCTGTCCCAAACGCGTGGCCGTTTTGGAACCTGTGGCACCGGTGCCTTTGTCTGGGGTGTGCTTGGCCTCGAAGTCTGCTCTGTGCTTCCCAAGTTCAGCTTGTTCCCCAGCCTGTGTTCCGGCCTGTCCTGAGCTAAGGACAGGCCTCCGTTACGTCGTGTGACGGCCTTGCTGACCTGCAGGGAACCACGGCAGCAGCAACATCCTCCTCGCAGTCTGCCGGCAGAAACCTTCTCCCTCTGTTACCCCTAAAATACCAGGGGCCGTCTGGGAATTGGGGAGGGGAGGCAGCTCGTGGGGTCCCTTCCCCTTGGGCGGCGGGAAGCAGAGCCCGCGTGGAGGCCGTTTGTGGCTCGTGGTGACGTTCCAGGCAGACCCGAGCTGCCGGGCTCTGAAATTAAGCCCTGCTTTTAGGCACGTGGATAGCGGCCAGGGATTGACGCGCTGCCGAGTCCTCCCGCTCCGTTTTTGTCGTGGCGTGTGCGGAGCGGAGCTGGTCGCTGCTGTCGCCGCCTCAGCGACGTCTCCGTTGTCCCAAACGGCTTCAGAACCCACTGCTACTTGTTTACCCGCCGCAGGACTGGCTGCCGGTGGCTGTTTGGAGTCGCCAAATGAACTGTTCTCTTTTGAAGGTGGCCCTTGGAGTCCACAAGCTTTAGGGGGCTGAGGGGTTAAACCCAGAATTACAGGGCATGTTTTTGTCCCCAGCCCAGGTTGTCTCCCCATAGCTACTGCTAAAGCTGAGATGGGGTTTAATGCTCTAGATGTCCCTCCCAACCTCTGCAAAAATATATATATATTTCAGGAAATTACAAATCTGCCAGAGCAAATGAGACAAATGATTGGAAGCCATTGAGCTGCTAATGAGCTGATGCTCATCAGCTGAGCTGGAATCAAGGTCCTCTCTCTTAGTCAACCCAATTTCAGGTGTGTTGGCTACTTGATTTCTCATTTGAGGTAAGGTGACTCAGCTGCTAAAGGGGACTGTGGCCCTGATGATGCTCTGTCATCTTCCTGTTGTGTGCTGTGAGAACATGATCACAAATATCACTAATGTTTTTGTGTTGAAGCTGATGCCTTTTGAGTGGTAGATCTGCTGGGGAGCTCACACGTTGCTGGTTGAGTGACGAACACCAGGGCAAAGCACCTGAATAGTAGAGGGAAGAGCTGGAGATGCCAGGACAGTTCTGCCTCACTGTCCTGCTCCTTTCCATGGTGTTGGCACATTCACCACCGATGGGTGTTTAGTCATCCCTGCTTGCCCGGGTGAGGTGTCTGTGCAGCGATGGGTGTCTCTGCTTTATGGATATAAATAAGCATGGCTTTGTAGGAGACAAAGCAGCACGCAACCGGTCTTCTATTTAGGATACCTGGAAGGATGCTGTGCAGCTGGCACGTAGGAGAGCAGGACTAGCTAGGAGCCTCCCTAGGGAACTCAAGATTTCTGATTCTTGGGGCTCAACCAACATACGTGACCCTTCAACATAAACCCCCAGTCATGTTTAATATTAATTTTCATAGAAATAAATATAGCAACAAAGCTCTACCCTCTTCCTTTAAAAGTGTTTTTCCATTCTTGAGTGCCTCCCTAGGTATGATATAGGAGAAGAAAGACTCTGCCATCACGTAGCCAGAGCAGCCGTTTTGCTGTTCCCTGGTTCCTTCTGAGTTTGGACTGACAACAGAGCCGCTAATTTATTGTTGGTGCTGATATTCTGCCTACTCCTTGGCTTGTGCTAGCCACCGAGGCAGGTGGATCTGACACAGGAAGCCCGAAATAGTGGTGCTGCCTTTAGAAATCAAGAGGAAAAACAAATGGAATGTGGCTGCTCTGCAGGCATGTGTGGTTGTGACTGGCTGGGAAGACCATTCACCGCTTCTGCAATTCGCCAATACTGAATAATACTCAAATATTGCTGCTGCCAGGTAATGTGCAATAGTCCTGTCAGTTTGGGTTCTTCAGGTACTGTGCTTAACGCACAACAAAGCAGTTGAGCTTAGTGATATGTTGAAACATGCTGCGCCCATTTAAACACCAAATATCAGTCATTAAGTTGCTTAAATTCACATTGAAATGAAAGTAGCGTTGGACACTTGGAGCTCTGGAGGAAGAGAGCTGTTTAGTCGGAATATCCGAGTGCTGCCGGAGCACTCACTGCAGTGAATGTTACTGCTTGGTTTGGGTGTCAAGAGGCTATCGCGTGGAGTGCTTATTTTAATGAATAATTTTAGAAAGCTTGATTAAGAAGTGGTCTCAACTCGTGTGGGAGGCAATAAAAACACTGACAATCTGGGAACAGCCTGAAGGAGGCTCCAGGTTTCCCACTCTGCTGGAATTTGGGCTCCAAAAGGGAAGTGTTAAAAGCCCATCTGGCTCTGTCCCTGTCTCTCTTACCAAAACACGCAATCCAGAAGGCAATAAATACTCAGGTATTTCGGTTTGATTCCGGATCCCATCCTTCGATGATGGATTTGTGTCTAATTCAGCAGCCCAGGCTGTAAGCCTGGGCATGGCTTGGTGCAAAATGCTGACAAAGCACAGTCAATTTTGGGCAGGGAATCAAGGAAAACTGACAGATACGGCAGTAACAGAGCTTCATTCTGCAAGTCAGACATGAAAGAGCAGCTCTGCCCCAGTTACTCCACTCTTACAGCGCTTCTGCAGCGGGTGGGATTTTCAGAGCTCCGTGTTGCACCACTGCAGATATATTGTACCTGGCTGCTGAAATGTAGATCAGAGCCGCCCTGCGCAGCACAAGTGGGAGCTTTGAGCCTTGCTGTAAGGCTGAGCGAGCCCCGGGCTCGAGCTGCGCGTTGTGGCCTCCCCCTCGGTGTGCTTGGAGCAGTAGCCGCCCTGCGGCGTCTGGGTATCGCGTGAGACGGCAAAGCGCGTCCTGCAGCGCGGGGCTTATTGCTAGCACTTAATAAAATAGCCTGTGAATGGTGTTCAGCTCAGTGAAACAGCTCCGTGAACGGCGAGTCCTGGGAGGATGTTGCCTGGTTAAGTGGGCAGTAATCGCTGCAGCTGCATCAAGCAGCAGCTCCCCTTAATCCTTAGGAGTCCTAAGCCCCACGGCTCCATGCAGCTGGAATGTGAGCAGTGTCACTTCAGCCATGCCCTTTCTGATGGCTTTTGCTGCCTGCGTGGACCTGGGGGCTCCTGCGTGCAGCAAAAGCCATAATCAGAGTCTCGGTGTCCGTGTGAAACTCGGAGCTGTTTCTGATTTACAGCTACATATTTATTTCCTTGCTTTCTTTTAGGCAAGTGCTTCCTGCAGTGAATTGGATGTCGAAGCCAACTCCCTGACTAAGACTTCTTACTGTACAAAATCTTGCTTAAAATCTTGCAGGGCAAACTGTGTCTCACCAGATTTTTGGGCTGTCTTCTGCAGGAAACATGCAGGCTCAGATACAGAGCGGTGGTTGATGCGCTTCCCCCTGCGCCTTCCACCTTCTCCAGTGCCCAGGCTGGATGTGGGTGCGCAGGGATATGCGATGCACAGGGAGGGAGGGAAAAGGGGGACTCGGTACCAAAGAGCCATGAGCGACTCTAACGGTTGATGCGTCTCCTGACTCAAAGCACGGTCACAAGCGGCTTGCTTAATTGCTGTGTTTTGGATCTGTAAATTGGGATTCTGCAAATGCGCTAAGGGGGTTAACTCTGTGCAAGGAAGTACTTCAGCATCCGCTGCTAAAAATCTCTTCAGTCCTGGGGGGTGAAATGCTGTGCATTTCTTTCTGTCATGTTATTTCTAAGTGTCATCTGGGGTCACTAAATCTACTCTCTCTCTTCTCCTCCAGCTGAAGCTTGAAGATCGCTCTGTAGTCCCTCGAGATGTGGTCAGACACATGAGTTCCAGTGTAAGTGCTTTTTTCTTTCTTTTTCCTGTATCCCTTTTTGATTATGATACTGCTCTATGGATTTCTAAGACCTGCCAAATTGCCCGGGATGGAGCTGAACAGTAATGCTTGGAGCATGTTCTATTTTTGGCATGTTTAATTGATCTAGCTGCATCCTTTGAAAATAAAATGTTGATAAGACTGCCTTGCTGCTGCAGCATATCCACAAGATAGAAAGGTCTCCTGAGCAAACAAGCCTGGTAACGCCAGGTAATGAGACAAGTTTTCCCATCCGTCTGTCATCCCTGAAGCCTTAAGCCAATCCAAGCTGTAGGGAGCACGGAGCTGCTCCCTCTGCCCTGTGTGGAGGCAGCTCCCTTGGCTGTCACCATGTGTCTTTGGGCACTGTTGCTTGGAGGAAGCACCTTCAGGGAGGCCTCGATGCCCCGTGAGCACCATCGTAACCAGCTTCTCCCCAGAGAGGTGCAGCAGATCCCAGCACTACTGAGACCAGAGATGCTAAAGCACCCGACACAGCTAGGTCAGCAGAAAGCAGAGAGTCTTAACCAGCAGCCTATAATCATTCCAGTTTCTCTCTCCAGTTACTATTTCAAGTCTCAGTCCTCCCCTTCTGGCTTCGCAGCATATGCTCCTTATTGGAAATGTGCGGATTTGATTTTTGTGAAGGGAATACAGAGAACATTATCGGGATTGGTTATGAAGTGAGACCCGAGCTCTTTAGGAGCTGAGCTCGCCTGGCAATTTCTTGCTGCTGCTGCCACCTAACCTATAGCCCGGAGCCATATGGGCTGCCGTGTGCGCGCCCGCATCTTCTCTTGACTGGTTTCCAGCAGCAGCGTCGCTCCTGGGGCAGCGAGGAAGGGCTGGTGATGCAGCAGCAGCTGCACCACATGGCCTGCAGCCTTCTCTGCCCAGGGCGCTTTTCAAATAAAACCAGTTTTGCACAAAAAAAAGTAACCCCACCCCCCCATGCCCTGCCTTTTTCACGGAGTCTTCTGAACAAAAGAAACAGGAGGAAAATTTGAAGGGTAATTCAAGAAATGCTGAAACAAAGTATTTCTTTAATGAGCTTAATTCCTGTGTTTGAAGTGTAAATTCAGAGTCAGTGCTTTTTACCAAAACAGCAGCTTTATGAATGTGTTTGAATCCAAAGCAAAGAGCTGCTAGCAAAATGGAATATCAGCTGTTAGCGCGGTTGTACCTGGCACAGCTGGATACCAACAGATTCTCCTTGCTCAGAGGGATGCTTTCTGATGAGTCCTGCCTCTTAATTGTTTATTCAGTGATGCTTTTTATTGTCCTGAAAGCTTAAAATGACTTTGAGTTATTCTCCTCTTGGCAAACGTGGATAGGCTGCTTTTGTCTGCAATTTCCATACTTGTCTGAACAGGAATTCTTACAGGTGCTGCCAGCCTAAAATCAGGAGATGTCTTTCTATGTACCAGCAGCTATTTTGAATATCCATTTGCTGCCTGTTTGTATTTAAGCACTGGCATTTGCTTGACCACTGTAGTAGTGGCTGATAATTTTTACTGATGGAACAGTGAGTTCAAAAACATAGGAAAAATGAAGCATGCTTACACCTTACCTGCATGTACATTTTAAATGAGACTCTAAGCTCTTATCCCAAAGAAAGCTCGCTTGTTAACTAGAAGTAATCCAAAAATTACCGAAGCGTTTAAAATAGGAAATGTGCACAGACCGTCTGCCAGACCAGAATGTGGATGGCTGCCCTGCACCAGTTGGCCTGGCAAACGCACAATGTGGGACTTGCTCTGTATTCACCACACTCACTCAGGGCTTGTTTTTAACCTTGAGACTCGAAATCTTCAGTTCCTCAGGAGAACTGAGTTAAATTCATGTGTTTCTTATCTGGCATTGATCGGAGGGAGACAGGTTTAGTGCTACCGTGGGCAATGCATGAAACAAGGTTCTTTATTTCTGCCTGCTGTTGGACCAGAAGTCAGTTCCAGCTGCGTGAGGAATTTTGGAGGGAGCAGACATCACTTTACAGGTGGTTTGTTGGCTTGCAGAGTGGATTAGAAGCAGGTCTGTCATCTGTCAGGCACCTGCTTCCTGCCCCTTCAAGGGATAGTGGGCAGGGTTGCCCCCTTTAAATATAAGAATAAGAGGATGACATGAAGATTTCTTAAAAAAATAGAGCCTTGAAGGAGGAGAGAGAAGGGCAGGAAGTAGAAGACAGAGTTGAAGGCTGCACTTGCTGCTGCTGTTCTCTGAGGTGGAATTTGCTGGTGTCCCTTAAAGCCTTGTGTGTGATGGGGGAGGAAATTGCCTATCTGCTCCTTCAATGCATCACACTGGAGAAGGTATGTGCTGTGTAGATACCAGCAACAGGGAGAGAGTCTAGGGAGCACACTGAATTTTGGTGTGAATTGGGCTTGAATCACGCACCCTTCTAATGAGCATGCTGTTCCTGCAAAGAGCAGCCACCTCCCTTGTTTTGTAGGGCTGCTGCTGGGATTGAGAGCAACAGATGGATTTTTTTTATAAAGAGATGTGACATATGAGCAGGTTTCACTTGATCCTCCTTTATTTGGAGCATCTAATAGGTTTTGTGTGAGCTGGGGGAGAGCAGGGCTCTGGCCAAAGAGCGCGGGCCGCGTTGGGACTGCGGCGCGGAGCCTCTCGTCTCGCAGCGTCATGCAGCAGAACGCCTCAGCCTGCAAACCTGCCCGCCCTGGCACGGGCTGCTTATCTGGCAGCCAAATAACCTCGTCATAACCAAAGGTTCAGTGGCAGGTGAGAGAAGAGCCGTGATTCAGCAGCTTTTCCTTCGCTTCCTTTGCGTAGTGATCACAACACAGCTCATCTCTCAACTTTGGAGCAAGTGGGAGGAGGTACAGGCTGAACCTAAACCCTGCCTATGACTAGGTAAAACCCAGCTGGATAAAATGGACCTGTTGGGGTACTGGATGCTGAGGTGCTGGCATGGTTCTAGTGTGGTCTCTGGAGGAACCCTTCTTATTCCATCCACAGCTGTTCCCAGTGGGATACTGTAGAAGGAAGGAGAAACTGATGCTCTTTACCACCATTTTCCATAATCTCTTGACAACAGTACAGCTTTTCCATTGGGCATGGCAAGGCTGCTTTGCTGTTAACTCTGGTGCCCCTTGGGACTCCAGCAAAGCAGTGCTGTCCTCGCCAAGCTAGAAGAGCCACAGGAACCAAAGGCGTTGGACTATATCATGTCCCAGAGCTGCTACCGCACTGGGTGCTGCTAAAGGAAGAGGAATTTCTGAAGTGCTTAGTGTGGAGTGAGGGATTTGTTTCTTGTGGAATTTTTGGTCTCCAGTCGCTAAACAGAATCCAGAACATAGGGTTGAAACTGAAAAGTTTGGGCAGAAGGTGTTTTTGGAGGAAGAGCAGGGGGAATGGCGGAGCGTTGCCCCCAGAAGCTGGGGTATCAGTTCAGCAGGTCCAACCTCCGCACGGGGCTTAGGCTCTGCCGACAGCTGGAGATGGAGAATGGTCCTAACAAACCCATTTTCAGGTCTGCAGCTGACACTACGGCTTTGCTGCAGCTCCTTCCTGGAGGTCTGTGCTCAGCATCGAGCCAAGCTGCCCTGCAGTGGGCAGCAGCTCTGTGTGGGAAAGGCCCACTCGGGTTCATAGGATCATGGAATCCTTACGGTTGGAAGGGACCTCTAGAGATCATCTAGTCCAACTCCCCTGCACACGCAGGGTCACCTAGAGCACCTGGCACAGGACTGCGTCCAAGCGGGTTTGGAAGATCTCCAGAGAAGGAGACTCCACAACCTCTCTGGACGGTCTGTTCCAGTGCTCTGGCACCCTCACTGTTGAGTAACTTTTCCTTAAGTTGCTGTGGAACTTTGGATGCTTCAGTTTGTGGCCATTTCCTCTAGTTCTGTGGGTGGCCACCAGTGAAAAGAGGCCGGCCCCATCCTCCTCACTGCCTCCCTTGAGGTACTTCTAGACACTGCTCAGGTCCCCTCTCAGCCTTCTCTTCTCCAGCTGAACAGGCCCAGCTCCCTCAGCCTCTCCTCATAGGGCAGATGTTCCAGGCCCCTGATCATCCTTGTGGCCCTGCGCTGGCCTCTCTCCAGCAGCTCCACATCCCTCTTGTCCTGTGGAGCCCAGAACTGGACACAATACTCCAGATGTGGCCTCACCAGGGCTGAGCTGAGGGTCAGGATCCTCTCCCTCGAGGTTTGCGACCTTGGGCTCTGCTAGGCCGGCCCCGAGCCCTCTTGGCCACCTCCACGGCTGAGATATTTGCCACGCTGTCCCTCGGCCAGCTTTTCTAGAGGCCTCTGGTCTTGAATAAATGAAAGTATCGATGGTCGCAGGCGCGAGGAGACCGGGGCAGTGGGGTGGTGACTGGAGGAGCAGCCCGTTGTCGCAGGCCCGCGTGGGCAGCGTGCGTGTCGCCTGCTCCCTGCCAAGGCAGCCCAGGAGGCGCTCAACAGCATGTGCTGTTTTCTTTAGGACAGAAAAGATGAAACTTTACTTTAAAAAAATGAGGGAGATAATGGCAACCATATTTTAACTGGACCGACTGTAAATTACCTGGCTTGAAACCCTGAAATCTGATGGAAGGTGCCAGATTTCTTTCTTAGCCTGGCAGCAAATGAAGGCAGTGTCTAATGTCCTGCAGAATCAAGTTTTAAGTCCCAGGTAGCTCTGATTTTTTTGTGTGTGTTCTGGAGCTGATGGTCTCTCCCTGCCCTTGCCAGTTCATGGCAGTACCTTGGGGTACAGGGGATTTTAAGGGAAGCAAATGCTACTTGTCTGATACAGCATCATCCTAGCTGAACAGATACAGGAGGCCCTGGCCTGCTGCATCAACAACTGTTGCAAGATTAGCTAGAAATAAAGTGTTCCTGGTCTCCAAAAGTGATCTTGCTCTTTGAGATGTTTGATGTGGCGTGATCCGTCATTACAAAATTGTCCTAGTGTCCATGCACTGTCTTTTGCGTGTGTAAAACTTGTTGAAATTATAAAGGGAGGAGGTTGTTCATGAGACTTGTCTCTGTGCTTCCTCTCTTTAGCAGAACATATATTTGTGTAAGAACCTTCCCTGTGTGATAAATCCTGTTCTCTTTTGTTTCCAGGACAGCCAGTGTGGGACTGTAATTGATGTCAACATAGAGTGTGCTGTGAAGCTGGTAGGAACCAACTGTATCCTCTACCCTGTCAACAGCAAAGACCTGCAACATATCTGGGTGAGAATGGAACCAAAATGTGTGTGGGGACCAGGACTTGGTTATTTGGAAGATGATGCTGTATTCCAACAACTATATGCAAGGGAAATATCTGTATTGTGTGTGGTGCATCTGGAACTTGATTTTAGCCTAAGCTTAGCAAAAGTATCCTCTGGAAAAGGACTGTGCAGCATCCCATCTTCCCTCCAGCTCTTCCATGTTTCTGGTCACCCCATTGAGACCAGTTAGACTGGAAGGACTAGGCTGGTGAGAAAGCTTCTGTACTGAGTTTAGTGTGTTGACCCATCACAGCCCTGTACTATGATGGTTTTGAGCTGCAATATTAATGTACCAGCAGGTTGTAAAAGCGTTGATATGAGTCAAGCATATTTCTATCTATCTGAAGCAATCTGAGACATGCCTGGTTCTCCCCGTCGAGTGGGTGATTTCCAGAAATCAAGTGGCATAGTGGCATCATTCTTCCTCTGAGAAAAAGATCCTAGAGAGGAGTGCTACAAACCCTTTGCCAGAAATGGGCCTGTAGCTAGGCTCAGTGATTTAAAAAAAAAAAAAAAAATCACCACTGGCTGAAGGCCTGCGCAAGCAGCCTCTGCTTTGCAGAGTGCATACCTTTTGAACACAATAAGACCCTTGATCTGGCAAGTTTAAAATCAGAGATGATAAAATAAAGCCAGATCCGTGTGGAGAATCCAGGCTATGTTCTGACCGCAAAGCAAGTGCTCTTCTGCGTTCCTCAATTCCTGCTTGCAGCAAGGCCTGCAGGTTCAGTCCTAAGTCCTTCTGAGCGAGCTCGTTATCCAGGCTGCATTGTGTGAGGACTTGCTTGAGGACATGAAGGATAAGAATTGCTGTTAATGAGGCTCGTCTATTTCTTTGTAGCCGTTCATGTATGGTGATTACATAGCCTATGACTGCTGGCTGGGTAAGGTCTATGATTTGAAGAACCAGGTGATCCTGAAGCTTTCCAATGGAGCCAGGTACCTCTCTCTGTGAACACTGTCTCCCTTTCTCTTCGGTTTCATCATCCTGATCTATTTTAGGAGAGCTAGAAACAGGCTTGGCTTCTCATTCACATACTGGCAAGTCATCTGCTTGCGTTATTTTCAGATATAGGGGAATAAGAATTCATGTTGTTCTCCGAGACCATTAGGGTTCACTGGCCATGTTTGGAAAGGTGTCTGAAAGATTATTATTATCTTTTTTAATACCAGCAGATCAGTTTTCCAGAACTAAGGTACTTTGATTTAAAACAATACTTCTGCTCCCAAAAAGATGCATCACATCTAATCCAGGTGTTTTCTCAGTAGGAGAGCATACCTTCACTGAGATATAAGGAAGGAGGATACTTACCTTAAAACAACTTTAGAAACTTGGACTCAGCAGGTTATCAGGTTTTTTAAGACCAAGAAGTAGCTCAAGGTTGAGCGTGAGCTGGTAAAAGCATCACTGTTTTATCTTCACTGTGGCTTGTAGCTGTACTGGGATTTTTTCAGCAAAGACAAAATCTTACGTTATACCTCTAGAGAGATTTAAGCAGAGATATTTAAAGAAATATCTGATTAATTCTGTAGTTCTGCAAAGCCAATAGGAAGATCTGAATTCTGTTCCTTGCACATGTTGAACAGTTGCTTGGGAAGCTAAAACCTTCTGAAAACCTACAGCCACTTATGTTCCACTCGGTGTGCAGAGATCCAGCATATATTGCAGGGTGTATGTACAGAGCTGCTCAGGCAGTGGCAGTTGCTCTGGTGGGGTTTGCACCCCAGTTGGATGGCTCTGGCAACATCTCTTCTCTGTTTTGCAGATGTTCTATGAGCACAGAAGATGGATCCAAGCTGTATGATGTTTGCCCTCACGTCAGTGACTCGGTGAGCTCCTACTTCTCTTTGGGGTCTTTTGGATCAACTTTAGGCCTTCTGTGTAGGATGGAAGGGGAAGACAAAACCATAATCTTTTATTAATTCTAAAAAATTAAGTGACATATTATAGCTGAAAAGCACTTTCCCTTTCAAGGGAAGAAAAGTGAGTAGTGTAACAGGATGTAGCTTAAAGGTAATGTTAGTAATGAGCAGGTTTTCAGGAGGTATTAAAATAGTATAATCCAGCTGCTTCCTTTGCAAACAACTTGCATAACCTGCAGTCAGATCAGATGGCTGATGTCAAGGTAGTTCTACCTTCTCAGTACACCTGCCCGTGCTTGGAATAGCTCTTATTTCATTTAGCACTTTCAAATGGCTTCCCTTTTTGCAAAAAAGCATATTGTTTAAATGGTATTCTGCTTAAAAAAATGTATTTTTAGATAACGTAAAATAAAAATAAACTGCGCCTCTTGCCAGTCAGGCCACTTTTGAAGCATGTGTAGTCGTCTAGAGATTTGCACTTGAGTGTTAAAAATGAGTCGTCTCCTGCGTTACTCTTGATCTTTTGCTCAGAATTGCTGTGTCTGCGTTCAGTGCTTACCTGATTTAGCTTTTGTCACGCTGCTGTTATCCATTCTGACAAATTACAAGACTTGTATTTTTGTGCCGAGTATTTTATCTGCCTGAAACTGCTCTGTCCGCCCCCACATCCCAAGTCTTTGACTCGTCAAGTCACTCTAAATATTAGTGGAAAAGATTTCCAGCAGTGTCATTGTTCTGGTGGCAGTCCTGTTGTGTTTTCAAAGGACTCTCACGCTTAACTAACCTACCAGAGAGAGTTAAGCTTAATCTGTCAAGAAGAGAAGGAAGGCAGAAATCCTGTCTGAGAGCTGTAGGTGCTTGAGTTAGAGCAGGTAAAAGAAATGGGGTGTCCTCTCCCAGGACTCGGCCCACCCTGGCTGCCTCGTTACAGACGTTTGGGTGAAATCCTTAGCTTTGGTTTCCTGCGGGCACCTTTGCTTCTCCGCCACTGAGCCCTAGTCCTGTACGAGTGTGTGGCAGTGTAGGTTGCCATAGAAACTGTTAGGTTGACTTCAGGAGAGGAATGAGTCTTCAGGAGAAGGGCAACTTGCAGATGAGGCTTCCCATTTTCAGCTAATCCGACTGATCATGAACAGGAAAAGAGAAATGCTAGAATCCCAATCTGGAGAGCAAAAGCCCTTTACACTGCCTTTTTTTCCCTCTCTCTCTCTCTCCCCCACAGGGTCTCTTCTTTGATGATTCATACGGCTTTTATCCCGGGCAAGTCCTCATCGGGCCTTCTAAAGTCTTTTCCAGCGTGCAGTGGCTCTCGGGTGTGAAGCCTGTTCTGAGCACAAAAAGCAAGTTCAGGGTGGTGGTGGAAGAGGTAAGGATTGATGGGCTGCCACAGCTGCTTCCTGCACAGGACGGTTCCCTGGCTGGTGTTTTGGAGCCTGCTCAGCTTGCCATGGTCACCTCCCCAGAGCAAACGTTCTGCAGCTCTGTTCCTCTGGTGTGACAAATGTCTCCTTGTGCACTGGCAGGCTCTGGAGCACAGTTTGGCTTTTCCTCTCAAGGGTCCCTGCTGGCACCATATGGGAAGGTGCAGATACGCTTCAAATATTGCACTGTTGATCATTAGGGTAGCAGAAGCACCTCTTCTACTGAAACTTAATGTTGTGTGCTATCCAAAAAGGGAAAGCTCTTGCTGACTCTTTGCTAAAAGAGGGAGCAGCTCCAAGTCCCTTAGCACGTCTTTGGGCTGTTTATGTGTATGTACTGTGTCTTTCTTCCTTGGCCAGATGTCTTCTCTCTTGAAGTAGCAACTGTGGAAGCCCAGTGCCATTCCACAGCAGCACTGCGGTGCTGAATCTGTCCTTGGCTGTCTTAAATGACAAAAGTGGCTCTGTTCCTTTCCTGCACTTAACTTGTAGATCCTAGACACTGATCTAAGAAAGCTTCTGAAAAACGTAACCCCTCTCCCTTTACATTATAGGTACAAGTGGTAGAACTAAAAGTTACTTGGATCACTAAAAGTTTCTGTCCTGGAGGTACTGACAGTGTGAGCCCTCCACCCTCGGTAATCAGCCAGGAGAACCTGTCCAGGTGAGACGGTTTAAAAAACTCTTCTTGACTCCTCATTTTCAGAGCCTACATAAACTCTGGGTGATGTGTCTAGGTCAAAGCTACTGTTTCCAGTGATTTTTCTCCTATCTGTGTCCCTGTATACTCGAGACCTCCAGCGCGCTGATGGAGTAGCTTCCAAAGAAGCTTAGCAGACATGAGTTACCATTATGAGCTTGTCATTCCATCGTCCTCTCCAAGTGCCCTCCAGTCGACATGGAGGGAAGCGATGTGTGGAGACAGCTTCCTTCTTTGCACAGAGGTTGCAGCCCGTGTGTGTGTACAGAAAGAGACGTTAAGCGCTGTGTCCCGCGTGGGGTCTGGTACTGAGGGAGCATCTGGTGCCCTCTGCAGGCAGCTGCTGCAGATAGAACTGGACAAAATTCAAAAAGCAGGGAGTAAGATGAGCAGTCACACAATGTAGCGTAGCCGCATCTGGAACTCGTCAGGAAGCAGGAGGAGAAAAGCACTCGGGTGACAGCAAAAAACAATGCCAACCTCAAACGCCTCTTGGCAGCGCCCTCTGGGAGCGAGGGGACTAGGAGAGCAGACACTAGTGTCCCACCCGAACCCTTTGTATATCCCCACCCAGTCCCTGGTGACCTTTGCTATTCCTCCTCTAGAACTGTGTGCATGGAAAAGATTTGGTGTTTTGTGCTGGTTTTTGTCACCCCAGGACATGCCAGCCTTGGGAAGGCTCTGGTGCTGGCTTCTGTGGCTGCTTTTGTGCATTCCTCACAGCTGTCCCCCTCTTCTACTAGGGTGAAGCGGCTGGGGTGCTTTGACCATGCCCAAAGACAGCTTGGGGAGAGGTGTCTCTACGTGTTCCCTGACAAGGTGGAACCTGCAAAAATCACCTGTGAGTGTCCAGAGAGGAACTGCGTCCTGGGTGAAGGATCGGTCGCCAAAAAGGTGCGTTGAGGGGCTAGCGGGAGGTATGAGTTGTCTGTGCATTTCTGGCCGCAGTGGCTTTTAAAGCAGAGACCTTCCTGCCAGTCACATGGCTGTGAAATGTGACTCCTGAGTGGCAGTTGCTGGCAACAAGCCACCGTGGCCCTTTACAACCAAGTCACCCTGTGCAGTGATCTCGTTGCACTGGGAGAAGCAAGCAGCTAATGGCAGCAGGGGACACGGCAGGACACTTGAACACAGAGGTGCTGCCCTGCAGGGGCAGCTCTGCTCTGACAGGTCCCACAGATGTGGCATTTTCATTAGCATGACCCCACATTCCTTGTGGGGTTGACCTTCAGTTAAGTCCCTGCTACAGTGAGACAAGAAAAATGATTGCGTCCTACTTGGGGCCGTGCTGTGGTTTCTGCACACAGAACCCTGCCGTGTTCCCAGAACAGCAGGAATTAGCAGTGTGGATGGTGACCTTCCTGCATAGTGCTCTGTTATATAAATAACCTGGGAAGCCTCTTGGATCCTCCATAACAAAAAGATCAGAGCATGTTTAAAATGCGCATGTTTAAAACAAGAATGCTTTAAAGAGCAGAAACTTTTCTTGGACTAGTAGACCGGTGCATAAGGCCTGGCAATGTTTGCTTCTGGCCAGAGCAGTGAGATGACTTTAAGATGCCACCACTGCCAACGTGACCTGCTGGTCTACAGGATGCTCTGTCGTGGGTGAAGTGTCTGCGTAGCCCTGTGCCGAGCTAGTGTGTGTGTGTGGGCCTGTTGTCTGACCCCGTGCTGCTTTCCCCAGGTGAGGAGGCTGCTCAAGAAGCAGATAGTGAAGATCATGTCATGCTCCCCAGAGTCTCAGGCTCCTAGTGAAGCCCCTGACAAAGAGTCTGCTGCAGCTGCTGACCAGAAATCAGAGGAACCTAAGCCTGGATCCAAGAGTGAGGTGGAGGAGTCTTCCACCACTGCAGCAAGCGCCGGGGAGAAAAAGGAAGAGCAACCTGAAGAAACAGAGAAGGATAAGGGGGGAGCAGTGCGACAACAGCAGCCCCCATTCCTGCTGAAGGACGAGGGGTCGTCTGACTACCGGCTTCAGTCCATGGAGCAAGATGCTGACGACGAGGCAGCCGATGACACCGACGACACCAGCTCTGTCACCTCTTCTGCTAGTTCCACCGCCTCATCCCAGAGCGGCAGCGGCACGGGGCGCAAGAAGAGCATTCCTCTTTCCATCAAAAACTTGAAGCGGAAGCACAAGAAGAAGAAGACCAAGGTTTCACGGGAGTTTAAGCCAGGAGACAGGTGAGCCCAACCCTGGCGTGCTTGCCAAAACCTCCCTGGCTCGGGAGGGGAAGGCTGCTGGGCGCTGCGTGGCGGTGATGGCAGCAATCGGGGTGTGCTGGCTGCGCATGGCACGTGTGAAATGTGCCTGGTGCGAGTCCAGCTCCTGATGCACGCGACACGACAGCGATCCTCTGCTGTCCCAGGGGTGCCTCAGGGCTTGGGCAGAGATCCGTGCCGCCCTTGTGGGGCAGCTTCTGCAGAGAGGCTCAGAATGGCCTGTGGTAGCAAGAATGGACAGTTTTTCCTTGGAGAGGAATCTCCAGATGAGCATGGAGGTCTCTGTTGGTAGGGATTTTAGCAGTGGTCCATGCTCTATCCCTGCTCAGCTCCGTAGATGTTTTTGGGTGGAGAGGGTATCTGTTTAATGAACAGAATGTGCTCCTTAAGAGTGTTGGAGAAAATCATTTTAGTAGTTTGGTGAGCGGAGCATTGCATGTCCCTGTCTTTGGATATAACAGGGAATGTTCTGGAAATAACTGGATTTCAGCAGCTTTTGTTTTTTTTCCCAGATTTGGGGATGCTTGAAGTGTTTCCAGGGGAAGTGCAGACCCCTGGCAGCTGCCTCGCCTGTCTCGCTGGCTCCCTTGCGCTGCTTAGCTCTATACAGATCCAGCACCAGAAATCACTAAAGGAGATATGTGAAAATCCTCCCAGGAAAAAATGATGTTGTCAGGATGAGGGGGCCAGTATTGTGAGAATGCAGCAGACTTCATTCACAGTCTGCTTGGGTATTTCATCTTTGCCTGTGCACTAGAAGAGTATTTCTTTAGCCCTTGGGGGGGTTTGGAGAAGCTGTGCTTGAAGGTCACAAGCTTCAGCACAGCAGCATTCGAGTGTGGCCCAGTTTGCTTTTCCCTTCACATCGTCTTCCTGAGTGCCTGTGCTTTGGTAAAGGCTTTGCTAAGGCTCCCTTCAAGTAGGTGGAGGGGAGAGACCTCTCTCCCTGTGCTACATGTGGGCAAATCGGTACAAAGAAGAAATCTCTGCTTTTGAGACAGTTTAGAGATGACTGTGTCACAAAGTGCAAGACATTGGGGCTTTTATGCAAACCAGCTGACACTTCATAGAATCACAAAAGGCTGAAGGTTGGAAGGGACCTCTAGAGATCATCCAGTCCAACCCCTCTGCACACGCAGGGTCACCTAGAGCACGTGGCACAGGACTGCGTCCAAGCGGGTTTTGAAGATCTCCAGAGAAGGAGACTCCACAACCTCTCTGGGCAGCCTGTTCCAGTGCTCTGGCACCCTCACTGCTAAGGAATTTTTCCTTAAGTTCCTGTGGAACTTTTGGTGCTTCAGTTTGGGACTGTTTCTTCTAGCTCTGTCGGTGGCCACCAGTGCAAAGAGCCCCATCCTCCTCACTGCCTCCCTTGAGGTACTTCTAGACACTGCTCAGGTCCCCTCTCAGCCTTCTCTTCTCCAGGCTGAACAGGCCCAGCTCCCTCAGCCTCTCCTCATAGGGCAGATGTTCCAGGCCCCTGATCATCCTTGTGGCCCTGCACTGGACTCTCTCCAGCAGCTCCACATCCCTCTTGTCCTGTGGGGCCCAGAACTGGACACAATACTCCAGATGTGGCCTCACCAGGGCTGAGTAGAGGGGCAGGATCCCCTCCCTCGACCTGCTGGAGACGCTCTTCTTAACGCGCCCCAGGATCCCATTGGCCTTCTTGGCCACGAGGGCAACTGCTGCCTCATGGTCACCTTGTCGTCCACCACGACGCCCAGGTCCTTCTCTGCAGAGGGCATTTGTGGCAGCTGGTCGCAGCTCAGGGCGAGGGACCTGGGCTGCTTGGATATTCAGATGGGGCTGCCGAGAGCATCAGTTGGTGCCGTGACAAACACTGCTAAGTGCAGTGGAGGGGCTGCCTGGCTGGGCACTGGACCTCATGTGTCAGCTCATGGGCATCTCTAGCTGCAGGGAGCCAGCTCAGTGTGTGGCTTTGGCTTCATTTAGTGGCTGGTTGCAGCTCCCTGGGCATCGTGGGGACCTCTGGTTATTTTTCAGTAAGCATAAACTGCTGCACAGACAGAGCTACGTCACTTTGTGGTTAACCTGCCTTTCTGCTCTCCCCCCTTCAGCTGAAAACTGCCCACCAAGCAATCCATCTCTTGGCGTTGCCCACCATGACCTGTTGTAGACTTCACTTTCTGATAAGTTCTTACCTAACATCTTGACGCTATTGAATTTTTACATTAGTTTCACTTAAATATGTTTCCCCCTCAATATTTGTAAAACAAGGGCCACAGAAAAGTTCTGTTTGCCTTAGCTTTGGCCTGCAGCTCTGCTCTGTCCAGCCCTCAAGCAACTTCTCTCTTCAACCAACCCTGTCCAGCTCCATGGTGAAGTACCAGCATGTGGGCCATTGTTGAATGCTTAGGATTCATCTTTGAGCAGCAGGCACCTGCGTGTGTGTGAATTGCTGGGAAGCAAACTTTCCCCTTGAAACGCAATACTCCTTTACCCACATTCACTATATTGTCTTCTTTCCCTTTCTGGAAGGGCCGAGATAAAAGACACTGCTCTGTTTTCCCTTTCCAGTCTCATGCCCTTCAAAGGCTCCTCAGAACTGCCAGGCTAGAGAGCTCCAGGGGACAAGCTTCAGCAAGGCTTGAAGCTTCTGTCTTGTCTGTCCATTAGGTGCAGAAAGTGGGTGCTAGTAGTCACGTTCATTTGCTTCCCTGGGAATAAAATGAACCCAGCGTCGGCTCCCAGGAAAACAAATCCTCCTGCACTGCACCCTGGCAGCCACGTTACATCTGCAGGGACTGAGAACCAGTCGGAATGGAGCCGCCGCGTAGCCTTTCCCACTGGGACTCCGTGGGCTTTCCTGACCGATGCTTCCCAGTGCGTTGCTGTGAAGTGCTGAGGTCCATTCAGGTGGATCAGGAGCTGTGTGAGGTGTTGTTGCTGTTTGGTTGTTTTTTTCCCCCTCTGGTAACTCGTTGTTGCCTTTCCGTGTTCCCAGGGTTGCTGTGGAGGTGGTGACCACGATGACTTCAGCTGATGTGATGTGGCAGGATGGCACCGTGGAGACCAACATCCGCTCCAACGAGCTGATTCCAGTACATCATCTGGACAACAATGAATTCTGCCCTGGGGATTTTGTGGTGGACAAAAGAGGTATTGGGTGTGAAAATCGTGCTCTCCTCAGGGAGCAAACATTGCTTAAATGTAGTGTATTCTTTAGTCTGCATCTGTGGTACTTTGTAACTTGACACAGTAGCTCAAGGTAGGTACAAGAGTCTAACAAGGGACTGACAGTGATTTGGGAGCATAGTAGTTGTGGGAGGCAGGGAGCTCTTGGTCATCCTGTCCCTGAACTTGGATGCAGTCTGAATAGTCCTGCAGCTGGTCTAGAGAGCAAGCACCAAGGTGATGGGCCATTTTTCTGTCGATAACAGAGCTCAAAAGCGGTCACGGAGTGAATGTAATCACCCTTTCTAGTCAGCTTGTTTTGTCATCGTTCCGTGTTCTGTTCCCTTTCAATCATGTGGCTTAAACTGAGCACAGCTTTCACTAAGGGAAGAGTCCAACCTGTTCTCTGTAGGAAGAATATTCTTACTCGTGCCTTTTGCAAAGAAAGGCTTCCAGCTGAAGCTTAGGCCTGGCAGTCTTGGTTGCTGTGTGAAGCTTGTGCTCCTGCACTTAACTTGTCTATTTTTTTTTCCTACCCTGGTGACCAAAAGCTCAGAGCTCCCAGGATCCTGGCGTGTACGGAGTAGTGCAGTCTGGTGACCACATTGGCCGCACGTGCATGGTGAAGTGGTTCAAGCTGAAACCAACTGGAGATGATGTGGAGGTGAGTGCAGTAGCCAGGGCCTTGTACTCTGAGAGCAGCCAGGAGAAGCAGCCACAAAACTGCACAAACTTCACAGATAAACCTGGGAGTTTGAGCTCCTGTTCCTTGAGAAAAGGAACAGGAATATTATTTAGGCCTCAGAGACTCGCTGGAGACAGTGTCACTTCATACATTTTGTGTCCCTGAGATCAGAGCAAGTAGAGAGTCACAGCACGCGATCAGCTGTAGGCTCTGATCTGTGTGAAAGCTTTTCCTGGAGTAATTTCTCATGTCCACTATAAGAATTTTTCCCTTCTGTGTGTCTGGCTGGTTGGCAGAAAGGGAATCTGCAACTTGTAGTTGTCCTGCTTGTCTCTGCAGGGCAGTGTTGTCTGCAGTCCTGCTTGTAGGGCACTTCCTCCCCTAATACCCTCGGAGCACTGTGTTTTTCAGGATCCTGTTGGACTAGTCGGAGATGTGCTGTCCCAATTCCTCTCAAATCTGGCGTGCAGTGCTCTGAACAGGAGATCAGATTGTCCTCACAGGGCCCGGCCCCTTGCACCTAGAGACAGAGCTTCAGTCTCGTCTGGGATTATGTTCCTCTCTACTGCCTGTTATGTCTTCCTAGTACTTTTCCTCCAGAAGAAATCAAATGGAAGACATTTCCTATCAATAGACAAGTTTTTCATCAAGCTTCATTTTGCCTTGATTTATTTCCAAAGTAAATGCTGTCCTTCAGTGCTCCTGAAATGTCTTTGAGAAACTGAGAGTTCAGAAGGGTATAAAATCCTCTTCTGTCTTGTGATCCTAGTGGTATAAAACCTAAAGTAAAAGGCAAGGTGAAGTAAAAAAGCAGGAGGCAGGATAGTTTTTTTTCCTTTTTGTTCCTTGTTTGATGTGCCTTAATACCTGGCACTGCAGCCCAGCACAGGTGTTTGCCATGGGCTGAGATGGAACGAGGTGGCACTAGCAGCTCTGCAGGCTGTTGGACCAACTGGATATTGGCAGGAAAAAAAAACCCCACGTTGTCGAAGGCCGAGTTGGCCGATGCACCCGGGCTGACACGTGTTTGCGTTGTCTCCGCCGCAGCTGATCGGGGAGGAGGAGGACGTGAGCGTGTACGATATCGCCGATCACCCCGACTTCCGCTTCCGTACCACGGACATCGTCATTCGCATCGGCTCCGAGGGAGCCACGGCCAACGAGGACGAGGTGAGTCCTGGAGCTGCTGTGACACACACGGCCTTGGGCCCCTGTGGGCTTCCTGGCTCGCTAATTCTGTAGCACAGTGTGCCCTGCTTGCCGGAGTAACGTGAAATCTCTATGGCTAGTGAAGATGTAACCTAGAAGGCCTTTGAGCGTGGTGACTGAAGCTATAGCAGAGTAAAACCAAAATTGAGGCAAGAATCAAACGTGAGTTTGATATTTCTAGTTAAATTTTGCCTCAAACTTTGGAGTAAGTGCTAACGTGAGGCTGTTCTAAGGCTCCCTGAGCCAAGCGCAGAGGTTGGTTTGTCCGGAGCTGGAGAAACCTGTTTTACAACAACTGAAGATTCAGCTTCAGGTTTTCCTCTGACTTACCACGTACACATTTAATTTGGATTGCTGAATTCATTGATCTTCCAGTGGGGCAGGGGGAAGAGGGAGCAATTCCTTTTGGAGCGGTTCCTCCCTGCTCTTGCAGTGCCTTCGGCTTTTGAGAGGGCTGCCCTGAGAAGGGTTAAAGGGTTTAGGGTTGCTCTTGTTGTGGCTCTAGTTTCAGCAGTGCGGATGGTCTCTGTGCTTGCTCAGCTGACCCAAATAACCTTTTCCTGGTGCATGCTGCTGCCCGTGCCTTCCCGCTGCGCCCGTTGTCACTGGCCCAGCGCCAAGGCCCCTTCCTGGCATCCCGCTAGAGGGCAGCTGGATTCGGAGGAAGGGGAAGGGCTCTGGTCCCCGTGCCCGCTCCCCTTGCCTAGTTTGGAGGAAGGGGAAGGGCTCTGCTCCCCTTCCTGGCAGAGCGCCCAGCAGTGCTGCCTGGCAGAGCCCCCGGCCCTGGAATGGCTCCGATGCGGGTCAGGATTCAGCCCTGCTCTTCCCAGTCCTTTCCTGGTGGAGAGAGGGGGGGTGAATTTTCCTAGTCTGTCTGTCAGTGACTCGGGGGGATGAGAGTCCTGCAAAGGAAGTTGAACAGCAGCTTCATCTCTGACTTTGGCAGCTGACTGAGGAAACAGCCATCTACCTTTGTCAGCTCAGATTAGAAACAAAACCCTCTATGCAGGATTTTTCTCCCTTCCCATGGGATCCCAAGACTTCTGTTACTTCTGCTGCAGTAGGCCCTCTGGCCAAAATGCAAGCAGCAGAGCTGTTATTTCTCAAAGATACATTTCTCAACCTTCCAGCTCTGCAAGTGCCTGGGACGGAAGGGGGGCTGACAATTTGTTGTTGCTTCTACAGCCTTCGGTTGGACAAGTGGCTCGTGTGGATGTCAGCAGCAAAGTGGAAGTGGTGTGGGCTGATAACTCCAAGACCATCATTCTGCCTCAGGTGAGGTCCTGTTTCTGGCTCGTGGTGTCCCTGTAACTCATCTGAGTGACAAGTAAGATTTTAAAACCTGGATGCAAAGAGATTCACTGTGTTAGGGAGTCTTGCTCGAATTACAGCTTCCTTTTCATATGATAGGGTGAATTTCCACTTTAGCCCTTAAAAATCCTTGTTTTTTCCAGCAGGACTGAGGAACTAATTGGTGTTCACTGGTTTTGAATAAAAAACACCATGTGGCCAGGCAGGGATGTGCAGCTTCCCTTGGCTCACTGCACTGCTTGCAGCCCTGACCATAACCCTGTTCCTGGCCTCCAAAGCTGCTGCTTTGCAGGGAAGGAGCGGGGTGCAAAGTTCAGTGATCCTCAATCCTGATTTGAGCCCAGGCTCACTGCATTGCCCATAAAAATCCCTGCTGAAAAAACAGCGGATTGTGCAGTCGCACTTGGGAAATGGCTAAAGAAGCTCCCGCAAAAGCAAACTGTGACCTTAGCTGACCTAGTGACCAGACCATAATCTCCTCCCAGGGTTGGGAGGGAAAGAAGTTGAATATAAGCTTAAAAATACAGGCAGAATCACACTGCTAATCCATTTACTCCTGTTCCTTTGCCTTCTGTTCTGAGGATTTTTGTTGTACCGGCTCTTAATGTTCTCTGCTCTAAAAACACTGTAATCCCATGTCTCCTCTCCTTGTTGCCTCAAATTAAGGCAGACAGCCCAAAGCCAGAAGAAAACCTCCTCTAGGCTCCCGTCCCCACCAGTGCGGCAGAGAACGCTCCCGCCCGTGCCGCGGAACGCGTTTGCCTTCCCTTTGACCAAGGTTTCTGTCTAAGCCGAGCGTTAGTCACAGCAGAACAGTCAATGGCTGCTCTGTGGCAGCGGGCGGGGGTTCCAGGCGGCCGCCGTGTCCCTTCCCCCATTGTCACATGCGCTGGGGTCACGACGCAGTGGGCGCCCCTGCACAAAGGGCCCTTCTCTGGCTGCTCTGCGGCAGCGCCCGGCCCTTCGATTCCGCTCGTCCGCGTCGTTCCGGGGTTTGGGGAAATGTCGGGAGTGGGAGTTATCGGTGGGTAACACTGTGATTTATCAATGCTTGTCCATGTGCCTGGAGAGGAGCTGTCCGGGTGCTTTTTCTCAGCTCTAAAAATAAAGATGGCATAACCAGCTAATGAACTTTCCAGTTCGGATTTGGATTGACTTTGAGGGCAGTGAGTTTTGATGGCTTTTCCTGCCTGCAGTCACTGCTGTTGAACCCAGCTAACCCTGCTGGCTGCTGTCTCCGGGTGGCACAGGCCTGGCTGAACAGAGCTGCTTCAGTGCAGGGCTTTGACAAGAGGACTGAGTGTCCATGGGCTGCAGCCTCTGGAGTCAGGAGCACATCTTGCAAGAGGAAAAGGATTCCTGGGCTGTCACCCAAGCAGCACAAGCCTGGGGATAAAATGCTCTATCTCGTAACTCCCCTATTGCAAAGTGGTTCTTGCTCCCCTGCCCTGGTGATGGAGCTTGTAGCTGCAGTGGGCACGTTTGCCGCTGCAAGGGACCTCAGGAGCAGCATGGCCGCATGCAATACTGCAATCTAGTCAGAAGTAGAGGAAACGGTCAGAAACGGAAGCATCCAAAGTTCCACAGGAACTTAAGGAAAAATTTCTTACCAGTGAGGGTGACAGAGCACTGGAACAGGCTGCCCAGAGAGGTTGTGGAGTTTCCTTCTCTGGAGATCTTCAAAACCCGCTTGGACACAGTCCTGTGCCACGTGCTCTAGGTGACCCTGCGTGTGCAGGAGGGTTGGACTGGATGATCTCTAGAGGTCCCTTCCAACCTTGAGCATTCTGTGGTTCTGTGAATCCTGGGAGACAGGACTCGATGGAAGGGGGACAGGTTCAACTTCCAGCACAGGGAAGGGCAGAGAGCAGTTTATATAAGAGTGTGCTGAGCTGCTCCAATTTCCTTGTCCCAGCTGAATTTTAAGCAACAATGCTATGCTAAAAAAGTGAGCAGAGCTCTGGCATTTACTGTGCCACAGGAGAGGAGAGCTGGGGTATAAATGTTTTTCCAGCTCCAGTGTTGCCCCCGGGGAAGCCCAGAACATGGGCACAGCCAAATCAGGTTCTGTGCCACTGCTGGCTCAGAAATGAGACCAGAAATCCTAACTCAACATGTAAAATCTTCTAAATTAGCTCTGCATCCAGAAAACCCTCTGACATCTGTGCAGCTGCTGGTGCACGCGCGCTTTCCTTGGTCAGCTGGATTCCAGCTGCTGGGAATGCTGCAGCCCACCTAGAGCTGCTCTAGTTCTCCCACAGCGCCCTAGTTTTCCCTACTTGGAAAGGTGGAGGATGGGGCTCTGCTGCTTTGCAATCTGTGCAGGCCGTTCACGAGCACATTTCTTGGATCAGATGTGCATGAAACTCGGTGCAGATGAAAGGGGACTGAAACAGCCCAGCAAATTCTACGTGGTAGCTCCTTTTCCATGGGGAGGACTCACTTGCCTACATTTACCCACAGTAAAGTCTGTGATTTAGTCATAAATACATTGGTGTCTCTTCTAACTGTGGTGTCTTTCAGCACTTGTACAACATCGAGTCGGAGATCGAGGAGTCGGACTATGATTCTGTCGATGGCAGCACCAGCGGGGCCTCCTCCGAGTGGGAGGATGAAAGCGACAGCTGGGAGACAGACAACGGCCTCATGGAAGATGAGCACCCCAGAATTGAGGACTTGGAGCCAGAGGAGCCAGCAGCAGAAGAGGTGAAAAAAGTAGAGGAACAAGTCCAGGGAGCTGTGGCTATGGCAGTTGCAGACCTTGCTGCAGATAAAGCTGGTAAGGATGGGGCTCCAAAGAGCTTCCGGGAGCTAAAAGAGGCCATTAAGATCCTGGAAAGCCTGAAAAATATGACTGTGGAGCAGCTTCTGACTGGCTCTCCCACGTCCCCAACTGTGGAGCTGGAAAAACCCACTCGGGAGAAGAAGTTCTTGGATGACATTAAAAAGCTACAGGAAAACCTAAAGAAAACCTTGGATAATGTGGCTATTGCAGAGGAGGAAAAGATGGAAGCCATGGTGGAGACGGAGAAGAAGGAAGAAAAAGCAGAGGCACAGACACCAGTGAGGTCAGAGTGGCCGAGTGAGACGCCAGTGCTCTGCCAGCAGAGTGGGGGCAAGCCCGGGGTCACCTTCACCAGCGCCAAGGGAGAGGTCTTCTCCGTGCTGGAATACGCTCCAGGTGAGTGTCTGTGTCAGGCCAGGTCCCTCTTTCTCCTTTTCCAAAGCTTTCTAGGCTTTTTAGGCTGGGCTGTTTCTAGGCTTTTTAGACTGGGCGCTGGTCTAAAGAGCCCTTAGCCCATTTAACTAGGGAGAATGAATTAAAGGCAGCTTTTCTATAGCACAACTTGTTCTCGGGCTAAAGCTGGCTTTTAGGAGGCATCTCTGAATGCTGCCAGTATTTCTCAAGCCGCAGAAACAGGTTTCCTTTTGGGAAAGAGCTTGGAAGGGCTTCTGAGATCAGCCACTTTCCATTGCAGATACTTCCTTTAAAGCTCCAGGGTTTGCTGAGGCTTTTCTGCAGGGCTGAGCTGCTTGAGAAGCTGAGCAGGAGCAGCTGGTGCTCTTGTGCTGGGTGTCCTTGGTGGGTGAGCGTCCTTGTTCGCTTGCACCAACGTTAAGCAGCCAAAAATAAAAAAGCATCTGGTCTCATGGAGCATTGGCGACAGCAGAGCCCAAGGTGCTGCCGTTCAGGCCAGAGCGGAGGGGGAAAGGTGGCCAAATTTCTGAACCTGCAGATGTATCTATTCAGGTAGGAGCTGCCCTCAGGTTTTGCAGAGGGGAGGCTCCTCTGTGATGCATCATTGTCCTGGGTGTGGGGCGGGCTGCCTTGTGGGGTGATGTGGTGTGGAGCCATGAGAACAGGAGTTGCAGGTTGTGGCTGCTGCGCAGTGAAGGAAAAAAATAATTTCTAATTTAGTATCGCACCAGAGCAACTTTAATTGGTTTGGACTGACACCAAAGCAGCCAGGGTAGCTTGAGGAGTTGTGGTGCTTCCTGTTGATACAAGAGTCAAGGGTCTTCAAGGAGGTATTTCTGAAGCTTTCTTTGTTGGTATTCCCCACTCTTCTCTTCCCAATGATGACTTTAATAATTTGTGGGAAAACTTGCATTCAGAAAGCCTGTGGCAGTTCCCAAAGGCAGGCTTCAATCCCTTTCTGCTCCTTGCCCTGCAGATACCCACGCCTTCAAGAAAATGGAGTTTCAGCCCCCCGAAGCCAAGAAGTTCTTCAGCACCGTGCGGAAGGAGATGGCTCTCTTGGCCACCTCCCTGCCTGATGGCATCATGGTCAAAACCTTTGAGGACCGAATGGCAAGTGTTGGCACTCGAGTGCTCGTGTGTTGCTGTGCTCTGCTGTCTGGCTCACTGTAGAATTTCCTGTCCAGTTTTAATCCCTTGCATTGGAGCTGCATGAACGTGTGCAGCCTGTTAAATAAGGCTTTAATGACCATAAACGTCTGCCCTTGCAGACAAACCAGGGTGACAAGCAATGCAGCCCTCGCGGCAAGGAGCCCCCTTCAGCTCTCTGGCCTGCTGGGCTGTGTGTCCTGCTGAGCAGGAAGGGCAGATGGGCAACCAGCAAAATATGATTAAACCAGTAGGCTGAGTAGTGGTGCTTGACCATCCTCCGAAGCTCTGCTTCAGACATAGAGGCTGGGTCTGCCATGAGACTGTGGTAGAAATGAAGCTTCTGAGCAAAAATGCCCTTAACTTGTCAGAGCTGACCCTGCAGGTCCACAGGGTTAGTTCCCACCTCCCTCTGCAAATTCAAGTTTACCATGGTAGGAGGACAGCTCATAGTGTCTTGTGTTTATGTTACTTTCCTCGGCAGGATCTCTTCTCAGCACTTATAAAAGGGCCCACGCGCACACCCTATGAAGACGGCCTCTTTCTCTTCGATATCCAGCTCCCCAACATCTACCCTGCTGTCCCACCTCTCTTCCGCTACCTCTCCCAGTGCAGTGGGAGACTGAATCCCAACCTGTACGACAACGGCAAAGTGTGTGTCAGCCTCCTGGGCACGTGGATAGGCAAGGTAATGCTGCCTTGGTTCCTCCATGGGAAAGGGCTGTTGTGCCACAGGGACAGCTTCAGAACAAGCCACTTCCTGCCAGGTCAAAAGTCCTGGGTCACCTCTGGTCTCAGATTGTGCCTGAAGTGGGTGAGGGTTAGGCTTTGGGCTGGTTTGGATCCTTGGTGTAGATAACTAGCATATTTTGGCTTTTTCTGGGGTTGACTTTGGCCATTGCCTGTCTCCTCTTGATGAAGAAGCCTGTGGACAGACCAGCCAGACTGTCGTGGTTGGAAAGAACTAGGAGGGAGAAGAGATGTGAACAAAACTATGACTTGTTCTGCCATGGTTAAGTCTCCATCACCCAGACTTTCCATGTGGCCTTCAGTGTGGCACAAAGGCCAGCGGGATGTGAGGAACAAGCAGAGACGGTGAAACGGTGCCTGTTGTGCATGGACAGATTGGGGTAGTTCTGGGGGAATTGGAGCTTGTGTCTGATGCAGCCAGGTTGCAGGCCCAAGCGGGTGCTGAGCATGGGGCTGGGCTAGCAGAAAGTGATGGAGGGTTGGGTTGGTGCAGCAGGGATACAAATGGGTCACGTTCCTGCTGTGAACTGCAAGGCTCGAAACTCCCGTCCGCGTGAGCCCAGCCTAGAGGCTGGGGCAGCGCTCGCGTGTCGAGTGAACGGGAGCTGCCTCAGCCCTTTGTGACTCATTTGTCTCTATTTCAGGGGACGGAAAGGTGGACTAGTAAATCCAGCCTCCTTCAAGTACTCATCTCCATCCAAGGTAAATCCTCTTGCAGAGCCTGCAGAACAGGAGGGGACAGGGGGAAGAAGAGGGGATGTGTGGGGTGGGGGCAAACGGGGTTGCTCTCAGCTTGCAGGACAAAGCAACATCCTCTCCGTGACTCCCCGGGTCAGTCCAAGCAGGTACAAGTGTTCCTTGTGCCCCTAGTCTTGGCTCCATCCTGGATCTCTGACACGGTGCTCTCCCTTCTCCTGCAGCAGCGAACCACGGAGCTGGTTTGCTTGTTGTGCTGCCAAAGGTGAACCACTGTATCCTCAGCCAGTTGCTAGAATTAGGAGGTTCAAGTTGCTTTAAACTGTTTCCTTCACGGAACTGTTTTTGTCCTGAGTCAGCTGCCCATTCCACATTGGGAATCTCTTTTTTTGCACATGCTGCTGGCATTTGCACTGCTTCAAAAGCTGAATAATTAGAGGTGTGTCTAGACCTGCCCGAGGGCTTCCTGCCTTAGGGTTTTGCTCTGCCACAATCTGGTTTGCAAGCAGGCAAGCGAAATGAAGCGTTTTCCCCCAAGGCCACCCTCTTATACAGGCAGCCCAGGAATGCGACTTGGGAAAACCTTTGACGCAGACCAAAGGCTCCTTCCTTGAATCAACAGGCTGCTCCTGGCCCTCTGGAGTCTCAGAGCCCACCTGTATCCTCCTTTTGAGAGATCCCACCATGAGAAACACCTTCTTATTTACAAAGCTGAGGATCTAAAATTAGAAGGCGAAATGCTGAGTGCTTTACTAGTGACAAATCTACCCTCCCTCTGCCTGGGCTCTGAGAAACTCATGATCTCATCTCTGCCAGCAGTAATGCAGCTCGTGGCAGGCTGCCAGCAGCGTGGCTGCTATTGCTGCATACGTGTAGCTACATGAAGCCAGGAACAGGCAGGAGAAGGCTTGCTGTGGGTGACTTGTCACCAAACTCAGTGCATCTTGTTTGGTAAATTCACTGCATCTTGTTACTCCTCTGTCTGGGGACCTTTGCTAGGAATAGCAGTAGGATCCATACCACTTATGCTTAGTCCTCTAATGAAGAGGAGAGAAAAGTTGTATTTAAGGAAGAGAACGCTTTGGCTATGTTTAATTTATATCTGCCTTGTCATTTTCTGATGGTTTCTTTGCCAGAAGGGGAGGGAAGGGAGCTGTAAGACCTCTCTCCTTCCCTCTCTCTTGGCTTCCTGCACTCTGTTGCATGCACCTTCCACCATCCCGGTGGAAGCCTGTGCTTGCCACCAAGCATCTGGAATGCTGGTGCCTTGGCAGGGTCTAAGAGAACCCCAGCGCCTGGCAGAAGGCCGCAGGCCTGTTTCCACCAGTGCTTCCCGTGTGGTATCAGTCCTGCAGATTCCCCCTTGTGCAGTTTGGCCTCTTGAGGCCAAAGCAGAGCTTCCCTGCAGTGCCTTCCCTGCGGCAGCCGTGGGCTGTTGGCGCCGCCGCGCTGGAGGTGAAGCTGGAGTGAGCGCCCGGGGCCGTGACCCTCGAACCTCAAACAAACCAAGGTCCAGCAGTTTCCACTGCGGATAACAATTCGGAGCAAAGTTCTAACCTGTTGCGCTCTTTCTCCTGGCAGGTCTTATCCTAGTGAACGAGCCCTATTACAACGAGGCAGGGTTTGACAGCGACCGTGGCCTCCAGGAGGGCTACGAGAACAGCCGCTGCTACAACGAGATGACCCTGATCCGCGTGGTGCAGTCCATGATGCAGCTGCTGCGCAGGCCCGTGGAAGTCTTCGAGCACGAGATCCGCGAGCACTTTCGCTGCAACGGTTGGCGCCTGGTGTCCCGCATCGAGTCCTGGCTGGAGACGAACGAGCTGGTGGAGCGCAGCCACGAACAGGCCAACGGGGCGGATTCCACCTCGCTGCTGGCGGCTTGCGGCGCCCTCGCCGACAGCCCGGGAGACAGTGCGGAGTTACTGGAGGATGGCAGCTCCGCGGAGCAGGGGGCGGCCGCCGAATTTTCCGACTCGGCCCTCGATGGGAAGGAGGAGCTGGATGAGTCGGAGTTCACCACCTCGACGCCCAACGCCGGTGATCTCCAGCAGTACTCGGACTCGGAGAGCACAGGCCAAGCCAGGGAGGCAGACCTGGCCAGAGACCGAACGGACGAGGGGAAGGCTGCCCAGGACTCTGCCTCGCAGCCTAGCGTGAAACCAAAGAAAAGGAGGAAGAGCTACAGGAGTTTCCTTCCGGAGAAGAGTGGTTATCCTGATATCGGCTTTCCCCTATTCCCTTTGTCCAAGGGGTTCATTAAAAGCATCCGTGGTGTCTTGCAGCAGTACCGGGCTGCCTTAGCAGGGGCCAATATCCCAGAGTGGACAGAGGACAAATAAATCATCAGGTTAGGGACAGGCAAGTGCAGGGGAGAAGGGAAAGCAGCAGAAAGGAATTTGGCAAACACTGTTACCAGTAAACTGGCTTGTCCTTCCAGCTTTTCTTCCTCAGCTTGGTTTGTTCCAAAGAAGTTGGTAGGCCTGATTGCTCCTCCAAGGAAAGGTTGTCTAAGCATGAATAACTCTTTGCCCCTGGCCCTTCTTCCTTCCCCCCTGTCCTGTGTACACGCTCCTCTTGCGAGTTTGATCCTGCAATGGTAAGATTTGAGACCTGCACAGACGCAGTCTTGCAGCCACATTCCCTCTGCACTTTCATCTTGGGGCACCTTTCCACACAAAGACTCTTCCCACCCAGCGCTACCCCAGCAGTTTATTGGGGTTCCAGCCAGGAGAAGTATCTGGAGATGAAGGGCAATGCCCTCCCAATATATATATATATATATATTTTCTGCATTACCATGGGTTTTATAAAGTCTGCCCCAGCTTATATGTACTTAGACATTGGATTGTGTTTGAAGTTGTCTCCACCCTACAGAGTTGCTGTAGTCTTAGTTGTTCACAGATAGCTACAAGGTTCTTAATGGGGACTTGATTTGCAGAGCGAGCGCCCTGCGCTAGGACGCGTTTGGCCCTGGTAGTGCTGCGGGGTTGCCATCTAGTCCTGTGTCTTCTGCTCTTTCCTCTGGAAGCAATTCTAGGCATCCCCACTTCTTATTCTCCAGAGTAAGGCAAATTTCTCTTTCCCTACCATGCATGCCTGTCTTCTAGAAATAAACGGGATTCAGGGTTCTGCCCTTGGTGTTTGCTTAGGTATCCGAATCTTTCATTCCCAGCCATCCCGGCTGTCACACAGCACTACAGGTGCCCCTGGATCTTGGCCTCGCCTGGGCAGGAGGGTGGAGAGTGATCTCGTGTGTGTGGTAGACCTAGCAGCTCGTCCGGGTGCTGAACTTGCTTTGGCTGCTGCTTCTCCACCCTTTGCCTGTAGGTGGGTGTTTTGGAGCTGTTTGAGCCAGGGTTGCTGAGGGGAAGGGAGCTGTTGTGTCCTGGCTTGGTCCTGTTATCAATCCCTTCCCTCGCCAGCCGTTTCCTGGGGTGGCCGGAATGCCACGGAGCTGTGCGGGGGGACAGCACGGAACAGCCCCAATCTTGGCTGCGGTGTGGTAACGCTGCCATGGGAAGCGGCTGGCAAGTGCTGCAGGAGCAGGAAAGCCACCTGAGCTGGCGCCCCCGAGCACTTTGAAGCAGTGACTTGCCAGAGTGTCCCGGGCAGGACGTGGTGCTGGAGCCCCTCTGTGTGTGTGTGTGCGTGCGCGCACTTACCGTCACCTCGGGAGCTTGGGCCTGGTGTTCCGGCACTGGAGAGGCGCCTGCCCGGGGCTGCCGCTGTCCCCGCGCTGCCCCCGGCCCCGCTCGCGGCCCGGCCCGGCCTCCCGTCACCCCTGTCCCTCATCCCGCAGCCGGCGCTGCCGCTCGCAGGGCCGCGCTCCAGCGCCGCTCCCACCACTTGGGCTCGCGGCTCCTCCAGGCCTGGCGCTGCCGCTGGGGCCTGGCGCGAGCAGGGAGGCTCCCGCACGCCAAGGCCTGACCCGGGGGGAGGCTGCCGCCTCAGGGCGCGGGAAGGGGAAGCAGCAGGGACAGGCTGGCCCCACTGCCCACTCGACCTCTTGCTGGACATAAGCTACTCAGTGACCTACGGCTGCTCCATTCATCAGTCCACTGTGCTCCTGGCCCCAGGCTGCCCGTCCCCAAGCAGGGAGGCAACGGCCCTGCGTTAGAGGTGACAGGGCTCCCCTTAGGGCTGTTTTCGTGGCTGGAGCAGGAGATGGAAGCAGTGCCGCTTCCCCCACCCGCTCCTCCCTGCAGTTCCCATCTCACAGGGACTCGGTGCCGGCAGTGGGGACGGTGACGCTGCCACCCCCATGGGGAGGACGGCTGGGACCCCGGGGCTCCTCTGCCCAGCGAGGCCTCCCCTTCACCCAAAATATCTTTGTTTCCTCTAATGGGTAACCAAGAGCTTCTGCACGGGGTCCAGGGGCTTCCTACGGGCCGCTGGAAGGGGACGTCCCCTGCTGCCACCACCCCCGCTGTCCCAGCCCGAGGCGTGTGCGGAGGTTTACAGATTTTCTAAAGCTTTTGATAATGTGAAGCTCCTGGGTGAAGAGGGTGGTGGTGAGAACACTGCAGCTATGTATTTTTTTTGTGTATGTATGTAATATTTAAGGGTAACAAAATTTAAAAGGCTAAAACCTTAAAAAAAAATTAAAAACACACAAAAAAAAAGCCAAAGCATGATGCATATTGTTAGCCTTAAAACTGGCTACATGACTGTGTGATGTATAAATAAGAGCAGCCTGTAACTGTTTTAAGTGCTGGGGTTGGGGAAGAAGCATAACAAAATCAGTTTGTAGCCTTGATTCTGTACAGTATTTAAATGAGAAAAAAAAAGACCTGACTATTAAGGCCATGCTTAGAGGTGTGTTGTTCACGTGCAGATGTGGATGCTTGGTTGCTTACGATATATGTATAAAGTGCTGTGTGACCATTAAAACTTTTTTTACCTGCAGATTTTTTTTTTGTTTGGCTAACCAAGGTGTAATAAAGGAGGGAAGATGACTTGCCATTAAATTTTGCCTCTGTGAGTAGCTCCGAGTGTTGTCTTTTTTCTCCTTTCTTCTTGCCTGCCCTCAGCTCCTGCCTCACCAGCTGCTGCCGCTCGCTCCATTTTTACACCTGCCTCGATGCCACGGGGGAAACAACTTTATTTTGGGCCTGGGATCCTGGCTGCTGCCTCCCTCCCTCCCTGGCCTGAAAATACCCGTGTCCGGCTGCCAGCTCCAACAAACAGACTCTTCTTCCCAACGGGGCCCTCCTAATTGCAGAGTCTGCAGCAGAATAAAGGCAATGAGCAGCTTGTACCCACCCGCTTTGGACTCGAGCGCTGCAAGTGAGGTTTAACTGCTGCTATTTTATCCTAAAAAGGCTGAAGAGGCCTCTCAGGGATGTGCACAGGGTCTTAGGGTGCAGAGAGGTGCTGGGGGGGCACGAAAGGACCCCCAGCTGCTGTGTCCTTGGGGGGAGAGTTGAGGGTAGACATCAAACCTAGTAGCTTTAGTCTAGTTTTTTCTTTTTTTGCAAACAGATTTTATTGCATTTCTCACAAGAATAAACTCTGCTTCTAGGGGGAAGCTTTGATTATAAACAGTCTCTTCATTTAAAAAAAAAAAAAAAAAGAAAAAAAAAAAGAAAAAAAAATAGTAGTTGGATGTCCTGGCATAGATGTTGGTCCTGAGCATCCCGGACGGGCGCCTGGGAGGCGGCACTGGCGCCGTGTGCGTCGGAGCGGGGCTGTGCGCGGCGCCCGGGACGTCGTACCGCAGGAAACGCAAAGATGAGTAAGAAGAGGGGCGGGCGGGTGGCCCCGAACCTGGTACCTGATGGGGCTGGCGGCTCCCCTGCCCCGGGGGGTAAAGCTATCCTGGTCTCCGTAAAGTGCAGAGAGGGGCAGAGCGCCTGGCGTGGGCCCACGGCCCCTGAGAGCTATTGCTACAGGAGGAGGAGGAGGAGGGTGTTCCTGAGTGGGAGGAAGGCCGTGGCGGGCCGTGCCCGCGGCTCAGCGCTGCGCGAGGGGAGCGGGGCCGGCGCTCAGGAGCCGCAGAGCACGCGACAGAGGCGCGCGTGGACCTGGCCCTGCACGGGCTCGCAGGCCAGCGCCTCGCCGTCCACCGTCATGATGCCCGCGCTGGCGCGCGGCTCCAGACGGAAGGCCCGCACGGGCACGTAGCGCAGGTGGGGGCAGTTCACATCCAAGTGCGTCCCCTTCTCCATGGCCAGGAAGAGCTTGAGCAGCGTCACGCGCGTGACGCCGGCCTTGAGGAAGAAGAGGTGGATGCGGCCGTCGTGCAGCCGGGCCGTGGGCGCCATGAGCAGGTCGGACCCCAGGTGGGACTGGTAGATGGCGTAGACGAAGACAAACTCCTCCTCAGGCACCACGGTCCAGTGCTCCGGCACAGGCTGCTGCAGCGGCACCAGCAGCGAGTCCTCGGGCAGAGCCCCCTCGGCCCGCGCGCCCGGCACCTCCGTCCCCGCCGGCAGGACGGCGCAGCCCGCGCGCCCGTTGGCGACAAGTGCTTCGTCCGGCGGGGCGCTGGGCACAGCGTCCGCGGGCAGGTAGGAGAGGCGGCCCCGGTACAGCTGGAGCCGGGCCAGCTGCTGCAGGGTGCCCAGCGTGAAGCGGGCATTGCCCAGCTTGCGGTACTTCTCGCTTGCGATGTCCACGTCGGAGATGAAGCCCCAGCCGAAGCTGAGGAAGGAGAAGAGGCGCTTGCCCGAGGCCGTGCTCAGCGAGACAAGGTCCATCTGCGTGTGCAGCCCCTTGCAGAGGATGAAGGCGCAGTTGATCAGCAGCTCGTGCTTCGAGACCTGCTCGTTGCTGCGGAGGCAGCGAGAGGAGGGTGAGTTTGGGCTGCAGCCCCGCGATCGCCGCCCCCAGGGGCTCCCCACAGCATGGCCGGGGTGCTTGGGGCGGCAGCACCCGCTGTGCTCTGCCGTGTGCAGCCCCCCCGGGGATGCTGCGACCCAGATGGGGCCCATACAGGTGATAACCTCCCACGGGCATCACTGCCTGCTGTGATGGGGAGGTGGTTTTTTGCAGGGGTCGGGAGCAATAAAGCAGCTCTCCCAAAGGGATCTGTGTTGGAGCTGCTAGAGCAGGGCAGGCGCGAGCCCGAGCTGCTTGGGGGTAAAGACGGGCCAGACCCAGAGCCTCGAGAGGATAAAAGGGGCAGCAGGATTGTGGGTTTCAACCCCCAGGCCCCGGGCAGGAGGCGACCCCGCGGCGCCGGGCTCACCCCGCGTAGTAGTTGATGGAGGCGGCCAGCGCGTTGCCGGAGCCGCCCGGCAGGATGCACAGCGGCTTCGTCAGGGCGGCCTCCCAGTCCCGCCGCTCCATGAGCCCGTTCACCACCTGCGCCAGGGAAGAAGGGTTTGTCCCTCCGCTGCCTTTCCCTGCCGCGGGGGGCAGCGCACGCCCCCTGCCCCGGCTCCCCGTCGCGTCCCGTGCGCCCCGCTCACCTCATGCAGGAGGCCGTCTCCAGACATGACCACCAAGACGTCCCACTGCGACAGGTCCTCCTCACGCACCTTCTCGTGCGCGTGCTGGGCTCTCTCTGGGGACAGGAGTGCCGAGTGCGGCCGCCATCAGCCCAGCCCGCGGCTCCGCCGGGGCAGCAGCACAGGGCATGGGAACGGCGCCTGCCACCCCGTCCTGCTCGCTCGGGCACCACCCAGGGCCTCCCTGTGCCTGGCACCACAAACCCGCTCCCGGAGGCTGCGGAGGAGGCCGCGCCGGCCCCGCGGTGCCCAGGGCAGCGATGAAGGACTAGCGGGAGCCCGGCTGGCACCGGGGCTGGTGCACGTCCCCCCCGGCCACCTGCCCCAGTCCCATTCCACATGTGAGTCTGCAGGGGCCACGCGGGGAGCCCTCCCGGCTGCAGTGCCAGTGGGAGCCACTCACCCGTGACGAAGACGGTGGCGGCGATGTCGGCCTCAGCCAGCATGGGCTGCACGAGCGCGTGGAAGTCCTTGAGCGCGAGGCCGGGGCCGCTCAGCGGGTTCAGCAACACGAGCGCGCGGCAGGGCCGGGGCAGCAGCCCATAGCTGAGGCCTGGTGGGGGACAAGAGCGCGCGCTCAGCACGGCCGCACGGGGACACGAGCAAAGGGAAGGGCCGAAATGTGCCCTCCCCAGCGCGTGCGAGCAACCCCCATCTCGTCGGAGCGACAGCGCATCCAGCCCTGGAGCGGGAGCAGGGCCAGGGCAGGCGGCTGCTCCTCCCGCTCCACAGCTCTGGTTCGCGCCCGCCAGCTCCAGTTCTGCAGCGGCGGCCGGGCAAGGGCTGCTGCTCCCTCCCCACCTCCCTGTTGTTTCCGAGCCCTGCGGTCGCGGCAGCCCCGGGCCTGCCCTGTGCCCAGCCCCGCAGCCGGAGGCAGCCGTGCAGCCGCACGCGGGGCAGAGGGAGGCCGGGAAAGGGCCAGAGCGGCGCCGGGCCCGGCCGCCTCCCGGCGAGGCCCGCGTGGGAGGCGCCGGCCGAGCGCTTGCTCAAGGGCTCCTCGCACGAAGGCCACAGGTCCCGCGTGGAGGCGGCCGCCGCGGGCCTGGCTCAGACGGGGGCAGGGGCGGCTGCTGCGGGTTGTGTCATTTGGAGCGGGCCCCGAGGAGGGGGGGTTGGGCCGAGGGCGGCGCGGTCACAGCAGCCACGCGGCAGGAGCTCTGCGCGCGGCCCCGCAGCCTCCCCTTCCCTCGCGCCTCCTTATCTGGGGCCGCCAGGCGCTGCGGCCGCGCTGGGGAGTCCTGGCACATCCCGATCCCAGGGGCGCGACCCGCGTCGCACTTTTCCTCCTTCCCGGAGGATGCAGAGCCCAGGGCTGGAGGGAGCTGTGCTCTAAGCGCAACTTGGACACCCGCCGCCCAGCGCGTGCAGAGCTGCTGCCAGAGCTGCTCCCGCCCTGGGAAGGCAGCGTGTGCTCCTGCATGGAGGGATGTTCCGAGTCCGGCCACACGGCCGCTCTCCCATGCTGGGGTGGAAAGCGGTCAGGGAGAGGCAGGTGCTGGATTCCGGCCACAGGACGGGTGTCCCCCAATGAGGATTTGTGACACTGGGACTCATTCCTGCACCTTACGCAATGCCTGGCCCCTCGGCGACCTTCCGGATTGGGATCACAGCTGGAGCCAGCAGGCAGCACAGGGTGACGCGAGCCCGCAGCGCGCGACGCCCCGGCGTCCTCCTCCTGCCGCATGTCCTGGGCGAGACCCGCGCTCCTCCGGGACGAGATGCCCAAACGTGCCGGGAGCACCAGCAGCTGGAGCTGCCGCCGAGGCTCCCGGGATGCCCGGCCCCATCCACGCAGCAGCCCCGCGAGCTACAGCGCGGCTCCCACCAGCTTTGCAGTGAAAGGCCTGTTTCCGCGCAGGCTCATGTGCCCCCCAAGGCCAAGGGTACCCCGAAATCAGGGCCGTGGCGGGCCCAGCCTCCTGCTCACCGCTGGGACGCACTGGCCATGCCAGAGGCTGCCGCGTGGCTTCCTGCTGGGGCCCCAATTGCCACATTGCGACGTGCCAGCGCGCACGGGCCCCGCATGCCAGCTGCAGGGTGGGACGGGGTTCGCTTCCCTATTCCAGGGCTCCCTCGTGCCCTGGAGGCCGGTTCGCGCTCAGGAGCCACTGGGGGAGGTTTTATCCATACGGAGAAACAGGAGGGGCGGCTTCTCCCCGGCTGCAGAGCTTTCCTCCTGAGGATGCTTTAGCAAACGCAGGGAAGGAATCGCCCTTTGCTCCCTTCCCAGAACGCCGCGGCGCAAGGTGGGGAGGACGGCTCCGCATGGACCCGCGGGGCCTTATCAGCCCCGCACAGGGAGGCGTGCGCCGAGATAGGCACCCGCATTGCACATGACGGCCACGCGGGCTGCGGCCGGAGGAGCTTTCCCTCTGCCCCCAACCCGGTTGGCAAATCCTGCAAAATCCTCACCGCCCTCCTCAGGCCACGAGTTGCCCGTGTCCCCGTGCCCGACGTGAGGCTTCGGTGGCACCAGGGGCTGCGCAGCCGTGGAGCTCGCGCAGCCGGGAATTGGTTTCACTCTCGCCCATTTTTGCCAGATTACGTTTTTTGTTTTTTCTCCTCCTTATTTACCAAGAAGAGAAGATGTTTTGTAGCTGTGGGGCATGTAAACAAATAAATAAAAATTTTAAAAAGCCACATTTCAAAACACAAGCGGCGAGAACTGGGCTAAATGCAGTTTGACAGGATCCCTCTAACCGCATGCCTCTTAATTTCCAAGTCTGATCAGCACGACTGGACAGCCAAATAAATGAAGCAGTGCATATAATTGCATCTGCGCTCAGACGTCCGCAGATACGGCAGCCCGCCCTGCCTGGCGCCGCTTCCCCTGCTCCGGGGCGCCCGGCTGTCCCGAGGGATTCGCTGTTCCTGGGTGCTGGACGCAGCCTGGTGGGACCGGCTTTGCCACCTCTTTTTTTGTTTTTTTGTTTTTTTTGCTGTGTGTGCTGTTTTGCTACTTATCAAACTGAAGTGTTGAAGCAGGGGGTCAAAGTCCCCCCCAGGGGGTTGACAGCGAGGGCCCTGCCCCGGCTCGGCTCCGCGCCTGGATGCGCTCCCAGCTCCGCGCCTGGATGTGCTCCCAGCCCACCCCGGCTCGGGGACCCACTGGGTGCCCCCTGGGGCCGCTGCCCCTGTGCAGCCCCTGGGGCCGCCTGGCCTGCGGAGCTGCCAGTGTCCGGAGGCCAAAGCAGCCGAGGTTCCTGCACAAAGACTCCCACATCCCTGCAGCTTCCCGAATCCAGGCCCGCGCCGCAGCGGGTGACAGTGCGGAGCCGGGTGCCCTCTCCCTCCCCAGGGCCCCGCGACCCTCGGCCGGCTGCGCGTTGCGCTGGGGGCAGCGCGGGGAGCTCGGGGGCTCCCGGCGCGCAGGGGTTGGTGGAGCAGGAGGGGACACGTCGGGAACAGCCCGACGAGGCAGCAAGAGGGACCGAGCTGGGGGGAGGGCGCAGGCCGGGCGCTCCGGCCCGTTCAGCGCCCGCATCGCGCCGGCAGGAGCCGGGCCGGGCCCGCATCGGCCCGGAGCTCCCCGCGCCCCCCGCGGCGGCCCGCGGCCCGGCACTCACCGTGCAGCCGGGGCAGCGGCGGCGCCGCCAGCTCGCGGATCTTGTCGCTCCACGCCTGGGCGATGCGGAGGTTGCCCTCGGCGTCGGCGGCGTCCGCGACGCGGAAGGTGCTCTCGAGGCGCTGGCGGGCGGGCGGCGAGCGCCAGCGGGCGCCGCGGCGCGGGTAGGACACGAGCGAGAAGGCGGCGGCGGCGGCGGCGGCGGGCGCGGCGGCGCAGCCCACGCAGTCGGCCAGGCGGAGCGCGGCGTCGCGCCGGCCCGGGCCGCGCACCTGCAGCTCCCGCGCCGTGAGCGCCAGCGCGCACGCGGCGCCGCCGGGGCCCGGGCCCGCCGTGAAGGCGCCGCGCAGCAGCACCGGCTCCGCGGCGGCGCTGGGGCCCGCGGCCCCGCGGCACCGGGCGGACATGGGAGGCGGCGGCGGCGGCGGCGCGCGCGGCGGGGACGGGACGCGGGGCCGCCCGCGCTGCTCGCAGCCGCCGCGCCGCCCGGCGACGGCGGGCGGGGCTGCCCCATTCATAAAAATTTAACCCCCCCCTCGCCTGCCCTCCCCTTCCCGCCCGTCCTCCGGCGCCGGCCTCGGTGCGGGGCCGCTCCCCGCCCCCTCCGGCGCCGCGGAAGGGCCCCGGGGTGCGGGGAGCGCGAGCGGAGATCGGGGTGACCCTGCGGCAGCCACCACGCAGCAAGCACCGGAGGAGGCCAGAGGCCACCCCGAGGGGCTCCGCTTGGGCCTGGCCCCAGCGGGGGTTTCGTGGTGGCCGCGGTGCAGCCACCCCGGCCCAGCTCTTGTGCCTCCAGGACCGCTCGGATCTGTCCCGCTAGCGGGGACAGAGCTGCTGGAGCCCCTCAAGCCCCCACACGGGGTGAGGAGCTTCTAGTGTCGCTTCTGCATCCCTCCCGGATGGGCAAGATGAGAGCAGCAAGGGCTGAGGAAGATGGTGGGCGCAGAGGAACGTCGAGCGTAGGAGGAATGTGCTGCAGGCTGCCCCGGGCAGGGGACAACCGCCCGCTCTTCCCAATGGATCACCCTCATCAGGGCCTGTCATTACTCCAGAAAGGAGAGGGACGATGTTGTCCCCTGCCCCAAAGCTGACCTTGGTGTGTCCTGTGTGGCGCTCGCGCCGTGCAGCAGAGCATTCCCGTGCGTGGGGGCCATGTCCAGCCCATCTTTGGGGCAGGTATTCGTGAGGGTGGGAGAGGGTTTGAGGGTGCCAGGGGCATGGAGGGAGCCCCAAGGAGGGGATGGGTTGTGCTGTAGCCCCAGCCGTGGGTACTGTGTGATGGGGACCCCTGGCTCTCCCTGCAGGGACAGGAGGACGTCACCGGTGCGGCTGGCGGAGCCATGGCTCCGTGCTGTGCTCACTGATGACACCGTTTTTCATTGCAGCATGAGGGGGCTGCTGGTCTCCCAGGGCTCTGGCCCAGCCCAGGAAGGAGCTTTTTGTTCAACCCCATGGCCCTGCTGTGGCCACAGGATGGTGGTGCTGGAGAGCACGAGTGGTTCTTCATGGGACCTGCTGCTGTGTCCCAGAGCTCTCCCTGGGGCGCCCACGAGGCTGCCCAGCTCCGAGTACTGCTCCGCGTCGGATTCCTCGCGAAAGCTGGAGGGTTAAAGGCCTCCTGGGCCAGGCTCACTGCAGAGGACCCACGAATGGCAGAAGAAAGTTGGGTTTCCTATAGATGTGACCCCCAGTGTTCCTAAATCCCTGCCCGGCATTCCTGCCCGGTCCTCTCCAGCCCCGCTATTGCAACACCTGCACCCCAGTGCCTCCCTTGGCCTCCCCTGAGCCTTCCTTCCCCCTCATCTCCCTCACATGACCCTCTGCAGTGACACTAGTGCTGGCTGCCCTCAGTCCCTTTGGAAATCAAGGGACGTGGCCCAAAATGTTCCAGGAGGGAATGGAACAACCGGTTGGGTAGGTAGTGGTGGAGTGGAAGCCTCGGGCGCGATCCAGGGATGCCACGTTGCCCCACGCGAGGGGCCAGCGCTGCCATGTCACGGGGCTGTTTGCAAACAAGCCGAGGTCCCCGGCGAGGTGTCTGCGGGCGGAAATAGCTGCAGGCTCCACCGACCTGCCCGGCCGAGTGACTAACCCGCCCTCGTTTCCGCCCGGGAAGGCACGGGACACGCGGAGAGGAAGTGAGATCACTTGTCACGCCGCCTGCGGCAGGTGCCACGCGGTGACGGAGCAGCCCGGTTTGGCCTCCGGCCTCCACGCGCTATGTGGGGCCGTGTCCCTGTGCCGCGGGGATCCCCTGGCCTGGCCTGTCACCCATCCTGATGCTGGTGGGTCACCCGACAACTCGCTGGCATCCGTGTGGCATCCGAGTGTCCGCAAGGAAGCCCGTGACGCCGCGCATCTGCCAGGCCCTGTTTGGCCCCTTCTGTGGCCACCAGGTTGCCTGAACTGGTGGCACTGCATGGGTGCTACTCGTTAGCCCTGGGATGGGATGTTTAATGCACAAGTGGGATTGGGCACGTTGCAATGGGATTCACTGGGATTTCTTTCAACGACTGCAGCAGGAAGGATGCAGGCAGGACTTTGGGAAGGGGCTCGGATGGAGCGCCTTTCCCAGGCCGTGACGGGTCGGGATGCAGATGGAAGGAGAGGAGGTTTGTTTGGGAGGTTTGCGTGCCCACAGCCCTGCTCCTGCACCCGCTGCGGTGACCTCCACGCTGCAGGCTCTCAGGAAGCAGCAAAAGATGCTCCACACGTGGAGAAACTGAGTCAGCCTCGGCAGACAGGACTTGCCTTGAATTGTGCAAGAAGCTGAGGGTCAAACAGAGCAACAAAATGTTCCCTTGCTCTCCTCCCTGCCTGGCTCCAGCTGCTAGAGGGAGCCAGTCCTTCCCGCGGGAAGGGAAGCGAGCGGAGCGGGGGATTCCCAGGGACCCAAGGGCTTCTCCAAGGAAACGAGGATTATGGCAGCTCCTGAAGTGCCGCGGGGCGCTGCGGCCCCCGGGATCCGCGTTGCCGACGGGCCCTCGGCGGCTCTCCGGCACGGCCTGGCCGCAGGGCGCTGGCAGCGCCGAGGGGCTGAGCTCATTCTTCCCAGCTGCTGATTTACTCAGACATGTTTCTGAGGTCGGTTCTGCCCCAGAAAAATGCTGCAGGGCGCCCGGCGAGGAGCGTCTCGAGTAACCACACACGCCACTCGCCCTGCCTAAAAGTCACCCCGGTGACTAATCCCGGCGTCAGAGAGGTGGGGGCCAACGCGCGGCTGTTTGATCTCCCTCTTTTCTTCGGGGAAGCCAAATTTCAGGCTTGTTGCAGGGTTCTCACCACTTCCCGGTAGCGGTTTCCTGCAATGGCATCAACACGCGCATATTTGCGAGCTGAGTCAGAGCCTCGCAATAAAAAACCACCTGGCCGCGTTGTGGCCGGCCGGGCCCAGGAGCCAGCCGGGAGCTGCCGGGACGGCCGCCGTTTCGGGAGCCTCCCTGCTCCGTGGGATGAAACTGTCCCCAGCCCTCAGGCTTGAACCCCTCTGCCCGGCAGGTAACTCCACATCCCGGGCAGCGGACGACGCCGAGCCTGGATGAGCCTTTCCCGAGGAGCTAAACCCGCGTGGAGGCAGCGCTGCTCCCTGACCCACGCTCCGAATCCTGCCCGGGCGCTCGTGAAATGACACGGGGCCCCGGCGCTGCTCCCCGCGCCGAGGGGAGGGCTCCGCTGCTCCGTGCGTGCCGGCATGGGAATGACGCCCTGTGTAAACACGGCTGGGCCCGGAGAAGGGCTGCAACTGGCTGCGATCGCTGCGCGCCCATTGCCGGGTGCCTTGGAGGGGTGTCCCGAGAAGCCCCTACTCGTTACAGCTCAGCCCCTGCAGATGGGAAAGCAGGGGCTGGCGACAAGGAAGGGCCGGCTGGGGAAGAGGGTGTCCCCTGGCTCCGCTGCCACCCGGCCCGGCCAGCGGCCCGTCCTCCTGCTGCAGCCGTGAACCCCAGCCTGGCCCTCGCGGCGGCAGCCGCGTCCCTGGGGTGTTAATTCCCGGGCTAGCGTATCCCCGTGATACCCAAGGGGTGGGGATGAGCCCGCACGTCTGGGCGGATTCGTGGGGTCATCCGAACCCTGGTATCAAAGGCTGCTGCAGCTCCAGAGTCAACGCCTTGGTAAGAGTGGGGCAGCGGATCCGCAAATGGAGCAGCTCCCTCCTAAAAACAAGTGGGAAAACTCTGGAAGGGGCGAGTTGGGCAGCAGCACCCGTCCCGGGCGCGGGGCCCCCGTGGGGACACGGGGCATGGGTGGCTGCAGGCAGGAGGGGGTTGACACCCTGCCCAGCGCACCCCGGCGCAGCCACCAGCAGCGAAGGGATGTGGGGGGCGAGCGGCAGGGACGGCCGCGGGGGGTTGCGCGGGGCGCTCAGCACCCCGTGACGGTGCTGAGGGCTGCAGGTGTCCCTGTCTTTGGCCATCAGCCTTCCTGGGTGTCTCTCCTGCTTCTTAGGGCGGGCAGCGCTCGCTCGTCCCTGCCCAGGAACCGCGATTTGTCCCTGCTGCCTTCCCCAGCGTGTCCCTGCAGACACTTCTTGCTGCCCCATCCCCTGGGCACCTCCACTCTGCCGGGAGCTGCTGCTTCCCTGGGGGAGCACGAGGGACCTCGAGACACAGACGGCTTCCTAAACCACAACAACGCTCTGTCCCCACAACTTGTTTCTTTTTTTTTTTTTTCCCATTCTCTAGTTCCTTCCTTTTGAGGGACAAAGCCAGCAACTTGTGACAACGGAATTGCTGCAGCAGGGATCCTGTGACCAGGATCAGATGACTGCCGCTTGCAGGGCGGCAGGTCCCGGCACGTCGCTGCTAAATGCTCGGCGCTGCTAAACGCGCGTCGCTGACGCTGTAGCTTGGGGTCTGGGGGGACACCAGTGATGGGGGTTTGGGCGACCGGGTGATCGGACGCTGCCAATCCATCTCTGGCCGCAGTTATCGCTAGCCTGGGGGTGGGATTAGCGATTTACAGCGCCGCCGTCTCCGCGGCGCGGCGTGAACGCAGGCAGCCGATGCTGCTAGCGCTCGCCCTGTCGTACACCGAGATCTAGGAACGAGAGGGACCGGGGGAGCCGGCTCTCCCTGAGACGAGGCCGGGATAACTCCTGTGGGGACACGGTGCGGAGTGAGGCCCTGCTGGGGACACCGGGAAGCGCCAGGTGCCCCAGCAAGGATCACGCTCGGCGTCTGTGGGACCCCGGCCAGCAGGAGAGCTGCTGCCGGCAGCGCGGGAGGGAGGCCTTGGAGCTCCTGCCGCTTCCCGCTCAGTCAAAGCACTTAACCTGGGAACCGATCCGAGCGTCTGCTCCTCCACCGGACTGGGTAGTGTCCAAAGCATCAGGACGTTCATGGAAGCGACTGGACGTCTCCCTGCCCTGTCTATCCCTGTGCAAGCAGATCACTGCGGGGATCAATGTGGTCTTCCTGGCACTGCAGGGGATTTAACCCCTGGAGAAAGAGGAGATCTTGGTTCCCATCTGTGCCACTGACTCCCTGGGTGGCCTCAGTCAGCTCCCTTTAGTTGGAAGGATAATCCTCAAGGATAATCCTGCTGCCTCTGAAGCAAGAGGAGCTGATGGGCCTGTAGTAGCCAAACCTGCAAGCCCAGGTGCCAGCAAAGGCAGCAGTGCAGATCTTGACCTAATTTGAGTGCCTGCACGTGACGTTCTTCCCCCAGCCTGTTCTGCTGTGCCTGGCAGCCTGCCGATGGCCGTGATGAGAGATCCACAGGGAGCCTTATCCTGCTCTGGGAGCACCCACATACGCGGACACGCTCCCGACTCGGACACCAGCAGCAGAACTACCTGCCTTGGCCCTGAGTGATCTCAAGGAAGAGGCAGGAAGGGCTCAGATGCTGCAGAGACCCAAAAAAAGCCACCAGATACAGCGCAGTGGGACAACATCTCCTCCCCCGTGCTTGGGAGGTGCAGTGGCACGTACGGGAGCGGGGCAAGGATGCATTTGTGTCTCCTCTGCTTTGAGGATACCACATCTTAATGAGGCTTGAAGAGAAACAGCATTTAATGACCACCCCCATGTAACACCCCCAGTGCCACATACCCTGCTTCAGCAGCAGGCTGGGGATCACGGATCGGGGCGGGGAAAAAGGAAAAGAGAGAGAGAGAGAGAGAGGGAGAGAAAGAGGGAGAGAAAGAGGGAAGAAAAATGAACTGCGAGGCGGGTTTGGGGCAGAACGTTTATTTCGGGGTCGGATAACCGTTTGGTGCTTGTGCTTCCCCACAGCTCGCGCTCCCCAGGCGCCTTCGGCCCCCTCCTTCCCCAGGGGCAGCGCCGCCATGGCGGACCTCCTCGCCTGCCCGCGCCGCCCCGCCCGCTGGCTGCCACAGAGCGGGGCCAGAGTGGCCGCCGCAGCGCTTCCGTTGGCGGCCATTTTGGGCTCTGGAAGCGAAGCCGCCTCCACGGGGCCTGGGAAGTGCCTCGCAGCGCCGGGCAGTGGGGGAATCGGGAGCGCTGCTGTTGCCTCTGCGGGCGCGGAGGCTGCTCCCGAGGAGAAGGGGGTTTGCCCTGTTCTCACGCCCTCGCCGCAGGTACGGTGCTGTTTGGGAAATGGCTATTATCCTCATATGCATGCCGCTAGTGCGGGGGAGGAGGGCTGCCCTCACTTAAGATGGCTGCGGGCGCTGGTGGGCGGTGTCTCCCCGCGGAGAACATGGCCGCCGAGGGCAGCGGCGCTCTGGCCGCGCCTCTCTGTGGGGGCGGCGCGCGGCGGACCCGCCCGCAGAGCAGCCCCTCGGCCCCGCGCACCCCCCAGCCCCCGTCTCCTTTTCCTGGGCTCCCCCCACACCCACGCGGGGTCCCCAGGTTCGTCCGGAGGGGGCAGCCGCTTTTCCAATCCCCTCCCTCATTCGCAGCCTCCCTTCCCGCTCCATCCCTACGGGATGCTGCTGCGGGCCGCATCAGAGCCCCCCCCACACACACACCTCGAACTTTGCCTGTTTTTATTTTAAATTTATTTTTTATACTGTTTATGCTTTGTTTTTAACCTCCTGCCCGTGAGAGGCCCCTCGGCCCGTGCTCTGGAGGCAGCTGTGCCGCTGAGTCGGGACAAGAGCCCCGGAGCGGTTTGGAGCCGCAAAGCGCCGCCCGCCCGAGGCCTGGCCGGTCCCTTCCCGCTCCGTCCCTTCCCGCTCCGTCCCCCGAGCGCTGGGGCCGCTGCGCTTCCCTGCGGCCGCTCAGATCTCCCCTTCGCACTTACCAATCCCAGTAAAGCAGCAGATCCCGGGAAGCAGCAGGGTTGCCCTCCTCCTCCTTCCCACCCCTTAAGGGGCGGCGATAGCGGCGGGGAGGAAGAAAAGGATGCCACGGAAGCTGTTGTTGCCTTATAAATCTGCGTTCCCCCCTTTCGGAGCTCCAAGGGCTTCGCATGACTCCTTGGCAATGAACGCGGCCAGAAGCGGCTACCGGGTCTTCTCGGCGAACTCCACGGCGGCCTGCACGGAGCTGGCCCGGCGGATCACGGAGTAAGTTCCTGCTCTTCCAACTTTCCCCCTCCCCGAGCCGCCCTCTTTGTCAGGAGGCCGGTTCAGAGCTGCCTCCGAAGGGGCTTCGCGTCTTCCCGTCTCCCAGCCGTGGCCGTGCTGCAAACCCCTTCGCCGAGGAGGCCTCAAACCCGCCGTGCTGAGCAGCTCTGTCCTTCCTTCCTTCTCCATGTGGCTGATCCCTCTGGATAACTCGCTAGGATTTGGTGGTGAAAATCTGGTTGTTCTCCCTTTCTTGTGCCTTTCACACTGATTTCAGTGCTAGAAAGGCTGGAATGCAGCTGGTGGCTGCTGGTGCTTGCAAGGGAGAAGGAGAAACTTGGCTAAGTGAGTACCAGGGAGCGTGTCCTTGGTTTGGGAGATGCTCAGAACTTTCCCCGCCGCTTTTCGTGGCGGGGGATTTGCAACGTGATTTGCTCAAGAGCTTCCCTGTATGCTCAGAGCTGGTGCCATGGCAGCACTTGCGCTAACCAAAGCTCGTTGCCGGATTGTCTCTGGGATCTGGTGGAATAGGTGGGCAGTCTATGCTTAAAAAAGCTTAATTTGGGGACAAAACCGTGTCCCTTGTGTCAGCCCACCCGTCTGGGCCGAGCGTGACCTTGGCCTGGCAGGGATGGAGACGTTGGCTCCCATTAAACGACACGTGGGACAGTTGGCTGCAAAACTCCTGCATTTCAGAGCACAGAGCAGCAAAGCTGAGTTTGCCCCATCCCGATGCTGCCCTGGGGCTTCCCTTATGCTGCCTCTTGGCTGCTCCCTATATTAGGGGTCCTCAGTGCTTTTTCTTCGTGCCACCGCAAGTAGCATCCTTGGTGCCACGTAGAGGCAGCTGTCCGCCCGTGTTCACCTCCGAGGGAATGTTTGAGTTGGAAACGAGTAAACTGGGCCTGAAAATAGGGGTGTTGGCGTTCCTACACTGCAGGGATGTTTTGGTAGTTGCCGGGCCACCTTAACCAGCGGCCTCTTGAGTCCTTAGCACAGCTAATGGTCCGCGGGGTAGGAGCACGCAGGCGAGAGATGGGGAAGGGGGTCTGTGCCTCTGACAGGGGAAGGGGCTGGTTTGTGGGGTGGTTTTTCTCGCCTAGGCTTCCCCCCCTGTCATTTTGCCTCCTCTGATGCAGTTCTGGAGTTTTGCTGCAGTAGATGGAGGTGTCTTCGCAAAGGCCTGGCCTGCGGCGTCGACACGGAGCGTAGCTGAGTTCCGAGTCCTCGGGACGGAAGGGATAAGCAGCCCTCCCTTATCCTCTGCCTTTTGTCCCAGAAATAATCCATCATCTTTTAAAGCCACAGTGAGGAACAGCATGGAGCAGGCACGTGGCTGGCTGGGTGACATGCTGTGTCCATGCTCCGGCTTCTCCCTTGAGCGGTGGTAGGTGCGAGGTTGTAAAAACGTTTGGAATTTCTTCTTGGAATTTCTTCTCGGAATTTTCTCTTGGCTTCTGGGAGCCACCAGTATCCCCAGAGCTGATGAAGGACCCTGACCCGCTCTGGGGTGTTCAACGATGCTCTGAGAAGCGGCAGCAGAATCGTGGCTGTGAGCTCCTGGCCTGCCCCTCACAAGATAAACTTGGAAAGCTTTAGATTTAGTCTTGGCTTTGGCTGTAGCATCAATAAAGTTGGGTGCTTGCGTGATCATTTTGGCACAATAATGTGATTTATATCTGCTGCTTCAACTGGAGCTTAAATATCTGGAGCTTCCCTATCTGTAAATGGGAATAGTGACCGCTCAGGAATGGAAAGGCGCAGAGCATTTCCATGGGAGCGGGGTGCAGGATCTGGAACCGTTAATACGGATTTTCCCAAAGTAGAAAGTCCTGAAAACCCAGTGGCATTTTCAGCTGTTTCTTGTGCTGCGGTTTTGCACTGACTTCCCCGCAGAGCTCAGGCTCCTTCGGCTGCTTTTTAACAAATCCCTTGTTTTTTTCAGGTTGCAAAAGATGTGGGACTGCAGGCTTTCCCCGTGCCGCATCCCAGCACGTACTTTGCTGGGAAGGCCAGTTGCACCTTAAAGTAGAGTTGGAGCAGTCTTATGAGGGTGAGTGTCATCTAATATTGTGCGGTTTTTTTAAAGTTTTTTTATGATCTTTAGCCCAAGCAGTAAAAGAACTTTAAAACAACACGCAATATTAGGAGCAGGGCCCCCTTTGATGCTGCTCTGCCTGCAGGTCTGATGGAGCTGGTTGTCACGCCGGGGTAAGGGGAGCTGCAGGTGGGTTATTTTAGTGGCAGTGGCGCAAAGGGGTGCGGGACGGCGTGAGCAAGGTCTGAAGAGCTAAGCAAGCCCTAGGAATAGCCCTCGGATCTGCTGGGATATTCAGTACATAACCAGATGGGCTAAAAGAACCCTCTGGAGGTTCCCTTCTTGAGTTAAAATCGATACTTGAGTTCTGCTGATTTATCCTCTTCAAAAAAATAAAATGAAACAAAAATCCTGAGGCTGGGGAGGAGCAAATTAAACAGCTTTCAGAAGTCTGTTCTGTGTCAGTCTCCTAGCCTTGTTTAGTGCAAGACTTCCAGATCTGCTGTTGATTCAGGCGCTGAGCATGGCATGCTGGCACACTTCCCATCGGGACAATTTGTTCTTCTGCAGGCTCCTCTGCTTAGAGGATGAGTGACTAAATGGTTGCTCTAACTTTTCTTTTGGGTTTTCAGAGCTTTTGTTTATGTTGGCTTTTGCCCGGGTGGGGACGTAATGCTGGCTTATGAGAACCCAGTATGTTGAATATCCTGAACAATAAAGATGCTTAGTTTGAGGAGCACTGAAAAATAAACAAACCCTTATGTTCGCTTGTATCTTGTAAATTGATTGGGATTTTTTTTTAAAGTCTTTCCTGGATGGAAGGAAAACCTCTGCTGTAACGGGGACGCTTGGAACCTGGTTACAAGCTGCTTTTGCAAAGGTCGGGCATCCTTGTTGGGCGATGCGGAGCACAGGAGAGGATGGAGCAGGGAAATGGGATTGGGAATCGCATCACGGCAGCCTGGTGTTCCTGTTCTCCTGCCTGCAAATCGTCTCCTGCCTCCAGGAAGGAGCCTCGTGCTCCAGAAGGACAGCAGGGAGCACGGAACACGGGCAGACACGCCGGACTGAAACTGCATCGTTCAAGTCACGCTGGGGAGAGGGACTGGGGCAAAGGGAGCTAAAAATATCAGAGCACTGTTGGACCAGAGCACCCTGCCTGCCAAAAGCCTCCTCTCCGTTCCCTTTCCGTTTCCCTTTCTTTTCCCTTCTTTTTCCAACCAGGAGGTCGGGAGCGATGCCGCGCCGTGCCCGCGGGCTGCGGGCTTCACTTAAGGATTTGCTGGAACGGGAGCGAAGCAGCCCGGCGCGCGGGGAGCCCAGGCTGGAGGTGAAGGCAAAATCAAGTCATGTCACAGCCGAGCTGAGGGCGAAGGACTTGCTGGTGGCAGTGAACGTGCTTTAACAGCGTGAAGTACTGCAGGCTCCTGCAGCCGCTTGAGTTTGGGCTCAGCTAAACAAAATCCCTGTCAAGTGGCTGTGCTTTGCCTCGGGAGCATGGTGGGGTGTGTTTTTGACAGTCTCCAGAGGAGCATTTTTAAGCCAGCTCTGATATAACCTCCTGCCTCTGCTAAAATAGCTGCAGCCTCCCTCTTCCTCGCTCCTTAAACTCTAGGTGGCTCCTGGGCTGGTGGCGTTTAGGCGGTGAATTTAAGACGGATCTGTTAAGCTGCGCTCATCCTCCTGGCACGCGCTGACACTGCGGCAGGCTGGATCATTCCTTCCAGGCGGTGTTTGCAGGGACGGATACTCCAGATCGATAGGAGTTTTTCCCTAGTCATTGCTTTGTGTAAAACCGTGCACGGATTTCTCTCCCGGAGGCTGTTAACCCCTGGTGGAGGCTGCTCGGTGCCCAGAGGAGAGCGGGGGACAAAGCTTGTCCTTTCAGCACCCCTGAGCAGGTAGAGTGGAACCAGGCGCTGAGGTGACATTGAAAACCTTCTAAAAGGTGGGAGACAGGTGCAGTAACAGCCCCTGGGTCCCCGCTGCATCCTGCTGTGGTCGATGGGACGAAGCTTTTGGGGTGGATCCCGGTTCGGAAGACGGGTGCCTTGAGAAACAAAAACAAGCCCAGGCTGCATTTTTGCCTCCTTTGCTTGGAGAAAGGAGCTTCCAGATGTGAACTTGTGCTCCCGTGTCCCCGCAGGGTCGGGCAACAAGTGGGATTTTGTAAATAGTGCAAAATCGGCCTCACCATTCCCCATCTTAAGTGTTTCTGTATCCACAGAAGCCCCGCGGTACTCGGGTAATCCACCACGTAACAGGGCTTTTGTCAGTGAAGCTTCCTTTGCTCAGAGACATAATTTACCTGCAATACCCAAAACACCCTTTTTTTGCCAGAGGAACTCTTGTCTCTGCTGGGTTCGGGGTCTGCATTACCTGTACCTGCAGCCTGGGTTGTTCTAGCGTTGACCTGCCCACGTCTGCAGCAGCAATTCCCAGCGCTCCCGTTGATGCTGCTCTGCTCTCACCCTGGAAGCCAAATGCAAACATCATCTTTGCTGTCAGTTTAATTCCTCTCTGCCTAAATCAGCATTAGGAGCTTTTGCCAGAGGAGAGTGTGGAGCTAAAAGACCTGGGGATGGAGGGAAACAAAGGAGAGGCAACGGGAAGCAGGGATTTATCTCTGTGCTGGGGTACAAGTGGTTTCTTGGAGCCTGGCTGCGGCTATTTGACTTCTGTGCAAATCCCCTTTTTGACACAAATCCCGTGCAACTGAGGACTTTGCAACAGGAGTTGCACACGCAGCCCCCCTCCTTTAAGAGCCGTGAGTAAACTGAGGTCTCACGAGAAGCCCTCAAAGGCTGAAGTCTTGGTTGACTCGCAGCCCTCCGAAGTGGGGCTGGGGGCAGATGTGCCCCTTGGGGACCCGTGTGTGCCTTAGTGAGGCTGCCTGCTGCCCCGAGCCTGCACAACAGCCACAGGCACTTCTATCTCATACCCTTCCCTCTGCTGCCTCTCTTCCTACTTGCAGTCAACAGCGGGTGCAGACATGGGATTTATTGCCCGACCAGAGCAATCTGCAATGCATTTCTCTGCGTTGTCAGCTTCTTGCTGCCTCTTCTGCCGTTATCTGTGTCCATGCTGATCCGCTTAGTGTCCCCCTTTCCATCAGGGAGCGAATTTGCCCTTTCCGCACTGTTGTTCCCGTAGCAGAGGACCCGACGCGCTGCTGCACCGCACGGACAGCGGTGCATCGGGCTCTCCTCCGCGCTGGCGCAGGGCAGGTCCTCGCTGGGTGTCTGAACCTCCCCGCTGTTCCTTTTCCACCACGTGGTGCTGAACGTGCCGCTTCCCGAGGGCCACTTGGATGAGAGGCATCCGCATGGGCTGGTTTTGAGGCTTTCCCTCCCGCCTTGGCTGCTTTTCTGCCCTGTGGTCCAGGACTGCTAAGGGCAGCCGGACGCTCCTTCGTGGGATCTTCTCCCCAGCAGGAAGAGCAGCTCATGTGAAGCCAGAAGGTTTGTTCCTGCAAAGCGAGCCCAGGACGCGCCGTGCCGTCGTGGGAGAGCAACTCTGAGTCATTGACCATTTCTTCCCCCTTGCTGTTTTCATGCAGCGTGTCTGTGATCCTCAAGCTTTAAGATCTTAACGTGGCTGGACCGGTGAGAGATGCCCAAGGAACGGTTTGGTGGCCCACGGGCCTGCACGCTGCCTGGCCAATGCTGCAGCGGGTGGCCAAGCTAGCCAGGTTGCTACTCCGTGCAAGCCACAGTGTGGCCTGCCCCGCTGCAGTCCCCCTGCTGCCACCGCAGCTCGTTTTGGTTCATAGCCTTGCTCATTGGTTCCCAAGTTTGTTCCCAAGCTCTGGAGAGGAGCTGGAGCAGCTCAGGTCCTGGCACGCTGTGCTTGCAGGCAGGACAGCACCGAGAGCACGCGCGTGTGCGCCAAGTAAGTGCTTAGTGGCAGATAAGCAAATATATCATCGCATTAGTGTGTTCCTTGTCGCAGTGACTCCAGGCACGTTTTCCAGTCCAGCTCCTCGACGGCTGAGTCCAAAAATTGGGGCCAGCAGCCTGCCAGCGTGGAGCTCTCCTGCTCGTTGCTCCTGGAAAAGCAAATCTCAGCCACGGCTCAGGTATGAGGCTGGGTCTGTGGCTCAGCACAGGGAAAGATCCTGCCTGCTCGTGCCTGGGGAAAGCTCCCCACAGACTTCCGTGCTTGCAGGAGTTGGGAAAAGGACCCGCACTCTGCCCTGGTGACCAGAAAACAGGCTCAGGGGACGGGGCCCCAACCTGCCGCCGGGTGCGTGGCCAACTGTGTAGAATGGCAAAGCCTGAATGAATTTGGGTTCTGCGGAGCTGCCTGCCTGCACCTACAGCACAGCGACTGCTCTTATTTAATGTTCTCCTTCAAAGGATGCGATGAGGAGGGCTCCCAAAGGGCCTGGCCTTCAAAATCCAAGCCACCCGTTGCTGAAGGGTAGAGGAGCCGTGTCCGAGTCTCTGGTCCCCTCAGAAAATGCCTGTGGGCTGTGTCTGAGCTACCAGCAGCAGGGTACTTTTAGACAGCAAAAACACACCAAGATAAATATACATGCAGCTGCTGTTCCCACACCGTGGGTTTTAACCGTGAGATTTTGAGGGTAAACTTGACTTTAAGACAGTTTCGTGGCCGTGTTGCCTTTACTAAGATGTTTGGCCAGAAGGTTTTCCTGCTGCTCGTGAAGATGCCCAAGTTGCTGCCTGTTTCTGTGAAGCTCCGGCAGACGCGTCCGCAGTCGGCAAAGGCAGAAGGTGATTTGGGCTGACACGAGCTGTGGCACCTCCCCTGGGCGTCAGATCACTCCTCTTTCCGCACCCTGTCCCTGAAGTCCCCAGATGCCAGGAGGGGACTTGCCCCGTGCTCCGGCCAGCCGAATTGCAGCAACTTGTCCCGCAGGTCTCACGGATGCGGCGTCTCGCGGCCGAGGCTGCTAGTTAAAGCAGGTTTGCCTCTAAATGCTGATTAAGGGATTTGTTGTATTACTCGGCAGAATGGTTAAGTACAGAAGTGTCACCTGCGGGAGTAGTCTGCCTTGTGGAGCCTTTTGAAATGCTTTTCAGAATGAATCCTCGTTACATAATGCAGAACTGGAAAAGAAAAGCAAAAAGGGAGGGGGCCGGAGTCTTTCAGATGAATGGTCTAGGCCTGATGTTTGGGAAGAGGAGGGACCAACGTGAAAAATCAGAAAAAATGAGGTTAAACTCTTCAATCAGCTGAGTTACCTCAGGAGGAAGGTTTTAAAGGAGGGAGAGTAAAACAAGTGAATCAGATGCCATTAATCAAGTCTCAATAGCTCGTTAATGTTTAGTTCCACACTGCAACAGCTCTACCCGAGGTATTTTAGTCTTGATTTTGCAGCAAAGCTCCTTGGATCAGCTATGCTGGCTCCGGCGCACAGGGACGGATCCGCTGGATCCTGCTCCCGCTTCGGGCCTAACCTTAGCTAGGAAGGATGTGTTTTGCTGTAACTCCAGAGAGGTGGGTTTAGATAAATCATAAAACACTGCCTGTTCTTAGTTCATCTGCTGCGTGCCCTAGGAGCACTTACCAGCCCCAAATAACGGAGTGGGGAATGACGGGAGCATCTGGGAAGGGTTTTGATGATTCCTGTGACCTCCTTGGTTGTTTGGGAAGGCTTAGAATGTACTCAAATGCCTTTGACTTCTAAACTGTTGTTGTTTGCCTGCTATAGCTGAAGTTTTGAGGTGTTTTCCTAAGAAAATCAGCTTGATGTGCTGGATTGTGCTGCCTGTCTCATGAAGCACAGGTTCCCATGCTGCTCTTGTCCAGACAGGGAGAAGTAAGAGCCCTTGGGATAACTTAATTCTCCCCTTCTTGCAGGATTTGTCCCGATCCAAGGGCCTGGTGGTTGGTTACAAGGGATAAACGCAGGTTAATGCTTCTTAGGGATGGAAAAGCAGGCAGGAGCAGGTTACATGGTGGGTGACCAGGTAGCCGTGCAGGAAGCACAAATGTAGGGACTGGCTAGAGAGCACACGAGCAAACAGCCGCTCTCTGTCCAGCCAAAGTGACCCAGGGGACCTCGGAGAAAAAGGGTCACTGTGGAAGGAGGGGACTTGGAGCTTGGCTGCTCCGTTACTGCGCTTGGCGCTCCGTTATTTTGCCCATCCACAGGAACCAGTCCAATCTCCGCTTTGGATTCAGAGCTTCTCACCTTGATTTTTACCTTCATTTTCTCCAGGCGTCTTGGTGTCGAGTTGGGGAAATCTGTGGTGTACCAGGAGACCAATGGAGGTAAGACAAATCCTTGCTCCTTGCAGACCTCTCCAACGTAATGTTGTAAATACAAACCTGTCTAATGGGTGTGATGAGCCAGCAGGAACAAAAGGGGATTTTTATGCTTTCAGCCATCGTGTTGCTGCTGCTTCTGGCCGTGCTAAGCTGCTGCATCCGACCTTGGACGCGCAATTAGATGCGTTCCTCGTTTTCCCTGTTATCTTGTTTGCATGCCTCTCACTCAACTCTCCTCTAAAACAGACTCCCTCTTTGAATAGTAGCTGCTACAAAATCCTAAATGCTGTCGTGCTGAGCAAAACACTTCCAGGTTTTAAAGCAGCTGCCTCCTTTCTAAATGTTTGCCCAGCGACCTGGGCATTACCCCCTTCTCCCAGACCTCCCCTCGCCACAGGCAATCGCACAGCTTCCCTAGCAAGGCATCTGTCTTTTATTGCTTTAAAGAGCGCAGATCCCAGGATGTATTGATGATATAAACCCCCCCAAAGTGCCTCTTGGAGGTTCATCTTGTCTCTTTAAGCATAGCAGGTGTCTGTTTTCACATGTCTGTGCTGGGCTAAATGCAAGGTTATTGGCCAACAGAGTTCAGGGGCTAAATGTCACTGACTGCTTTGAGATCTCTCTATTACCCTATTTGCAGAAGAGATTAAAAGCAGAAGCAGCTGCTACAGGTTAAAGTAAACATTGGAAACAGGAGCCTTTTGATCATTGAGGGGGATATGCTGGAGTGGTTATTTCCCCCCTGAGATCCTGTTGCCCCCAAATATGCATTGCTGCCCATATGAGAGCCTTGAGTAGGCCTCATCTCCAATCTTTAAGTACTGCCACATGAGATACTGAGTGCTTTATATAGCAACAAGACTCCAGGTCGTGCATGTGGCTTTTCTCTTCCTCCCGCTGGGCTTGCATGGGCTCTGGGGAGTACTCCTGCAGTGCTGGGCTCATCATGAGGTTTTTTGGTACCGCTGTTGCCATTAGAGGCAGAGCGGGCCATGCGATACGTAAGCTGCCCTGGGAGCTTATGGCTATGATTGGGTTGGGTGCTGCGTTCACACGAGACTTGTGCCCTTTGGGGCTGGTTTTAAGTCAGGTCACCTGCTTCAAGGTCTGAAGTCCTTCTTCATCACTGCACAGCAAATCAGTCTCTTTTCAGCAGAGTCCTTTGAGGTTACTGCCCAGACAATTCTGGAGAAGGACCTGGGCGTCGTGGTGGGCGACAAGGTGACCACGAGGCAGCAGTTGCCCTCGTGGCCAAGAAGGCCAATGGGATCCTGGGCTGCATTAAGAAGAGCGTCTCCAGCAGGTCGAGGGAGGGGATCCTGCCCCTCTGCTCAGCCCTGGTGAGGCCACATCTGGAGTATTGTGTCCAGTTCTGGGCTCCACAGGACAAGAGGGATGTGGAGCTGCTGGAGAGAGGCCAGCGCAGGGCTACAAGGATGATCAGGGGCCTGGAACATCTGCCCTATGAGGAGAGGCTGAGGGAGCTGGGCCTGTTCAGCCTGGAGAAGAGAAGGATGAGAGGGGACCTGAGCAGTGTCTAGAAGTACCTCAAGGGAGGGAGTGAGGAGGATGGGGCGGCCTCTTTTCACTGGTGGCCACTGACAGAACTAGAGGAAATGGCCCCAAATTGAAGCATCCAAAGTTCCACAGGAACTTAAGGAAAAATTTCTTGCCAGTGAGGGTGTCAGAGCACTGGAACAGGCTGCCCAGGGAGGTTGTGGAGTCTCCTTCTCTGGAGATCTTCCAAACCCGCTTGGACGCAGTCCTGTGCCACGTGCTCTAGGTGACCCTGCGTGTGCAGGGGGGTTGGACTAGATGATCTCTAGAGGTCCCTTCCAACCTTGAGCATTCTGTGATTCTATGACAATTTAACTTGGAATTCAGTAGCCTAGTAGGTATTTTTCTCCTTCAGTTTACACCTACCCATGCCGTATGACTGCATGGGAAACGAGGGGCTAGAAAGGCACCCAGAGCTGCTCTGCACTTTTAAGAGGCAGTGCGAAGCACGTTCATTAGAGACTTAAATTTCCATCCCAGATGAGTAGTGAAATGTCTTGACCATGGCAAGTTGAGGAGTTACCTGTTTGAACCCTGTGTTGCTGATACTGTGTTGGACTCTCCAGCGTGTGAGGTGACCAAGGTGTGCACACAGGTGACGGAGGCAGGGCACAAAGGGGCTGGTGTCCCCTCTGGGTGAGTCCTAGACACTGTTGTGCTTCGGGTTGCTCGCTGGTGGATATGGTATCAGCAGCCTGCAGCACCCAGCACGTGGTATGGACTTCCCCTTAGAAAGTGAATAGTCTTCTGCACGTAAGATAACAGCTGCTCAGCCCCATTCTGCTTTGTAAATATAACTAATTTATATGTAATGCCAGCTCTTCACTTCCCCGGAGCTGCCTTTTGGAAAATCTGCTAGCTTTGGTGTGCAGTGGGTGTTTGTGCATACAGGGTCAAGGACAAGTCTTGCAGGTTTTTTCCCGACCGGTGGGCAAAATTGCTGCTAAATTATGGCTTAAATCACCTTAAACCTGACATTTGGGAGTAAACCCAACTGTTCTCTATCATTTTCAGAAACAAGAGTTGAAATAAAAGAATCAGTCCGAGGACAGGATATTTTCATTATACAGACGATCCCCAGGTGAGTGACCCATGGTTTAATCGTATAGCTGTGATATGCTTTGAATTTCTTGTTCAGCAGGTTGTCCCAATAGGTTTGTTTGCTCTTTGTTTGCTCTTTCCATAGTTGTCAATGCTTCGACTTACTTTCTAGATGCAGCGTAGTGTTAAGCTGTTAACATTCCCAGAGGATTGATTGTACCACAGCAAGCTGAGAAGCTGCCCATCGAACAGCTTCAGAGTGTCCCTTCAGACAAGAACAAGTCTGACCAATGGCTCTAAGTGAAAAGTCCCCGCTCGGTGCGTCGTCCCCGCTCGGTGCATCGGTGGCCTTGCAGGTTCAGTTGCACTTCCATCTCACGATGGGTAATTTCCTCTGCTTCCCAATTCCCAAGCAGTAGAGCCAGCAGCTATTGCCTTCCTGCAAGGTTGGGTTACCCTCCACTGCAGGGATGTGAAGCTGAACTTGCGAGGAAGCCCTTAGCTTCCTTCTCCTACTCCTATAATTCTCAAGAACGTGATTCTTTCTTGTTTCTTGTGTGTGCCTGCTGGTTTTTAGTTTCAGTTGGTTTTAGTTTCACATTTAGCCTCCAAATAGGAGGGAAGAAAAGTGCTGCTAATAACTAGGCTAGGAGAGCTAAAAAGGCACCTGCTAACCCCCGGGAACTTCGCTTGTGCCTGGCTGAGGAGGAGTTTAAAGGGATTGTGCTAGATTTGGAGAGCTAAATTTGGTGCATGGAGTGGTGTTGTTTTTTCCCTTGAGTTATGGCCAAGTGGTCCATGCCAGTTAGTGGGAAGTGCAGAGGAAGCCCATTTATAAAAGGAGGTGCAAGTAGCGACGATGCCGTTCTCAAAGATGAGGGGTTGATGGGGTCCAGTTTCCTGGATTAGCTTAAAAAAAGCTATTTATGCCTTTTAGCATAATTCTGCTCAAATTGTGGAGGTCCCTAGAACTAGTTAATACATATCAGAGCTCAAGCAGGTAGGCAAATATGCTGGAAAAAGGAATTTTCCTAGCTTGCCTAAAAAATACAGCCGAATGAGAATTCAAGTTCAGTTGCTCTTGATAATGCTTGGCCTATTGATAAAGAAATCAATAAGAGCAGCTTCCTCCCTTCTAGAGTTCCTCTTGAAGGCTGGGACGTTTTCCTGGAAATCATCTCTCTCCAGGGAGATGCTGCAGGTTTTGCTTCCCACAGGAAGCTAGGAAATCTCTGCAAGATGAAAACCCTCTATTGCAGGTTTGTGTTTCAGGTGAGTGGTGCCATCCTGCTGTCCCATGCAAAAGAGTCCTCTGAAATAGCTTGTAACTGAGAGCATAAATATGCAACAGATATTTCAGAGAGAGAGAACTCCATGTATTAGGAACCAGCAACAGTTTTGGAAGGGGAGAACCTCCATTGCTCTCAGCTTTTTAATTCCCTTGGTTTTCCACAATCTGAACCAAATGTTGCCAAGAAATGTGTCTTTCAGGAAAAAAAATGTATAAGGGATCAAGACCCTCTGAGCAGCTACTGTTGTGCTGTGTAATCCCATATCCTCCAGCTGCAGCTGTGCCTTGCTGCACTGCTTAGAGAAAACAGGTTCAAGGACATCTCCCTTTTTTGCACTGGGTTTCAAGAACCTTGCAGGTGTTGCACAGACTCCAGTATAATGAACCAAAGAGCCTTTATAGAGCATCAGATGCAACTTATATACCAGAATATATACCGTATGTATACTGTCCCAGATGCAATATCTTGTTTGCCTAAAAGCATGCAGAGCAGTTACTAAATGAACCAATAGTCTAAAGGATTACGTCAACATTATCCAGTCACATCTCCGTCACACACCAGCCCTTGGTTGCAGTTCCCTTCTTTTTCTTGCTTTGTTCCTTATCTGTTGATAAGACATTCTGCACTGCTGTCCTTGTGTTAATTATCTACTAACGAGGCATCCCGTACTACTATCCTTGAAGCGGGCCTCATGCAGGAGTGTAAAAAGAGGAGCTGTTTTGGATCATGTTTGTCAAACCAGGGTCCTATGAAAATACAATTTTTGTGCTCAGTAGCACTTGAAAAAGCAAGTAGAATATTGAGACTCGTTAGGAAGGCAATAGAGAATGAAATAACCTTGTTATGCTGCAGTGCAAATGCACAGTTCTGCATCCCAAATGCACAGGGAGGGAGCGCAAAGACCTAGTCAGGTACTGCAAGTCCAAAGGGTGCATAGCAAAACTAAACCAGGCAAATATCATCCTGAACTGCTAATGTGTAGAATGGCATATGTATGGATAGTTTAGTACTGTTTAGCTTAGGAAAGAGAGGCTGGGAGATATTACACTAGAGGTTTTCCAAATCCTGAGTGTCCTAGGTGCAGGGTCAGGCTGAACTCAACCCTTTTTATGTTCCTGCATGTGTTAAACACATGACTCAGTGTTAATGTAGTCAGTGGACTATTCTGCAAAGCAGAAAAACAGAGGACTGGATGGTTTAAGTGAGAAGTAAAGAAATTAAAGGAAGTTAAAGAAAAGACTTTTGGTGCCACATGGGTTGGTACTTGTACCGTGGCTTTGCCAAGCCAGTTGCTCTGCCACGAGGATGCTGATCTGCAGGGATGGCTTGGACAAAGGTAGGGAGCAGGGAGAGCTCCAGCCTGAGAGAGAAGGGTTGTAAAGCGGGGACACGGGATACTGAGGTGGCTCTACATACCGTGGCCATGAGCTGAGGGTGCCCTGGGCAGTGTTGAGCCCTCCAGAAGCAACACGTGCTCCATGCTGCAAGAACAGAGCCGGAACAAGCAGCGTGAGACGGGCACGCTGTCCTGGGCACCCGCCTTGGGAGATGCTGTGGCTGGGCGTCCCTCCCGGCCGTTATTGTCCCCACTCAGTCCCTGCTCCGAGCCTGGCCCTGGATTCAGGTCAGTGGCCCTGGCAGAGGCATGAGGAGCCGCTCAGCGCGGCCAGGAGGGGCAGATCTGCTCAGCTCATCCCTGCCGGCACATCCAGCCCTGCGGAGCGCCCGCGCCAGCTGCCCTGCAGGAGTCAAACCCCTTCTCCCAGGAGCAGTTCTATTCTGCAGCCTTTTTCCCGCAGAGTCTTTTTAAAGAAATTTGAGATGCAGCGACATAAAATACTGAATTTCTGGGGTGACCTCTAAATGGGTTTAAAATTGGCTGCTTTGTTTCCATACAATACTGCGACTAGCATCTTTTTCTCTTCTCCCGGCCGCGCTGGCACGGCTAAAACAGCCAGGGGAAGAAACAGGGCTTTGTTCGCCCGTTGTCCTGTGTGGCAGGGGGTTGTGTTTTATGTAATTCTTGGCCGGGCGTTTCGAGCACTAACAAAGCTCCCTGTGTGCAAACGGCATTGTGCGCGGGGCCGAGGGAGCCAGCGGGCGGACGGAGAGGCTCGGAGCGCTCCCGACCCGCTGCGGTTTCCCAAGGAAGGGGGAGTGCTGGGGGAATGGGAGCAGGCCGAGTCTGTCACGTGTCAGACCCAAGGGCTTGGGAAGCGCCGGCTCTGCCTCCCGGGGAGAGGCAGCCCAGGTGGGTCCAGGGTGCCACCTTGGGGGCTTCCCAGCAGCTCTGCAGAGCTTTGGGCTGCTCCGTGTGCTCCTCTGCATGGAAAGCCAAGCAGGGATGTCTTTATTCCGGAGCCTTGCACGTCCCGCTGGCCTCTCCGCAGGTTCTTCAGGTTCAAGTGGTCTTGGTGCAGATCTGTGTGCGACTCAGGGCTCCCTCAATGCTGGCTTTAAGGATCTAAAAGTTCAGCCTTTTGCCTCCCTTCCTAATAGAAATCCCAATGCAGATTAATGCTCTTCTAGTGAGGCACACCGGTCGTCATAGCGTAAACCAGCTGAAGATGGAGCTTATTGCCCGACTTCATCACTGTGATCTCTGTATTGTGTTCTGTCTGTGCTGCTTTTCCCTTCCTTTCCCCTCTCTCCCTTCCAAGAAAAGTCGTTTGGGACTTTGTGTGTTCTTGTTCCGTCCATCTCTGGATTAAATAGGGAGCAGGAAGATGTCAACTTCCACCAAAATGAAGTGCCTCTGTTTGTACAGCTCCAGAATACAGTGTTTCTTAAACAAGGAAAAGTGATATGCCTTAAGCTGTTAAAAATATTGTAGTAAATCTAATGTTAAAAAATGCCCTTTTTGTGTGTGTGAGTGGTGAGGGAGGGAAATAATCACAGAATAAAAAAATCAAAGTTTGCCACAGCTCTTGGGTGCTAGGATCACAACCTGTGCTTATAATAGTTGATCATAATGTGTTGTGGCCTATGGAAGGAGCTGGTGAGAATGGTATATATGGTGAATGGGGAGTGTATGTGTGTGCACACCCGGTGAATGGGTGTAGTTTGAAACAGCAGCACGTTGAAAAACTCCTGCTCGTCCTTAAAATATTCTTCAAATCTTCTAGAGATGTGAACACTGCGGTCATGGAGCTGCTGATTATGGCTTATGCCCTGAAGACCTCCTGCGCCAGGAACATCATTGGGGTCATCCCTTACTTCCCCTACAGCAAGCAGAGCAAGATGAGGAAGAGGGGCTCGATCGTCTGCAAGCTGCTGGCTTCCATGCTAGCCAAGGCAGGTGAGCACCACGCAGGGAGCCTGGGGGCAGGCCTGCTTTCTGTAGGGCCTCTGCTGCCAGGTGTCCCCAAAGGTGACTCTCCTTTGAGTCTTCTCTTAGATCTGGAGATTTCCAGGCAAGCATCCAAGTGACTTTGGGGGAAGTAATTGTCTTCAGCTACTCTTTATTTCTTTGTAGCTCTCACCTGATGATGTGGCCTAGAAGTGTCACATTGGTCTAGCAAGCAACTTTTATTTCATGTCTGTTTTTCCTTATCTCTTTGATACTTTTTACTTTTCTGGTCTACATGGCTTCTATATGGTGTAGTAGTCTGACTACTAGATAAAATAGTCTGCAAAATCAAAATGTTCAAGGAACTCCAGCGGTGTGATAGGCTGCTTACGGAATTGTTATGTTTGTTTTGCTTAGGTTTAACGCACATTATCACTATGGACCTTCATCAAAAGGAAATCCAAGGCTTCTTCAGCTTTCCAGTAGACAACCTGAGAGCCTCCCCTTTCCTTCTGCAATATATACAGGAAGAAGTGAGGTTACTCTAGTTCTGTATGCATCAGTTTGTCCTAATGTACACCTGACGTAATGAGGTGCTGGTTTTGGCCCTGTGCTTAAGCAGAAATTGCACTGTCAGGCTGGATCAGTTGTTCAGTCCATGGATCCCTTCTTCCAGGGCATCTACAGGGTGTTTCTCAAGGAAGAGGGAAAATGTTTTACCCAAATACCTTACATTGTGTGATGCCATGCTTGGGTAGAAGCTGCGTTCTTGCTCATGAGCAGATGAACTTGAGCCCTTAACCGAAACTTGCTCCCTGCAGTGCCAGTGCCATTTGAGGTGCTATTTATGCTTCTGCCTCTAATCACCTTTTAAGTCCTGTTAAATTGTCTCCCCTCGCCCTTCATTATGTAGTGGGTATCTGACTGACCTGAATAATTGACAGAGACTTTGTCTTTATTGAATCCAGATTCCAGACTACAGAAATGCAGTTATTGTAGCCAAATCTCCCGATGCAGCAAAAAGGTAAATAGATTCTTTTACTAGCTGGTTAACTATAATCTTGCTTGATGGGGTAAATGTCAGCAAAAATGTGGAGGGTGCCAGATGGATGAGGAATCAGGTCTGTAAGTCCTTTGTGGCTGGCAAGTGGGATGGCATCCCTAGTCTTGCAGGTGGACAACTGAATTTGGCAGTCCCAGCCCTGTGGGAGTAAACGCTGCAGTTCCTGCTGCTGCACATCTGGCTGGCTCAGTGGAGCATCAGGGTCTGACTTGCTGCACAAGCAGCACCTGAGCGTGTCAGAAAACATTTAGCATGGGGAAAAACACCAGGAGAGCCTTGCAGAGGAGCCACGGGGTAGAGTTGGCATATTGGGAGGAATAAAAAGCCCTTTTTGGTGAGCGTCTCGCTCAAGGGGACCCCTTTTACAGCCACAGAGGTGCAGTCTGTGCTTGCCCTGTTGGTTTTGGGAGAGGTCTGCTCTGCCAGATTGCAAGAACCTTCCTGACATGCTGTGGTTGTCCTGCAGGGCTCAGTCTTACGCCGAGAGATTGCGCCTGGGCCTAGCAGTGATACACGGGGAGGCCCAGTGTACGGAGCAGGACATGGATGATGGTCGTCACTCGCCCCCCATGGTCAAAAATGCAACTGTGCATCCTGGCCTGGAGCTGCCACGTAAGATTAAGTTTCTCTGCTTGTCTTTGGGCTACAAGGTGAAGTTTGATGGAAATTTGCCTTTGGTTTAGCTATATCATTACAAGCAACCTGGGAGCAGTTAGACCAGTGCAGCTTTTCTCTTGGGCAAAGCTGAAGTTAGCGAGTTGTAGGGGAAGGTACAAGGAGTGGTTGTTATTTAACTCTTTTTGCCAACGCGGAGAATCAGGGTTGTCCCCTCTGCTGTGCCCGCTCAGCAGTGTCAGCCTGTGCCTTAAAGTGCTCCATGGCAAAGCTCATGGAACAGGAAAGAGTGCAACGATTGAGGGAACCACCGCTGCAGCAGGGTGGACCTGGCCTTCGTTTTCCCCTTGTAGCAGTAGCAGTTGTTGCTATTTGAAGTCTCCTTCATCTTGGGAGCTCGGTGGTAATGTTGCGACGTCGGCTTTGACACGATGTGGGGTTTGTGGCTAGTGTGAACAGGGTCTCTGGGAGTAATGCTGTGCTTCTCCCTGCTCTTGCAATCGGTAGATAAACTGCTTTTTGGGGATGCAGAGCAAAACAAAACAGAGGAAACCTGTACAGCACAGTCAAAACCAAGCCCTGCCTTGGGAAAGACTTAGCTTTCTAGGTAGATGGTGATAGAACAAAATGGATTCTGGGAGCAGTGAGCATGACTGAGCCCCGTGGAAAACACAGCGTGTTGCAGCACGTGGTGAGGAGCGATCTGCCGCCGTGCAGCTACCCTCGGTTTTACTGGTTGCGACTAGAGCTACCTATTAGCAGCGTCTTGTGTTTCAGAGTTCAGCAGGAGCATCCTGGGCAAGTTGTGGTGAGGAAGGCAAGTGAGATTGCAGCCAACGTTGCCCAAGTCATTGCACACTGCAATGAACTCACTTGAACAGTGCTTACACAGCTGGTTAAATTCCTCTGGTGCCTTGGGGGGCAGGTGGGGCTTGGCAGGGAAGTTTGGAGCTTGCTGCTATTGCCCATGTTCTCACAAGGGATTTGCTTCCTGCACTTCCAGCAAAAAAGGAATTTGCCTGGTTACTCTTGTCCTTTTTCTTCTTGTAAGAGACATTCTGCCCTCCAAAATATGCGATTTAACTAGTATTAGGGCGCTGATGCCACTGTCTTTATTTCCAGGCATGTCACTTGAAGGAAGCTCAAATGTGGGAGCCTGTGTTGCTGGAGAGCCCCATAAGTGGAAGCTCATATGGGATTTCGCCCCTTCCAACTGAGTTATGATTTCGTCAGAAAGACGTTTTCAGTCCTCAGTTATCCAGGCACGAATTAGTTCACTGTGTGTCACCACTCTCTTTATCTCCTGCAGAAACCCAACAGTCGACCTAGCGTTTTTGCGTGCCTGTGGCTCCGGTGTGAAGCAGCCCAACTGCTGCCTGGTCGCTGCCTGCCAGGGAGGGGATGCAGGGTGGATTGTGGGGTGAGCTGGCCCAGAACTCTCCACAGAAACTTGTTTTTCTCTCCCGCTTTCTAACCTTTGGAGGCAGCTTGTTTTGAGTCAGCACTGGGCTCTAAAAATACCACTAGGCTTATGGATGGCAGGGCTGCGAATCCCGTACTTTTCCTTCCCGTTATTCCTCCCTTTCTGTCCAATTCAATCGTTTGACAAGCGGAGCTGCTTCCCTACCCCAAATATTGCTTCAGATGAAACCCTCAATCGACTCTTCCTGCCTGTGCCCCAGCAGCAGCACTCCCCAATTTCTCAGGTTTGATGGCAGAGGGATCGGTGCGGAGCATCCCTCCTGGCTGAGGAGCTGCCGTTTTGGGGTCTCTGGTGGTGGCACTAGGGTTGGAAGGACAAGCCAGGGAGCGGAGCAGAGTCTGCAGGGATGGCTTCTGCTTCATGCAATTCCTCAGGAGCTTCCTGGTGAGTCGGCTGGGCGCCCGTGTCCTGGCATGCACCTTTCCTCCCTGTTCTACCTGGGATCACGTGCCTGTAATTACTGAGCGTTGCGTAGCGTGTCGGCTGGGATTTTGTCCAGGTAATGCAGCCGGGGCAATGTTCTGATCTGGGGGGCTTAAAACTAAAAAGGCCACAGGTGCTTCTGTTTGCTCTGAAAGTGCTGTACTGAAAGGGCAGCAATCGGAGCCTTTGCAACAGGATTCCCTCCAGGGAAAGAAGCAAAGAAGCAAAAAATCGGAATAACTGTAGGTCTGTTTCAAGTTCCCTGCCCTGCTCTCCCCTCTGCGTTTAGACTGGGAATTACAGATTTTATCTGTGCTGCTTGATCTATCTCTTGGCATAAAAGTTAGGCCTTGAGCGCTCTGTTGCTCATGGAGTCTGTTGCAAGTGCAAGTGATTTTGAGGCACATGGTACCTCTCAGCTCCGAAGTTAAGCCATTCCTTAATCCATTTGGCCCACTTAGTTAAACCACAGGTTGAAGTGCGTGGGGCTGCTCTTGCTTCATGCCAGGGATCTTCGGACCTTCAGCACGTGGCGCCGGGGTGTGTGTTGCTTGCAGCAGAGTGAAAGCACAGGTTGGGGTGGTGGTGTGTTATTTATGGTGTTTCTTTTTCTTCACGGCATTCTTAGTCTCATTTTATAAAAATGGTACTTGTTCTTTTTGAACATTTCTTCATTTTTCTTTCTTTTTTAAGCTACAAATACCATCCGCATCTTTTCTGACTCTCCAGAAAATACTCTTACATAATCCAAGGGCTCATCCAAGGCAGAAATTCAGCTGTGGCTTTCTTCTGCTGTTGTCTTCTTGTCAAGAAATAGAGGGTTTGTGTCTGGGAGAAAAATGTTATTTTTTTATTTGGAATCATTTTTTCAAGGCACCTTCTCCCAGCAGTCCTGACTTGCACGTATCAAGATGACCAAAGATCCTGCAGAACGAGAATGAGGCCTCGGGAGCGCTTGCACAAGCTCTCGTCGTGTTGGAGCCATCAAAGCTCTCTTGCATTTTGATGTGGTTTTGGGAAGATTCTTTTGCCTTGCAGTTCATGTGTGGTGGGTTATTTTTTTTTCCTTTATTTTTTCCTTTTCTTTACGGAGCAAATTGAACAAGAAAAAGGGAGCCCATCTCTTTAGGATATGGGTCGGGCGATGTGTTGCCTACCCTGCTTTAAAGATAAAGCAGCCTTGAAATACGACTCTTAAGCAGACAAAAGATGCAAAGCACAAAGCAGAGGCAAAGCACTGCTCGTGCTGGTAGCTGGGGTGGTAGCCTTTGAGTACAGTGAGGATTGTGTCCATGTCTCTTACGGAATATAAGGATACCTGTGCAGTGAAAATTCCTGTGTTTGCCAGTGAAATCGTGCTGAATTTCATCTCATTAAGATCTGTTCACCATCGCTATGGTTTTAATCACAGAGCCTAGCTCCAAGGAACGTTAATGTCTGTCGAAACAGAAATATGGAATGCCTTTCGTGGGTTTTTGGTAGGCTTAAGGAAAACTGGTCTGCGGAGCATGTCTTGGATGTGAAGACCAGCCTCAAATGTGGATCTTTGGATCTGTGGTCCTTGTAATCGCTCTCATCATGTCCCTCAGTGTGACTCACCCTCCTGTGCTTGGGCTACAGGCAGGTCCAGCCACGGATGAGTTGTGGGAATAGCCCTGGATCCTGCTGTGCAGGATGGGGAGTTTCATGCAGGGCTCTCGTGACCCAGGAGGACTGAAGTCAATGTCCAGACAGGCTTTTTGCTGGGCGATGGCATCTAATTTCATGCTGCTTCAGTATTATGTGGAAATAGGTTATTTTAAAGGAGGAGGAAAAAAAAAAAAGCTTCGTAATATGTCCAAAATTCCTCAGCATTTGGAAGTTCTTGTATCCAGGATCATGGCAGGCTCTGAATTTAGGAGGAGAAGGGGTACAAAGTGCCCCACGAGGACATTTTGTTAACGCTCCCTTCAGACAGCATTGAAGTGCAGGGGTGCAGGTGCAGGGCAAAGTGTTGCAAAACATTAGATGTTTCCCTTCACTGCAGTGATTATCTCAGCCCAGACTATCAGCTGGTGAAATACATCTGCCCCCACTATCTCCTTGCCACACGGAGAGTTTTTGTACCGTGTTTGCTTTATAAACTCGTGCAATCTGGCAATTGAGAGGCTTGGCTTGTTGGCAGCAAGCCCCACCTGCTTGCCCAGACTGATGGCTGTTGGTTGGAGCTGAATCTGCATCTCAGGGCATCCTAGCTTGTCTATTTTTTTTTCTTTTTTAATCATAGAATCATGTCACACGTGTAGTTTTTGCACGTGTCAGTTCAAAAGCAGAGTTACCCAGCACAGGTCACCTGTGTGCGCTTCGGCTTCTAGGCGCTGCTCGTGTTGAGCTTGTAGCCCTGGGTTTGAACGGGATTTTGTCCTGCGCCTTGATTAATGCAGTTCAAAAGTTGCTTCTGCAACTCCCTCAAGTGATACTTGTCTGTGCAGGCAGCCTAAGGGCCTTGCACACTCTGAGGGATCCTTGCAAATTCTGCGATACGAGAGATAACCAACTGGAGTCCAAGTCTGAAATCAGTCCCGTGGCTTAGGGAGGCCACAGGATGGAAACCTGCCCTGTGGAGAGCTCAAACCCTTCGAGGGGTGTTGCAGGGAGCAGCCTGTTTGCTGCTCCCACTCGCAGGACGCCCTTTTCTCAAGTCCTGTTTCGGATATGACCGCAGAGGCAGAGAGCTGTTTCACTTAGTCCTGCACCCTCCTTGCTTGGGGGGCTCTTGGGTCTGCTGGTGTGGAGGAAACAGAGTGCTTTGTTTTTAAGTTGCAGGACTCATTTGGAAAGGAAAATGATGGTTAAAACAGGATTGGAGCTCTCGAGTGCATCTCGAGCCTGGTCCGTGCATGGCTGCAGGGCTCGGGTAGGCCAGGCCTGGCCTCTCGTGCTGACTGACCTGTTTTTCCTTCTTTAGTGATGATGGCCAAGGAGAAACCGCCGATAACTGTGGTGGGAGATGTCGGAGGAAGAATTGCCATCATTGTGGTACGAGTGCAATGGAGAGGAGGGGCTGGGGTGGCTTTTCTCAGCAGCTTCCTTCATAACTGCTCTATTCCAGAGGGCAGGAAGCACTGCTGGGGTGGGGTGGGAACATGGGGCTCCACTTTTACTGGGGACTTTGGCTGAATATTTCAACCTCCCGTTGATGCTTCACGGTTTGTCCCTGTAAATCCCCAAATCTCCTTGCCCCTTGAATCCAGAGCAGCAAATCGAGGAAATGCAGAGACATCCCCTGACTTGTAGAAATCTTGCTGAGGTTCTCATCCTTGGGCTCGCCTCAGTGCAAGCCATCGATATACAGCTATTAGCCCCAAGGGAAAAAAAAAAAAAAAAAAAAAGCCTTGCTGAAGATGAGCTCTATTTGCCTGTACTGGGGCTAAGTAATTTCCAAGACCAAATATCTTTGTATTGTGCACTCGGGGGAGGTTGTAGATAAGTGAAGAGGCACTCGCAGTCTTGGTTTGTGTGTGTGGCTGCCTCTTGCAGCCCAGCAGGAGCTGGGGTAGCCCGAGGGCTTCTGTCACGCGCACGGCCACCGCTGCAGCCCCTGGCAATACCTCCCACCCCGCAGGCGTGGCTCAGGCCTCATTCCCAGGCCGGGAATACCTCATTCCCAGGCCAGATGCTATTCCTGTCTCTTCCCAGGATGACATCATCGATGACGTGGAGAGCTTCGTAGCTGCTGCAGAGATCCTGAAGGAGAGAGGAGCCTACAAGATATTTGTGATGGCCACTCACGGGCTCCTGTCGGCCGACGCGCCGCGGCTCATCGAGGAGTCCTCCATCGATGAGGTGTGCCAGGAGGAAGGGCTGGCGGGGGGCTTGGGGCCTGGCTGCTTGCCCGGAGCCTGAGGTCCTTCCCTGCTTTCCCTCCTCTGTCTGAAATGACTGGCTTCATCCGACACTTTTAGGTAGCCGGTTCCTCATAAAACCAGGGTGTGATTAATGCTTGTGCAGATCAGATGGGCTCCCCTCTGTTTTCTCCCTAACGCACCCACGTGGGTCGTGCCTGCCTGGACATGTCCCTTTGCACAGCCGAGCGCCTGTCACTGCTTTCTCACCAAACAGGCCTTCTCTCTGCCTCCCTCCTGCAGCTCCTGATGGACTCAAGCAGTGTTAGAACAGGATTGCAAACCTTGCCCTTAGTACCAAAACCTGTCAGATCCTGTGATCTAAACAGACCCATTGGCCACATGGAGGTGGCTCTTGCAGGGTGCGGGTTATGTCGGTCCCTTGGACACATTGACAGCCCCTGGGGAGACCTGTTGTGTTTAATCTTTCTTGTAACATGCAAGGATTTCTTGCCCTCATCTTGGAATGTGAAATGCCAAACACACCTGATCTGTGGTTTTAATCTCGGGTTGCTGTTAAATGAGGATGAAGCCATGAGCAACACAACTAATGTTCTCCTCTCTGGTAATCTGCAGGTGGTAGTAACCAACACGGTCCCTCATGAGGTACAGAAGCTGCAGTGCCCCAAGATAAAGACTGTGGATATCAGTTTGATCCTCTCTGAAGCCATCCGACGAATCCACAACGGGGAGTCCATGGCCTATCTCTTCCGCAACATCACTGTTGATGACTAGGTCGGGCAATGCCCCTGTCCAGGCTCCCGTGAGAGAAGGAGATGTGCATGAAAAGGCAACACCGTAAATTATAGACGTAACACAACTGTTTATTCTTGTAGGGAGGGTGAAGGTTTTCAGGGACTTGAGCCATGAGATGCAACAGAAAAAAAAAGTCAACTCAACCAGCACTTTATAGGTGAACAGAAGTGGCCACTGGCTGTGGGGAGGATTATAGGCGTATACTTTAATTGAAAGAGAAATAAGAAGGCTTTAAATGTTTAAATTCCTTTATTTTTTGTAGTGTTGTCTCTTGCTCTCTTTAAAAAAAAAAAAAAAAGAGAAAAAGGAAAACTACTGTCAGCTTCTGGGAGACCGGGAATGTTCATTTGCTGCATGTGAACCGCAGGAGGAAACAGCCTTTGGGTTTCTGTTTCTGCCTGTGACCTGCCTGAGCAACCGCAGAAGAAATGGCTTCCTTTCTGCTGCTGTTGGCAGAGCAGAGCCGTGCCAGTTTGGAGGCCTCGACCCCCTTGTGCAGCACAGCGAGCGCTTTCTTCGGAGGCAGGGTAGCAGAACGTGCAGAAAGGGCAGCTCGGGGCAGCCGTGCGAAGGGCTGCTCGCGGCCTCGTGTCTAGGGCTTGGGGCACGTTCACGGGCAGCTCTCAGCAGGGCAGGAGGTGGTGCTTCACGTGCTGCCCTTTGCGCTTGGTGAGCCTGGGAGCGTTACTGTGCCATGGTGGGAAGTCGCACGAGGATCTAGGTCCTCCCTTGAACGCTTCTCTGCACAGCAAAGCCAGGCAGGGTTGGAACAATATCCCCCTCTGGCACAACTGTGCTTTCCAAGACACTAACACTGAACCTGCAATAAAAAGCAAAGGATTTTTCATTTTTGGTGCTCCCTGTGACCCCTTTTGAGCCGTTGCTGTGGTGGTACCGTGCGGCTGTTGCTGTAAATAGGCTCACGTGGCAGCTTTGTGGCCCTCTTCTGCAGGGCGGCAGGACTCGCTGCTTGCTCTTTTCTCAAGTGACATTAATCCTTGGCTGGAGGGGACCCTGCAGAGAGCAGCAGACAGTGCTTGTGAATTGTGGTGGGCTCTGTGGTCGCCGGGATCGCATCAAGGTGAATTCCCCAAGCTGTGATCTTCACCTGTGATGAGACAGGCTAACACACTCCAGAAAAACCTATCATATTTTCCAGCGTGCTGGTGTGAACAAATCCTGCTGGAGGCAGTTGCTTAAGAGAACAGTGCTGATGGTGGGCTCTTCCTGGCAGGTATTTGCTTCACTCCATTCATCCTTCTGCCTGCATCCCTCTCTTCCGCTCCAGCATCTTAAATCCAAACAGTGCCAGGGGCAAGCAGTGATACTGTGAGAGCGGGAAGAGCCTCGAGCATTAGGCAAAGAAACGTTCCTTGGCAGCACGGGAGTTCATCTTGCAGCACTAAGAGCTGTCTGCTGGCCAGTGAGTGTTCACGAAAGCCCAAAGCTAAGAGCAGCTGGGTCTTCTCTCATATTCAGCACTAATTTAAGCTAAATCCCAGGGCTAGAGCTGCTCTTTGGCCGCTGATGCCTTTATTGCATTTTCCAAGTATTACAAGTCTCAGCTGTGCTCCTTGATCACAATGCGGCTCCTGGCCTGAGGTTGTAACGTGTTGCTGTATTTTAAGTGTTATTGAACAGATTGACTAAAGCGTGTGAAATCCTTGCAAAAATGACCTCCTTGTTCTGAGCCAGTCCGGGACCTCACTGTTCATACAGGGAAACGGTGCCAAACATATGAAAGATGTTTTTCTAAGCCCCCTTCAAACTGCCTTGTCAGACCTGCCCGGAGCCGCGTTGGGGCTTCTCGGATGCTGCTGCTGTGCTCAGACTTGCTTTTCCAGGCTGGTATTTTGCTGGCAATTGCTGAAGCCCCGCACCAGCGAGCACGGGGCGTGCGGGTGTCCTGTGCCCAGGAGCTCCCAGCTGAGCTACTCCTGCTCTCGCTTCCCACCCCGTCCTGGCTGGAAGCCAAAAGGAAGCGGCAGAGCTGGAACCCGGCGTCCACGTCTCAAAATCCGTCACAACTGTTCAGGAAAACCCGGGACCTGTATCCACTAGACCCCAGTTCGTTACAAGGATGTAGCATCTGCCTGATACAACCTAGCTGGGATCTAATGTGCTGCTATCTCAGCGTCAACTCTAATCTCTCCTTTTTCTGCCCTGAAATCCAGTCCTTGCTGTAACATTGTACTGAAGTGAGCCAGCCCTTTGCCATCTTAGGGGGTCTTGCAGCTTTTCCTGCCAGTCATATTTGCTTTCTAGAAAGCTTGAATGGTCCCTGTGCGTAAACTTAAACCTTTCCAACCAGCAGCTTTGCCAGATACCAGAGTAAAGGCTCAGGATCCCTCTTCAGAGCGTTAGCTGCTCGTCTTGGTGCCTATTCCCATCCTGTGACCTCTACTCCCTCCTCGAATTCAGTCTTCATAGCTTGAAGCACAGTCTGCACATACATATATACACCAGATCTACGTTCTTTATTTTTACTGCCTGAAAACTGTCTTGCAAAGGAGCAGCTTAATGTCTTCCGTTCGCTGCCTGTCCACCCTGATCCTTCTATGGAAATTGTCCTCGAGTGCCTCGCTGAAGAAGAGAGATGTTAATGCTCTAAATAATTGTGTGACGGTCTGACTTTGTGGTTTATAAGGGAAAAGAAGTTCTCGCTGATTATTTTTATAAGTCTGTGTTTTGATGGATCGCTCAGGTTCAAAGGTCTTCCCAGTGTTGGAATATTTTACTTCCAAGGATTAGCTGGAAGCGTGTGTTTGTCTGTTTCCTTTCCCTGCTTATGTGGCATTTTGCTTCAGAGATGGGACTGCCAAGGGCTCCGTGTTTCGGTGCAGTTAGCAGCAACCTTCCATCATTCCCACCTCTGCACCAGGGGGAGAGGGAAAAACTTGTGCTTTGGGTACCTCAAAAAAAAAAAAAGGAAAAAAAAGAAAAAGGAAAATATGGAAGTGCTTCTTCTCCGAGACTTGTCTCCGCATGGAAAGTCTTGGGTGGGACTTGTCATTTGGATGCTGCTTTCTGCGCAGGGCTTAGTTCTCCCTTGCAGCAGTCACTTGCCTTGCGAGGGAGCCGAGTCTGCCTCAGCCCAGGGCATTGCCAAGGCCATTGGAAGCGTTAACGCGGGAGGGGGAGCCCGTGGCCCATCTTCCAGGCCTCCATCCAAGCGTTTTGCTGCAGTTGTGAAGGCGGCTGCGTGGCTGAGGTGAGCGCGTGGCCTGCAGAAACCCCCCTGCCCTCTTGGCTCTCGTCTCTGGCGAAGGTGCCGGGAATGCCGTGGATGTGCGGTAGGAACATGTGGAGAGACTCCCAGCGTGGATGCAAATAAACGCTCCGGCTTCTCCGTTCAACACCTCTGTGTGCGTAGCCGTGCTCTTGGGGACGGGCTGTGCGTTTTTGGAGCTTTGAAGGGCACAAAGTTACCGCCGTGGCCCAGGGTGAGGGTGGCTGCGGAGGAGCCCGGAGCGGGAGCCTGTGGATGTGGGAGCTGAACCCCGGTTTCTTGCTTGTCCCTTGCTCCTGTCCCTGCACCCTGCAGGCCTCCCCCAGCCGGGAGGAGGAGCAGTTTTGCTGGAAGAGCTGGGGCGATGCTGCTGGAGGCAGGATCGAGGTGGGAGCGGGAATGCTGGGGGGCGGCGGGTCCCCAGGGTGTGGGAACACAGGACTTTGCAGGGGCTGCTCCTGCGGGGCCCCTTGGCCGCAGGGCTCACGGGTTCGAATGCACAGCAGAAGCGGGGGGCCCGGGGCACTGGCGGACGCTTTGGGCGCAGGTGCCCGGCAGGTGCCAGCCTGTCGCGAGGTGGCAGCAGGAGCCAGCGCCGGCAGCGGGGCTGGGACCTCAGGGCACAGGGAAAACTCATGGGAAAAGCGGGGCCTTGCAGGGTCGCCTGGCCCGGGGAGCGCCTCCTGCAGCCACCTTCCTGCAGGAGTGTCATAAGGGGCTGCAGACAGACGGGCTCGTTTGCAGGTGACTGTCGCCGCGGTGACAACCGTGTCCGGGAGGGTGCGCTGGCCAAACTGGGCTCTGCTGGCCGAGAAGTTTGAGGGAGGAGGATAATTACGGTATTTTTGCGTGCGGATAATTGCTGTATTTACGGGAAGGGGAGGGGCCGCCGTCGCGTAGCAACGGGGAACGCTACACGGTATCCCCGAGGGGGCGGGCGCGTAAACAAGGGCACGTGGGCAGCGGCCGCGGCCAATGGGACGGCGGGGAGCGGCCTGCGGGGGCCAATGGGGAGAGGGCGGGGGCGGGCTGAGAACGAGGGGCGGGGCTAGCCGAGGAGCTGCTGGCGGGGTGCGGGCGGGGGCGCCGCGGGGACGGGGAGCGCTGGGGAAGGGGGGTCCCCCCATCATTTTTAATGGGGTTTTACCCATTTCCCTGGGGGTTGCGGGAGAGGAGGATGAAGGAGGAGGAAGGCTGGGCCCTCCTGACCCGTCCCAGCTTCCAACGCTCTGTTTCCCGACAAGGTCGCGCTCTGGGTGGTTAATTCCCGAAGGCGTCGCGGGCGGCTGCCATGGCGCAAATCAGCCTGCACGAGCTGGCCGACCTGGCCATCGGCATGCCCGAGGTGGGCGCCGTGAACTTCAACGCGCTGCACAGCCTGCTGCACGCCATCCTGCAGCACCTCAACCTGAGCGACGTCAAGACCGAGATGCACGAGGAGAGCCTGGCGCCGCTGCCCGCGCCGCCCCCAGACCGGGCACCGCTCCGCGAGAAGGTGCCCTACGACCGCCTGGAGAAGAAGGTGGCCGCGGTGGAGACGCAGCTCCAGGACATGGGCCGGCAGCTCCAGGAGCTGGAGAAGCAGATGGTCTCCCTGGACAGCCTGCCCTCTGGGATGGAGCTGCTGGAAAGGACCACGAGCAGCTCGCAGGCCCCCTCCGTGGTGGCCGACATGTGGCAGATGATGCAGATGAAGAAGAAGATCGAAGCCAACGAGAGCGGCGTCTCCAAGGTGAGAGCTTCCCCCAAACAGAGCTCTGGGAACGGAGGTGACCTGACCCCCAGAGATCAAGTTAACCCATGGAGGGAAATGAGGCGTTTTAACAGCGAGTTTCAGGTTAGATCTGGGCTATGAGAAGCACCCAGACTGTCTCGGGACGTTATGAACACTTCTCCACGCCACTCGTTTTCCAGTAGTAGCAAGGGGAGACCTTGATCACTGCCACTGAGTTAGAGTTTGGGCCAGAGAAGGAGCCGTCCCTGCTCGGTGACTGTCCTGGTTTTGGTAACGGGCTCTGCTCGTGTCCGTCCCTCCTGTCTAGCCAAGGCTGTACCGTGTCCTTGGAGCTGACTGTGCTCCTTAGGAAATGGTCTTGGCAGGGCCGCTGAAACCGGAGCCTGCTGCTGTTGCCAGCTGTGCTCCATGGCGGCCGGGGGCTTCACGGGGGAAGCGGTGGAGTTTCAGAGAGGAAGAGCTGGGATGGGGACGCTGCTTCCAGCTGCGCCGCGTCCTTCCCATGCTGCCCATGAGAGCCCTTGCGGGTCTGATCCAGCTCTCCCTCAGCGGTGCCGAGCGCACGGGGGTCCCGCTCCTCCCGGGGTTTTCTCAGCATCTCTGCAGATTCATCCCCATCCTCTCTCCTTCCATCTCTCCCCACAAAAGGCTCTGGGGTCGCTGCTGTGGTCCTGCAGCAGCGAGGCCACGGCAGGACCCCAGGGAGCTGCCGTGCAGGGGCTGGCACATCTGGAGGAAAGCCCGGTGCCACGTGTGAGCAGCGGGTGTCCCCCGAGCGGGGACATGGCCGCATGGAGGTCCCGGCACGGGGCAGGCAGCTCCCTGCTCACCCGGCCTCGGCACAGGGCCCTGCTCCATCTCTCCTTGCTTCCCTAGAGGCGGTTGCTGCTTGCGCCGGAGCAGGAGGCAGCGTCTCCTTGTCCCTCCGATTAGCTCCTTGCCTGGAGCCTGGCGTGGGCAGCCAGGCCTGGATTCGTACCCACGGCCACGTGCCAGGAGGAAGCAGCACCATCGCCTTCCTCGTGTGGCCCCGCTCACCCGGCTCCCGTCCCTGCAGGCCATGGCCCTCTTCCAGGACCTCCTCAGCGAGGTGAGCGGCGTGAAGGCCACCCAGCTCCGCGTGGAGGAGGACATCCGAAGGATCAAGGAGCTACTGGCCTCGGTGAGCCGGTGCCGCGGGCTGAGGGATGAGGGACATGGCTTGGCCAGCTCCTCGGTCCCCTGAGTCTTCTCGTGTGGTCCAGCCCCACGGCAGCATCCTGGGATTGGGTGTCCCTGGGGCATGAGGATGCTGCCCTTGCTGGAGGTTGGAGCCTGCCTGTGACCTTGTTTCCTTTCTCCTCTCTTTCCAGGAGCCCCAAATGGGCCGGTTCCCCTCTGGCAAAGCCCCCGGAGTGGCTGCCAAGGCCGCAGGGGTCCAGGCCAGCCCCAGAGAGGGGACTCCAGGGACACTGCCTGACTCCGAGGGGACACGAGCAGGGATGCCTGGAGCACCAGCCACCCAGAGGGGCCCTTCTGTGCATGGGACAAGGGCTCCTGACACCAGCGCTGGCACCCCGGGGACAGTGCCAGGGTCCCAGAGAGCCCAGGCCACTGTCCCAGGGCCACAGTCAGGGTCCCCTGGCACTGAGGTCTCTTTCTCTGGGCCACAGCCAGGATCCCTTGGCATAAGGGCCACTGTCCCAGAGGCACAGCCAGAGGCCCCTGGCACTGGGGCTACCGTCCCTGGGGCAAAAGCACGATCCCCTGGCACTGGGGCCGCCGTCGCCAGAACAGAACCAGGGTCCCCTGGTACTGGGACCACCATCCCCAGAACAGAACCAGAGACCCCAGGCACTGGGGCCACCATCCCAGGGGCACAACCAGGGTCCCCTGGCACTGGGACCACCATCCCCAGAACAGAACCAGAGTCCCCAAGCACTGGGGCCACCATCCCAGGGGCACAACCAGGGTCCCCTGGCACTGGGACCACCATCCCCAGAACAGAACCAGAGTCCCCTGGCACTGGGGCCACCGTCCCAGGGGCACAACCAGGGTCCCCTGGCACTGGGACCACCGTCCCCAGAACAGAACCAGAGTCCCCTGGCACTGGGACCACCGTCCCAGGGGCACAACCAGGGTCCCCTGGCACTGTGGCCACCATCCCAGGGGCACAACCAGAGTCCCCTGGCACTGGGACCACCGTCCCAGGGGCACAACCAGGGTCCCCTGACACTGGGGCCAGTGTCCCTAGAACAGAACCAGAGTCTCCTAGCACTGGGGCTACCATCCAAGGGACACAGCCTGGGTCTCCTGGCACTGGGGCCACAGTCCCCAGAACAGAACCGGGGTCCCCTGGCACTGAGGCCACCATCCCAGGGGCACAACCAGAGTCCCTTGGCACTGGGGCCACAGTCCCAGGGACACAGCCTGGGTCCCCTGGTATTGGGGCCACAGTCCCAGGGACACAGCCTGGGTCCCCTGGCACTGGAACCACCGTCCCCAGAACACAAGCAGGATCCCCTGGCACTGGGACCACCATCCAAGGGACACAGCCTGGGTCCCCTGGCACTGGGGCTGCAGTCCCGAGGACACAGCCTGGGTCTGCTGGCATGCCAGCTGCTGTCCCGAGAGCACCACCAGGTTCCCCTCGCCCTGGGCTCACCATTTCAGGTGCACAGCCAGGATCTCCTGGCACTAGGGTATCTGTCCCAGGCGCACAGCCAGGGTCCCCTGGCACTGGGGCCACCATCCGAAGGCCACAGCCAGGGCCCCCCAGTACCGGGGCCGCTGTGTCAGGGACCCAGGCAGCACCCGCAGGGCTCCCAGCAGGAGGTGTGGGGGTTCAGCCCAGCCTCCCTGATGCTCAGATGGCCCCCACTGAGGCCAGACTCGGTGCTCCGCGTGCTCGGGCCGATGCCGTGAGCCTCGAGGTGTCACCCAGCACCCAGGGCGCCGCAGCAGCAGCCCCGCGCGGGGCAGAGCCGCCCGCAGCAGCCCAGCACCCCGAGCGCCCGTGGGACACGGGTGCCGCGTCCTCCTCAGGGGAGACAGACACGGCCCCCGCAGCGCTGGACGAGGCTCTGCAGCAGCTCGGGCAGCTCAGCAGCCTCTACGCGGCCCTGAAGGAGCAGGTGGCCCAGCTGGCACTGGCCAAGTGCGACCGCGCGGAGGTCGAGAAGCTGCGGCTGCTCGTGCTGGAGGCAGGTAGGGACCTGCCGGGGAGCGAGGGCCGCATGCGAGGCAGGACGCGGCGGGGATGTGTCCTGTGCCAGGGTGTCCCCTGCGGCTGCAATGCCAGGGGGGAGCTGGGCTCTCGGCTAGCACGGAGGCTCGGGGCAGCCCTCTGCCCATCTCCTGCCATCGCTCTGCTGCCACCTCTGCTGCCAGTGGGGTTTTTCCTGTAGTGGTTTGGGAAAACCGAAGCGCCTCGTGCTGGCGCTGAGAGAAACCCCCTCACTGGTGGCACCTTCCCTCAGGCCGCATCTCTGCAGAGCAGAAGAGCAGCCGCAGCGACGTGAATGACCTCCTGCGCCGCGTGGCCTCTCTGCAGAGCATGGCCAGAGAGCTACAAAGTGAAAAGGCAAAGGTGAGGGGACAGCGGTGTCACCAGCAGCCCTGTTTGCTGGCCTGAGAGCAGGAAGAGGGTGACAAGCCACCATGGCGGGGAGAGCACAGAGTGAACTCTGTGCCCTGACACCCCTCCCAGATCAAACATCTGCAGAAGGTCGTTGAAAGGATGATGGGAGCAGGCACCGAGCAGAAAGCCGAGGGCACCAACCAGATACATCTGCAGCTGGAATGTATCAGGTATAAGAAACCAGGAGCTTCTACACATGGGGTGCCCCCTGCTCTGGTGTGACCCTGCTCATCCCGCCCCTGTGTCACTGACCAGGTCTATGGTGCAAGAGATAGAGAAGGAGCTGAAGGAGCTGAGGGAGAAGCAGGATGGGGCCAAAGTCCAACTGGAGCAGTCGGTGACCGGTGTGGCCAACCACCTGCAGGAGCAGGTCAGGGAACCAGAAGGGCTGCGTTCCCAGCGGGGCACCTCAGCATCCTCCCCTGTCCCTGCTTCAACCCGCCAGGGTCTGCAGCACTTGGGCTCGTTGGCCACCATCATCCCATCCCGTCTCAAATCCCTTCCCTGTGCCCTTGCTCCAGCTGGACAAGCTGAGGTCCGTCATGGAGAACATGATGGCCTCGTCTTCGGCCTTGCTGTCCATGAGCGTGCCGGCCAGCCCGGAGCCGCGGCAGGAGGCGGCGCAGGCCGCGTGCCCGGCCTGCAGCCTGGACGTCAGCGAGCAGGTCCGGCAGCTCTTCCAGCGCTACGAGCAGCTCCAGCACCTCGTTTCCTCCTTCCTGGAGCGGCAGGCGGACATCAAGGCGGCCAGGCATGTTCCAGCGAGGAGCCAGGTAAGGGACGCTGTGTCCTGGTGTCACCGCAGCCAGCCGCATTGCTGGGTGCAGATGTAGGGGCTCAACGGCACCGCCAATCCCTGAACACAAAGCACGGGCAGGCTCGGGGCCGCTCTGACAGGTCCCAAAGACCAGATCTGGGGAAACTGAACCCCAGGGAGTGTCCTTGTGCTCCAAGGACATGGCAACTCTGTGCTGGGCAGCCCAGGCTCGGGCAAGGCTGGATGCTGCAAGGGGCAGGCTGGGTGCTGGTGTCCGCTTCCTTCATGGTCCCTTACGGATTTCAGCGCCTCTGGTCTCCGCTGTGTGACCCAGGGACAAAAATCCCATCCTGGGGGCTGGGCGATGCGCAGGGATCAGAGCCCCGTGCCCTGCCCACCCGTTGCACAGCCCCGTGTCCTTGTCTCCTCCATGCAGCAGGACGAGGAAGCTCTGAGGCACATCCAGGCCACCATCCTGCAGGTGCAGGAGGACTGCGAGAAGCTGAACTCCGTCACGGGGGATCTCGTGGACGACCGTCGCCAGAAACAGAAAGATATCGAGGTGGGGGGGTGTCAGCCCCTCCAGGCGGGGTCTGCTCGAAAGATGCTCCTAGGCCCTCTAAGGCCGTGGCTGGGCTTCGTCTTTGAGTGTCTTCTGTGTTCAAAGGCTCTCTTCCTGTCCCTGGAGAAACTGGAAAAGGAGAAAGCAGACAGGGAGGATCTGGTGACAGAAATGGATGTGGTAAGACAGCAGAAGGACAAGCCAAGGTGGTCATAGGAACTGTGACAAATCCACACTGTCCCTTTGGCACTCAGGCTCTGCGATGCCACCCTGTCCTTTTTGCCTCTCCATCGCATCCATTTTCCCTTCTCCATCACTCCCCTTCCTCTTTGCTAGAAAGCAGACAGGGCCGCGCTGGCTGCCAAGGTCAGTCGCACGCAGTTTGATGCCACCATGGAGCACCTGAATAAAATGGTTCAGGACCTGCTGGACAGGATCACGGGACAGGAGCAGGACTGGCACCAAATCCAACAAAAGCTCATTGAAGAGATGGGCTCCAAGGTAAAGTGTGGCCGAGGGGCAGCCTCTGCCAGCCCTCTCAGAGGAAAATCCTCCACAGGGTTTGTGCCAGGGCTGTTTCTACCAGAAGAGCTGGTGCTTTGTGCATGACCCAGCTCCCATTTCCCTGCCCTTGGGAGCCCAGGGACTCCTCTCAGCCTTGCCTCCTGCTCTCCCCTGTCTCTTTGCTTTGAGATTTGTGCCATGCGGGTCCCAAAGGCCCTTGCCCTCCTGCCAGCTCGTTCGGAGGTGTCTGCTGTGTCCTAAAAGCTGCCGTCCCGTCAGTGCGGAGGGCAGGGCAGCTTCCCGTGGGGGGACGAGCACCGTCAGGCCGCGCCGCTCCCTGGCTGCGCTTCGGCCCCTGCAAATCGCCCGGGGGCATCATGAGGTCCCGCTCACGTGGGTCCTCCTTCCTGGCAGGCCTGTTGGCAGGGCCAGCACCAGGGAAGCCCAGGGGCATCGCTTGGTGCACGGGCAAACCCTGGCACTGCTGCCAGCTCCCAGCTGTGGCTCCCTTCCCGGTCCCCACGGAGCCTTGGGGACCGCAGCGGTGCAGCTGGTGGCACGGGTGTCTTGCTGAGCTCCCGTCCCGTCCGCAGCTGGACCGCCTGGAGCTGACGCCGTTCCGCCAGCGGCTCGAGGAGCGCTGGAAGAGCCTCCTGAAGCAGCTCCAGGAGAAAGCGCCGCGGATGGAGGCGGACGACGCGGCCGGGATTCGCAAGTACGTAGGGCGGGAGGCACGGGCCCGAGCCCGGCGGGCTGAGCGCCCCGAACGTGCTGGATTAAAGCGCCTCCGCCCACGCATTGTCCCTCCCTACACCGTGTCCCCGGGGCGCCTGGCTGATTCAATGCGTGCAAGTTCATCATGCAGCGACGATGCGCACGTGCCGGCAGGGCCGCCCCGCACCGGCTCGTCTCCTCAAACTGGGAGCGAGCAGCAGCTTCCCGGTTGCCTCGGGATAATGCTCAGGAGAAAGCCCGTGGCTCTGGCGGCAGCGCAGGGTGTCGGAAGGGCCTGTGCGCGAAGGCGGCCGTGTTGCGGGGGGTGCGGACTGCACGTGGCCCTGCAGCTTCTCGGGTGTCTGACACACGGCTGAGCTGTGACACCCATCCTGCCACCTCGGTTTGCGACCCCTGCAGCACCGCGATGCCTCCCGGTGCTCCAGTTAGGTGGCTCTGGCAGAGGGAGGAACCCGCTCGCTCGGTGCCACCGCAGGCAGCCCGCTGAGCCCTTCTCTCCTCCGCAGGCAGCTGCTGGCTCATTTCCACTGCGTGTCCTGCGACCGCTCTCTCAACATGCTGGTGCCCAGCCCGTAAGTGCCCTGCGAACACAGGGGCCCCGCAAGCGCTGGGCAGCGCAGGATGGGTCAGGATGGCACCGCGCGCACGGACAGGGAGGCTCTGGGTGTCTCCTGCTGGCTCAGTGTGACCGGAATGGGGCTCGGCAGCTGCCGTGGCCATGAGCAGGGTGCAGTGCTCGCTGCCAGCGCTGACCTGCCCCCGTCCGCAGGCACGTCCTGGCCATCCCGTCCATGCCGGCGCTGCCCTCCCGCCACTCTGGGCGCCCCCACACCGTCTTTGAGCTGGAGCAGATACGGCAGCACAGCCGCAGGTAGCTGCGTGTGACGAGTTGTGCCTGGTCTCAGCCTGCCGTCAGGCAGTGGCGAGACAAGTCCCCCCGCATCCCCACCTGCCCCAGAGGCAGCTCTGCTCCTCGCTGCTCTGTCCCCATCACCCTCCCCGGCGTCTCCTCTCGCGCAGCCTGCGCTTGGGACCGGCCGGGCCGCCCTCCCCGCTTGCCGCCCCGCTGCCGGAGCGGGGTGCGCAGAGCCTGCGCTGCGCCCACGAGCAGATGACGCGGGACATGGAGACGGTGCAGCTGCACTACGGCGGCGGCGCCAGGGCCAGCAGCCAGATGATCAGGGACCTCCTGCAGCTGCCCTGCCTCGGCCCTGCGCTCCAACGGTGGGACAGGCACCGTGGCGCGGGGGATGCGGCAGGGAAAACCAAGCCGCGGGCGGGAAACTTAAGTCCCGCCATCCCGCAGCGAGCGGCCGGCCGAGTGCGAGTACCTGAGCGTGGCGCGGCCCTGCGGGGGCCGGCACACGCTCACGCACCCGCTGCAGCGCTGCCTCCGCCTGCGGCACCTCGCGCGCTGCCGCCCCGGGCAGCTTGAGCCTGGCCCGCTCCTCGCAGAGGCCAAGGTAGGGAGCGGGGCCGGCGCGTGCCCGCCGGCGCGGCCGGGTTTTCCGCACCGTCCTTGGAAGCTGCTCCGCGCTGGGCCAAGGCTGTGCTGCTCTGGGGGGCTGGGGTGATGTTGCACGCCTGTGCAGGGTGAGCCACATACATGTGATGAGTTGTGTCCGGTCTCAGGCAATCCGCCGCAGCCCGGCCCGTGCCCTTTTGGGCTGGGTGTAGAAGAGGCCGGTTGGGTGTCCCCTCCACTGAGTCACCCTAGGGAGGGCAGGCCTGGGGCAGCGTGTCCTAGAGCGAGGCTCCCGCTGGCGAGCCGGGCGCATGCAGCCACCCCACGTCTCGCCTCCCCTTGCAGCAAGACGAGGTGGAGCTCCTGGGCCAGGACGGCCACGTCTACAAGGGCCGCAGGGACACGCGGCTTCCAGCCATCACCGGGAAGGACGGTGAGGCGGGGGGCCCTCTGTGTGCGGCCTGGAGGGGACGCGGGGCTGGGCAGGTGTCCCCAGGCACTGCAGGAAGGACTCGCGCACCTCGGGAAGCACCAAGCACTGGGGATGCCACGTCGGCACCCTCAGAGCGGGAAGCCTGAGACGAATCCCTCCTGCATTGCCCACAGGCTCCCCGAGGAGGAAGGACAAGCCGCCCCGCCGGCCAGGGGCCGCCCCGGACGCCGGGGCCCTGCTCTCCCGGCCGCAGAGCGCCTCGGTGCCGCGCAGCGCCCCGGGCTCGGCCGTACCGGCGCCTCAGCAGCGCCCTGCGTCGCTGCATGGCTCCCCGCAGCCGCAGGGCCGCGGCGGGGAGCTCCGTGCCGCCACCACGGAGCGTGGGGCGGCAGCGCTGCCCGAGGCTGCACAATAAACACTGCTGGAGCGCGCGGTGCCAACACGATCCCTCACGGCGTCCCTCATCCTGGGCTGTGGAGCGAGGGGGCTCCCACCCCGCTCTGCAGAGACCTGGCCGAGCTCATCACATGGTGCTGCTCCTGCTTTGGGCTTTCCAAACGCGCTGTGGTCACTTAGCACTGCCGATCCTGGGCATGGTGCCACTCGTCCCATGGCAGCTGCTGTGCCCTCAGCCCAGCGCGTGGCCCTGCACACGTTCGGGCACCTGGTACCGCTATGGTGGGAGGAGGCAGCAGGACACGGCACCGGTTCCCGGCTGTGGGTGGGAGTCACCACTCGTTAGTCACTGCTGGCCACGTCAGAAGCCGATGGTTTATTTACTTAAATGTTGTTTTATGGGGCCTGATTTATGGCTGGGGCGAACTGTGATGGCTGCACTCGGCAAGACCTGCCCTTGATCCGCTCGCACGGGAGCGGTTCGTTTTCCCTGGGCAGGGAAGCAGCACCAAGGGGCCCTGGCGCTTGCCAACATGACCCAGGTCTGGCCTGGGTTTCTGGGCCGGGTGGGAGCCTCAGGCTTCGCCCTGCGTGACGGGCGAGCCATGCGGCGCGCTGAGACCTAGCGCTGCTCATGCCATTAGTGGCTGGTCCCCAGCAGGGGCTAGCAGCCCCCAGCAGCCCTCCAGCGAGGGGCGAGCCCAGGCATCCGGGAAGGGAGCTCCAAGACCTTGGAGCGGCCACAGAGCCCGGCCCAACCATGGAGCTGCCGAGCCGGCCTTCCTGGGAGGCTCCAGTGCAAGGAGCAGGAGCAGGGCACAGGGAAAGGCCACCAGCCCCGAGGGCACCGGGGCGGCCCCAGGAGAAGGCTCCGCTTGCTCAGCTGTGCCCCGTTCCCCGTCTTGGCCTAGCTGGACCAGCTACAAAAACGCGAGCGCAGCCCCAGCTCCCGTCCGGGCTCCGGTGCTGCAGCTCTGCTGCTCCTTCCACAGTGGGTGAGTAGCCCCAAGCGGGAGATTTCCTTCCTTTCCCTCTCAGAGGACGCTCTGTGGGAGGGGTCCGGCAGCCCTTCCTCGGGGAACGGGAATTGCGCTCCGAGTTTGCCGCTCGTGGTGGCCTGTCGCTCCTTGGTGTCCCCCGAGCTGCCGCGGTCCCGGTTTGGTTTTCACCGTGCTGCGCCGGGGCAGGCGGCGCGCGAAGGCCTTTAACGCCGCTGCCTCGGGGTAACGTGGGGCTCCTCGGCGGAGGAGGCTGCTCCCATGCCTGGCACCGGGGCACCTCACTGCAATCACCGCTACCCGCCCATGGGCAGGGGGACACGGCACGTTTTTGGGAGAGTTTTGTGGCTTTTCGCTGCCAGCAAGTGTAGGACGAGGCCGGGGCCGCTTGGGGTCTATTTTGGGGTCACTTTGGATGTGGAAGGCGGTACCTGTGCGCCTGCCCCCTGCTATTGGGAGCCCTGCAAAAAGCCCCTGCCCATGTGGCACATCCGCGGGTTGGAGCTGGTGGCTCCGAGGGCTGGCGCCGCCGCGCTCTTCGCTTCGCCGTGTCACCGTGTCCTGCGCTCGGGACGCGCTCGCCAAGGCTGGCCCCGCCGCCGGCATCGCAGCCCTCCCTGCGGGGACCAGGACACGGAAGGGCCTGCCCTTGTTCGCAGTCCCTGCTTCCCGGAAAAGAGAAAAGGCAGGGACAGCTGCTGTTAAAAAAGTGATTTTTTTTTTATTATTATTTTTAAATTAATAAAAAACCTTCAAACTGTTTTTGTTGTGGGTTTTTTTGTGTTTTTTTTTTCTTTTTCTTTTTTTTAAGCAAGATTGATTTAAAAACTAAAAAACCCCCTGGCTCCCCCGGTTTCCTCCTCCCCCCGGAAGGGCCCGTGAGCGGGGGGGATGGCGCTGGGGAGGCATCACCTTGTTAAATCAGAGCCCCCAACTCGGCTTCCCAACCAGCATCTCCAGGGCAGAGAGGGGCAGGATCCCACGAGAGGGATCCCGGGGGCGTCCGGGCCGGCAGGAATTTCCGAAGTGAACGGAGGGTCACTTCGTTGAGTCACAGCAACAAGCGTCCAGGAAAATCCAGGGCTGCCGTCGTGCCGAGCCGGGATGCGGGCAGGGGTTGTGGTGCCGTGGAGGCCGGGGTGCTGAAAATCCGCTGATTTGGGGGTGTTTTTTTTTGTTTTTTTTCCTCCCCGTCCTGCAACGCACCAGGGGGTGCCGGGACCCAGAGCGCCAAGACCCGGGGGGACTGCGTGGTGCCCCCGCTCCGGCCGGGCCGCGAGCCCCTCTGTGCCCCCTGCCAGCCACCCGCCTGCTGCTCCTTCTCTCTGGATTTATATACATTAGATATATTTATATATTATAGTTATATATTAAAAAAAAAAAAGGAGAAAAGACCAGTTAGCGACTCTCGCAAGGAGGCTCTTGTGGGCCAGTGACCACCCCCTCCCACCCCAGGGAAAAAAAAATAGGAATAAAACCTAGAAAATGGTTCCAGTGCGTTTCTGGGGCCCCCCTGCTCCGCGTGCCGTGGCTTGATCTCCCCAACGTTTTCTCTGCCTCCCCGCCGCCCCCTCGGCCGCCCCCAGTCTTATCTCTGCGCGTCCATGGTGGCCACGGGGGGCTGCGGCGGCGCGGGGGCCGCGGGGCCGGGCGGCCAGGCGGGCGCCGCGTGGTGCAGGTGGTGGTGGCGGGCGGTGGGCGACGAGGGCGGCAGCCAGGCGGGCTGGTGGCTGGGGGGCGACGGCGCCCAGAAGGGGCTGAAGCTGCCGGGCGGCGAGCAGGCCGTGGAGGCCATGGGGCTGCTGCTGCTCTGCAGGCTCTCCGACGCGCGCAGCTTGGAGAACATGGCGAGCGCGTCCGGGAAGTTGGGCGGCGTGGCCGGCGTGTTGCTGGGGGTGCACATCTGCCGGGAGAGAGGCGGTCACGGCGCGGGGCCGGCACCACGGGAGCCGAGCGGAGCAGGGGCTCCCCCGCGTCCTGCTCGGCTCTGCCCTCCGCCCCGGCGCTGCGGCCGGTGCCCCGGGACCAAGGACGGCCCCGCGCTCGGGTTCCCGTCCGCAGCAGGGGCTGGGGCGCCGCGGGGCGCCCGGCTCCCTTCCCGAGCTCCCAAGGGGAACCAGCGCCGGGCGCCCCCCGCGGCCCTGCAGCACCCTGCGGAGCGCGCGAGGCCTTGGGAAGGGGCTCGCGGCCCTGCAGAGCTCGCAGCTCTCCCGGGAACCACAACCCAACACGCAGCCAGCGCTTCCTGCCTCCAGCATGGGCATTTTCCCCCCTCAGTTCAGGGGCATCGATTCCAACCCCTGTTCTTGTGAGCCAGGGCTGGGTTGCACCCGAGGAGGCAGCGCGGGCTCTGCCCCGTGCCGTTCCCGGTAAGGCCGGTGCCTTCCGCGTAGCCGGCTAAATTTAGCACCGCGTCTCCACCTCCTTCCTCGGGGCCTCCTCCTCCCTGCGGCTCGGCCCTGCCGCCCGGGCCCTGCTCGCGATGGATCCCGCCGCCCACGCGCCGCGCGCTCGCAGGTGCAGGAAAATCCGGGCCTGGCTCGTGCCCGCGGGGGAGACCTGCTGCATGCGGGGGCAGGGGCACCCTGGGCCGCAGCCCCAGCGCTGTGGGGACTCGGCGCATCCTGCAAAAGCACCTGGAAATGGGGAGGTTGGGGGAAAACCCCCCTCGGCATCCAGGCTCGTTGCTGCCTCCCTCCCTGTGTAGCCTGGCTGCGCCGGGCTCGCTCGGGCGCCGCGCGCGGATCTGGCTCCGCACGGGGTTTAGAAACGGCCGCTGTTGGTCAAGTGCTGTCCCGAGGGCTGGAACCATCCTGGGGAATATTCCGGCTCCTGGGAGGTGGGACGGAGGAGGTCCGTGTGAGCCGAGGCCAACATCACCTTGAGCTCACCCTGGGTGAACGTGGATACGCGCCAAGCAGCCGGCAGCCTGCTTGGAGCAAAGCATCTCCGGGCGCATCTGGACCCGCGGGATCTGCATTCCCGGGCAAAGCCACGGGTTTTGCCGTGGGCTTTGCCACGATGGGCACGAGGATCCGTCCCCACTGCGTCCGGACAGGGCTCTGGTGGCTGCAGGGGAGCTCCGACGGCCCCAGGTGACCCCAGGGAGCTGCTCATGGCTGGGTTGCGGCGGCAGGAGACGGTCACCGTGTAACCAGTGCGAACCCAGCTCGGAAACGCCTCCTCCCTCCGCGTTTCAGGCGCCTTTGTGGCAATTTGGGCTCAGTGCGACACTTCAGAGAAGGAGAGTTCCCAGGGTTTTATCCCGCAGCGGGATCAGCCAGGCCTGGCACTGGGGCTTGCTGCCCAGCAAGGGCCCAGATTCATGTTTTGGGATGTGCCTCTTCCTCCAGCTGCCTCTTCTTTCCCAGGTCGTTTCTGGGAACACTGGGATTTAGGCAGAACTCCAGCAGCACCGCTAGGAAGTGGGTTCTTTCTGCTTCTAAACTTGCCACCTTGGGGGCTCTCCTCTGCATTTCAGGGCGCTTGGTGTGAATTCCATCGCATTTTCCACATGCGTTATCCTAGGCAAAACATCTCCCTTCAGGAGGGGAGCAGAGGGATCTGTGATACCAGGCAAGGCATGAGATGTCCCCACGGGACATCCTCCCCGCAGGGCCGGAGCTCCTGCACCACTATAAATCCACGGAAACTCCTCATGGCAATGGGAAAGTGGGCCGATGCCCAGCCCGTTTTTGGTAGAGCTGCTCTCCCAGCCCCTATGGGATTCCACCTCCAAACACAGGGAAAGCAGCTCCTGTTCCCAGACATTCCCAGCAGCACCAGCCACCTCTTCTGCTTGGGATGTGTCGCTTCTTCCCCCTGCCCGTGCCCGGACATCGTGATCCGGGTGGTCCCTGGGGTGGCTGCACCCGGAGAGACGTAGGGCCCGGCTCGTCCGGGCTGACCCTCCACCCGGGGCAGGAGGAGGGTTTTCAATCCGAGCAATTAAACCCCAAATAAGCGCAGGACAGAAGTGGCTTTGCGGGGCTCCGGGGTGTCCCCTCTTCTCTGCCGTGTTAATGCGCAGGGCAGAGCCGGGGCTGCTTCTCCCTCTCCGCAACTGGGTTTCCGGGGAACTAATTTTGGAGCTCACCTCGCACCGCAGCAAACCCACTTTTATTTTAAATGCCCTGTGCTTTTGGCAGTATCTGAAGAGAGATTTGTTCCAAAAAGGCTCTAACTTCAAGCCACTCTGTTCCAAAAAAAAAAAAAAAAAAAATGCACACAGAGTCCAAATCCCAGCTCCAGCCTGAGGTGAGAGACGCTGCTGGAGGGGGCACGCAGCTCAGTTTCTGGGGTGTCGTTTGCAGGATTAATTAAAAAACTCTGCATAATTATTGCCTTCCTCCTCCGACACTGTTTTTTTTTTGCGAGGAGCCGCTCGCTATTGGCTGCCAAAAGGGTCTGTCCCACTTGAGCAGCTCTGGCGAGGCTCTTCCCGAGATGAACGATACGCCGGGAATTTCGCAAGCCGCAGGGAGTACCTGCCGTCCGCAGGGAAGCGGCTCCCCCGGCGCGCGGGCCGAGGTGCTGCTCGGAGGAGCAGCTCCCTACCGGTTTGCTCAGAGCTTTGTTCCACCCAGCTTTAAAAAGAAATAGAAACTACGGTTGTAAAGCCACGCTCGGCCTCCGCCCCTGCCCCGGAAGGGCTGCTCGAGGCATTTCACACTGGAGTGAGATCAAGATACTGTTTTTTGGGGGTGGGCAAGAAGGGAATAGGAGCAAAAATGCCAAAAATGCAACAGGGGAATGAGAGGAGCGCCTGGGAGAGACGCTTCCACGGCGCTTGTCAGGGCGCAGAGCACGGTGTGTTCTGCAAACTCCCTGATTAATGCCTAGCCATAAGGAAAATAAAGCAGGCACCAAGGAGAGGAAAGCCGGCGCTTTGGGCCCAAGGAAGACTGTGTGAGACGGGTCCGGGATTGGCAAGACGGCGAGGAGCCGGGCAGGACCATCCTGCCCCCGAAACTCGGCTCTGACCCAGGGCAGGAGCCTCCTTTGCGAGCAATGGGGCCATTCCTCGCCTCGAAGGAGCCGGAGTCAAAAGTGCTTCGGACAGGAGCGTTTCGGGGCCAAAGCGCAGAGTTTCGGGGCTGAACCGCAGTGATTCAGGGCCAACATTGTGGTTTCCCCTAGCTTAGAGGAAACGAAACGGGTCAGAGGAGGGTCTCACATCACCCTGTTCTCAAGGAGTCCAAATACCAAGAATCCGCGTGTTTCGTCATGGCCTGTTTTGCATCAAACTTCCTGCAGCGGCCGGGCACTAACTGACTCAAAGAGGGAAGGAATCACCCTGCTGAGCTTCTTCTCAAGCCTTTCAGGCCTGCAGCCCCTGGTTTGCCTCCTTTCCCCTCTCCAGCTGGGAAAGGCTTATTTTCTCTCTCCCCTTACGGGATTAGCATCTCCCAGGCTTTCCAAAGCACGAGCTGGAACAGGGCTTGACAATGGCGAGCTCCGTGAAAGCCTATCCTCCAGCCACCCAAAAGCCTCGCCACGGTGGGAATTTTCCAGCTAATTTACAAATAAAAGCTCCAGGAGCAGATTTCTCCTGCACTAAAGGAACAAGATAAAAATCTAGTTCTTCTCAGAGAGCCATTGTTTTCCAGGCAGGTTCCTTTCCCCCCTCCACAAAACGCAGCGATTTTTTGGGCCAGCTCCGAATTCCTCGTGCTGCCGCTGGCACTCGGGATTCGGGCTCCTCCTTGCCTGCTGCTGACCACGTTTTTGGGGAGCCGGGACTTGTTCCTCAGCAGCGGGGGGAGAAGCACCGATAACCGCCGCTGCAACGAATGTTGCAACATGGGAGAAAATTTGCGTCAGAAAATAAATAAAAGGTCGGAAGCACCGGAGAAACCTGGAAAGGCAGGAAGTGGCCGGGTAAAATGAGGTTTATCCGAGAAAAGGTTTCCCCTTTGCTGCTAGAGATTGGAGGCCAGAAGCAGGATTCCAACAGCAGACTTTAAGATAGGGGGGATAAAAAAGGCCCTAGCCTAGACGTGCTCTTCACCCCCCGCCACGGCTGGGTTTGCTCGGCGGGAGAGGAGCAACGAGAAAAGCAAAACAAAAGCAAAAGGCGGCAGGCAGGACACAGCTCCCTCGGCGCTGCCAGCGGGACGTGCCCTCGGCCAAGGTCACGCGGTGCCGGGGGCGGCGGGCCCCGCTCCGGGCGCGCGGCGCTCGCCGGCACCAGCTATTTCCTGGCAGACATTTTAGCTCGTGTTTACATTTGCCGGCTGCGCGTTTCCCTGGTCCGGAGCAACATGGCTGTCAGGGGAGCTGACAGCTCCGCCGCGCCGGGGCGCCCGCGGCGGCCCCCGTTGTCACCGGGACCCCCGGGGGGGGGGGGGACACGAGTGACGCGGGGCGGCCGCGCGGGCGGCGCTGGGGCTCGCTGTGGGGTGCAGAGCCGGGGGCGGCGGAGGGGAGCGGGCGCTGTGGGTGCCCCGGCGCGCGCCGAGCGGCCTCACTTACCATCTGGTGGTGGTGGTGGCCGCCGGGGACGTTGCTCTCCTGGAAGAAGGCGCTCAGCGCGGTCTGCAGGGAGCACAGCGCGGAGCCCGTCACGACGGCGCCCGCACAAAGGCGGAGGGCAGGGGAACACGGAGGGGCCGCGTGCCCCCCGCCGCCGCGGCACGGGGCCCCCCACCAGGGGCCCCAAAATGTCGCTTTCTTGCCCCAAACTGCACCAATGTCTCCAAGATTCCTTTTTTTTTTGGGGGGGGGGGGGGAGGGGTGGTTGTAGCTTCCCTGTTGGCCCTGGGGGTCCCACGCGGGTCCCTGGGTGCTCCCTGCCGGCTGCTGCCCCCACGCGTGTCCCAGGCCGGAGGTCTCCGCCACGAGAGTTTATTGGGGGGGGGGGGGAGCGTGTTTATCCCCCCACCCCTCCCCCAAAGCGCGCGGGGCTCCCGCGCTGCCCACGCGCGTCCGCGATCCCCCGCGGCCCCCAGCCGCCCCCGGGGGGTTGCGGGAAAGCGGCGGGGTGGGAGGAGGGAGGACCTGGGGGCGCTGCCGTGGGTGCCCCCCGCCCCGCCGCGGGCCCCGCGCGGCGGCCACGCACCTCGAACTGCCAGTGCGCCGCCTGCAGCAGCTGCTTGGCCTGGTCGGCGGCGCAGCCGGCCGCCAGCACGAACTGGTTGATCATGACCTGGCGCCGCAGCTCCTCCACGTTCACCGACATGGCGGGGGCGCGGGGCCCCGCCGCGCCTGGCCCCGCCGCGCCGAGGGCCGCGCCGCCGACGCTCCCGCGCGGGGGGGGAGGCGGAAGAGCCGCGGGGGGCGGTGCCGCGGGGCCGGCCCCCGCGCCGATTGGCCGGCTCCGCGCTCCGCGCGTGCCCCGATTGGCTGCCGCCGCGCGTCCCGCGCGCCCCGCCGCCCCGGCGCTTCGAATCTTCCAGCGGCGGCCCCCCTCCCCCCGGGCTGTTCCGCCCGCGCGCTCCCGCCCTCCTTGCCGCGTTGCCATTGGTCGCCGCCTGTGTTTTGGCTGCGGGCGCCGCCGCCATTGGCCGGCCGCGCCGCGAGGGGCGGGGCCTCCCGCGCGGCGGAGGGGCCGTCCCGCTCACCCATTGGCTGCCGTCGCCGGCTGTTTTGCTGCTCCTCTCCATAGGGCAGAGGCGGCGCTTGTGACGTCACGTTCATTGAGGAGCTCCGCGGAGCGGCGCGCGCCGCGGGGGGGCGCCCTGGCGCGGGGTCCCCCCCCTCCCCGGGCTGTCCCCAGCGCGGGGACCTGGGGACGGCGCCGGCCGGGCCCCGCCGCGGGGCTGTGCGGCCGCCGCAGCCGCTACCGCCTCCGTCACAACCAAGATTCAGTCCCTTAACGCAAGGTTTAAAATAGCCGCGAGCTGATGGTTTTGCCCCAAATTGCCCGAAATAGCAAAAACGAAAGGAAATTCCGCGTGGAATTCCCACTCGAGGGGACGCTTCGCGCCGCCTGGTGTCTGCATCGCACAGACACCTCGGGCCTCCCTCGTGCAGCCCATGGGCCTCCCGTGAAACCAGGTGGCAGTGGCACTTGTGTCGAGCTGGCGTCCGCGGCACGGAGGGGCTGGACTCCCCTTTGGAGTCACCATGAAACGTCCCCGCAGGCCGCGTCACCGGGCGCTGCGTTGCCTTCCCCGCGGGTTCGCTCTCTGCCAAGGGCCGGGATCGCGCGCCAAGCGGGAGCGACCCAGCGCGGACTGTGCTGCGGAGCCCGCAGGGTCCCCTCAAGGACCTTGTCGTGGCGAGTGCGGGCGATGGCCTTGGCTTGCGGCCACGCGCAGGGACGCGCGGGTGGTTAAGCCGCCCAGCAGCACATGCCGCCCCAGTATTTGTAGCCCTGCATTATCCGCTCGAATCCACGCGTGCCACTGCACTGGCTCCGTGATGTGTCTGTCCCTCCCTGCCACCTCCCCGGGTGAGGGTGTCCAGTGCTGCCGGGGGCTACACTGGGGATTGGGATGGATGTGTCCGTTGGGTGACACTTGGTTGTGCGGGAGCAGATCAGCCACGCTGTGTGTCCCGGGTGGCCCCGGGGCCCAGGGATGTCCCCAGAGCCCAGGGATGTCCCACACAGGGGACTGGGATGGAGCCTGGCTCTAGGGTGCTCCATGCGTTCCCAGTGCTCAGCAGCGACTCCTTCCTGTCACCCCGCTGGGTGACCTGCTGGCACGGGGCGGGGGGCTCAGCTCTTGTCCCAAGACCCTCGGAGCAACCCTGCGGGGAGGGAAGGTCCCACGCGGGGTGGGCAGATGGTGCGGAGAATCACGGGAGGGGGACACAGATGGGTGTCACTGCGGTGGGAAGCTGACAAAGGGGGACCAGCGAGTGACACCGGGGGCAGGCAGGTGACACAGGGGTGACACGGGGGGGACACGGGGGTGAGGGTAGATGCGTGGTGCTGGGGGCTCCCATCTGGGGAACGGCAGCAGCGGCGGGGGGGGGCTGCGGACAGGAGGCTGCTGCGGGGGGACACGGGGACACCGCGTCCCGCGGCAGCCCCCCCGCGCGGGGCGGGGCGGGGGCGGCCCCGCATTGGCGCAGCCCGGGCGCTACCGCGGAGGCGGCGCCCGGCGCGGCGCAGCGCGATGCTGCGGGCGGGGGCCGCCCGCGCTCCGCCCGGTGCCGCTCCCGGTGCCGGTGCCGGTGCCGGCCGGGAGGGCGCCCCGCCGCCGCCCGCCCGCTGAGCGCGGCCCGGCCATGGGGGCGCTGAGCAGCCGGCAGAACGCGGCCGTGGAGGAGGTGGATGTCCCCGCCAATTCCCTCTACAGATACCCGCCGAAATCCGGTACGAGCCGCGCGGAGCGGGTGCTGGGGCCGGGCTCCCCCCCGGGGCCGGTTCGGCTGTGGGGTCGGGCGGGCCGGGAGCCCGTAGCCGGCGCTGAGCAGAGAGCGGAGGAGGATGCTCCGAGCGGCGGGAGAGGGTTGCTCGGAGTGGCAGGATAGGGATGCTCCAAGTGGCGGCGAGGGGGATGCTCCAAGTGTCCACCCGGCCCTGGGCTCCCCAGGGACCCCCCGACCTAGGACTGGGGTCTTCTGGCACCCCCTTGCTCCTTGCTCTCCAACTTGGCTGAGTTTTTACTACTTCGCCATCGGTTTCATCCTTTGCTCTGTGCTGCAGAGCTGCAGACACTCTGGCCAAGGCCCGCAGTGGGCATCAGAGTGCCCCAGGCTTGGGAAAGCGACGGGTGAATTCCCAGCAGCATGAGGGAGCGGGTCTGGGGGGAGCGGAGAGGACCCCCCCTTCCCGGGCTGCTGCAGCATCGCTGCTTCTGCGGAGATTTGGCTGCCCCGGCTCTGCCTCGAGCCGCCGCAGCAGAGTCTTCCCGGCTCTGCATCCGGCCCTGCTTCAAACCTTGTGCATGACCTTGGAAAATCAGTCCCTCCCCTCCAGGCAGCGGTTTTCCCTGCAAAGGGCTGGACTGACGGGGTATCTGAGGGGGTCATGCTGAGGAGCAAAGTGAGTTGGGCTCCTTGGATGGGTAAAGGTGCAAAAATAGTAAAAAATATCTGGGAATGATGCCTGAAAATGCCTTGTGTACGCACAGGGCTTGCCACAGGATCCTTATGGCACTGGCTACTATTAATAGGTGACTATTTTGGTAGTTAATAGGATAAGGTAAACACCGGGATCGTTAGCGCTGTGACAAATTGCTTGCTAATTAAGCCTAAAGACCTTCTCGGCAAGAATTACCACCGGCACAAACTTGTCCAGTCAAGATGTGCTCCGTGCTTTTTCTTTTTTTCTTCCCCTCCAAAATTGGGAGTGCAGCTGGAGCTGCTTTGCCAAAACATCCATCTGGAGTCTGACCCCTTCCCTCGGCTTTTGGGCTCTCCAAAACAGCGAGCGCCGGGGCTGCCGTGTGCAATCCCGGGATGCTCTGGCCACGGCTCTGCTGCTGCCCGTCCTGCTGCTCCCGGAGGCTTTTGCAGCTCCTGTGATTTTTTTTTTTTTTTGACCTGGTTTCAAAGACTTGATCACCTTGATGCCCAGCTGTGTGTTTTGCTCTTTGCGGAGGTTTCTGAGCCAAATCTCCTCTGGGCGAGGGGGGTTTGCATGATTAGCCATCAGGTCCCCCGAGCCTGCAGAAAAGCTGGTTTTGCTCAGCTGAGCACTTCCAAACTCATCTCTGCTGGCAGAGGATGCCAGGCTGTCAGTTACCAGTGCCTTTGCGGGAGAAATCGGGGCTTTCAGGCGTGTTCAGGGAGGATTATCTCAGGGTGGGTGAGTCCTGCTGCTCTGCGTCCCCGGGTGCTGCAGCCGTGGGGGTCAGGAGGTGCCAGGGCGCTGCAGGGAGCCCCTTGCCTTGGGAGCCACGCGGCCATCTGTCCCAAGAGGAGCAGAAACTGGTGGCCGTAACAGATTAGGGCTCTTCTGCTTTTAATCTTGCAGAGGATTTGCTCTCGGCGCAGCCGCGAGGGAGGAAGGGGGAGATGCGCTGGGCGCTGGAGCCGAGTCTTTGGCAGCGGCGATGCTTCTCCTCCTTAGATACCCCTTGGAATGAACCAGCCGGGCTGTGGCCGTGGGAAGGGGCTCTCTCAAGGGACAGGCTGTGCAGACCCCACAGGGGGTGCAGGGACAACAGCCGCTCGAGCAGGAGGTGACTTTGAGCACCAGGGATGTGTCCTGGCCCCGTCCCCCCGCAGAGGGCACAAGCGGCTGGTGGCTCCTTTGGCCCCACACGGCAGCGCCGAGCCTGGCGTCCTGGCTCGGGATGGCCACTGCCTGCGGCAGCGCAGAGCCAGGAGCAGCCCGGCCGCTTTGGCGAGCGTGGCCGGCACCGAGAGCCTTGGCCAGGCTCCGTCCCAGAGCCAGCGCATCCCAAGGCTGGCAGGGAAGCGGCTCGGGGCCTCCTCTGCACAGCGGCTCCGTTGCCCTCGCTCCCACCCGCTCCCCTGAAGTCGCAGCTCTCATTAAAGCCTGGCTTTGCCTGGGTGATTTAACTGTCCTTGACAGGCTCACGCTCCTCCGGGACAGGCGGGGCTGCGGAATTGCAGTTCGCCTGGAAAAGGAAGCCTCAGGATGGAGGTGGCTTCTCAGCATGGCCGGTTGTGCCTCCCGGCCCTGCGGGTGCCGGTCCCTATGGGTGTCCTGCCATCCCGCACGTCCCACAGCTCCTGTTTTCCAGAGGCCTCGGCCGGTGCTGCTGAGCCTGGGCCGCGGCCGCGCCGGCCGCTGGCTGCGGGGCTTTTCCATGCGGCTGCCTCCTTCCCCGCGGAGCTGCCCATAAATTATGTACATGGAAAATGGGACCAGAAAGCAGCAGGCATCAATAATTGATGGTCGAGTTTTCCTAAACAGTGGCAGCATCCGCGGCTCCGTGCCAACGCGCCCGGCCCTGGCATCGCTCTCCCTGCTTGCGGCGCCGACCTCTCCTCGCTCCATCCCCGTCCGCTCCTGCTGGGCGGAGGGGCAGGGATGCAGGGCAGAAGCACAGGAGCGTTTAGCATCCTGCATCCCGTGCCTGGCGCCACATCCTGCGCCGTGAGCTGCCGGGATGTCTCGGCTCAGCTCCTTCCATGTCCGTCCTCCCTTTTCGCCTTTCCCGACTGCTCCCTGCTGCCCCAATCTGGCTTTGCTTCCCGCTTTTCTCTGATTTTCTCACTTTTAATGGAAAGTCCCAGTCCACACATCCTGCTCACATAGCTCACGGAGGTGCATTTTCCAGGGTGGTCAAAGCCTGGATGTCATGGAGCGGGAGTCACCTCCTGCCTGGCTGTACAAAATCCATCCCCTCAGCAGGGCTCTGCTCTGGGAAAGGCTGAGAACGGACAGAACTCTGTCCACTTGTGCTCTGCCTGGCTTCCCAGCTGGCAGCCCATGATCCCGGAGCGTGCGCCGGAGGGGAGCTGTCCCTGATGTGTGCCAGGGATTAATGATCACTTTTCCCCCCAAAATGAACCTGCTCCGGGTTCGGATGCGCTGCCAACCGTGGTGCCCGTCGGAGGCTGGGGACAGCTGCCAGGAGGGATGTCCCGGGCCTGGCGCCGGCTCTCTGCCGCCTCCCCGTCCCCACGGCGGCGGCTGCGCTGGCTTCGTGCTGCTCTTTTGAGCTTGTTCCTGCCCCGCTCCCAGCCTCTCTGCAGCCCCCCGGCATCTCCGTGGCCTCCCTCGGCTCATGTGGCCCTTCCCTGGCTCTTCTCCCCAGGGAACTACTTTGCCAACCACTTCATCATGGGCGGCGAGAAGTTCGACTCGACGCACCCTGAGGGCTACCTCTTTGGCGAGAACAGCGACCTCAACTTCCTGGGCAACCGCCCTGTCCCGGTAGGGACCGACGCCGCGGGGATGGGCACAGGCTGGCAGGGCCTCCAGCCTCCTCATGGGAGCAGGGCTCAGCTGTGCCCTCCGCGTTGACATCTGCTCTCCTGAAAGCCCAGAAGAGCAAAGGAGAGGAGTGGGGAGGGAGGGAGTGGATTCTCCGATGTCTAATATACGGGCTGCGTTCTGCAGCCTTTCCTCCATGGAGGACTTATGTGAGTGGCTCCTGCTTGGCCACATGCGCGAGTGCCACAGGAAGGTGACCACGTCACTGTGTCCCTCCCTGAGCCTCCGTCAGGCCAAAGTGTTTCCCAAGCCCTGGCAGATTGGGAATTTAATTTTATGAATTTATTGACCTTAACGGAAACCTGCCTGGGCCAAAATACAGCTATTTGCCTATAGTGTTCTTAAATGCCCAATGCTCGTGGTGAAAGTTTTTTTCCTATTATTTGTCAGCTTCCTTTAAATTGGGTGGGTGGAAAAAAAGTTCTCCAAATAGCCCCTTTGTGAGGTGCAAATCTGGCTTGCAGAATTTTTCATTAAAAAGAAAAAAGAGAGAAGAAAAAAAACCCAGAGAAGCAAATGAAATCAGCCTGTGTGGGGGTGCCCAGGAGCCCAGAGGTGACAGCTGGCTGTGCGCTGAGTTTGGGGACGCTCAGCTGCACTGGGGTTTGTGCAGCATTGCTCTGCCAAGGAGCAGCGTCTCCACGGGTGAGCGGGAAGGACACGGTCACCTTGGAGCGGATCCGCTGTCCTTGCCCTCCTGCGGATGCTGCCGGCCGGGCTCCCTGCCCACTGGAGCGGCTGCGTGGGCTGGAGACCCCCCTGCAACCCGAACACCGTCTGTCATCGGGAGAAAGCAGCAGGATTTGTCGCCGTGTGTGAATTCGCACCCGCCTTCCCCCTCCCTCTCCCCTTCTCGTCCATCAGCTCTCCCTGCTGCATCAGCAGTCTAAAAATACCTGGTGTTAGCGGCTGCCCGTGCCGGCCTCGGGAGTGCTGGATGCTCTGGGCAGCGCGGGATGCTCCGGAGAGCGCATTCCGTGCGCCTTTTCCCTCTCCATGCCTCTGCTTCCGTTGAGGCAGGGACGTGCCCTGCTCCCGCAGCTTTGTCCCTTTGGTTAGGCTGTTCCCTTTTCTATAATTACATGTACCTTTTTCGGGCCTTCAAATACCCCCTCCCAGAGTCACCAGATCACAGGGCACCTCTGATCCCCTGCAGAAAATCAGGGCAGCTCTAGGGTGGTGCCACTTGCAGGTGTCACCTTGAAAGCCCCCCAGCCACATCAGCCCCGCAGCGGTGATGACGAAGGGGAGCAGAGAGGGGAAACCTTGGGCAATTTAAGCCGCATGTCGTGGTTTTCAGGGATGCGGCAGGTAGGCGAGAGCAGATTTGCAGCACTGAGGGGCTTCTCTGCGGGCCAGGCGGCTGTGCCAGGCCCGTCTCCACCAGCACGTCCCCGTCTCTCCCCTCCTAGTTCCCCTACGCTGCTCCGCCTCCTCAGGAACCCGTGAAGACCCTCAGGAGCTTAATCAACATCCGCAAGGACACCCTGCGCCTTGTTAAGTAAGTGGGGTGCCCTGAGGCCGGAGTGAGGGGCTGATTCACAGCGGGGCAGTTTGTCCCTGTGGGCCAACACGAGCCACGAACACGGGGCTGCGGGTGGCTCTGGCCTCGCTGCCGGCAGGACGGCCGGGTGCCGGCGGCCCCGGATGCGGGGTGGCTCCTTCCATGCGTGATCCGCTCTCTGCGGTGCCGCTGTAATCTCCGGTGCGGGAGCGTTTCCTGCATGGCTGCAGGCAGGGCAGCGCTTTCCGTGCGCTCTCCACCGTGCTCTCCAGAGCGGTGGGATTAAATGGAGCTTAGCGCTGCCTTTGAAGGATTTACTTTCTCGCCCTCCTCCTGCCCTTTCCGAAGGCTTATTGGAGGGAGGATGAGGGATGGCAGCCAAGGGAGGAAGGCTCAGGATTATGCCTGCCGTCTGCGCTGTGTCCAAGCGAGCCAGTGCCCCTGGTCCCCAAGGTCCCTGCTCGTCCCCAACGCTCGCTGCTCCCCAGGTGCTCGGAGGAGGTGAAGATGCCAGGGGAGGAGGTGAGCAAGGCGAAGGTGCACTACAACGTGGAGTTCACCTTCGACACGGATGCCCGTGTTGCCATAACCATCTACTACCAGGCGAGTGAGGAGTTCCAGAACGGGGTGGCGAGGTGAGGACCCTGGGATGGTGCTGCTGGACCTATCTCCCAGGTGTTAGGCTGTGTCCGTCACTGCGCTGCAGCCATAGTCCCTTGTCCCTCCTCATCGACAGCTGCCTCTTTCCTATTCCTATTCCCATCACGCTGCCTCTTGTTATCTCCATGTCGCGGGTATGAAATCCTTCCCTGTGTCCCTTTGGCATCAAGTCAGTTGCCTGAACGCTGGGTACTTCAGGAGAGCTGTGGGTTCCTGAGCCCTTCAAGAGGCTTCTCACCCCAGTGGCCCTGAGAGGCAGCCGGGAGGGTAGCGGGGAAGCGGCTCCTGCCCTCCCAGCGTCTCCGTGAGCGAGGGACGGACATGAGGACTGCAACCTCGGAGAGCTGGTGCAGGAGCTGCTAACCTTGTCTTGTCCCCGCCGGGCAGCTACATCCCCAAGGACAACAGCCTGCAGTCGGAGACGGCGCACTACAAGCGGGGGGTGTGCCAGCAGTTCTGCATGCCCTCGCACACCGTGGACCCCTCGGAGTGGCCGGAGGAGGAGGTACAGCCACGTGCCCAGCACACGAGCCCTCCCTCTCGCAGATACAAGTCCCTGGCGAGGAATCGGCACCAGAGCCCTGGGGCTCAGGGTGACATGGACCCGCCTGAGGTTCCAGGTGGTGGTGGAAATGCTCCTAAAATGCAGTGTCAGTGGCAACCTGGCCAGCTGCAGGGCTGGAGACCAGCCCACGGGGACGTGCTCAGCCCGGGATTGCTCCTGGGCTTGGCGGGAGCTGGCGAGGGGGATTCCTCCTGCTGCTTCTTGCATGTAACTGCTTCCTTTTGCCTCTGCAGCTGGGCTTCGACCTGGAGCGGGAGGTGTACCCCATGGTGGTGCACGCCGTGGTGGATGAAGGGGATGGTAAGGGCAATGCAGCAGGGAGCCAGCACTGCAGCTCCTGGCTTCGGGCAGCCCCAGGTGCCAGGGCTGCTCTCCCCTGAGCCCTGCCTGCCTCGTCGTGTCTTGCAGAGCACATGGGCCACTGTCACGTGCTGCTGGCCACTTTCGAGAAGGTAAGTGCTGGCCTGGGGCTGCTGGTTTCCCTTCTGGACTTGGCTTGGCTTGGGCTATTCCAAGCAGCTCCTGGAACTCAGCTGCCTTTTGGAAATGTCCCCAAGGTGCTCAGTTTTTTAGCACCCATTTTTGAGGCTTTTGCTCTTGACACTTTCTTTGTTCGTCCAACAAGTGCCTGACCAAGCAAGAAATCCTCTTGCACCGTGTGCCCCAGCAGAGTGACATCCCAACCTTTACCCGGGTCATGAGGTGCTGGGAAAAGCTGGCTCTTGCTGGAAAATGGGCTGCTCAATCACTTGGACGGCAACGCGGGGGTTGCGATTCCCAGGGGATGGGCGGGCAGCAGCGCGCAGCGTGACGGTCCCCGTCCTTGTCCCCGCGGCGTCGCTCACTCGCACGCTTGCCCCCCAGCACGCCGACGGCACCTTCTGTGTGAAGCCCCTCAAGCAGAAGCAAGTGGTGAGTGTGTCCTCACAGGATCCTTGTTCCTGGTGGGAAAGAGGCCGGGATGGGTGACGGGGAGGGCACAGGGGCGTCCCAGGGTGGCTGGAGCAGTCGTGCCCGTTGCTTGCTCCGCTTCACTGGGGGGTCTCCCTCCATGGCCTATATCATGGTGGGTCACCTCACTACTGTTCACTACAAACTAAGGCTCCAAAAGTTCCACAGGAACTTAAGGAAAAAATTCTTAACAGTGAGGGTGACAGAGCACTGGAACAGGCTGCTCTGAGAGGTTGTGGAGTCTCCTTCTCTGGACATCTTCAAAACCTGTCTGGATGCCACCCTGTGCCCTGTGCTCTGGGTGAACCTGCGTGTGCAGGGGGGTGGGACTAGATGATCTCCAAAGGTCCCTTCCAACCTTAACGATTCTATGATTCCCCGCTGGCAATTCCAGGTGGATGGCGTGAGCTACCTCCTCCAGGAGATCTACGGCATAGAGAACAAGTACAACACGCAGGACTGCAAGGTGCGGGGGGCACAAGGGGGTGTTTCGGCAGGGGGATCCACGTTCTGTGCCCGTCCTGGGAACCCCGCAGGCGGCTGAGCGTGTCTCCTGCTGGCCAGGTGGCCGAGGACGAGGTGAGCGACAACAGCGCCGAGTGCGTCGTGTGCCTCTCGGACGTACGTGACACCCTCATCCTGCCCTGCCGCCACCTCTGCCTGTGCAACACGTGCGCCGACACGCTGCGCTACCAGGCCAACAACTGCCCCATCTGCCGCCTGCGTAAGGCCCCAGCGCACGGGTGGTGGCGACGGGTGGCCTTCGGGCGTGCTTAAGCCTGGCAGTTTCACCCCTTGGCGCTCCGTGTCTTGCAGCTTTCCGCGCCTTGCTGCAGATCCGAGCCATGAGGAAAAAGCTGGGCCCGCTGTCCCCCACCAGCTTCAACCCCATCGTTGCCTCGCAGGCCTCCGACTCAGAGGAGCACTCGGTCAGTGCTGCGGTGGCTTCATGTGGCACCTGGGGACACCACGGGCAGCAAAGACCCCGTCGGACGTGGCGTGGGGCTCCCGTGGGTGCAGGGCGGATTTGGGTGGTTTTCCAGGCGCCGCCGGGAGCAGGGCAGGGAGGGCAGCAATGCGGCCGCTCACGCCCATCCTCTGCTCCCGCCAGTCCTCGGAGAACATCCCGCCGGGCTATGAGGTGGTGTCCTTGCTGGAGGCCCTCAACGGGCCGCTGGCGCCGTCGCCGGCCGGGCCGCCGCTGCGCGCGCTGGGCGAGGGCCGCGGCGCGGGGCCACTGCCCTGCTATGGTAGCGAGGGCCGCCTGCCCCCGCTGCGGGCCCTCTCGCCCCTCGACGGCGGCGCCCACGGGCTCAGGATGAAGAAGAGCGTGTCCAAGTGAGTGCCGGGGCCGCGTCCCTGCCCACGCGGTGCATGGGGAAGTCCTGTGACGTCGCTGGTGCCCCCTGGCAGCCAGTGAAGCCCGGTGCTCTGTCCCCTGGCCAGGTCCATCTCACAGAGCTCCTCCATCCTGCCTGAAGAGGGTGACGAGAAGTCCTACAGTGAGTCGGAGGTCCGGATTGTCCCAAGGAAGTCGCCCGCTCGGCACGAGGAGGTGAGCGGCCGGCGGGCTCCAGCCTGGGCCACGTCGCTAACCCTGTTTGCACCCCCGGAGGAGGTGTTTGCCCTCCTGGAGCTGGTGACGGCGCAGGAGGTGGTTTGGGGAAGGTTTCCTCAGCCCTGTAGTCTCCGTGCGGGTTTGTTGGCTTTTCCCCTCTGGGACATCCTCACCTGAGGGAAGGGCAGGGGGAGATGGAGCCACCACGGCTGCCCAGCTGGAGGTTGCAGTCCCCAGGGTGTTTGCCTTCCTCTGTCCCCACTAACATACCCCATCCCAACGGCCTTGCGACGTCTCCTCTCTCACCCCAGGAATGTGGCGTGACGCCGGAGAGCGAGAACCTCACCCTGTCCTCGTCAGGAGCCATTGACCAGTCCTCATGCACCGGCACCCCGCTTTCCTCCACCATCTCATCCCCAGAAGGTACAACTGGTGCCTGTGGCCATTTGGGAGCAGCCCCGGGGGCTCCACGGGCGCCGTGTCCCCCTGGCTCAGCCTCTGCTCTGCCCCCAGACCCAGTGAGCAGCAGTCTGGCCCAGTCCGTCATGTCCATGGCCTCCTCGCAGAGCCAGCACTCGCAGATCAGCACTGACACCATCTCCTCCATGTCGGGCTCCTACATTGCTCCTGGCACAGAGGAGGAGGGTGACATGATCCCGTCACCAGCGGCGGCCAGCGCCGTGACCTCCGAAGGAGAGGTAGGGCTGGCACGGCCACCATCACCCTGTCCGGAACACAGGGCAGGCAAGGACGTTTGCAACACTGAGTGCGCCCATGGCCAAAAGACAAAGATCCCTCTCCAAATCTGCCAGCAACTAATTTATTTTTGCTTCTTTTGTCCTACTTCTTTTCCACCTTCCTCCTACAGTCGACTCCTGTGGAATCCCCGGATCTCAACTTCGTCAGCATCTCTGCCGAGGAGCGTGATGCCGAGGTAAGAGCCAGCACCAAGGGCTGCCCCACGTCCCTGGCACACTGCCCCATGCCGGGATGCTTCTCAAAGGGAGATAGGGCTGTTCAGTGTGGCTCCAGCCATGCTGCGTGCCACCTGGCTTTCCTGGACTGGATATGGGCCCTCTGGGATCAGTGACAGGGCTGGGCCACCTTGTCTCTCGGAGCCGCTCACGCTTGCTGCTTTTCGCCACAGGGCAACGACATGCTGGAGGACGAGGACACCTCTCCCACACAGGAAGACGGTAAAAGGTCCCGGAGTGTCATCCCCTCCTCTGCAGCTCGGTGCCACCAGCGGGCAGACGCGTGGTTAGACCGTCCCCTCCGAAACCGCAGGGAGCCAGCACAGGCGTTGGGTCGTCCCCAGCTCCCTGGGGTCCTCGTGACCATCTCCGGGCAGCGCTGGCTATGTCAGGAGCACTTGGGATCCGCGAAAGCATCTGCTACACGAAGGCTCGCAGGGTTGGGGCAGAACCAGCTGGCCACGATCTCTCCATGCGTCTTTGAAGACCTTTTTCTTAAATACTCCCAATCTGTGTTGGTTTCTTTAGGGAAGGGTGGCAAGATCAGTCCCTCTAGGCTGTTCTGTTAATTATTTTTCCCCATTCTCCACATGGTTTAACAAGTCACTCTGGGCACTGTGAGGGCTCCCAGTCACCCCTGCACCATCAGCCACCTCCCAGCTTGGAGCAGGTCGGGAGGCTCCTTGCGTGCCTCCTTCTGTGCCTGCACATATGTGGCAAAAGTAGATTTGAACTTGCCCCTGACCCTTCAGGCAAGCTGAAGAGCAAGAGCCCGGCCCTGCACCCTGCCCTGCGTTGTGTTGTTGTGGGCAGGAATAGTCTCTGCCCTGGGGTTAGCTTCTTGCTCAGGGTGAGATGGAAATACGGGAAGTTGGGTGCATAGCGGGGTCATTAATGGCACTCGGTGACATCCCCGAGGGCCCGGGCCCCCCTTCCTCAGTAGGAGCTGTACACGAACTGTTGCACTCCTGCTGTGCTAGGCCCCAGCAAGCCAACCTGTCGTGGAAGGTTTCTAGCACCCGGGAACAGGATGGTCGCTTCTTGGGAAGAGATCCTGGGGCCGAGCACCTCTCCTGAAATTTAGTCTCTCACATCAGAGGTGCTTAGAAAAACCTGGCTGCAAACCTACTGGCTCAGGTCATGCCAAGGAGCAGATCGTACTTTTCCTTCCTCAACTCCAGCCCTGTGCAAGGCTTGGCTATGGCTTCTTGGTACCCACCTTGGGCTGCTACCACCACTGGCATCGCCATGGCTGCCGTGTCCCCCCAGTGCCACCAGGGCCTGGATGGAGCCGGGGTGGCTGCAGCCCCTCCAGGGGCTCTGCCTCAGGGAAGGGTCAGCTGGACACACGGTGGGAGCTGGGTGAGCGTCTGGGCTCTGTGCTTCCCCGCATCCACGTACCACCCCGTGTGGATGTGTCCGATCTGGACACAGGAAGGTGAAACGCTGGGAAGGGTCCTGTCGTGGGCCGCTTCCGTAGCTTCCCCAGCAGCTCTCGGCTGCCTCTTCCCTGCTCGACGGCCACTTGCCGGCTCTTTCTTGCCACCTCCAGCAAGGACAGGAGCAGCTGGGACTGTGTCCATGCGCGACCTTGGTGCCCACTGGTCAACCTCTCAATTCCCCCCTTCCCTAGACACCTCATTTCCATCTCTTTAATGTGTTTTGGAAGTGGGGAGGAGGGAGGAGAAGACCCAGGAGCTGCCCCGTGCCCCCGCCTGCTGCACAGCCCGGCTGCGCCGCGGCTCTAACCGCCTTCGCTCCCTTTCAGGCCCGAGGACAGGCGCTTTCCTCGGTCTGCGGTGTGACAATAACAATGATGTGGCCATCGCGCACGTGAAAGCGCTGGACAATAAACTGTGCTCTGAGGCCTGCTTACCTGGTGAGTGGCCACCTGCCGAACATGAACTCGGGCTGGGGGGTCGTTTTTGCTCTTCCTTATGTCGCCCCCTGCCCTCCCAATCTTCCTCCCCTTTCTCTCCCACTGTCATCCATCCTCATCTCCATCCCACCATCCAGCCCGCCGTGGGGCTGCCCACCGGGCACAGAGCTACCTGGCAGCAGGAGGCCAAGATGACCCAAGCCAGTGTGTCTCCAATGGGTTCCTGATGGGTTCCCGATGCCCATTGGGTTTTTGCTTTGTTGAGAGTGAAGTGCTTGAGCTCTAGCCCAAGGATCCATTCCATCCCTCTCCTCCATTTCTTCACACTTTTTATTCCTCTTTTCCATCTCCGTTTCCTCCCTCCCCATCCCTCTCTCCCCTATCCTCCCCCCGGGCTCCTCTGTCCATGTGGAAGTTCATGTTCGCTCTGTGCCAACACGGTTCCTCGGCCCCCGCTTGCATCCTGTCCCTGTTCTGCTGCGGGGTGACAAATGTATCGGCGAGGCCTGGCCACGGGACCCTCGTGCCCATACATCTGTACGAGCAGCTCTGCCCTGCAGCTCTGCCTGGCCTCCCTCCTTGATGCAAAAGCTGGGGCAGGTACCAGCTCTGCAAGTGCCACTGGTGCCCGAGAGCCCAGCTCTGGGGACGGAGGGAAGGTCCTTTCTCGCCATTCGGTTCCTCTGGGAAAGCTTTCCCTCCTGCTGCTCCTCATGCTTCCCGGCTAGCCTGTTCCTTGTGGCTTCTGCTCCGGAGAAATGCAACGTGGAGCAGGAAACTGCAGCCTCTGCCCAGACACCTCATCCCACTGCTCGACGCTGGCAGCTGAGATCAAAGCCCTGGGCGCTGAGAATGGGGTGCCCAGCATGGGAGCACCCTGGTGGCACTGGGAGCCTTTCAGTTCCAAGCCAACGAGGCAGGGACCAGGAAAAGGCCGCTTTGCTCCCAAAATGCCCCAGCCATCCTGGTGCTGGGATGCAGCTCTGGGACAGAGCGAGCAGGGAATTAGCTCCTGGGATGCAGGACGTCCTTCTGCCCTTGGCAAGTGCATCCCCAGGCCTGCCTTCCTGCAGAGGCAGCGGGAAAAGCTTCGGCCCGGCTCGCTGCAGGCAGCGCGGTGGGAAGTGGTGCTTGGGGAACCTCCTGGCTGCAAACGGGGTTTTGCAGCATTGCTTTGGCGAGGCAGCTCCTTCCTCACCCTGCGCCAGCTGCCTTCTTACTGCCCTCTCCCCAGGTGCGCTTAGTCCAGCCGCATCGGCCCTTTGCACCTTGCTGGTTTTGCAGGGGACGTGATTGGAGGGACAACTCGGTGCTCATGGCAGTGCTGCTGGAGCTTGAGCTCTGCAGCGCGGGCTGGTCTCCATGCACTGCCAGTGGTGCTCATCCAGAGGTCTCCCGGGGACAGGCACAGGCAGCTCCCTGCTCCTTTGGGCCATCCGAGCTCGCTGCCAGCATCACAGTTTGGGCAAACGTGGAAATTTTCCACGGCAAATCCTGGCTGGTGTTTCCCTGTGCTCAGTTCATCCATTCTTGTAGATTCAATTGTGCCTATATCCACGGAATGGGCAAGAATCATGGGGATTTTTACTTTGGGAACATGTTTTATTTTAATGAAAGCTTAAAAACAAATCCCTTTGCCCCAGCCCCATTGCCGGTAGGTTGTTTTGACGAGCTCAGCGAGCCCCTGCGTTTCGCTGAGATGCTCTTGGGGAGCTGGTCCTGTGCTCAGGACAGGTCTGAGCCTGGAGCAGAGGTGGCTTCCCACAGCTTTGTGCCGAGGGCTGACACCACATTCCCTGTGACCCTTCCAATGACGCACGGGCTCGTCTAAATCCCTGCGCAGGGACACCAGGGCACCTCACACACTGCCGAGCGCTCAGGGGGATTTTGGCCCTTGTCTGCGTGTGGTCCTGGTTAATTCTCCATCCCCGCCGGGATCTGCAGCCTTCACTCACCTCGCTCCTCAAGTGGGTTGACAAGAAAAGCCAGCCAAAATGGGAGCTGTCACCTTCCATAAATCAGCAGCCACGGCTTATTATTATTTGATTATTGCTTCCCCTTTGAAACTCCCCCTGGGTCGACCCGGCATGGCCAACATGGTGCCATCATGGTGTCCTTGCAGGGCCCTGCTGGCTTGGCGACATTGCAGCGTTAGTTTTGCTGGGTGGGGGAGCCACCCTGGGCTACAGGTGCCCCCGTGTTGGGGTGGCAGAAAGCAGGACTCCCCCCAGCTCAGCCCATCAGCCTGACCCGGGTGGGAAGCAGCCTTTGAACCAGGATGGGAGGGGATGGAGAGGCATCGAGTGCCCAATGTGGCATCGGGTGCTCTTGCACTGAGGTCTTCCTTGAGCTAATCCACAGAGGGTTGCAAAGGGGCCAGCGGTGCAGGACGCGGCCGGGCGGCAAGGGCCGTTCCCGTGTGACACCTCCCTGGTGCCGTGTCACCCGGCAGCGTCCCTGGGGCCGTGGCGGTGGCGTCTCCTTGCCGCGCTCACCGTTGCCTTCTGCTCTTTCCCCGCACGCAGCCGCCGGGTCGGACTCCTGCCCCATCGACATTGACGACTAGGTAGGAGCCCTGCGTGCACCTCGTGTCCTTGCGCAGGAGGCAGCTCAGTCCCTGCTGCCATCCCCGCATGGGCCAGGCTCCGTGGGGGTGTGGGACATAGGGGTCTGCCCTCTTGTCACTGGGATCAAGACTCAGTGGCCAGTTCTTACTGCCCAGCTGGCCATCCCCATATGCCATCCTTTATGGGCCCATCTTCAGCCCATCTGCACGTCCTCGTGGAGGGCAGAGGCAGAGCCTTCGAATTACCCTTGCTCTTCCCTTTGGTCCTGCGGAGATCCCAAGCAAATGAGCTTGGAACCGAGGTTTAATGAGCTTTCCCCATTCCCGCACCCAGCCCGGAAAAGTCCGTCTGGAAACGCAGCTGCTGGAGCCGTCAGCACGAGCTCTTCCCTCCGCGCTGTGGGAGCGACCGGCAGCGTCGGGAGGTGGAGCCCTCTCCTTCCCCGCGCCAGCAGCCGGCGGAGCTGCCAGCAGGGCTTTGCAATCCCCCTTACGTCCCTGCAGTTGCCGTGGGGCATAGGGCCATTTGGGTGCCCTGGCTGCACCGAGGACCTGCACTGCTCTTTGGGGACCCTCTGCCTCCACCGAGGGGGAGCCCCGGCCTTTGGATCCTTCCCCTGGTGGAGCCACGATGCTCCCCGCTCGGGCACTGCACGAAAGGGCACCAGGTTGCATTTCCAGGGCATTTTGTCTCTCTTAAAGCCCCAGATCATCCCCAGCTAGTGATGGGGGCAGCTTCGCCACCCGCCTGCATGTCTCCCGCGTGTCCCCTCAACCACCCCTTCTCTCCGCCAGGCCTCGAGGCAGCTGCCACCAGGGCCAGGCAGTGGCACCAGCAGCGGCGCCAGCAGCACGGCGGGGACGCGGCGGCCCCGGTGCCCTCCTCCACCGCAGCCATAGCGATTCTTCACAACCCGGTAACCTCACGCTCTGCCCCGGGCCCGACGCCATGGGGAGCCCCGTCCACACCTTGCCCCACGCCGACGAGGTGACACCGGAGCCTGCCGTGTCCCTGTGCTCCTCTTGCCGCGCGTGGACACTGGCAGAGGGACGCGCGGGGACTGTCCCGCCGCGCTCTGCTGGCATAGGACGACGTTCCCGCCTCGGCTCTGCTCCCACCGCCCCGTCCCCCAGGCCAGGGCGCCTCCAACGTCACTGTCTTCCTCCGCGCGGCGCTCGGGCCGGGCCCTCTCTCTGGAACAAGTGCCAAAGCCCCCGCCCGCGGCTCTGGCCCTGCTCTCCAGAGCACTTTGTAGCAGGGGGGAAGGGGCTGCGGGCACTGCCCCGCTCCCATCTCTCCATCCCCTCATTCCCTCTGTTCTCCTCCCAGCGTTTGCTCAGTGGGACACGGATGAGGATGGGGTGGCTTTGGATTGCTGGGATTTGGGGGGATCCCATGGAGGGTTCGGGCCTCAATGGCAGCGGGGCATCGACTCCTGTGCAGCCCCCACAAAGCAGCTGGGTCCCTTTATGGCCCCTTTGGGAAGCACGAGGCTCCGGATCCCCGTTTAGCTCCTGCTGGAGGTAATGAGGAGGCTGAGCCCCCTCTTTCCTGCCCCTTGGGTTTCTCAGTGGCACCAGAGTGATCCAAAGCCACCAGCTGCCTCCTCCCAGCGTCGTGACCGGCATCACACACTGCGCTCCTTTCCCTGCTGGCCTCCTCTCCACACCTCGGCGCTTGGGAATGTGAGCCAGCTCTCCTGCAGGCTTTGCACTTCCCAAATTTCCTGAGCTCCTGCGCAGGAGCCCAAGATTAGGGGCAGAAGGAAGCTGAAGCCTCTTGTGAGCTGGGACCTGCTGAGGGGAGAGAGGAGCAGGAGGAACATGGGGACACACTCTGGAGCGAGGGCACGGCCACAGCCAGCCCCAGGCTCCCAGGTTCAGCTTTCATGACCTGCTGGAGCCACTGGCACCTGTGGGGACCCAGGGAGACCTTGGGCTTCCCAGCTCTCCGCTGCGGTTTCCAGCAATCCAGCAGCAGGAAGGCTGTTCCGCCTGGCAATGTCCCTTCCTCCTTGTGGGGATGCCGGCAGCTCCCTGCGGACAGGGAGCACTCCCAGGCTGCCCGGAGCTGCCCAGAGGGAAGGAGCTGGCATGGACGGAGCCGGAGAAGAGGCAGCGGCCGCTTCCTCGCCCCGGGGACGCACCCGGCAGAGCTGTGGGGAAGGGAACCGGCTGCTGCCTCCAGCTTCACTTTGAGCATGTTTGGGGTTTTAAGAGTATGTTTAATAAAGGGTATCCTATGTCGGCTCCGTGTCTGGAGTAGTTTTTTGGGGGATGAAGTGGGGGTGCAGCCGGACAGGCACCTCCCCACATGCAGCCCCCCGTCCCCAAGGAGCCAGGGTGGGGGACAACACAAGTGCTTCCTTTACCAAACCATTTATTTATACCAGCAAATATTTTGGGGAGCGGCGTCGAGGCTTGGGGCCCCACAGGAGCCCCCGCACCCCTCAACTGTCACGTGATGTGGCAGTTATTAAATAAATATAGAAAAAAAAAAACATATATTAAATACGGGGAAAAGAAGCATAAATCTGGGGGCTGCGCCCGGGGGGCCGTTGGGGGCGGTTCCCGCGGCCCCGCGCGCGCCGAGCGGCCCCGCGCGCGCCGCTCGCCATGACAACGCGGCAGCCAATGGGCGGGCGCGAAGCTGTTTACCGGGGCGGCGCGTCGCCCTAGCAACCGCCCAAGCCTTTCGGGGCCGCTACTTAATGGCCGCGCTCGGGCGGTGACAAAACCAGCGCGGCGCGGGGGGCGCCGGGCCCGCGGCACCCCCAGGGCGCGGGCTCCGGCCTCGGCAGCTTTCGTGCTTCGCTTTCCCGATTTTTTCCTTTTTTTTTTTTTTTTTTTTTTGTTGTTGTCGTTGGTGCCCTTTCTCCAGAACATTCCTTGCCTTGCTCCTCAACTTGGGCAGCCGGGGGGACGTCGCCGGCACGGGGTGAGGGCCCAGCGCGGGGTGCCTGGGTGGGGAGGGCTCGGTGGGTTGGTGCGGAGACTTTATTTGTTTTGATGTATTTGTTTTATCGACCTGCTGCTGCGGTGCCCGGCAGCAGCGCCAGGGTGGCATCGCGGTGAGGGCTTCGCGGGGGGATTTGGGGGTCCCTGGCAGGTGGCGGTGCCCACCCAGGACCCAGTGCTGCCTCCGTCCGTTGGATATTGCGTTACCCCAGACAGGGGCAAAGACACAGGCTAGCGCTGGGAGGAACTTGCCTTCGCTCCCCCATTGCTGTCGGAGCTGCCAGCAGGAGGGAATTAAAATAAAATAAAGCAAAACCCAGAGAGCTTGGGAGGGGGGTAACGCGGGTCTCCTTGGCACATCGCATGCCATGGCTTTGCTGGCCGCTGTGGTCCCATGGGAAGGACATCCTTGCTTGGCCGGGCTTGGCGGATCGGGGGCTCAAGCGGGGTGCCCCGGGCAGGAGTCACAGGGAGGTTCCGCCCGAGGTGCCACGGGCTGGAGCTCTGCTGGGAGCAGGAGGAGGAGGCGCAATGTGCCGTGGAGGGGCCCCAGGGATGGGCTTCGCTGAGCAGCTCGGGGAGCGCCGGGCACCGGAGCCGTCTGCCCGCTGGGAACCTTGAACGTCTCCCGTTTGCTCTTGCAGGATCTGCCCCCTGATCTCCCTATCCCGCCAGGCACCCCGTGGATGCGGGACCGTCCCGCTCCGGGCTCTCTGGGCATGGCCGACGGCTGGTTGAACTTCTGCTCGGAAGAGGAGAGAGGCCAGGAGGGCGACATGGGCGACTCAAGCAACCTGGACGACAGCCTCACGAGCCTCCAGTGGCTCCAGGAGTTCTCCATCCTCAGCGCCAGCATGGGCAAGTCATCCTCGTCGCCCGGTGGCGCCGACCCGCACGACTGCCACAGGGTCCCGGGCTCGGCCGCGCCGTGCTCGCCACTCGCCGCCGACCCTGCGTGCATGGGGATGCCCCACACGCCGGGCAAGCCCACCTCCTCCTCGACGCCCAGGACCGCGCACCTCGGCGTGGGCATGAGCGCGCCGCCCATGGAAGACATAGACTACAAAACCAACCCGCACGTGAAGCCGCCCTACTCGTATGCCACGCTCATCTGCATGGCCATGGAAGCCAGCAAGAAGACCAAAATCACCCTCTCTGCCATCTACAAGTGGATCACCGACAACTTCTGCTATTTTCGGCACGCTGACCCCACCTGGCAGGTAGGTGGCCAGGAAACCTCCTTCTCTTCCCTCCTCCCCATCTCCTCGGAGCTGGACCTGCTCGCGGGGCTGGGATGGAACTTGCTGCAGCTTCTGCGGTGCAGCGCGAGGCCGAGCGCCCAAGCGAGCGCCCAAGGAGGAGGCCGCACGCTGTGCGGTGGCCGCTGCGCCCTGTCCCTGTGCGGGCTGTGGAGACCCGGCTGCCGCTTTCAGATAGGTCTGCAGGGGTGAGAGTGTCTCTGTAGCCCAAGCGCCTCACGCGGAAGACCCTTCCCGGCAGCAATAGCAGCTCTTCCTCCCCACCGAGGCGCTCATCACTGCGCTGGCCACAGGGACACGTTAGTGCAAGCAGGAATTTGCCCTTGCCGAGTTAGTTATTGCCCAGCAAGGCTGCTGAGAGCCCCAGACCGTCTCCTTTCCCACGCAGAGAGGGGAGCACTCGGCACAGGGAGGAGGAGAGAGGCGGGTGGCAGGGAAAGGGCTGGGGACGGGGTGCCTAGAGGAGCCGCAAGGGGCAAAGAGCCCTTTGGCCGAAGCGTTGCCATTGGAAAAGGAGCCGGGAGCCATTTCGGGAAGAGCCAGGGCCATTTTAGGGGCGGGAAGGCGGCTGCAGGGCTGCGTGTGCCGAGTCCCTGCGGCCCTGCTCCCCCTCCCGGCCCCGCCAGCCACCCTGGGGCTCAGCAAATACCCAACGGTGCCGAGACGAGTTTTGGGTGGGCACCGAGGAGAGGGGGCGCGGGGGGCCCGCAGCGACGTGCCGCTGGTCCGGAGGATCCTGCACCGGGGTTGCTTAGGGCAAGGATGCTGCTGCCTTCCGAGAGAGAAGGGAAAGTTTGCCCCTCTTTTCCAACAGGAATAGGCCACTGTGTCCATGACTGTGACGAACTGGTCAGGGCTCAACAGACCAAAGGGCCTCCCCATCCCCAGGGAGCAGGGCCAGTAGCCCTGGGGTCATTGCATGGAGCACGAGGACTTTTCCCAGCCTTGGTGACTTGGGAGCCCTCCTCTGCCATGCAAAGGGACCGCCGGCACACGTGGCACCCGCATAGGGACAGCAGGGTCACACAAACAGGAGCCCTGGGACGTTCTCTCCTTGGAAATCCGGCATGATCCCAGCCTTCCTGCATGCTGGTGGGTCCTCTGGAGCATTGGGCAGGGGAGCACTCATGTGTCCACGTTTTGACTTTCTCCTGCAAACTCCTGGCTGGATAATCACCTTGTTTTTAATTAAATGGGTTTATTTAAAAAAAAAAAAAAAAAAAGAAGGGTTTTCAATCCCCCTCTGCAGACATGCAGGGGGTTTGCTGGCTTGTTGCAGGGAGGAATGATAAATATGTTAACTGGCCGGGCAATAACAACGGCAACCCAGGCAGGCAGAATTAAATCTGGGATGGGGAGGGGTGAAGGGGAGCAGAGAATTCAGCCTGCAATTCTCTGACCCTTGTAAAATTTCATTAAACTGTAAAGTTGGAATTGCTGCAGTCTGGAATGTTGCAAGGTTCTCCCTCCTTCTCCCTCCTTCTCCCTCCTTCTCCCTCCTTCTCCCTCCTTCTCCCTCCTTCTCCCTCCTTCTCCCTCCTTCTCCCTCCTTCTCCCTCCTTCTCCCTCCTTCTCCCTCCTTCTCCCTCCTTCTCCCTCCTTCTCCCTCCTTCTCCCTCCTTCTCCCTCCTTCTCCCTCCTTCTCCCTCCTTCTCCCTCCTTCTCCCTCCTTCTCCCTCCTTCTCCCTCCTTCTCCCTCCTTCTCCCTCCTTCTCCCTCCTTCTCCCTCCTTCTCCCTCCTTCTCCCTCCCCATGGATGCTATGTTCTCATCCCTCTCCCCGCTTCCCACACGTGCAGACAGCCTCCAAAGGTCATGCCGCCCATGCTCCGGGAGAGAAGGATATATCCCTGTGGGAGCTGAGTGCTTTGGAGAGGAGCCAACACACCCAAGGAGCTGCAGCCGAGAGGAGGGTTTTGGTGTGTGTGTGTTTTTCAGCAGCTCTGAGCATTCAAGCCTTGTTTTTGCCACTCGGCACTACGGATTATGGATGAATAGGCATAAAGATATCCAGGCAACATTTAGGAAAAAAAAAAACCTCTACCATATCCAATCTCTTAATACAGTCTTGGCTTTGTGGAGTCCAGTGCTGTGTTATTTAGCCAATACTGAGTTTCTGATTGTTCACATCACTCTAGGCACATTCAGGGTTTCCCAACAGCACAACGGGAGCAAAAACTCTTTTTTCCCCCGCTAGTTTGGGCTGCGCTAGAGGACGATGCGGTGATTTTGGTGCAAGGAACTGCAACGTGGTGATTTCGGTGCAGGAGGCACCTCTGGGCCCAAGGGAGCCCAACTTCCGGGGGTGCAAGTCCCAGCACCCTGGTCCGCATCTGCCCCGGAGACCCCAGCCCAGCTGGCCCGGGGCGGCTCGCGCCTGCGGAGCCCACGTGCCCGGTTTGACCCACCTTGTTACTGGCGCCAGCTGGACACAGGGGCTCTGGATTAGCCTCTGGAGTGGGGAGGCTCTAGGGCTGATTTTCGGCAGTGTATTTTCCCCTCAACATTAGTATTAAACACAAATGGACTGCGTGTTGCCATTTGTGATGGGGCTGTGGCCACACTAGTATAAAGTCCCTGCTCTTTCTCCATAGCCACTGGTCAGGGCGTGATGGTCAACTTAGCTCCATGCTCAGAGCAGATTAGTCTTTTTTTTTTTTCCCCCAATGAACTGTTTGATCCAAAGCCCCAGGTCCCCATTTAAAGACAAGGAAAGTTTCTCAGAAATTTCCTGCTGGTTGCAAGTCCCAGCTTGAGCCCCTTGGCTGCTGCCATTTCAGGATGGATGAGATAGGAGGCAAGAAAACCGCGCTGATGACTTGGGGCAGGGGAGTTTCTGCTGGGCACGTGGAAGGTCTTTCATGTTCACGATTCCTGTTCTCTCTTTGCCAAAGGTCCTTGCTGAGGATGTGCTTTTCCACCAGCCTCTCCAACGTGCCCCTCCAGGTAGGTCCAAAGGTGGAGAGCCGATGTTCAACCTTGCTGTTTTCTCTTTTGGGTTTAGAACTCCATCCGGCACAACCTGTCCTTGAACAAGTGCTTCATCAAGGTGCCCCGAGAGAAGGACGAGCCGGGGAAGGGCGGCTTCTGGAAGATCGACCCCCAGTACGCTGACCGGCTCATGAACGGCGCCTTCAAGAAACGGAGGATGCCCCCAGTTCAAATCCACCCAGCCTTCACCAACAGAGTCCAGCAAGAAGCAAAGTCTGTCTCTGGCCCGGCAGTTTCCTCCTGGACCAGCAACAACGTCCTGAATGTCAACGTGGAGTCGCAGCAGCTGCTGAAAGAGTTTGAAGAAGTCACTAGTGACCAGAACTGGAATCCAGCAGACGGAAAAGCCGGCCACAAGCGCAAGCAACCCATGCCCAAACGGACGGCCAAGTCGGCTCGGCTTTCCAGCTCGCCCTTGCTCACCCAGGAAGAACAAACGGAGCTGGGATCGCTGAAGGGTGACTTTGACTGGGAAGCCATCTTTGACACCACCCTGACCGGTGATTTCTCCCCTTTCGAGGATCTGGAGCTCACGCCTCCCATCAGCCCAATAACCCGAGACGTGGACTTGACGGTGCACGGCCGACACATCGACTGTCCCCAGGAGTGGTGCCCCGTTGGGCACGACCAGGTCCTGACTGAAGCCAACCAGAACAGCCTGGACTTTGATGAAACCTTCATGGCCACGTCTTACCTTCAGCACCCCTGGGATGAAGGGAGGAACGATTACCTCTCCGGCGCCGTCAGCATGGACCAGTTGTTTGAACTCAGCGACACTTGTTTGCCAGCAGATGTGAACGACTGGATCAGTGTGGGGTCCTTTTTATAAGAGGCCATTCATGACTCAAGGGATCGCATCAAGCTCCCATAAACGTTACCTATTAGCAGGATGCTCCCCCCTCACTGCTGGAACTTACAAGGGACAAGATTTTATAGTGACAGAGACAAATATAGTGACTTTTATCAGCTTCATAGGAAGAATATTCACGGAAACATCGGGGGAAGAAAAAAACCAACTACCCAGGAATCACTTGGTACATCTTTGAAGGAACATCAGAAGTCTCTGGTCATTGAGCTTCCTCAAAAGAAGATATATAACAGTACTTATTTTTTTTACTTTTAAAGAAGGAAATGTGAATTATCACTTTTTTCATGGAAATGGACAAGGCACAAGTTCCTTTTGGGTTAAAAGCAAGCACCTGCTAAACTTGATCCAAGAAATGAGATTCCTGGTGACTTAGGACTCTGTAGACTACGTGCAATTTCCTCAACCCTTCTTCTCTCTATTTGTTTCTCTCTCTTTTTTTCTCTTTCTTTTTTCTTTCTTTTCCTTTCTGTCCAGGGAAGTTCCTAGGTATAACATGTGATAATTAGCTAGCAGGCAAATAAAGGTCCCTTCTGGATTCTCTGGGTACAACCTCCCTCCTGAATTGTGCCTAGAGAAGAAGAAAAGGTCTGTAAATTCAGATACAAATCAGCAAGTCTGCCTCTTTAGATGTTTTTATATAATCTATTATATATTATATATTCAAAGAAACCTATATTTTTAGCAATAGATTTTCTTTTTAGTGGGGGATAGGGGAAATGCCTTTTGGGGGTTGTTTTATATTTTTAACACATAAGGGTTAGTTCTGCAAACTAAGAATGAAGTATACGGCATGCCTGCTCCAGCAAAATATGCAAGGGAGGATTCCCGCAGTGCCAGCAACAGGCTTCACCGTGGATGCAGCAAACGGACACGGCAGGGAGGAAACAGGGACTTTCTTATTGCTGTACCTGACACCCTCGCCCTGGTTGCTGTAGGTCTAGCCTTGCACCACCATAAACCTTCTCCGTCTTTCAGCAGCTGTGCCTTTTCTGGTCTGAATCTGTTGCCCTCTCCATCTTTTGCTCATCCGTCAGGCTCAGAGCAGCCAAGGGGACAACACAGGACCCCAGTTAAGGAGGAGCTGTGGGCAAGGAGCATGGACAAGAGCCACACAGTCCCACATGCCACCCAATGGCAGCAGTCACCAATGGCATCGCTCTTTGTCTGGAAAATATAATGTTCTCCAATGGGACCAAGGAAGAATAAAAACTGGATCCAGGCTCTTTCCATGGGTCTCAGGCCAAAGACTCTATGTGCAACAGACTGGGAACAACGGCGGAGATGAGACCTTGCCATGGAGCTGGGAAACCACCTGACCATCACCTGGAATTGCTGCCAGGGCGGTGGTGATTCACCTGGACTGGAGATCTGGCCCTTTGGCTCTGCCCGCAAGGACAGGGGGCAGGACATCTGCAAAGTAGGTCTAGGCAGCGTAGAAACGTTACAGTAGCCGAGCAAAACTGTGCTAAAAACTTGACTTGAAGCTCTAGAGAACTGGATTCTTCGCCTCTCCTTTGCTACAGGTTGTTAGGGTTAAGGTAGCTGCTAGATAGTGCAAGGTAAAAGCTGTAGCTTCAGTGGTGTGTCTTAGACTTGCTGAAGAATGGAGAATGATAAAGATTTTCTTTTTTGGTTACAGAAGAATTTAGGACCTTTGATGTGAGCAACGTAACTTAGTTGGAGTTTAGCTGTAGCGTAAAATACAATAAATTAGCCTGAAAGAAACCCCTGGTGGTAGTTTGCGTGTGAGGCCGCAAGCAGAGAGCTTTGCACGGGGCGGGTCCCTTGCTGGCAGCGGGATGGTGAGTGCAGGATCTGCCGGCACAGCGTGGGGCGGGCCGGGACACCGAGTCCCCACCGCTCCGCACCCGCCGCCCGGTGCCACGGTGAGGGGCAGCGAGGGATTCCTACCAGCCCCTCGTTTTCCTGGCCCCACAGCTCAGCTCTGCAGCTGCTGAAACCCGCCACGATGCCTCTGCATTTTCTCATTTTTTCGGGGTTTACTCCACCCTGATGCAGAATAACTGCAAAGATACACGTGCAATTTAACCTTTTTTTCATGGAAGGTTATTTACAAATTAAAAAAAAAAACAAACCCAAAATTAAAAAAAAAAAAAAAAAAAAAAAGGAGGATATTTGCCTCCTTGTTTCCCTCTGGCACAGGCCAGCTCTGCCTGAACCTCACTCAAGGCAGCCAGCATCTCTCCATCATGGAGCTACTTGTCCATCCAAATCTCCAATTCCCGGGCAGCAGAGGGAGCAGCATGGGGGCTCAGCCCTGCTCCGGGATGGCCCTGGCGATTCCTCCAAAGGGGAAACTGAGGCACGAACCGCTGCTCTGCTTGGCAGCAGGAGCATCCCGCCTCTCAGGGCAGGAGTCTGGGGAGGAGGGATGGAGGATGCAGCCGGACAACACCCGAGCGTTGGGCTCGAAGCCGGGGCTATCCCCCCATATCCCGCGGCTGGATGCTGCTCCCGGCAATCGTGGGACAAGGTGGAAGCAGGGGACAGCTGGAAGCAGCCGCTGCAACACGTGGCTCCATGTTCTCCAAGCGGCTGCGCCAGCGCCAGGGCAGCACCCGCGGCTCCCAGCCGCGCTCAATCCGGCTGCTTTCAGCCCAAAAGAAGAGCTGCAGGGCCAGGATGGTCTCGGCTGCCGCTCGCCTTGGTGCTGGGAGGATGGGACACGGCCACCCGCACCGGGTAGGGCTGTCCCCAAGGGCGCTTTTGCAGGGACACCAGACCCACATGCTTGGAAAAAAATTGATCAAGTCAGGACTGGCTGCTCCTCCTCTCGGTTCCCTGTTCGAGAAATGCGGGATCTTGCCTGGATTTTCACCTGTTCATGGTGATCACCGCAAGGCAGCCCCTCGCCACCTGTTTTCCTGATTTTTGGTTTGGCGGGAATGACGGCTTAGCTGCTGTTGGAGAGGGAGACCACGGAGCACCCCCCCTGCCCTGGGCAGCGGGAAAAACAACAGTGCCTGGGGGGGGAAAAAGAAGAAAAAAAAAAAAAAAAGAAATTCCACCCTATTGGAGCCAGGCAAGGTTTTTAAAGGGGGAAAAAAACAAAACAAAACAGGGGTGTATGTGAATATAAAGGAGGCGCCAGGCAAACCCAAAGCTGCCTTGTTTTGTCCAGCTCCGGAAAGCCACAAAACAAACTTGGAAGGGAATTTTCTTTTCAATGAGGGATTGGGGATTTCTTTTTTCCCCTGCTCCCTCGCAGCGGGGAAGGCGCGGGGAGAGCAGGAGCGCGCGGGAAGGGCGGCCCCGGCGTGTCCGGACTTGCCGGCAGCACCGAGATGGGCGCCCGGGGCCGGTCCCGCGCCCGGTGCCACCGGCCGAGGCGGGAGCCGTGCGGGTCCCCGCGTGGGACTGGCCCGTTGCCGCTCCGTGCGCGCCGGGCTCGGAGCCCCTGGGCACAGGGAGGTGGGGATGGTGCCGGGGCTGCCCCTGAAGGGTTCCCTGGGGATTCTCCCCCTGCTACAACCCCCCAGATGGATTATTGAGCGCAGGGCAGGGATTTGCAATGAGAGAGGGCTGCGGCTCCGGACTCCGGCACAGATGGCACCAGGGCCACCTCCCGCGGTCCCATCCCGGGCCCTCCGCCGGGTGGCAGCTGCAGCGGGAACACAAGTGCCTTTGGGGACCCCTCGGCTCCCCTGTCCCCGCTGGGCACTGGCCAGTGACCAACCAGGTCCCCAAGCCACCCTGGCCGCAGCCCCTGCAGTGCCCATCACCGATCTGGAGCACCTGGCAATTATCCTTTATTTCTCCTGTTGCTCCCAGCCACGGGTTCATCCATCATCCCTCCCTGATGGGCAAACAGTGACACCTCAAACCAATCTCCCACTCGCAGAGGGGGGAAAAATATACACAGGAGCCCTTCTTTTCTCTCCACTTCTCGCCTTGTCTCTGTCCCCCATTGAGCACAGGGCTGGCACGGGGCCATGCTGGCAACCGCCTGCTTTCACTTGCTAATCATCCTAAATATTGAAAATCCACGCCCAGAATCAACAGCTCCAAGATTTCGGCTCTGTTTGGAAATGCAAATTGTGCCGCCTTTTGTCTCCCTGCCTGGGCCTGGGGCTGCGCGAGTGGAGAAGGTCGGGGCTCCTGCTTTTCCCTCCCTTTCTACACCCAGATTATTCCCCCCTGTCCGCCCCTGCCTTCTTTTCTCATTGAGAAAAAAATCAGCCTGTTTTAGCACCCCGGGCTGGGTTGGGGGGAGCTGGGCTGGAGGAGGGATGGGATGGGAGGGGACTCGCTCTGCATAGTGATGAAGGGGCCTCTGAAGTTTGGGAAAAGCCAGGTGTGGAGCGGGCACCCGGGGGCTTCCCAGGCTCCATCCAAAGGCTCCCAGAGGAGGCGGCTGCCGGTGCCGCATCCCGTGGGCGCTGTCCCATGGGATCTGTGCAGGAGCTGAGGGCCAGGAGCTGCCTGTGGGCACCGTCCCGCACCAGGAGCCCCATCCAGGGCCACCTCGGGAGCTCGGAAACCCGCATGGGGGCAAAGCCCTTCTGCAGCCTGGGCTGAGCCCTTGCGCCGCTCGCCGCAGTGCCCGCTTGGGCCGGGTGACCCAGCAGCTCCGTGGGGCGCTGCGGCTGGCCAGGACGCGCTGGGCTGTGCTCGGACGTGGCCCAGAGCCGGTTTATCTGGCCCCAGGGGGACTTTCCGCCCTCCTGCCGCGGCTGGGGCCGCCCAGGTGCACCCTGTGCTTTCAGGCCGCGCGCGGTGCCCCGCAGCCTCCTGAGCCGTGTCCCCAGGGCGCGCGCCCGTTGTCCTCGGCACAATGCGCCGGCAGGTTGGGGCTTGCCCGCGCCGGGGAGCGGCGCCGCCGGCACTGCCGGGAATGCCCCGTCCGCCCCGCATCCTCCTCATTGGCCTCTTCCCAGCCGCTCGCCGCAGGCATCCCGGGGAATGAGGGCGCAGGGGTGACACGGGGTGGCATGGGGTGACACGGGGCTCCCGCAGTGCGTGCCGGTGAGATCGGGCTGCCGGAGGAAGCTGCGGGAAGTTTCCTCAGGAAGCTGCGTTGCGCCAAGCGCAAAGCCTGGTGTGCCCACAGGGGACACGCCGGTGTCCGAGGGTCTGTAAAAATCTGGGTTTTCAAGGGACTTGCTCCAGGCCGGGGGCATCGGGAATATCTTGCTTCCCGCTGTTCCTTTTTGCTGCTTTGCACGTGGGTAAAGACTCCCACGAGGAACTCAAAGCAAGTGTCCGCTTTGCTGCTGGTTTCCAGGGCCTGAGCCCCCCGGGACCCGGCTCTCCTATGGGTCCCGCTGCCTCCCGGGGCAAGGCCAGCAGCAGGGATGGCCCTGGGGGGAATAGGGTGATCCTGTGGCTGATCCCACTGGGATCTCAGGGGTGCAAGGCTCCTGGGTGGGAAAATCCTGCACGTTTGGGGATCAGCCCTGGCACGGTGGAGCAAAAGCCACTTGCAGCAACAGCCGGCGCGAGGGCCAGAGCAGCAGCGTGTGGGTGGCCCCGCAAGGCCGTGCAGAAGCCACCACGGTGACATCCTGGGGGGTCCCTGCTGGGGACCGGCCCGTGTCGCTGCAGGGAGGGACCTGGGTCCGGCCACCGGATCCGTGGGGAGCGGCGGCAGGGCCGCGGGACAGGATGCTCCGCTCGGGCGGCTCTCGCTTACGGGACACGTTAGCCCACAGGAATGCGCAAACACCCGAAGGTCACCGGGCCGCGCTCCGCCGCGGCGCTTCCACGCTCCCCCTATCCTGGAGCTCCTCTCCCGCATCCGGAGAGGAGCCAAAGGGCTCAGCGCCCGGCCCCAGGATGCACCGGCGCTGCGGGGCTCCGAGGGGTCTGGTGGGACACCCAAATCCACCCCCTTCTGCTGCATCTCCGGCTCGGGCGGAGGCAAGGGGAACCTCGCTGATCCTCGGCGTTCATTTACAGAAAGCCCTGCGGGGCCAGCTCTGCAAGCAGTTATCCGAGTGCAGGGGAGGATTTCCCAGCGGGACATTAATTCCCTCGGCAAATAAAGCCGGAGGGAGAGAGAGCACAGCTTGGCTCTGCGACGGAGACGGGGATTTGGGGCATGGGGTTGACCCCGTCCTGCAGCGAGGGATCCTGCTCGGCAGCAGCGGCCGGCCACGTCCATCCCCCTCAGGCAGGGACACTGGGGCAGTCCCAGCTGGGGTCTCGTCCCCATTCCCACTGGGCAAGGCGGGGTTGGCCCGGGAAGCTGCGAGAGCCGAAATGCCGAGTTTGTGCCACGAGGAGCTGGGTTTGGGGGAGCACTGGGGGTCCCCGAGCCTTGTTGGGATGCTCTGGACTCAGGTTGGGATCAAAGCGAAGCTGGGGGTCCCAAAGCCGTTGAGTGCATCCTGCTCCCGTCTCATTCCTCCAAACCCAGGCAGCGGGTGCCCGGGCGCATCCCGCGCGTTCGTGCCAGGTCATGTTGCTCCGAGCCCCCTCACTCGCCCTTCCAGCCACTCTCACTTTACCCCCATCCTGCAGGGAAAGCTGGGGGCCTCTCAGCCAGCTTCGAGCTCCTGGTCCTCCCAGGTAAAGATTAACGCAGCTTAAGGTTAATCAATCGCCTTTGCAGAGCGGCTGCCCTAGAGAGTGCAGTGAGGCCGGGGTCTCACCGCGGTGCCAGAGCCACTGCAGACCCTGTTCCCAGGTGGCCCGCGGGCAGGTCACCCCATGGGAAAGTCGTGTCATTTTCTGCCGTGCTCAGGATCTGCATGATCCCTGCGGGAGAGGGGGGCCGACACAACGGCTATTCTGCAATTAATGGCTACTGTTAAACAGAAACGCGTCCTGGGGTGACGAGTATGCGACCACAAGGCAGCGTGGGACAAGCCCTTGCTTCAGGGGCTGCCCAGTCATCAAAGCTGTCAGGATTTGGCCAAGCTTTGAAAGAAAAGTAATTTTGGGCATATTTGAATGCTTCCGGCAAGTCCAGACGAGCATGCAGCAAACAGATTTGTTAGTGCAACGAGAGCCCGGGCGCAGAGAGAGCCTGTTTGAAAATCCCTCCTCCCGGGGAGGAAAGGGGCTTTTTCCCTCCCCTCCACCCGCACGGGAAGGCCGGGGTGACTCAGCATTCCCGGCGCTGAGTCACGGCAGGAGGGTGGCGGGCGGCTGCGGCGGGAACGCGCTCCCTCCCGCGGCCCGGCCGGGCTGCCGGCGCCAGCGGGAAGCGAGGCCGGGATGGCGGCAGGGCAGCGCGCGGAGGCGGCGGCGCCGGCGGCTCTGGCCCGGCCGCGCTGCGGGGCCGCGTTCGGCGGGGGGATGTTCTGCAGGCTGAGCGCGCCCGGTGCAGTTTGCTCTGTGCCCGTGTGCCTACGTTTCTACCCCAACCGCGTCCCTGCTTCCCGCTTTCCTCTCCACAAAGGACGTGGGATGCGGTGGACGGTGTCTGCTCCGCTCCGGAGTGCACGTGGGCACCGCAGCACACGGGTGAAAAAGGAGCTTGGTGGCACCAGGGCAATGACAGTGAGGACGTGCATGGGCACCGCGTTGCCCTGCAAAGGACACAGCCTTGCATGGCTAATCCTCTGCTCTGCTCCGAGGGGTAGGGTCATCCCATGGACCCTTTTTACTGGCTTTGCAGGACATAGGAAGCTCTGTAAGTGGATTGTCAGGGCCATCGTTTCCCCACACCTCTGGCATCCGAGCCCAGAGGAGCAGATGGTGCCCCAAAGAGAGGCCAGCCTTGGCTAAGCCAGGATTTCCTTTCAGCTCCGGCTGCTCTCCACAGCTGGAGCCAACCCAATCCCAATCCACAACGCCCCTGTCTCCCTCAGGCCCCATGGAGGGTTACATGTGTGCGGAAAATCTCCCCATCAAGAAGCGAATGTCCAAAAAAGGAGACAGAGGAGTTCTAAATCTTTGCCTCCTTTGTCCCCCTTGCCAAAGAACGCGGAGCAATTCCCTGCTTTGTAGAGGCACCCAACTCTTGGCATTTGTTTTTTCTCCCACTCGCTCTTGGCTCTGTTCAGTCCTTCCCTGCATATATTCCTTTGTCCCGCTCATCAGCTGAAGAATGTGGGATAACTCCCTTATTTGTAAAGACCCAAACTCGTGTGTTCCGCTCACACCCCGCCACAGCCGGACCCCGTGGGGCTTCTGAGTGGGTTGTCCCTGCTTCCCACGGGCAGCATATGTGGAATTTATAACGGAAGGGGCCTGGCACCGGGGTCCCCAGCGCCTTCCTGGCTCAGTCCGCGGGTGAGAACGTTGGTGCTGGAGGACGGGCTGCAGCGCCGGGCTCATCCCCAGGGATGCAGCACGGGATGGAGCAGGAGAAGAGGGGCTGCCTGTCCAGTTTGGACAGCACCTCATGGCAGAGTGGGAAGGAGGGCGGCCTGTGCTTCCTTCCTGCTCGTTGTTGCCAAAAGGGCGCAGGGACAGCCCTGTCCCACGCGTCTGGCTCAGAGGGCCTGGGATACCTCCCTGGGAGCAATGGGGATACCAGGATCCAGGCCCCATTCCCACATAAAGTTCGGGGGCGCCACACATAAAGTTCCAGAGCCCCCCCCCACGCCACTCCCAATATGGCTGCCCAGCCGCCCCGCCACTCCCAATATGGCTGCCAGGTGTCAGCACCCACCGGGCCCACTGCGCATGCGTCTCACCTCCCCGGCCCTTCCCACCGCCCTCGCGCACAGGCCACGCTCCAGATGGCGGGTGGCGCTGGCGCGCATGCGCGGGGCGCCGCGCCGCTCCCAAGATGGCGGCGCGCCGGTGACGGCGGTGGGAGTGGGTGGTTGCGGCGGCCGTGGGCGCGGGGCGGCTCGCGGCGCCATGATCCCGACCGAGGAGGCGTCGGCGCGGCGGAGGGAGATTGAGGACAAGCTCAAGCAGGTGGGGAGCCGCTGCTGGGGGTGCCGGGCCGGAGGCCCTGCTCGTCGCCCGGGAGTGAGGCCCGGGTTCCCTGCCCCGATGGGGCCTGCGGAGTCTCCCAGCGCCCGGGCGACTCGGAGCTTCTGCTCCCGCCCAGGCCTCATCTTCCCCGTGGGCCTCTGCCCTTGAGGGGGCAGTGTCCAAGCAGCCCCCATCACTGGGCCTCGGTGGCCTGAAACCTGCCCTCGGCCATCGCTTTGCTTTGGGCTCAAAAGGCCCCTGAAATCTGGTCCCTGCAAAATACCCCCATAAACCACTCAGGGAAAGGTGAGGCCTGAATCAGGGCACCTCTGTCCCCAAAGTGTTAACTTTATGCTGTGCTTTAACTGCAAAATGTGCTGTTAAGGTTTTGGGGTGTTGGGGCTTGCTAAAGTGTTGCAGGAAAGTGTGTGATCCTTAAAAACCTTCTTTCTCTTATAGTAGGTCTCTCACCTTGCATTAATTATCTGCTTTCTGTTAAGAGGTGTCATGTTAAAACATGGGCTTACCATCAGGTCAGTCATTGTTTGTTGTGGTGTTTAACAGGAATTATAAAAACCCAGATAAGCTGTTTGGTCTTCGACTTGTGTCTGTTAAACACTCAGTGTTCAGAATTGAAGAGTACTTCTTTTTTTCTTGCTAATAGGAAGAAGAAACCCTGTCCTTCATCAAAGAGAGCCTTGAGAAAAGCGACCAGCTCACAAAGAACATGGTAAGGAGAACTGTGAAGTTCAGCCCAAAAGTTGGGCCTGGAAGTGCTCTTATTTTGTGAGGATCCTTTCCAAGGCTCTCGGTGTGCACATCAGGGATGCACAGAGGAAGGCATCACTCGCTCTGCAGTTGCTTTAGCCTTAGCAAGAGGGTCAAAGCAGAAGGTTGGTGAATGTTCCAGTCTGGAACTTCTCTCCTGAGATGATCTGGGCTCAAATGAGCTCTTGGTCTCATCCTTTACAAGCTGCCCTCCCTTGTGGGAAGAGGTATTAATAGACCCCAAATTGGATTATGCAACAGCATCATGTTGTTGCTTCATAAAGGCAGGTTTTGTTTGGAGTTTATTTTAGGAGTGTTTTGTATAAGAGTAGAAAGTAATTATTATGCTCTCATTAGTGCTAGTGAGCCCTTAGCTAACAGTCTGTGTCCCGTTTTGAGCTCAGCAATTGAGGGAAGTCATAGAGGCACCACCTGAGAAGTTTGGAAAACACAGCATAGGAGCAAATCTTGACAGAACAGACAACTGGGCACCGAGATGTCTACTGAGGTTTTTCCCACCCTTTAGAAGTGCTATTGCAGTAACCTTTAAAAAAAATAAGTGTTGGTGGTGCAAGAGATGGTCAGAGTGGTCATTCCTATGTGTTTTTTTTTGTTCATATTTCAGTTTTGGGTTTCTTGGTGTGGAGCAGAGTGGATGTTAGGTTCTGTGATTTTTTTTTCCCTTGTTATTTAAGGTATATCCAAGCAGTTCCTGTGGATCTGTTTCCTACTTTCAGATAAAACTTTTTTGTTCTTTGTACTGTCTTGGTATGTTATTTGCCTTATTTCCGAGCAATCGATTCAAGATTGGTCTTGATTGATCATCTCAATGGCAGATTATCTGTTTTCCAAGTATTAATGGAAATTTGAATGTGGAAGGGGTTTTACAGTTAGCTGAAGGAGCCAAAGCAAATTAGTAAAAGAGCAAAATGACAAGCTGGGACATGAAGGTCTCTGGTTGTCCTGCTGTTGCTGTTAACTTGCTGTATGGATCCATGTGGCAGAATGTCCTCAACTCTTTCTCTCTTGGCAAGTAGGTTTCTATCCTGTCCTCCTTTGAAAGTCGTTTGATGAAGCTGGAGAACTCGATCATCCCTGTCCATAAGCAGACAGAGAACTTGCAGCGCCTGCAGGAGAATGTGGAGAAGACCCTGTCCTGCCTGGATCATGTCATCAGTTACTACCATGTGGCTAAGGACACAGAGAAGATCATAAAAGAAGGGTGAGTTGAGCAGCTAGATCTTATGGGGGAGCCTCATCCCATTTTTGGGACAGAGCCCAGAACCAGCTCCCTCCATTTATCTTAGTGTTCATTGTATCTCTCCCACCCTCATTCCCAACCACCAATCTCCTAGGAAACTTATTGGCTAGACCTTCAGCAGTTTTCTGAGGACCTTTTTTTCAAAGATTCTTTGTGCCCTGTCAGTGTTGTCACCACATATGGGATAAAATGAGCTGTTCTTCATCTTTGATGGTGTGTCGTGGTGGCCCTTCCTCTGGGATGGGGTGTGCAGCTTCATTTAGCTCCCTGGTAGGGTCTGGCTGGGAGAGGAGGATAAGGTTGAGAGCTGTGGGCTGCTGAGTGACCAGTACTTCTGCACTTGCTGCAGGAGTTGGGTTTTCTGTTGTCGCACTGTGTGGAGGTGAAAGGAATCCGTTTATCTCCTAGTCGGAGAAAAGGGAGTTGAAGTTTTCCCTTCTGTCCTCATCCGGAGTCTTGTCTGGTCCTTTATTGATATCTTTATTTTCTTCCTTCTCTTCTTGGATCACCATAGTTATTTTGGTTTCTTTCTTTTTTTTTTTTTTTTCCCTAGTCCTACTGGGAGGCTAGAGGAGTATTTGAATTGCATGGACAAAATCCAGAAGGCGGTGGAATACTTCCAGGACAACAATCCAGACAGCCCAGAGCTGAATCGTGTGGTAGGTCCCACGTTTGAAATCTGGCAAGGGTGAAAGAGGGACAAACATTGCCCTGCACCTCGCCGTCCTGCTGAGAGTGGCTTACGGGCTTGTTGCCTGGCAAGGGAGGCGTTTGGGCTCGGCTGAAGGAATGGTTGCTTGGGCTTTTGCTGTGAACTCGGCAGCATTTCTGCTTGTGGCATTTTGCTCCTTTCGGGTTTTGTGCCAGTAGGACTTTTGAGGGCATCTTGCATGTGTTGGAGCTGATTGAACTTCCCTCTGAGTAGCTCTTGTCAGTCCTTTAACTGCTTGAGCAGAATAGGGAAGCTGTTTCAATCCCACTTGAGGCCTGAGCAACTCCCAGGCATTTTTTTGTGCTTAATTCACTTTAAAAGTCTCTTAGTTACAAGTGTTGTTGGAGCTTGAAGCATGTGGCTCTTCGCAGTAGTTAGGAGCACCGCAGAGTGATTGTTTTGACTCGTGAGTGACTGATGGCAGAAACCCTGCGTTTCTCTATCCTTCTGCTACTCTGTGCCAGAAATCCCTCTTTGAGAGGGGGAAGGAGTCGCTGGAATCGGAGTTTCGCAGCCTGATGACACGACACACGAAGCCAGTCCCACCCATTCTCATCCTGGACCTCATCAGTGGGGACGAGGAGATGGAGACCCAGGAGGAGATGTCTCTGGAGCACCTCCCGGAAAGTGTCCTGCATGATATCATCCGCATTTCTGGCTGGCTAGTGGAAAATGGCAGGAATCAAGGTTGGTAGCCTTGCGTGTTGCTCTCTTGTAGCTCTGCAGTGCTCTCCAATGGGTTATCCCAAGTAATTGAAAGCGAAAATGGAGTGTTGAGTTGTTTGTGGCACTGTACAACTGTGTTTGTGGATCGTGGGTGGCTTTATATTCCTTTATTGACTTTTTTTGGGAGTGAAAAACTCTGTGAACTCATCCCAGGAAATTTGTACTCTCCCATATGTGCAAATACTAGAACTATTCTCCATGTCAGTAATTTATCTTATTTCTGAGTGGGAAGTAAGATGCTTACTGAGTATGGCAATCATTCTTAAGAGCTGCTCTTTTTCATGATCCAAGGAGACAACTTAGTATATATTTATGTATCTTATTTATTTAGACCTTTTTTTATTCTACTTTCAGACAAGGAACACCAAAGCCAGTCCATTCTTGGTCATGGTGGGCAGTTTGTGTTTGGTGGGAGGGCTTGGTGAACACTGTCTGAGAAGGACGGCTGTTCTAGAAGAAAATAGGACCTGTCTAAGCTGTGGGTGTTTGGCATAGAAGGGTTTAGTCCTTGGCAGAGAAAATAAAAATAAAAAAGATGAGTATTGCTCGTCATGCACAGAGAAATAGATGATACCGTGTCCTGCTTGTTCCCCCAGCCCTGTCATTGCTTCACAGAAGGTGTCCAGCTTTGCCCCCTGGTTCTTGGTGGTCTGCAGTGTATTGCTTGTGGCTACATGAGGGACAGAGAGAGACCATAGCTCCTCGGGAGTGTGATAAATGTAACAAGGCACTTGTCAGCTTTGAGTTCAAAAGATGGCATGTCAGCACTGTGTCAGGACAGGAAAGGTTTCCTCAAGGAATGATGAGTTCCTAGTGGTTGTCTGATTCCGCTTCAGCCTTCGTGATCTTTTGAGATGTTAGTTAGCATGTCTGCTCCAGTTTCTCAGTTGTGACAAACGCTTGTCTCTTCTGTGCTAAGTTTGTGCTTTCCATTTAATCTGTATTCTGACTTTTTTCTGTTGCCTTTGGGGTTCTGCAGAACTCTGTGGAAGTCTATTTACTGCATAGTGCAGTGACGTTAGCAATTTGGTTCTGGAAAGGTCCTCTTGTCCCAGACTCTATGCGAACATAAAGTGATGCTTCCCTTCCCAAAGAGATCTGAATGCCTAAAACAGAGCAAAGTCTTATTGGGGATCCCCCATCAATGCTGATAAGATCCTCTTGGGACACAGCATGCTTCAGGAAAGGCTTGTTTTGTTATACAGAGTGTTTGTTGGTTGCTTACAATCCTCTTTCTACCTTGTCTCCTTAGATTTCATGACCGTTTACTTCCAAATCCGATCTATTCAGTTAGACCGCTCCATCAAGGGTCTGAAAGATCATTTCCGTAAGAACAGCTCCTCCTCGGGGGTGCCCTACTCCCCTGCCATTCAGAACAAAAGGAAGGACACCCCCACCAAAAAGCCCCTCAAGAGGCCAGGTGAGTCCCTGGAGTGGGGGGACATTGTGCTGTTTATCATCTTGTCTGGGTAGCAAATACGCCTTCACAGGCCTTCTCACTGCTGAGCCAGCCCGCGGGACTGGAAGGGTAGGAATTTGGAGAAAAGCACCTCTTCTCTGCACTGGATTCAGCACTGAGGTTATGGCCCATTCTGTCTTGATTTGTCAAAGTTGTCACATCTGTTTTCCGTGTGGATGTAAAGGGAGGAGAGCACCTGTGAACTGGGGGAGAAGAGGCTGTTAATGGCACCAGTAAAGAGACCTGTGAGGGCTACAAATTAATATGATTGGGCACATGTCAATGGGAACATATTCGTCATGAAACATAGTGCCACTGCAGTTGGAAAACGTGGATCTGATAAAACACAGCAGTTTAAATGCTAGTTTAGAGTAAATTGCTATCTCACTAGAAAGTCAAGAACTCATCAGGAGTTGAAATGGAAACTAGGTGCTTATGAACATTATATACTTTGGAAAGTTGTTTCCTAAGTTATTTAAAAAGTTATTAAAACTTGTGCCTCTCTGAAAGAGATAGGAATGTGACACTCCTCCTCACAGCAGAGTTTTGCTGCTTTCTCTGCAGCTGTGGGGCTGGTCACTCCAATGTGCTGCTCCATCTGGAGTGATGGAGCCAAATTTGTCCTGAAATTCATTCTCTGAAACTTGCCATCTAGTGGGAGCATGGCCATGAGGAGAGCCAGCAAAAGGTGGCACTTGCCTCCCATAGCAGCACAGTGATGTTGTCCCTCTGTGTGCCACAGCACCCTGTGGTCACCCATGTAATGGTGACAGAAGCCAGAAAAATCTAGGGTTTGCCTGGCAAGTATTTCTTCCCTCCCCAGGATTTTTCCCTTGTTGTCTAAATAGCTTTACCAGATTCAGGGAAAAAAAATAACTTGAGACGCAGGTAGGTGTGGGGAATGGATGGGATGGGGTGAGGGAGGAAAAGAAATATCCATTTTAATTGTGTTGTGTTTATTTTTATACCCCGATGTGAATGCAGTCCTCATCCCAGGTAATGTGTGTCTATGTGTGCGTGTCCTGGCCCTGGTGCTCGCTCTTTACTTCTGTGTGCAGGGAGGCTTTGTGGGGGCCCTCCTTGCTAAAGCAGGGGGTGTGCCTGGGATATTTGGAAAGGGAGATCTGCCTGAGGAAGGCCGGGGTATCCAGAGCTGGCTTCTCTGGGCTTTTTTAATCAATCTGTGCCCCTGCTGCTGTGCCCTGGAGCTGTTCCTGAGAGCTGATGTACCAAATGATTCTGGAGTGTGGTGAATCTGTTTTAAAGATTTCTTTTTTTTTCCAGCCATTAGAAATTTACCTGGCAAACAGATATCTTACCCCACACTTAGCCTTCCTCTAGGGTTTGAGAGGTGGTTATTTCCCAAAGAATTAGCCCTCAGTATTAGAAGGCCTGTAGAGGGCAATATCCTCCTGCCAAGCAGAATTAGTGGACTGCAGATGGATAGAAAGCAATATTTAATGCTGCTGCAAAGCATGAAGCAGATGTTGGGCAAGGGCCACTGTTGAGCTCAGCACAAACAAGATGAATCCAGTAGGTAACATTTTTTCTGTGGTTCCATAGTTTTCGATGGGAAGGATGCCAGGTGGGGATCTGTTGTAGTTGAGTTTTTGGCACAAGTTAGCTGCAGTCATGGGAAACTCAAGTGGCAGATTCTGGCAGAGGATTTGGTCTGCAGTTCACAGTTACTGCCTGACACTGAAAAGATCTCAGGAATTTGACTGCTGTGAAGTGGTCAGAATAGAAACATGTCCCCTGCACTCTAAGTTAGTCGGAGGTAGAGAGTTCCATGGGTAATTTTTACTTTATTTTTTAAAAAAGGCTTTTTTTTCCCAAATGAGCTTCAGATCCTGGTTGTTCCTGTAGAGAGCGCAGAGGGGAGCCCACATGTTTAGAAAGCACAATCATCTGTTCTCTCTGACCAGGGCTCTTCCAGTATGGATGCATGTGGGCATCCCAAATTGCTTTTGATTATAGTGTCTCAGCTCTAGATTCTCTAGGAGATCTCGCCTTCTTCCTGCTCAGGTTACTCTGAGTTTGTGAGAGCAGGCACAGCATAGTCTGAATGCTCTTACAGAGCTCAAAATATATGAAGGGAGACGTGTGTCATGATCCATTGGGGTATTGTCAATCTCGAGTGACTAATTAATCTCCAATTTCCTGGGACTAAGGAGAGAGAACCAGCCTGGTTTTGGTGAAGGGTGGCAGCAGTTAAACTTCATGCACCAGCCATCTCATGCAGGTACTAAATTGTTCAAAAGAGAGATGAAATATAGGCAGAAAAAACAGTCTCTGAGGGGAGATTGCTTTGTCTTTCTGCAGTTCCATCAGCTTTCAAGGACAACTCCCAAGGGGAAGGTCTAAACTTCTGCACTCTGGCATGGTGGCCTTCTTGGTAGCAGTATTTATCTGGTGGCATTTGATTCTCCTGATTTTAACCTTTCTTTAAATATAAACAAAGACTTTTTTTTTCCTGTACTGTTGCTTCAGTACTTAATTATTTCCCAAAACTTTATTTTATACAAGGGGTTCCCCGAGGGTTCCAACAAGTTGAGTTCTTTTTCCTTCAAGGAAGGAAATTATTCTTCCTTAAGGAAGAATATCCCAGCGCACACCCCGATAAGCACTTTACCTGTTGCAAAGGATAAATAACAAACTAAATCTGCTGTGCTACAATATTTTTACCCACAAAACAAAGTGCAAGGGTAATAGTATTGGAGGAGAAGGTGAGTTATTTGGGACAAGGCAACAAGGCAGAAATCTGCAGGCACCACGTTGGATCCTGGGGAATAGGCTCCATGTCCATGTATAGTTTCTGAACACCCTTGTCTCCATCATTGTTTCATCTGTTGGTTTACCCTGTGTTTTTCCCCCGTTATTACAACATGCAGTTGCAGGTCTGTAAGTGCTGGAGATGTAAGTGCTTTTAAAGCAAGGTCGTCTCCTGTTCACTGAAACTTGCCAAGGCAAATTGGACTAGTAGGGAAATCTGGGTTTTTTCTTCTTCAGTTTTGGCTTGAAATGTTAGCCATCTGTCTGCAAGTACAAGTGTTTTCAGATTCCAAAATTTTCTATTGCAAACATCTGTCCATGAAATAATAAAGGGAAATTATTCCCTTTTTCCCATGATGCCTGCAGATCCAGTGCTCTTCTGTTGGCTTGAGAGCAGCAGGTAGCTCAAACCTGGCTCAATTGCTAGGAGCTTGTGAGGGACCAAGCCATAAGAAGCCATTAGGGGCACCCAGTCTGGCTACTTAAGCCAAAAAAGCCAGAGAACTTCAGCCAGGTTTGGTCAGACTCCTGCAGCCAGTGCTCAGGAGAAGAGGATACCTTGTCCTGTTTAATTTGGAAGCGGCCTAGTGGAGTAGAGAAACAGAAGGAATGGGAAAACTGCCTCACGTGCCTTAAAACCTAAAAAACAGTTTATTTAACAATCGGGCTACAGGAGTGAAAGTGTTGGGAGATTTTTTTTGGCTCTTATCAAGATGCAGGTGAGCCCCTTTACTGCTAATTTACTGCTCCAGTTTATGGAGCAATGAGGTACTCCTTGAGGGAAGGCTGGGGCAGAGAGCCTGTTCCTGCTTCCCATGTTGATCCCTGCTGAGCTGGACGGAGATGCTTCCATTAGGAGCTGAAATGTCAGCCCATTTGGTTTGGGAGCTGCCTAATAGGGGAAAAGAATTGTAGAGCAGAGGTGTTTGGTTTCCACTCGAATCCATGACAGCCTCATCCCAGCGCTGAGTACCGGGGATACAGCAGCACGGAGGTGATGCCTGGAAACCCCTGGGGTGTCTGGTGTAAACGCAGGTCACTGCCTGTGCAAACACAACGCAGCAGCAGAAGTGCAGCTCTGCTTGGAGAAGAAACTCTCAGGGCAGGCTGTGGAGAAACACACTGCATACCTGTGAAATGACATCCTGTTGACAACAGCAGCAGTTGTCCCATCCGCTTGTTTTTCAGGTTTTCAATACAATTTACTTTTTTATGCTTAAAAGCAAATGGAAAATTGAAAGAAACCTGCTAGGAGAGCAGTCTGTGGGTCAAGCTGCTGCGTATCGGCTAAGCTACAGCAGCAGCAGTAATGAAGGGCTTAAAGCCCATCTGCAGAGCTTGCAATGGCCCTGCTCGTGGCTGCTATTTGGCTTGGAGGCATGTTCTGTTGTAGCTGAGAGCTCAAGGTTAGTTATTAAGGTTTCTCTGAAAGCAGCTAAGAGTAAAGTAGAAGTTCTGGGTGTGAAAAGCATCAGGAAACTTGAAAAGTTGCATTGCTCTCAAAGTTGATTATGAGCCTTCCCCTTCCCAGCTGTGGTATAGAGGGGAAAGTTCCCTGCCAGACAGATGTTCCTTAAGGGCCTGGGGGGACCTGGTATTTTCTGTCATATTTTTCTTTACGGGATGAAGTTCTTTCCCAACAGCAGGTCACTATTCTGCAGTGTGTACTTAGACTTCCCCTCAGGACAGCAGTCCCCAGCCTTGGGACAGACCACACTTGCTTCCAGACTGTGCTATAGCTGACAGCGTTGCTGCTGGAAGTCTGGGTTTGTGCACGTTTGAAGCTTTTATTACCTCTAAACAGAACACTTCCTAATTTGGGCTGCATCACTTTTATTTTAGACCCCTTTTTTTGTTTGCTCAATCCATTCCTATTTCATCTGGGTTTCTTATACAAACTCCTTGTACCTTCTCCAAACTTTCCTTTCTCTGTTGCGCAGGCAGCATCAAGGCTGTGCTGTGGGAAGTCTCCGTGTGCTTGTGATCATTGTAGCTTTTTGCATGACCACTAACTTCATTTAACATGGAAACAGTGCTTATTTTTCAGTTGTCAAATTAATGCTTTGTTTTTGTGCTTCCTAGCTGCATATCCAGCATCAGCTTTTGTTCATTTCTGTCTTTTGTTTAAGTAAAATTCTTTTAACTTGAGTGTCTTTTTTTTCCCCATGGTTTTATGTGATTTCCAGTTCCTTAGAAGTGATTTAGAGTAGGGTGGAGAGCTAGACATGGTGGGCAGAATCCATCTGTTATTCCTATGATGGAAATTACTGCTGCAATTGCTTTCTTGAGCCCTGAGGTTATCCCCCTCCCATTGCTTTCCGTAAAGCCAGAGGTTATTCCTCGTCTTGGCTCTTGGGTGCCTGATGGATCTACATTGAGCATGCTCAGAAAACACCCCCCAGAAGGGACATGTTCTCCCGCAGAGCTAGCCAAGCCTGGGATGGTGGCTCTGGGAGCAGGCAGTGTTTTGTGGCTGGCAAGAAGATTACGCATAGCACAAAGTCCTGCTTCTGCATCCCTGGGAAGGCACTAGGCCTTGTGTGCTTGGGTGTATGGTGCTCGCCTAAACAGAGCCGTTGCAGGGAAGGAGGTTTGGTGCTTTCCTCCTCCGATTACATCTTCTCAGCCAGCCATAGCGCCTCACCAAGTGCTCCCTGAGCCTGTAGCATTGATTGGAATTTGTGCCCTCGCTCAAAGAAGGAAAACATCCTGGAAATGTCCCTGCATTGGCATACTTGGACATACATTTGGGACTCGTGTTCCTGTGCTGAGCATGCTCATCGGTGCCCAGTGTCCTCTCCCTGGGCAGGGTGGCTATTGCTGGTGGAGGGCTGGTGTTCTGGTTTTGTTTTCTTTCACTCACTTTCTAGGTCTTCTTGTCTCTTCTCTCTGGCTCTGGTGACAGGCACGATCCGGAAGGCTCAGAACCTTCTGAAACAGTACTCTCAGCATGGTCTAGATGGGAAAAAGGGGGCCTCTAACCTCATTCCTATGGAAGGTAATCACAGCTCTAGCTTACTTCACCCTTGAGCTTCTCTGTGTATCAGCCTTGCTTTTCCAGGTGGGGCTTCCATTAGCCCAGTGCTCAGTGGAAAGCATAAGCCAGAGCAGCCCTGGGGAACCAGGGAGACGCTGGAGGCCCACATCACTTCTCTGAACTGAGTGGTTGAATTTTGAAGCATTTGCACACAAATAAAGGAATCTTGCCCTAAAGCAGCTAAACAACCACAGCCACCCGGGCTAATGGAAGCTCTGTTCTGCTCTGGTGACATCTGCCTTTGGTGTTTTTGTTCTTTTTCCCTTTTGCTTGGACTTTGAGACCTTCAGTTTCCAAGTGACCTTTCCAAACCTGATGCAGAAGTGTCAGACCACACCTAGCCCCATGTGGCACTGCCTCTACATCATCCGTTTAATTTCCTAAACCATCAGGATACCCTCTGCTCGGAAAGCTTGTACCAGGTAGGGAAAAAGAGAGGTTGCTGGCTTCAAAGCATTGCTAAGACCTTTTTGCCTCCTGCTATAGCTTCATCTGATATAGATCTCCTCAGTGCCTATATCATAATCTACTGAATCCTGGATGGTGACAGTCACTCAGCGGTGCTGAGCTGGACAAGGGCTTTATGTTTGGCCTTGTAAGAGTCACAGATACAAATTGAACTTCTGGAACTTGCTATCCGCTTCAGAGCTCATGCCAAGAGTTTCAAGGGACATCTGTGACAGGGCAAAAATGATCTGTTTACACTTCTCATCGGGTTTCGAAAGGTTGCAGCTGCTACACAACTCAACAGAGGGCTTTGGTTAGGGAGTGTCCCCAGGATTGTGTAGAAAAATGTCCATCAGACCAAATGAGCCAAGCTTGAAGTGGCTTCCAGCCAGTGCGAGCATCCGTGCTGTAACCACCCTGGATAAATTGCGCCTTCTGTTTGTGCCGGCTGCCATCTCACTAGGTCATGAGCATGATTTACGAGTTAAACACCTTTCCGATGCCCTGAGCGACAAGCATGGGCCGGCCGCTGGTAAGTACCACGTTGTCACTTCGTAACAAGCTGGCTAACATCCCTTCTTTTCAGCATGTTTCACAGTAGTAGCCAGTGGCCGTTCATCCACGCGGGCAGTCCTGAAGCATGGGCCTTCCCTGGCTGTAAAGTTCTGGCTCTTCTCAACAGAATTCACTCCTACTAATCACACACACTCCACGTCCTCAAGCAGGGACCCCAGCGTCGCCAAACCCAAGGCTGGCAGCCACCACACTGAGGGGTTCTTTCCTGTAGGCAGCTACTGGCTTGTTTGGTTCTGAGATGAAGCAGTTAGGGTGGCATCACGTGTGACAGACCTCCCCTCTGTAGGGCTTGTTCTAAAGATCTTGAGACAGTTTTGAGCGTCAGCTGCCGACCGTAAGTTTTTGAAGGATCATCCTGAGGGGCCTGTGAGCAGAGCAAAGATTTTGTTCTTTCTCCATCAAAAGTTGTAGATCCTGCTGGGAGGAAGAAAGCAGCACAGCCCATTGCTTAGAGAAGGGCCTCTCTCTGCCCATTTTTGTTGCTCTGCAGTGGTTGCTGCTGACCTCTGATTAACAAGGATGCGAGTCCTTTTGTGTCCATCCTGCTGACGCATCCAGCTAGTGGTTGGCATGAGTTAGTGTGTGCCCTTCTGTCTTGCCAGCATTTCTCATGCCAACCAGGTGAGTTTCTTGCTGGAGCGTGGATGTCTGACACGCTTGGAGACCAGGACTGGAATTTTTGCATTTGCCTGCAGTGCTGCATGGCACATCCATAGCGGTGCCGATACGCCTGCTCTGCAGGATTTAAATGCTCACCCACCTGCTTTTCATCCTTGGTTAGGACCTGGTGGAAGAGGCTGCCTTCCAGGAGAGCCTGGATTTTCCCAGAAATATTGATGCAAAGTGGCAGTGCTCATCTGCACGATAGATGGAGATAGGGAATTCTAAAAATACAACCATAGATATTGAATAATTCACCACAAGACTTCCCTATTTTAGTACTCCTTGATTAAATTTAGGCTTTGTCCCAGAAATAGAGCTCCAGCCCTGCCTCTGTCACGATGGTGGAAACTGCTGGTGATGTCCTGATGTGCCCGTTTGCCAAACTGCTGATGTCTTTGTGCCTCCTGTGGGGTTTGTGCAGCTTTCCATGGATAAACCCAGGGGACGGGCCTGATGAGAAGATAGTTCATGGTCTTACGCCAGAGTGGGTGCCAAAGCAGCAATGCCTGTTCTAGAAGAAACTTGCGTTCCTTGGGTAAACCAAGGCCCTGGAGCGAGCAGAACTGCTGGAAGCTCCATGTGAATTTGGCTGGTTCTTAAAGCTGTCTTGCCCCCCACAGGGAGAGATGACGTGTTCGACATCGAAATTGATGCGTACATCCACTGTGTTAGTGCCTTTGTCAAACTGGCCCAGAGTGAATACCAGCTCCTGACAGAAATCGTCCCAGAGCACCACCAGAAGAAGACCTTCGATTCCCTCATCCAGGTCAGTTACACCTTTCATCTTGGCCACTCTTGTGAAGGATCTGGGCAAATCCTTTTTCCTTCCTCTTTGCTGTGAGGACGTGATTTCAACCACCTGCTGTGGGCATCCAAGAGCACCATTTCTGCTAGGGTTATCCTGTAGAAACTGTTTGTAAACTGGGACAGTGACCCTGGAGAAAAACTTCTCCGAGTCCCTCACGTTCCAATGCTGGGTACCACTGATGACCTGTCAGCTAAATTGACATCCTTACCAGGTCTCCTGTTGCTATATTTACACTACCTGAGCAAAGCTCATGCTGCTGCTTTCTGACAGGCTGACTCTGTTGCAGGAGTCATTGGATAACTTGATCATGGAGGGGGATAATATTGTCTCAGCAGCCCGGAAAGCCATCATACGGCACGACTACTCAGCTGTGCTCACCATCTTCCCTGTCCTCAAGCACCTCAAGCAGATGAAGCCAGAATTTGACCAGGTCTTGCAGGTGAGTGTGCTGGAGTTGGGGAGGGCCCTATGGCCCAGGCTGCCTTAGCGCTTAGTGAACGTCTCGGTTCTCAGGAGCTTTGAACAAAGCTGACCCTGTCCCCCAGTATGGGCTGGGAGTGACACAGATGCAACGTGCTGAGGTGCTGGGCCAGCCTGTGTCTTTCAGCAGCAGCTCTCTCCAGTTGAAGTGACAAGCTGCTCACGGACTATCTGGGTGTATCCATGCCCTCTAAGGTGTTTCATCTCTGAAAATGTTAAGCTTAGTTTAGACGAAGCTTGCTGATACCTAGAAGATCATCTGCACTGAGGAGAAGTCTAGCAAGTTCTTACAGGTAATAAATAATAGCATCCAGGCTTAGTGAGGCTTCTCTTCACTTGCTTCCAGCTGAAGCTCATGACTCATAGACCAGCCGTCCTATATTAAGTGCTGCTAAAGGGGAACAATGTTTTCCTTTCCTAGCTGGCCCATGAATGCAGGCTTTCTTCTGGCACGACACTGAAGTGCTGGGGTAGGTGGTAGGTGCCAAAGTGGGATACTGATTATTCATTTTCTCTGATCTGCTGTGGGACTGTTCCAGGGAACTGCAGCAGGCACAAAGAACAAGCTGCCAGGGCTGATCACCTCGATGGAGACCACAGGTGCAAAGGCACTGGAAGAGTTTGCAGACAACATTAAGGTAGGGTTCCCCTTGTTCTCTCTAGCAAAGCCAGCGGGTTTGGAAGAGGATTTATTTATTTTTTTTTCCCATGAGCAGGGCCCCTAGTTCAGCTTCTTATTTTCAACAAGACCATGTTTTATCTGATTTTTAAGCAGGGCTATGCTTGCTGGATACCAATTGGTAATACAGGAGGAAAATCCTTGCTTTGTGCCCCTGTTTTCAAATATGCCTACAATTAACAAGATGCCTTACACCCCCAACAGGCATATTACAAATAAGTATACACACACTTCCAGGTCTCTGCAGACATAAAGTCAATGTCTGAGACTTTAATCCTGTTTAAAACAGAAAGGAAAACTGCTGAGTGCAAAAGTTTTGCTAGGCTCACTTCAAACTGCCTCAGCATAAGGCTGGGGGCAGCGAATGCACTGCCCAGGCTGTGAGCTGAACTCCTGGCAGTGACGTGCAGAACAAGGCCCCTGTAGTCCTGAGCAGCTGGTCCTTAGGAGCTGTGGGTTCTGGGTGCCAGGAGGTGGCACTGTGTGTGCTGGCTCCGAGGATACTCTGTAAATAAGCCTGCATTCACTTGCACCATTTATTTTACATGCATTTTTTTTCCTTCTTACATATTTGCTCCACGTCTTTTTTTCTCTTTGTTCCGTCTTAGAATGATCCAGATAAGGAATATAACATGCCAAAAGATGGGACTGTTCATGAACTCACCAGCAACGTATGTGAGAATGATTTGAACTATCCCTTCTTTAAAATCCCTTCTTCAGAGGCTACTTTTGACAAGAGTAGTAGAGGAATTTCTTGCCTTCATTTAAGGTATATTGATTTTGAAAGGGGGATTAAGTGGCCTGCACTAGGACAATAGCTAGTTACCCTTGCTAAGCACTATGTGACTGGGTGAGTAGAAACCAAACACCTCAGGAGAGTGTTGTCATCTACTTCTTGAAGGCTTTTGGGTATGGTGGGACATGATCCTTCATAGTCCTTCCTAGCAGAGCACAGGAGACCCAGTGCCAGCTGCTGTTAACTTCTCCATGTCTCTTCCAGGCCATCCTCTTCCTACAGCAGCTGTTGGATTTCCAGGAGACAGCAGGTGCCATGCTGGCATCTCAAGGTACGTGCATGGAGCTTGTTAAGGCATGCAGTTTCTTCCCCAAATTGTCTGAACATCTTCCCTTAAAAAAAAAACAAAACAAAACAAACTTCCACATGCACTGTGAGCACGTCCTCTTCCTGTCCTTTGCCCTGTGGTTTGTCTTGCCCCCCAATCTTCCCTGACCATGTAGATGGTTCCCTGGAGATCGCCAAGGGATGCAGTGTGTTTCCCTGCTGGCCATATTCCCATCAGGTACTTTTCAAGGATGTTTGTTGCTAAAGTGCACTGTAGTATCAAGAGAGGTACCTCAGCCATTTAACCTCAAAACAGTCATGGGAGATTGGTCTTGTCCCAGTCTCATATGGGAGTGAGATCATCTGTCATAAGGCCTGATTAAAAGTAGGCTTTCTTTTTATATTGGTCGTATAACAAAATGTCAGAGATGTGGTCAAGCTATTTTCTTTTTAATTGTGGCTAATTGTCCCATTAGGTACAGAGGGATCATGCTGAGTAAAAGCTTGAGGTGGGGGAGATGCCTCCTTGTAGACTGTTCAATTATTTAAGTGTGAGGTCAGTGTAATCATAACAGATTTGGTAACTGAAGCTGACATTTAGTACCTCAGAGCCATGCAGGAGGTGACCTGAAGTCCAAGTGTTATAAATCCTGCTCTTTTCATCTCTGATTTGGACTTTGGTGCCAGATGCTCCTTGCTCTGTGCCAGTGGAGTTTTCTTGTGCAAAACCAGCTCTGTTGCTTGCTCCAAAAGATAGGCCTGCTGCGGCCCAGGACACTGACAGGGGACAAAGCTGTTTGGTGCGTTACATCTCCGTCCAAGTTATGCACTGAATACTGAGGGCTGTGGAGCAGCAGGGCCTAATGTCACTCTAGGCCAAGCCTAATGTCACTCTAGGCCAGCCGAGCCCAGAGGGAGAGACTTCTGACCAAGGCATCTGCTTTGGGATGGTGAATTGCCCTGTGAGTGCTATTCTACTGGCATTTTCTGGTCACTAGGACACATGGATCAGCTTCCCAGAAAGGTACAGGGTGACTCTCCTCAAGGAGCAGCTGAACGGCTCCTGTGGAGTGAGAGGAGGCTTCCCCTTGTCTTGAAATGGAGTTTCAACTGACTTGACGTGAGGCATCTCACTGTATAAGCAATGACATGTGAATGTCTTCAGCAGGGGAAGGAGGTTGTAGACCTGGCCTTTCTTATCATCTCCAGCCCCATCTGTGGCCTTGGAGGACTCCTGCCTGCTCGTCCGTGTGGCTGTCTGGCTGCTCTGTGTTAATATCTGCTTTGTTCTTGAAGGGATGGTGGTCTCTAACCTGTCTTTTTGCGCTTTGCATTTCTTTCTCTTCTCCCTTTTCTCTCTGCTCTGCCTTAATCTTTGTAGTTCTTGGGGACACATACAATATTCCTTTAGACCCCAGAGGTAAGCAAACTTACCTACACGTACCTGTTCATATTGCCACGCACTCTGGTGATGTATTTTATTATTTCTTCATCCTGTATGAGCGGGAAATAAATCAACACATAATTGAGAAGTACGAAGGGTAAGTAGATGTTGCCAGCGGTCTGCAGAGATTAGGGAGGACTTGTCACCTGCGGGCCATGAGGGATGTCCCATGAAGTGAGAGAGACTGAAGACCCTCTCTGCATCACACCTTGTGCTATATATGCCCAGCTCCCAGCAACAGGAGCCTCAGCCTTTCCCATGGGGTGCTTATGAACTGGGACCACCCCAGCTAGGCCCAGCTGCCAAATCCCTTGGCCAGGGAGGAGGGGATATCTGCTGCATGTGTCCTCCGGGACCCAAAGCCACGAGCTCTCGAGGGCAGGAAGCCATCCTTCACTTGCAGACAGAGAACCTGTGCCAGCCGGCCAGGCTCCTACGCTGGCACGGTCCCTTGTGCCGATCCAGGCAGGCCCTGATCAGCAACCATAGGGACGGCTGAAGCTTCCCAGAGCCCTCCAGCTTGTTTCAGTTATTGCTGTGTGTCTGCAGCTGGCTGCTTCAGCTCATCTGCTTTCTAATTGCCAATTTCAGCTGCTTCAAAAGCCCTTTTCAAGTGGGACAAAATGATGGGGAGGATGTGTTTAATGGCCCAATTTCTGATCAAGAGGCTGTCCTCTGAGCCATTTGAAGGAAAGATTTCTACCAGAGTGTCCAGCACTTGATGCAGATACAGGGATCATGGGGTGCAGAACTTTTCCATCCTTCCCCTGGATAATCTGCTGACAGTCAACATTGAAGGAAGGAGCTAATTTTGCTATTGGCAGGAGCTCTGCACTAAACCCATAGCAACAAGGAAGTGGCTTGTTAGAATAAAGACAGGCTGACCACAGATGTACTCCCCTTCTCCGTGACATTTTAACTGGTGTAAGACTCTTTGCTTTTCAGAGACCAGCTCTTCAGCTAGTAGCTACAGTTCAGAGTTCAGCAGACGGTTACTGAGCACCTATATCTGTGAGTACTGTGCTACCTGCCCCTGTCTGCCCCTCTGTTGTTCTGCACTTGGCACGTTCTTGGGTGAAGAATGAGCTGTGTCTCTTGCTGGCTGTGTCCAAGCTGGAATCTGATGGGAGGGATGGAGTTAAAAGCTTGGCCTGCAAACTTGGGACAAGACAAAGCAGCAGTTCCCTGTGCTGCAGAGCTCTTATCCCTCAACTCCTTGGAGACCCGACTCTGTCTTGTACATGGACTGAGTCTGATTGCCCATATCGGACCTTTCAAGCCCAACATCTGTTGGCTTTTTATGTACCCGTGACTGTAACTTCGTCCGTGTGTGCAGCTGGGATTATGTGCCTTTTCTTTGCTGTCAGTTCAAGCAGACTCCAGGGTGATGCTAGAGTGCCACAGTACTGCAGGGCGCTGGGTTTGGGTTGGCAGTAATAACAAAACTCCGGGCAAATCTCCTGTCATGTGTTTCCTGTTTAAGGCAAAGTGCTGGGGAACTTGCAGCTTAACCTTCTTAGTAAATCCAAGGTTTATGAAGACCCAGCCTTGAGTGCCATTTTTCTGCATAACAACTACAACTACATCCTGAAATCTCTGGAGAAGTAAGTGTGTATCTGGGTAAACTTCCCTGAAGTCCAGCCAGATTCAATGTCATTCACGTGGGGTGGAAGATAAAAGCAGCAGAGATGCCTTGGGTTGCAGGGAATCTTGATCTCAGGAGGATGGTGGGCATGACTTTGGAAAGTAGCTTGGAGTAGCCTTCCTTTCCTGGCTTGTCCTTTTCAAGGCCTTCTTTATGGTAAACAGTGCAAAAAAATCGTTCTGATAGAGCTCGAAATACAGCCATCCCGATAGTGGCCTTGAGGAGGCACAAGAGCAAAAGATCTTTCTGATAGGGCTTGAAATATGTCCAGCCTTCATAGCGGCCTTGAGGAGGCACAAGAGCCAGCTGTTCTCAGCTTCTGCTTTTTCTTTCAGGTCTGAGCTGATCCAGTTGGTGGCTGTGACGCAGAAAACAGCAGAGAGATCCTACCGGGAGCTCATTGAACAGCAGATCCAGACTTACCAGCGCAGGTCAGGTAGCGTCGCGTGTTCTTCCCTTTCCTTTTTCTGCAATTTGAGAGCTCCTTGGAAGATTCATGCCCTGTGCTGCTAGTGGTGGGAGGGATTAGCTAAAACAACAGCCCGTGTCGTGATTTCCAAGTGATTAATGTAACTGGGAAAGCAGTTGCTGTGGACTGGTGTAAATGTGTGTTCTCTGTAGTGCCGTTTGGGTTGTGAGTGGAGACATGTTCTGGTGAGTAACCCCTTCTCTCTGCCTTTTTCCCAACTCATTTCAATTGTAGCTGGTTGAAGGTGACAGATTACATTCTGGAGAGAAACCTGCCTGTCTTTCAACCAGGAGTGAAGGTGAGAAGATAGGCAGGATGGTTTTGAGATGATAGAAATGGTCAGAATTATTTCCCTTCTTGTATTCAGAAATCCCCAGAGATCTTCTCTTTCTTATACCAGTAAATACTGAGCCTAGGACAAGATGGAGAGCAGCATTGTCTTCTAATCTCCCCTGCCCCAGATTCATGCAAGTCTTTTCATCTCTGCCTCCATTCTCATCTTCTTACCTGAACAAATGCTGCTATTTTAGGTTTGCAAAATCCTGAACTCTTCCCTCAGGGTCCAAGGCATAAAGAAGTCTATTTTTATGTCTATTCTGGCTGAAAATTACTCTCTTTAAGCCTACTTCAGATGAAAGCCAGCCAGTGAATGTAGGATGTGCTGCTCAGTGCAGCTTTCTCTTATCTCTGCTTTAGCAGAGGCAATTTGGTCCAAGCAGGTAGGGAGGCATCACTTAGATTCGGTAGGGAGTTGGGGAGGTGGGGGGAAATGGTGAATTTCTTCAAAATTTATTTCTGGAAGATTAAGAGAAATCCTTTCCCTTCTTGTTGCAGCTAAAGGATAAAGAAAGGCAGATGATAAAGGAGCGCTTTAAGGTGAGAAGCCCATGAATGGCAGGAGAACATCCCCTTGGTGGTCAGTACAGTCTAACAGGGTCAATGGTGGAGGGAAAGTCCATCAGATTGATGGGGAGACTTCGAGTATGAGAATGGTCACTGTGTTCCATTTTAAACAGGGTTTTAATGATGGCCTGGAGGAGTTGTGCAAGATCCAGAAGGCCTGGGCCATTCCAGATGTGGAGCAACGGGACAAAATCCGACGGGCACAGAAAACAATTGTGAAAGAAACCTATGGTGCCTTCTTGAACAGGTGACAAGCCTTTACAAAATTAGCATCTCTAACATTCACTGAGCTCTTTGGGGTCTAGAGTAGCCAGGCAGAGCTGTAACATGCCCTGAAGCCCTGTATCATGCTAGAACATCCCCAAACTGTATTACCCAGAGCTGTGGGTATCTGCAGCCACCCCGATGCTCGCTCAGTGCAAAATGAGTGTTCCAGCTACCACAATGCTCTGAGCCACCCTGGGGTGTTTGTGTAAACCTCATGAGACCAATTGCAACTAGATCACTTGCTGCCTCCTAGATACCCTGTCAGGGTCAAGCGGGACGTGCCAGAGTGGAGCTGTTTCCTCTGGCAGAGGAAGAACACAGGAGGGAGCAGCCTTCCTTCCTATGGAGAATGTGAGGCAGAGGGTGTCTCTCGCTCAGTTCCTACTGCTTGTCACTCAGCGGTTGTCTCATTTGCAGGTATGGCAACGTGCCCTTCACCAAGAACCCTGAGAAGTACATCAAATACCAGGTCGACCAGGTGGGCGAGATGATTGAGAAGCTTTTTGACACGTCGGCGTAAATCCAGCTGTCTTGTACCCTCTAGCTGCCAAGTATGAGGCAGCATTTTCTCAGCAACCTTTGGGACTCCCTTTTCTTCTCCCCTGCCCCATTGTTGTGGGCAGGGTGTTATACTTGTATTTATCAGATTTATAAACATGTGGAAACGCTCTCCTGGATGCTCTTGCCTTCTTCCATGGGTCCTGAGCAAAGACCCCCGACGCCCACTAGAGCAGTGTCTTGGGATCTCATATTTGCACAGCTTCAGCCCTGTGTGTACGTGTTCCTGCTCTGGTACATAAGCGAGATGGGTGAGTATGGAGATCCAGGTAAACACAGACCTTCCCCTCAGAGCAGGAGGCTCCAAGCATGTTCCTGATACATTACGAGAACCTCAGTTTCATGGAATTCCCAAGAACGATGGGCCAGGAGTAACAGTGGGAAAACTTAGTTCAGTGTTGGGGCCAGATACTGATTCTGGGGTTTCATAAGTGGTGGAATGTGGTGGCACAAGTGCATCCCCTTCCTATAACCCATGGACACCACATGAGAAACAAATGCTGCTCTTGTGGGGACAACATCAGCCAAAGGCATGTGCTGAAGTGATCGCAGCAGACGACTACTGTAGCTGGACTCGTCCATCTTCATGCTAAGACCGTTCAGAGCTGTGGAGCCTTTGCATGTTCCTGCGGTCTCCAGCCAGACACCTCCTGTTCCCATCTCACCAGCTCTTGCAGCTTGCTGTATTGTGGAGTCTTCTCCATTATTTGCGTATGGTAACACTTGAAAGAGAGGGTTTCCATAGAGCTGGAAGCATTCACAATAGCTGCTACTCTGTAATTTGGAGCAAATCCATTATTCACCTGTGCTCGCAGGAACAAATGTGTATTGGTGTCTAATTAGCCCAGCAGTGAAGTGGCCATTGTGCCACCACCCAGGGCACCACAAGCAGCACGGGGAGGTGGTGAGGGCAGGGGGATGAGGCAAACCTTGGTGTGAAATGGGGTGAGAACAGGATGACAAATGCTGGAGAACTGTTTTAACTGTTCTGCTGTTCTGCATCCATCAATATTGTCTTTTCGTGGCAGAAGAGGCTGCTCTCCCTGGTGAGCGAGGCAGAGTTGGGAGGTGGAGCCTTTAACCCTGATAAGGTTGGAGCTGTATATCCTAGGAATGATTTGTTCCAGGTGGTTTTGGTACCTGGTGGGTAAGGCAGGCCAGCTGGCGAAAGGCAGAGACGTAGCCTGCCTTGCCCAGTGTCGTGCAGTAGTTGCATGTTAGAGCCAGGTGGAAAACGCAGGTCCTGCAATGGCAGATGCAGCCACTGTCTGCTGGCTGCCTCTGCAACTGTTTTCCAGGTAGTTCCTGCCCTTTTTGTCTTGTTCTGTCAGAACTGTAGGGACAACAGTTATTCCCAGCCAGGTCCCCTGCTGTGATCCACTGCTCCTCAGCCTGGACCTTGATGTGATCTGAGACTCTACCCTCTAAGTAGTATAAAAAACACCTGAAAAAAAAAAAAAGCATCATTTTTGACAGGCTGATTCAGCCCAGATCTGCTCCACTGTGATCTTTAAATCTGTCCCACCTGCAGGGCTGTTCTTCACTCGTCTGGTTTGTTGTGCAGGCTGGTAGTCCTGGTCTGAGTGCTGTGCTCTGCGGGGATCCTCCCTTCTGCTTTCTCACCTCAGGTGCAGAGGATTCCCAAGACTCCTGTTCTAGCAGTTGGCTTTGTTGCTGGTTTGGGGTTTTTATTATTATTATTTTGTTTTTGTTTTGTTCTGTTTTCCTTTCCTTTCCTCTGCTAGTTTTGAGAGCTTCTCAAAGGCTGGCAGCCTCTGGACAGAGTGTTTAGGTATAAGCAAAAGCATTCCTGGCTTGTGTTCCATAGTGCGCTAAGTGTCCTGGATACACACGCTGACATTGTCCAGACGGAGCTGGATTTCATCTTTATGGATCTGTCTCCACTGCAGCAGCAATCTGATCTGATTTTTCTCCCTCCAGAAGAGCGTGTGGAATTTGTTGACATCCTCAGGATGAGGCTATAAAACATACTTTATTATAGCTTATTCTAGCACAAGGCGATTCTCCGAGAGCAGTTCCAGCCCAAGGAAGGGGAGGGAAGCGGGCAGCTTAGCAGAGCACCTAGAGCCTTTCTGGAGCACCTGAGCTTTAGAGCAAAGGTTGGTGTTGTCCTTGAGGCCCTTGGGCTGACCAGAGATTTGATGCAACAGCAGCTGACCATGATCCTTCAGGTCACCCAAAACACTTTCTGCTCGAAGCGTGTGCATATGTGCAATGGATAAGTCAAGAAGGTAGGGGAAAAGCCTGAGCAATGTAAGGTCCATCCGCGTGCCTGGGCTGACTGTACCCCGCCAGGGAGGCTGGTCTGTGGCTAGAGAGGCTCAGGCCCAGCTCAGCTTGGAGATGGGGAAAAGCAGTTGGAGAAGGAAGATGCAAAATGCTCTGGACCCTCTTTCTACCCTGGTGCTGCCATGACCTTGTTCGAGGGAACAAGATGGGTCTGGAGGGCCCAGTTCAACATCCCTCGTGGTGGGGAGGGGGCCGCGGTGCTGACAGAGGTGGTGGTCACCCTGCAGAGGAGGTGGCTTCCGTCGCTGTCGGAAGGAGCCGGGCCCGCCCTGCCGGCCCCGTCCCGCTGCCGAAGGTGCTTCGGGCGCCAGCGCCGCGAGGACGGCACCCGCTGCTCCTTGGCTTTTTATGGTAAGGAATGTCTGGGCCGCGTCCCACCGGAGCGCGCGGGGGCCCCTGCTCGCTCCCACCACGCGCGCAAGCGCCTCGTCCCCTTGCCCTGGGCGGGGAGAAGCCTCCTGTGTGCCCCAGTGTTTTGACACCCTCTTCGCTCTCTCTCACAGGTCCCCGGCCCAGCTGCTGCTGGGGCCAGCGCGGCCGCGGCGCATCTGCCTCTCGGCCTTCGCTGTTTTGGGGCCAGAACCCCCTTTTTCCTACTCCTGTTGCCTGAGGCCTGCGGCCTAGCACAGGCACCAGGATGGGACCTTGATCCGGGGTCCCTGCAGCCCCTTGGGTTGCCGTCCCCAGGGCTGGAGCCTCAAAGGCCTCAGCCTCGGCTCTCATCCCCCCTTCTTCATCCTCCCCGCGATGCCTTGGGAAGCTCCTGCCCCCTGTGCAGCTGCTTTCTGCCAACCTTGACGTTTCTCTCAAATGACTCCCTTCCTCCCCAAGCAGTTGGGCTTGATGGAAACCGAATTCAGCCTATTTATTTTCCTTTCCCAGGTGCATCTGCTTCTGTTAAACTTTAATGGCACCCCTGGGCCTGTCAGTAAGATTTAAAGCAGGAAGATGGAGGGGAGAGCCAGCCGCACACATATCGCGGCCACGCGACGTCCCTGCGTCCCGCTGTGTTTGTGCTGCCCACCAGGCTCTCGGGCTCTGCCTCCCTCAGGGAAGGGCTTTTTCCCCCCGTTTCCATGTTGGCAGCAAAACCCCGTGGCCTCCAAGGGCTCCTGGTGTCAGAAGCTGGCCCTGAAGGAGATAGTACTGGGCTGATGGGAAGAGGGAGCAAGGGGAAAGAAGGGACGGGGCAAGGGGCTGGCTTGACGCTTGCTTTGCTTTGAGGAGCGTGGTGGCAGCCACGTCCTGCCCTCCTTACTATAAAAAGGGGGCTTCACATTCTTGGCTGGTCTCCCATCAGCAGCCTCCTGCTCCCTGCCTCAGTTTCCCCTGTCCTGGGTTGGAAAGAGCCTCGGCAGGAGAAGGGGGAGGATGAGGGGCAGCCCAGCCCAAACACCCCAGAGCGGGGGTAAGACTCGCTGTCTGCAACTACGTTTCTTCCTCCTCTTTTTCCTCCGTGTGGTCTGGTCCTTCCGTGGGGCTCCTGGAAGGCTGCTCCTGCTGCACTGTGTCTGGAAGGTGCTGTCAGGCTCTTCCCGGAGGCGCCCCGGCGTCCTGGCACTTGTGCGGTTTGTTCCTGAACCCGCTCGGTCCCATCCAAGCGCATTTTCCTTGCCCGAGCGCCTCCGCGCTTCTCCTCGCCAGCTGGGCTCGCAGGGCACGGAGAGATGGCTATGGACAGGGCTCTGTGGCACTGCCTCTTCTCGCCAGCCTCGTTGCTGCAGGAACGTGGCTGCAATGAAATCTTGGAAAACCAAGGCACGAGGAGCCGTTCCAGGAGCTGCGGTAAATCCACGTGTGTCCCAGGGAGAGGATGGGGCAGCTGGTGGTGGCAGCAAAGGTGGTGCCCACGCGCGGTGCGGGACGGGCAGAGGCCTCCTTGGCGGCTCAGCGTCACGGTGCAGGATGGGCCCTGGGGGTGACTTTGAGCCCCCCTCCAGGGCCTGCATGGGGTTTACACTTGCGGGCTGCCTCTCAGACCTGCGACTTGGTTATTTTTGCATTGTTTTGAGCACTACAAACAGTTGAGCCGTGAAGCAACAACCTCTCCTCCCTCAGCCTCGTGCACAGGGCAGACTGGGGGCTGTTGCCTGCTCCTCGGCACTTCCCTGGGGACAAGAGTGTCCCCTCGGGCCAGGCACTTGCAGGCAGCTGTGAAGGAGCAACAAGCCTGGGGCGAGTCGGGGACCTGGCAGCAGGGCCCGTGGGGTGTCACGAGCACCGCAGGGTCTCTGCACCCTCTGGGGAGCCGGTTGCTCCAGGGGTGAGCAGAGCCCCCCGGTTTGGCCAGGGGCAGAGCAGGGCCCCGGTCACCAGGCAGAGCGGCAGCCACCGCTGTGAGATCTTGTCCATCTCCACACGGAGCTGGATGAGGGAAGCCGGAGATGAGGCCGTTCTGCTGTGCCTGATGAAACATTTTCCGCAGCTGCATAAGGTCCGGCAGAAGAGAGAGATATAAGATATAAGTAATAGCGCTGTTTACAGACTCACTCTCTGGGACTTCTGCTGAGAGCGAGCCTAGACTAAATATAATTGTCACTGATAGGAGGCGGGGGCCGATTTATGGTCCTCCGTGCGAGGAGAGGGACATCTGGTTAGAGAAACGCTCAGCAGAGGAAAGCGAGCGGCAGCCAGCGAGCGCCGCGCGGGGTGACAGGGCAGCCGAGGGTCACACGAGCATTTGGGGCCACCTCACACGGGGACGTGGCCACGGGTCAGCGGTTATGGGGATGGGGAGCAGAACTGTCCCTCGCTGCCAGCGCTGGGTTTGTGCTCGGACATAACCCGCTGCCTCCACGACTGCCCCTTATCCGAGTTCCTACTGCCCTCCCCAGCCCTGCTATGGATGCAGCCCCAGCGGAGAGGAAACGGGAGCTGCGGCCCCAAGGCACTCGGACACGGGAGGGGGACGTCGTCTTTATTGAGGCTCCCCCAAAGGCCATGGATTCCCCTGGCTCTCCTGTATCCCCTGCCCAGTGTCACCCGAGCCCCTGCCGCTGGCTGCATCCAAGGAGCCCTGCTCCGTTCTGCTTCCCGCACGGGAACAGCCTCCATCCCTGGCCGCTCTGCAGCGACCTCGGCAGAGCCTCGGCCGTGTGGGAAGGTCGGAGCCATAGGCAGCAACAAGTGATTCCACCCGAAAATCGACTCAGGGTTTTGATCTCAGCACAAGGTCAGGGGAAACAAATCCTGCACTTGGATCCTCAGGCGTTTACTCAGCTGAGCGCTTGGAAAGCAGCATCGCTTGAGCAGTTTGGGAGCCTTTGAAAGGGAAAAAGGTGGAAATGGATGCGTTAAATACAGCGTAGCCCGTGCCCAGGCTTGGGAACGCTGCGAAGCCGGGGGAGGCAGCTCTGCTAGGAGACGCTGAAGGTGAGGAAGGAGCCGGGCACTTTTCGCTGCTGTCCCGCTGCCTCCTGCCAGCGCTGGGGCCGGCCCGGCAGGGCTTCGCTCGGGCGCGTGGCCTCGCTGGGCTCTGCCTCCAGCGCGCTCGCCGTGTTCGTCCCCTGCACCGCGTGCACCTCGCTGGCTGCCTTCCCACGCAGGAGGCAGATGAAGATCTTCTTGAAGCCCTTGCGGAAGTGCTTGGAGACCAGCGCGTAGACAATGGGGTTCACGCAGGAGTTGGCGTAGGAGATGAGGTGGGAGAGGATGCGGAGCGCGTAGGTGACGTGATTGAGGGGGAAATACCCAAACCAAACGCAGAGGATGACCAGGTGGTGGGGCAGCCAACAGAGGCAGAACAGGACAGCTACAATGATGATCATCCTGGTCACCTTCCGCTTGGCTTTTTTGGACTCTGACATGTCTTGGAGAGGGTCCACAGACCTCCAGAGGTAGCGGATAGTCCGCATGTACGTGAGACTCAGGATCAGCACGGGAATGACGTAGCTGAAGACAAACGTGCAGATGTCCATGACCTTGCGCCGGGAGATCTCCCAGATGGGGTGGCACACAGTCAGGTTGGCCACCTCAAACTGCTGGTAGTAACTGAGGTAAGGGCCCGAGAAAATGAGGGAAAGAGCCCAGATGAGGCAAATTGCCAGGAGGGCGTTCCGGGATGTCCTCAGCTCGCGGGAGTGCAGGGGATAGCGAATGGCCAGGTACCTGTGTGGAGGAGGAGAGATGCAGCTGCAGCTCCGCCCCAGTGCGAGCCTCTGCGCTGGGAGCTGCCTCCAGGAGGGCATAAGGATTTTAGCTCCCCTGGGCTCATTCTGTGTCTAAGGGTCCCCCTGCTCAGATGATGATGGCCTCAGGGTGGTGGCCTGGAGCCCAAGTAAACTGGGAGCTCGGGGAAAGGCCAGGGCAGCAGTTTGAGAGCCATCCCAGGGGGTCAGCACCACTCCACTCCCATCTGTGCTCCGGGAAGAAGACAGGGCTGGTCCCCTTCTGTCCTGCTCCCTTTGTAAAACGCCAGCTCTGCAGCCGGTCCTTAGCTGAGCTCGCACATGCGGCAGCGGGGATCAGCGTCCGGGTGCGTTTTAGCGCCCCGCTTCCCTCAGCAGCTCTCAGGGATGAGGACGGGGCCACACGGAGCCAGCTCTGCCCAGGGCTGCCCCGGCTCTCTCCAGGGGACATCTGCGGGGTCCCTTTGCACTGTGCCAGCCCTGGAGCACCCCAAGGAGCAGCTCTAGGGGCTCCTGGCTCTTCCTGGGGGTGTCAGTGCCGGGACAGCCCTTGCAGAAGCAGCGCAGGGCAGGCGCAGGCAGCAGCACCCGCTCACAGCTCTGCCCGGCCTGGGCAGTCACTGCCGCCAGGGACGCAGCCCAGGGAGAAACCGGCTTCCCACTAACTAGCGGGGATGGGGGGACAAGAGCTGTCCCCTCTAACCCACCTCTGCGTCCCCTCCTTCTCTTGGCTCTCCTGCTCCACCACGGCCTCTCCGCGCGACCCCGCGAGCCGGGGCTGCCGCTTGCTGCGCCAGGATGGAGCAGGGACAAAGCTCTGCAGCTCTCTGGTTTCCTGCCCAATCCTGAGAGGGAGCCGCAATCCCCCTGCTTCGGAGCAGGCTGCGAGCTCCTGCCGGGGGACCGCACAGCCCTCCCCAGCCTGGCAGCGCTTCCCAGTATGAGAGCTCGGAGCTCAAGTGACCCCAAGAAACGCTCCCCATTCCCTTGTGCGTCCTAAGAGGTGCCCTGCTCCCCTTGACCCCATCCCAGCAAGCTGGGGAATTCCAGGCGCCCAAGGAATCTCCCCCGCTTCCTACCTGTCCACGGAGACGGTGGCCAGGGTGAAGCTGCTCGCGTACATGGTGAGGAAGATGAAGAAGTGGACGGCCTTGCAGAGGAAGGGCCCGAACACCCAGCCGTCCAGCGTGTAGATGGTGGCTTGGAAGGGGACGCAGAAGAGGATGAAGCAGAGGTCAGCCACCCCCAGGTTGAGGATGAAGAGGTTGGTGGTGTTGTTGACCTGCCCGTTGCGCAGCAGCACAGCCAGCACCAGGCAGTTGCCCACGGTGCCCACGAGGAAGATGAGCAGGTAGAGCAGCGGCACCACCAGCGCCTCGGGCTGCCAGCCGCCCGCCGACACGTTCATGGCTGCGAGCGCGCGGGGGACGTGCCGGGGGGGTGCGCGGGGAGCGGGTGGGAGAGCGCGCGGAGCGCACCGGGGTGCGAGGTGGGGGGTGGGGGGCACGGGGAGGGCACCGGGAGGCGGGGGGGGGGTGGCGAGGACACCGGGTGTGCACGAGGGTGCCTGGGGAGCGCGGCGGGAGCGCGGGTGGGCGCGCAAGGAGCGCGCGGGGTGCCCGGAGCTGAGGGGGTGTCCGGGGGTGCCCGGGGTCGGGGGGTGCCCGGGCAGCGCGGCCGCGGCGCCCCGGGCCGCCCGAGCTTCCCCGCCGCCCCGGGCCGGCCCCGCTGGCGGCGGCTCCTCCTCCCGCCGGGACGGGACCGCGGAACGCGGAGCGGCGCCAGGGAACCCCCCTCCTCCCCCTCCCCGGGCCGCGGCCCGGAGCGCACCCGGGTTTGGGGGGTAAAACGGTGCTCGGGGGGAGGACACGAGACGGCAGCCGGGCTGAGCGGCTCTTTGGGGCGCCCCGAGGGGCTCTTTGGGGAAACTCCATTGCAGGCAGGTTGGGGGGGCTGGGGCGGCCTGCGGGGGGAGCCCCTCAGAGTGCGAACATGGCCGGCTTGCACCAAAGTGTCCCTAAGGGGAGCTCTGTTCTGTGGGAACATCTCTTCCCTCCTTTAAGGGAGGAAGATGAGGCGAAGCCGCAGGAGCCAATCTCCCAAACGTTGCTCTCATTGTCTGCAAAATCGCCTGGTTGGGTCGTTCAGAGCCCTCTCAGGACCAGCCTGAGGGCCCCACGGACACCTTGTGTCCCCACAAGCTGCCTCGCTTGCCCCCTGCACTGAGAACCACTGAAGGCACCGGCAGCTCCCATAACGAATCCATTGTGGAGCCCCTGGGCTCCCCTCGCACCCGTGGCAGGGCAGGGAGGCTGGGCCTCCCCTCCACTCAGAGCAAGGCTGCTGAATCCCCGGCTCCTTCCCAAAGGCAGGATCCCCCTCCAGGATGCCAGGCTGGTTCCTCGGCCCTCCCTCTTCCCTGCAAAACCTATTCCTCCTTGGCCCGAGAAGGGGTCGCTTGGCCAGAGATGCAGCAGCCTTGGTCCGAGCAAGGGATGTGTCCCCCCAAGGGCATCCCGAAAGCAAAAGGACCGGGAGAGGAGCAGGAGAGGAGGCAGGAATGCGCGCGCGGAGCTGCTGCTTGGCAGCTTTCTCCTCCCGCTTGCAGACTGCAGCGAGGCTCCAGCCCCGGGGCGGAGGCAGCAGCGGGGCACAGCCGCTCGTGCTCAGCCCGCGAGCGCGGAATCACAGAACAGCTGAGGTGGGACAGGACCAACGCGCATGTGTGCGCGGGGCTCGGCGCATGCGGCACAGGGACGGCCGCGGGGACAGGAGGGACACGGGGGACGGCGCTTGGAGGGAGGCGTCTGCCTGGCTCAGGCACTGCCTCAAAACACAGTTTCATTTAGATTTCCAAAGATTTAGCAGCAAGCAGAGCAAAGGGCCGGGTGAGCGGCTGATGGCCCGTGCATCTAGGACAGGAGGTGTTTATTAAGTGACGCCGTATTGTGCTGACCCCTAAAGAAGCATCTTTAAGGCTGATCCACGTGTCTGGGGAGGAGGAGCTGGTCTCAACCCCTTCCAAGGAGGGGTTTATACCCCCAGTGCAGACACAGGGACGCGCTTCGGGATGTTGGTGGTGTTTGAGGCTGGCGTGGAAGGTTTTGGAAGGTTTAAATCCACCCTCCTAAAGGGCTCCTAAAGCCCAGGCTAGGAGGATGGAAGGTGTCTTGGGAACGTGGCACTGTAGGAAGATGCACTGGAGAGTCTCCCAGCATTGCCCGGTGCGCTCAGGATCCTCCGCCAGCTCGTGGTGCTGGAAACCAGAGGGGCTTTTCCAGAGGATCTCAACCCCCACACACCAAAAATGAACCTTATTTTGCTAGGATGGACGTGGTTTCATAGGTGTTCCTGCTGTGCAGCTGGCGCTGAAGCAGAGCAGAGGCATCCTGCTAGCTAGGGCCTGATGGCAACCAGAATGGCAATCTGGCAATCCCAGAATGGTCGAGGTTGGACGGGACCTCTAGGGATCATCCAGTCCAACCCCTGCTCCAGCAGGGACACCCAGGGCACAGGGACAGGGCGGCACCCAGGCAGGTTTGGAGATCTCCAGAGAAGGAGCCTCCACAGCCTCTGGGCAGCCTGTGCCAGAGCTCTGTCACTCTCACCGGAAAGAAGTTCTTCTGCATATACAGATGGAACTGCCTGGGTTTTAATTTGTACCCATTGCCCCTTGTTCTGTCACTGGCCACCGCCAAGAAGAGTTTGGCCCCGTCCTCTTTACATCCTCCCCTCAGGTACTTGCGCATGTTGATCACATCCCCCTCAGCCTTCTCTTCTCCAGGCTGAACAGACCCTGCTCGCTCAGTCGTCCCTCACACGATAGATGCTCCAGTCCCTCCATCATCTTCATTGCTCTGTGCTGGACCCTCTCCAGCAGCTCCAGGTCCCTCTTGTCCTGGGGAGCCCAGAGCTGCCCCCAGTGCTCCAGGCACCTCCCCGGACCGGAGCAGAGGGGCAGGATCCCTCCCTCTCCCGCTGGCAACGCTCCCACGAGGGCTCGTTGCTGCCTCAGGAATCTCGGGGGAGCAGTGGGGAACCCTGTGGGTTCAGCCCTGGCACGGAGGAGGGGGCTGTGGGGGATATTCCCGGGGGATGCAGGATCGGCCATGGGGCAGGGGACATCTGGATGGGGCTTTTCCAGGGGGCAGCTGCTCCTGGGGACCGCGGGATGAGCCATGCGCAGCGCCGGGGCCACGGGGCTGATGTGGGGGGCGGATCGCAGCGCTTTAGGGGGCTGAGCCGCCTCAAGGGCTCAGCCGCGGGGCAGGAGCCGCTGGGGGCGCTCAGCCGCGGGGCAGCGCGGGGGGCAGGGCCGGTCGCCGCCTCCCGACACTCGCGGGACGCGGCCGCCCCGGCGCCTCCCGCCGCCGCCTCACGGGGCCGCCCGCCCCCCCGTCCCGCCATGCCCCGCGGCGGGGGCGGTGCCTCCCGCCATGGCCTCGGCGCGCGCCTCTCCCCCCCCGGCCCAGGATGCAGCGCGGCGGCGGCCGGGCCGCAAGATGGCGGCGGAGCGGCCGGGTGGCGGCGGCGGCGGCGGCGGCCGGGGCGGCGCGGGGGGCGGCGGCGGCGGCGGCGGCGCCGAGGACAACAAAGAGAACGAGAGGCCGGCGGCGCCGCGGGACGGCGGCTTCGGCGACAGCCTGGGGCTGGAGAGCATCCTGCCGCGCGGGGCGCGGGGACGTGGCAGGCCCGGGGGCCGCGGGGCGGGCGCCGCTGGCCCGTTTCGGCCGCGTGCCGGTGCGGCCGGGAGGCGGCCTCGCTCCCCGGCGCCGCAGCGAGGGGCGGCCGCGGCCACGGGAGGGCTGGGGCTACCCGGGCAGCGAGGCCGTGAGGGGACGGGCGAGTCCGGGGAGAGACCGGGGGGGCTAAAACGGCCCGAAAACGGCCCCTAGGGAGGGCCTCGAGGGGCTGCCTTAGAGCTGGGCCTGGCCGCTCCACAGGTGCGAGCTAATCCAGCACAGCAGCTTGATGTAGCTCTGTGCAACTTGCATGGAGACTTTTAGGTGTATTTTCTTCTCTCATCCTTTTGCAACTTAACTTTTACGTGTATTTTCTGCCCCTCCCCGCCCCCCCCAATACCCAAGAAAGCAAATCCCCCACTTCAGCTGAAAATCTTCCATTGCGAGCTTGAGAAGTCTGTATTTTTTTCGCCCTTCTGTAGTTATATGAGTGTTCCATTTCACACATTTCATGATACACTTTGGTATTGCTTAAAGGGGAAATCTCTAGATTTAATTAAATAGTGTTCAGAGCCTTCTTGCTTTTGATGGAGATTATCTCCCCCAGAATAAAAACTCAGGCCTGTGAACTGAGCTGGTAATGTCTGTTAAGTTTACTAGAATGAAGTGTTTTTTTTTTTTTTTTTGGTAGAGCAGCTAAGTGAATAAATTGGGCTCAATGTGCAGAGCAGTCATCAAATATGCTAAGGAATGAGTGGACGGGGTAGAAACTATAGAGTAAAAGATGATATAGCAAATTGCAGGGCAGTGCATTCTGCTAGGGGGCACTTGTTGCAGTAACATGCAGTAAAATTTGAACTGGGTTAAAGTTGTAGTAGAAAATAAGCTCCTAACAGCTCTTTTTTGTGATGTCCCAGGTTTTCAGGAAGCAGTTCTTTATCAGAGCGCTGCGTCAGGAAGGCGACGCTGGCTCTGCTCTGCTGCTGCCTTGAGAAGTGGCACATCTGGGGAGAAGGGCTCCCCGGTGCTCCCGCTGTGCCCGTGTAATTGTGCCGTGAGCGGGGGGGGCGTAGTGTAACCAGGGCAGTCGGTTTTACTGGCCTAGATGCTTGTGCTTGTGTCACTCTGCTCCTTGTGCACAAACAAGCTCTACTGACAGGACTGTAAGAGATGTTTGTAGCGCTTCTTTAGTCTTGCCTGTGCTCTGTAACAGAAAGCAGAGAAACGAGTTCTTTTAACATCAATTTTCTCTGCTGTGGGTTTTTATGAGCCTTTTGGGTGCCTTTGCCAAGCTCTGTTCAAAGTGCGTTAGTTTAACAAAGCATGTAAAGTTCTTTTCATGGTTTTGGGGTAAAATGAACCGAAAACGGGCTGTGCCATTGATGTTTCTTAACTCGAGTTGCAGTCCTTCAGATTGTGAAGGAGTCCCAGCAGCAGCATGGCTTGCGGCACGGTGACTTCCAGCGGTACAGGTCAGTGAGCCGCGGCGGTGCGCGGAGCTCCTCTGCTGTGCGACCCGGCGGGCACCAACTCACTCAAGACATGAACCCACAGGCAGCAAAACCTCTCTGCCAAATAAATTTCTTGTGACAAATTGCTTCTTATGGAGTAATGCATGTTTTTTCTCCTTATTGGACAAAATGTGCTGTGACTGGTTTAGGAAGATTGAAAAATAGCTCGTTTCTCTATTGTTTGTTAACACCGTACTGTAATCACTGTTTTCTTCCAGAATTATTTTTTCAGTAAACGTACGTAAGGCAATTGGGCCATAAGGAGAATATCACTGGTGGGGTTTTTTTCTTGTGTGTGTGTGTGTGCTTCCCCCCCCCCCCCCCCCCTCATATCCCATATATGGAGTTTTTAGTTGTTAAATGTTGTATGTCACAGCTTCTAGTGCTTATCTTTTTCTGGTTGCAGAGAATAGTATAGAGAAGTAAAATTGTTCTTTGGCCAAACTGACTGTCACCTTTCTTTTCCCTAGGGGTTATTGCTCCCGCAGGCTAAGGCGGCTCCGAAAAACTCTCAACTTCAAGATGGGAAACAGGCATAAGTTCACTGGGAAGAAAGTAACAGAAGAGATTCTTTCAGACAACAGGTACTGCCACTAAATAGAATCAAGCATTTAATAGGTTCATGAATTGCTGTTTTCTTTTCTGTAGTTTTTTTCCATGTGGGTATCCGGGGAATACTTTTGTGTACAATGTACTCGTAAATGTTTCTCTCCAGAGATGTGTGTTGTTGGTATTAATAAAAGATCAAAGTTCTGGCTGCACTATTAGGAGAAGAGGGACTACTGAGGTCCTGCTTTATTGTTTGAATGAGTGGGAGAAGAGGGAGCAGCAGCCTGTTTCCTCTTCCACTTATCGTGGCTATTAAAGTAGCTCTTGTCATAATCAGCAAAGATTAGTTCGTTAATACAGAAAGGAAATGCTTATTCAGACCTGCTGCAAGGTAGCCAGCTGATAGCTGAGGTGCTGTAACCAGCAAGAATGAGATCAGAGATGTAATCTGTTTGTTAACAAAAATACTGGGTTACAAGTTTTAGTTAGTTCTTCAGCATTTGGCAGAATGCTTGTCTGCTGGAGCGCACGGAGCGTAGGCTGAGTCCTAGGCTTCTTTCCTAGCTTTTAGAAACACGTGTCCGCAATTTCATATTCTTTCCTTGTGGCGGGGAGGGAAAAAAAAAAGCGATTCTGTCTTCCCCTGTATTATTAAAAAGTTAGATGCATTATGGCATTAACTGTGAGGAAAACAGACTTGTTTACCTATACCAGCTAGTTGGGAACTAAAATCTGTGTCTGAAAGTTTTCTGATGTTGCAGAGTGAAATTGAAGTGTCTTTGACATTTGAGTAGTTGCATAATACAGCCTTAGGTGCTTGTAACATGTCAACGTTACCATATCAGTGCTAACATTAAGAGCATCTTTGTCTATATCTACATCTTTGGCATCTACAAAGCTGACGTTTTGTTACCAAACACTTTGTATCACGTGGTACGGAACTAAAAGGGATGTGGAAGTCGTTTTTTGAGCATCAGCGTATCTCGGTGACCTTCCTGTGCCCTGCAGGTATTTGCTGTTGATTCTGATGGATGCAGAGAGAGCCTGGAGTTATGCCATGCAGCTTAAGCAGGAAGCCAACACGGAGCCACGCAAACGGTTTCACCTGCTGTCCCGCCTGCGCAAAGCGGTGAAACACGCCGAGGAGCTGGAGCGCCTGTGCGAGAGCAACCGGGTGGATGCCAAAACAAAGCTGGAAGCTCAGGTACCCTCTCCTGTTTGGACCTTCCTTTGCAGCAAGAACTGAATGAGAAACCTTGGGATTTTAGGTGAACACGTAATTCTCACCTAGCTGTAGGTGATTAAATTGGCTGATTCTTGACCTGGCTCATGACGTTCTCTGCGTAGTTTGGGTTCATTGTTGGTGCTGCTGGAATTGCAAAAGTAACCAGTGGCCCAAACCAAGATTAAGACCTGGCAGCTAGAATTTGTTTAAGCTGTCAAGTGACCATTCTTTTTTAAAAAAGCAATAGGCTTTGTTAAAGTGAAAAGAATTAGAATATTGCAAAATAATGCGACACAGCCTAAAAAACTATGCTCATCTATGAAGAACAGCTGTTTTACTCGTTTAATATGCTGATATAGCTAATTAGAACACAAAGTTTGTGACAGAAAACAGTTTTGTTTTGACACCTCTGTGAACAGAGACTACAGTGTTAATGGAAGAATAAAACTTTCATTTTGTAATTCCTTGTTGACAGGGAGAGGGGAAAAAAAGCTTCTTGCTATCAGTGGACTGAACTGTTGGTTTCTTCTCATTGGAAATGTAGAAATGTCACTTAGAATAGTGAGCTAAAGCCAAATTGTTTTCAGTGAGCAGTCCAGACAGAAAGGTCGAGTTTAATCACGTCCCCTGGACTCCAGAGCAGTTTTCATGGAAAAGTTAGGCAGTCGGTCCTGCAGTGATGAACGCGTTTGCCCTTGCTGTGTGTGCAGGCATACATGGCTTACCTCACAGGAATGCTTCGTTTTGAACACCAGGAGTGGAAGGCAGCCATGGAGGCTTTCAACAAGTGCAAGTGAGTACCCTCACGTTACCTTCATTTAGCAAAGAGAACTAGATCAGTCTAATGAATATTATGTACTGTGTACATCATAACTCTGGAAGCTGCTTGGTTAACTGTGCTGAATGGGCAGCATTACTGAAGAAATCCATTCCTCACACAATACAGACAGAACCTCTTCCTTTAAAACCACACGTACTGCAGGATTCTTCTGTATCCTTTGCTGCAGGACCATTTATGAGAAACTGGCCAATGCTTTCACAGAGGAACAAGCTGTGCTGTATAACCAGCGTGTGGAAGAGATCTCTCCCAACATTCGCTACTGTGCTTACAATATTGGTAAGGGGAGTACTTCAGCTCCAGAAAAAAAGCCATGTTTGCTTATAGGAAAAGAATATTGACTTGATGATTAAATACTGGTGTGAAGTGATGTTGGAGCGAGTCTTTAGTGGTACTTTGGGTAAATACGACATATTTTATATCAGTTTAGCAGTGAAGAAAGTACATTGTGCAACACTGCATGTGTGTTTTTGTGTAAAATGACTAAATATCTGTTTGTGGTTACTGTGCTTGTAAATTCAGAAAGGAATTGCAGTTTCATGCCACTTGCCCCCAGATGTCTAGTACATAAAATCTAGTCGATAGATTTCTATATCAAAGTGATTATTGAATTTAGGTAGAAATGGAATTTTGATTTGTTAATTTTTTTCAGGTGATCAGTCTGCTATCAGTGAACTGATGCAGATGAGGCTGAGGTCTGGTGGCACAGAAGGTCTTCTTGCAGAGAAACTGGAGGTAACTTATTGAATGTTTCAGTTTGAAGCATGCAAATATTATTTCCGTGAGCATAAATGCTACTGCAACGTGGCATTCAGGAGACCAATACCTATCAGAAAAGAGTGAGTCCTTGCTCTATGCAAAACCACACTTCCATAAAAAGCTCTTTGATTCCCATCCCCCCCCACCCAAAAAAAAAAAAAAAAAAAAAAAAAGTCAAATCTAATGTGAGCTTAAAAGGTCTGGTTTGGAAACCTTTAATTTCAGGCTCATCATGTCAGTTCCTTGTCTGCAGGCGCTGATTACCCAAACTCGAGCAAAGCAGGCAGCTACCATGAGCGAGGTGGAGTGGAGGGGCAGAACTGTCCCTGTGAAGATAGACAAAGTGAGGATCTTCTTACTGGGGCTGGCTGACAACGAAGCAGCCATCGTCCAGGTAACATGGGAACAGTCTCCAGTGCTCTAATAATCCTGTTGCTTTTGGTGTGTAGATAAATGCACAATAGCAGACCAAGTGGTTTTAAATAATCTTTCTCAAACTTGGTGTCCAAAGGCTGGAAGGAGAAGTGGGAATATTGTCTGTAACCCAGAGCTTGAGTGGCACTTAGGGTTTGCTCCCACAATTTACCAACAAGTGTTAATTTGAGATGTGCTCTGCTAAACCACTGGGTATTTTTGCTCCTTTGAACACCCTGTTCTACCCAAAAGTGCCAAGCTTCAGTGGCAGAGTGATAGTTGTTATTATTTCTAATTTTCACTTCAAAATGATTAACAATTTGAAGATTAACTGCTTTTGAATGACTTTTGTATCCTGTTTTTGCATCCTTAAGTATCTCACCCAAGCGTTTCAACTTCAGAGCAACCAAAAGAAGATCTCTATTGCTTACGTTTCTTTCTGCAGTGGAAAGCAGTTTTGCCAGACAGAGCAGCTGCTGTGAGCTTTGTAGCATTCTTCTGTTGACTTATGCAAAACTTCAAAAGCAGGAAGATGATTGCTAAATGTCAGGAGCTAAATTCATCTCAAGTGTAACGGACAGTTCCGAAATGCTTGCAGTGGGCACCCACAACACGTGTAATGGAATTGTGTTGCAGCCGGGGTTTTCATATGGCACTTTTGCCTTGGGAATGGAGTGCACACAGTGCCTTCTCCTTCCCAGTGGCTGTGTACAGAGCCTTTGCTGTTTGAAAAAGGCAGCTGAAGGATCTTTATTAACTATTGGTGCCACTAAAGGCGGGCCCTTTGCAGCTTCAAAAACTGTTTATCACCTGGAAAAAGCTAAATAACAATAAATGTCAATTTAAATGATACCATTTATCTTCATAGGATTATAATATTAAGTGAACAAGAGCTGAAATAGTGTTAAGTAAGTTAACCTAAGTAAGATGTGTCTGGGTGGAAGCATTAATGATACCAGCCTGACCAGAAATGTTAGGTTACCTTTTTTTTTGTTGTTTTATTTCTTTATTTAAAGAGTGATGTAGGTAGTATGACAGTATGGCCAGCAGGTGGAAGTGCAGCTTAGAGTTCAGTGTTCCCTCATTTCATTTCTTTCCTATGAGGCTAATGCTTGGGCTTTTCAGTTTAGTTGCCCTCCTTGTTCCACAAAGCAGTGGCAGGAATACAATCTGGATTTGTTTCCATCTTGCTTTGTGCTCCTAGAAGCCCTGATTCAATGGAGAGAATTTGTGTGACACTAGCTCCTAACCAGTAGTGATGAGACTGAGCATCGAAGCAGCAGTATGATGCACAAATACATATTTTCAATTACTTATGTGAACCCCCTGGAAGGCTTAAATTTAGCCAGGTAAAAGTGAGAAGGTTAAAGTGCTCCTATTTGATATCCCCTTGAGGATTCTGTGATCTGCAGTAATTAGGACTGCACCAAAACTGAGTAATAACTTTCTGAAATGATACAGTGTTCCAAAACAAAGGAAAAAAAATGGGCTATGTTTTGATCTGAGGTTCCTTGGTAGCTCTAAGAGCAAACCTGAACTATTCTCTCAGTACACTTTATCACTGACTGTAGCTCTTGTATTTCAGTTTTATGATCTGGTATCAGCCAAATCAGAACACATACATATTTACGCCCAGAGAATCAGTTTAACCTTAGGAGTTCTTGGCTAGAAAGGAAAGCCTTTGTTTTATTGCGTGGCCCAGCCCTTTCTCTGTTTGTGCTTGACTGATGATCTAGTTATGTCTGTTTTCATTTTTGTGCATACAGTGAAATTGCTGTGCTCCTCTGGGTGAGGCTGAGAATGTTGCCAGACTCGTCTCTGGTTATTCTCAGTAGTTAGTCCCACCTTAAAAATATGTGCAACAAATTAAAAAAACAAAAAAACAAAAACACTTTCATCTTGGATCAAGATACCTAGGGCTCTATGAGGGAGTAAAAATAACATTCCTTAATAAAAAAGAAAAAGGAGAGGCTTTGTAGGGTAATGCTCAGCAGCTTTTTACAGACGTTCCAAATCCTAGAGGAAGAGATTGCAGAGCTCTAGTTTTCTACATTTTTTCACTGGTCTGGGAAACTGCAAGTTAGTTGCAGCAAATGTTTATCCCATGTTGTTATAAGATATGGAAGTCAAATGACACAAGGCTAATGTGTTTAATTCTTTCCAGATTAACTCCTTCTCCATTTAGTAATGTTGGGATTTATTTCTGGGCAATTTTCTCTTGCAGAATTAGTAAGAATATTATGATCCCTGCCTGGTTATCTTCTCACTCAGCTGAATTGAAAGTGGAGTTTGATTTTGGGTGAATTGTTTAATTAGGTACATGATAGACCAGTCCATTAGGCAAAGAGCAGGCTTCAACTTGTTTTTAAAAGGTATTTTCAAACTCTGCTATGGGGGCAGAAGGCCAAAAATTGCTTAATTTTTTGACGAAACTTGTCGGGACAGCAGAAGCTGCTCAGTAACTCCTGCTACTGAAATGCAGATTTACTTAAAAAAAAAATAATAAAAAGTGCCTAGGACAGGCAAATTATTGCCACTGTGAGCATTACTAGAGTGGGAGTGTAGAACAGATAATCATCTAGATGTTCTTACCACACTAGAAATGCCATCACAGGAGCAGGTTGCATTGGTAGTTTACCAGGTCAATAACGCTCAGCTCTTCCTCTGCTGTGGCCTTCCCACAGTGTGATCCAACCTCAGGTGTTCTCTAAGCAACGTGGGTGCCATCCTGGAAGGGAAAGGAGTCATTAAGAAGGTGACGGGGGGTATCAATGACATGAGCTGCCTGGATGAGGCCCTCAGTGCTGCTGTAGTCTCTGTGCTGAGCAGATTTGCCTGCCATTTCTGACAATTTGCCCCCTAGAATGTATGGCAAAAAGGTTCAGGTTGGAGTTCTAGTTACCTACAGACCTTAAGGCAGTACACCAAATTTCTCTCCAATTAATCTCCTGTGTTAATTCCTGCATCGTGGGATGCGAAATGCAAAAATGTGAGAGGTGTTTTTGACTTTCCTTTGCTCCTAGGCAGAAAACGAGGAAACGAAGGAACGTTTGTTTGAATCTCTGCTCAGCGAGTGTAGGGATGCCATTCAGGCTGTTCGGGAAGATCTGAAACCAGACCAGGTGAGTATCAAGTGTCAGTGTTTCTACTTTCAATAGCACAGTGGCTTTTTGGGACTGCTTTTTTTTTGTTGTTAAGCTTGGTTAACAGTAGAAATGGCTTTGGGGTTTTCTTTATTAAAAATCTCCAGGAGTTGATCATCTCTACTTGATTCTCTCCAGAACTGGAATGGGTGAATAACTATGTAGAAACCCTCACCCTTTTACTGAGAATCCTGATCCTGGCTTTATTCAGACTTGGTGTTTTCTGATGTTTTCTTCCCTCAGCTGCTAGTCTAAGTAAATTATGTGCTATTTTGTCCAATTTTTGCAGAAGCAACGGGAGCACTCTCTGGAAATGGATTCTGGGAAGGTGTCCAACATCCAGTACTTACACAGGTAATAAGCAAACACAGCTGCCTTTACTCGTGCAAAGAAGTTATGCTCTTCTGTCAGGTTCAATCACCTTACACTGCGTAGATCTTTTCTGTGTGTGTTTCTGTGCTGGGCCTCTCAGCTCTCAAAGAACAGCTGCACAGATAAGGATCTGATTCATGCAGCTTAAAAACATTTTACTTAAGACTCTTATGTTGGTTTTTCAGATTTTTTTTTCCTGTAATAATGTCAGCTTGGCCAGAAGGGAGGGCTCTGTCAGAGCAAAGAGTAATATCTGAGTAGTTCTGACAGTCCGTTAATGGTATCTTTTTAGTTACTTGACTTATATCAAGCTGTCGACCGCCATCAAGCGCAATGAGAGCATGGCAAAGTCTCTGCAGAAGGCCCTGCTGCAGCAGCAGCGCTCAGAGGAGGATGGCAAGCGCACGCCGCGGCCTCAGGACCTCATTCGTCTCTATGATATCATCCTGCAGGTAATGCCAGGGGAAGCAAGTCTAGTTGTTTCTGGCTGGGAAACTTGAGTATGAAAAGGTACCCGATAAAATACCGCAGGTAAATGGAACGTGAGTTTGGAAGAGCAGCCTGGTAGCTACAGGAGCCTTGTGGAAGGTGTTTGACATCTACGTAGAGCATGAGAGAATGTGTTTAGTTGTGAGCAGAAGATACTGCTAGGGCTAGTAACCTTGATTTTATACTGTGCCATGTTTTTTTTCCTGACCATTCTCTGCAGCATCCTAGTAGCTGCCATGATTTCTCCTGGCCAATGAGAATGGCAGCTAAAAGTACTTAAAATTAGTTCTTTATAAGCAGTTTCTCCATTTCTCACATAAATGTTGAATTAACTGTGGGAGCTGTGGCTGGAGCGGTTGTAAATGGGAAGGAATTAATTCATGAAGGAATTGATTCATACGAAATCCAAGGAGTCTTTGTCCTATTGGCTGTTTGTCAGGAAGTCTGGCCTGGGGTCAATCTTGTACAAGTTTCCATGAGTGTCCTTCAGAAGGTTAGCGTACTGACAACTAGCAAACAGGCAACTGCTTCCATGAGAGTCTGCTATTGACTGTTAAGAGGGGCAGCTTTCTCTTATTTCATCAGATTCCAGAGGAAAGCAGAGCTTGCCTGAATTCATTGTTTTGACTCTCTTTTGCACAGAACCTTGTGGAACTGACACAGCTTCCTGGCCTAGAAGAGGACAAGAACTTCCAAAAAGAGATTGGACTGAAGACACTGGTATACAAAGCTTACAGGTGACTGAGAACAGCCAGGTTGTGCTTAGCAGACATTAAGTCTTCAAAGGTTATTAGCCCTCAGCTGTAGGGGCTGTGCAGAGCTTAAAGGCAGTTTCCTTTGTCCTGTGAATTGAAGGGGAATGTTAAGGGGACGCTGGCCAGTGCTGCCTGTCCCCCATTATCAGTGTTGGCATTCACAAAGGTGTGGGCAAAGAATCTGGCTGAGTCGAGGATCAACTGCCTCCCGTTGCAGGTGTTTCTTCATCGCGCAGTCCTACGTCCTGGTGAAGAAGTGGAGTGAAGCTCTTGTTCTCTATGAGAGGGTGCTGAAATATGCTGGTCAAGTCCAGTCAGAAGCTGGAGCTTATAAGAACAGCTTGAAGGTAGGAACTCAGCGCATCGTGTAGAGCTGCAGTCAGTGAAGAAACTCTTGAGCCAGTATTGGCAGTTAGATACCAAGCCATTGTGATTCAAGTTGGATATTTGAGTAGCAAGAAGAGTAAAACCAGTGTGACTTCTTGATATTTTTATATTACAGACTTCTTTAATGATTTGCAAATGCTACAACTGGCCACTTGCTTTGCAGGAGAGGCAGACTTGCTGTAACAACGCTCGAATACTTTTCCGTGTTTTTCACATCTGTATTTTCTGTCATGCTGTTTCTGTGGTGCCTGAAGGACTAAAGAATAGATTCTCCTCTGTGGGAAGGCTTGCTGGCACTTAATCCTTACCCTGTCAGATTTTAACTTTGCGCTAACTCTTTAAAAATCTAGCACCTTTTAAGTTCTCAAATAATTGCTTTTAATACTCTAGGACCTGCCTGATGTTCAAGATCTGATCACTCAAGTCAATGCAGAGAAATATTCCTTGCAAGCAGCAGCTATATTAGGTGAGTTGCACAATCGTACAAGAGGTCTAACCTCTTGCATAACATCCCTCCAGCTATTTCATTTTTTTCATTTCATTTCTGAAATGCTAAATATTTTTTCCACATTACTTTGATATATGTAGGCTGTAGAAAACACAATCTTTGCGTTTTCTAGCTGTGTGTAGTGCAGATGGGAAACCATTGACTAGGCACTTTGATCTCATTCTGTGGTCTCTAAGCATGTGGAGGACAAGAAGGTGTTTGGGAGTAGTCAGCAGGGATTCACCACAGGGAAGTCATGCTTAACCAACCTGAGAGCCTTCTGTGATGGAATGACCAGCTGGGTAGATGAGGGGAGAGCAGTGGGTGTCATCTGTCTGGACCTCAGCAGGACTTTTGACACCGTCCCTCACAACATCCTCCTGGGCAAGCTCCTCAGTGTGGGATAGACGAGTGGACAGTGAGGTGGATTAGGAACTGGCTGGATGGCAGAGCTCAGAGGGTGGTGATCAGCAGCGCAGAGTCTGGTTGGAGGCCTGTAGCTAGTGGTGTCCCCCAAGGGTCAGTCCTGTTCAATTTATTCATCAATGACCTGGATGAAGGCACGGAGTGCTCCCTCAGCAATTTTGCTCCCTCAGCAAGTTTGCTGATGATACCAAACTGGGAGGAGTAGCCGATACCCCAGAGGGCTGTGCTGCCATCCAGAGGGACCTGGACAGACTGGACAACTGGGCGGTGAAAAACCTCATGCAATTCAACAAGGCCAAGTGCAAGGTCCTGCACCTGGGGAGGAATAACCCCAGACACCAGTACAGGTTGGGGACCGACCTTGTGGAGAGCAGCTCTGCGGAGAGGGACCTGGGTGTCATCGTGGACGACAAGGTGACCATGAGGCAGCAGTTGCCCTTGTGGCCAAGAAGGCCAATGGGATCCTGGGGTGTGTTAAGAAGAGCGTCTCCAGCAGGTCGAGGGAGGGGATCCTGCCCCTCTGCTCAGCCCTGGTGAGGCCGCATCTGGAGTATTGTGTCCAGTTCTGGGCCCCACAGTATAAGAGGGATGTGGAGCTGCTGGAGAGAGGCCAGCGCAGGGCCACAAGGATGATCAGGGGCCTGGAACATCTGTCCTATGAGGAGAGGCTGAGGGAGCTGGGCCTGTTCAGCCTGGAGAAGAGAAGGCTGAGAGGGGACCTGAGCAGTGTCTAGAAGTACCTCAAGGGAGGCAGTGAGGAGGATGGTGCTGGCCTGTTTTCACTGGTGGCCACCCACAGAACTAGAGGAAATGGCCACAAACTGAAACACCAAAAGTTTCACAGGAACTTAAGGAAAAATTTCTTCCCAGTGAGGGTGCCAGAGCACTGGAACAGGCTGCCCAGAGAGGTTGTGGAGTCTCCTTCTCTGGAGATCTTCCAAACCCGCTTGGATGCAGTCCTGTGCCACGTGCTCTAGGTGACCCTGTGTGTGCAGGGGGGTTGGACTAGATGATCTCTAGAGATCAAGACTCTTTTGTCTTTTACTGCTCTGATGTACCTACCGTGGTTGTGTTTTTTTTGCCATTTGCCTTGTGCTTAACTCCAAATCTGTGCTTCTCTCATGGCTGTGCTAGACTGGAGAGCTATGATGGTTATAAACTAAATCTGTGACCCTTTTAGTCTAGAAAGTAAATTGTTTCTGCCCAAGATGTCTTGTATTTTTCTGGAAGCAAGGCTCACAGCTGAGCCTACTTAACCCTTTTCACAGGGATCTAGTCTGTGATTCTTAATACCTTTTCCTTAATTTGCAGATGCAAACGATACTCATGAGACTGAGTCTCCATCTCAGGTCAAGGATGGCAAGGTAAGAGCTGAGAGCACGGATGGTTCTTGATTAGTAGTAGTGTTCTTGGATAACAGTTTAAAAACAATATTAACTTTCCTGCAGCTAGGCTGGTTGGTGTTCTGTTACAACTAGTGTGTGTTAAAGGTTTCAATTGGCTTCTTTTTTCCTTACCACAGATTCTGAAGGTGGCTGAGAGGGTGGAGCCTCTCGGGTAGGGATTGGGCTGCCTCTTGCAGCTTCTGCTGTGGAATCATCATTTTTCAGTTTTCTCCCTGCACTTGGGAACACTTTCCAGAGAACTCGCAGTGAGATTTGACAGCAGAGAACTATTTTCAAGGGCCCAATACATCACACATGAAAACATCAGCTTTTGCTTGCTTAGTGCCATTTGCTTCTCTTCCCTGTTTGGCCCTGTCAGCTGGGGTATGACACATGATCAATTTGTGTTTCTGTATTTATTTCTCTTTCAGCCACTCTCCGAACGGTTTGAGACTTTCTGTCTGGATCCTTCTCTTGTCAGCAAGCAAGTCAGCCTGGTGCACTTTCCTCCGGGGTTCCAGCCCATTCCTTGCAAGCCCTTGTTCTTTGACCTGGCCCTTAACCATGTTGCTTTCCCACCTCTGGAGGACAAGGTGGAGCAGAAGGCCAAAAGTGGCCTTACAGGATATATCAAGGGCATCTTTGGATTCAAAAGTTAACCAGGACCCCTCTGAGGAACGGAGGTTTTATTCTGTATTGAAGGAAAAGCTCCAAGAGGTTCTAGGACATAAATATCTGCAGCTGAAACTGGCAGAGGGAGGTTTTACCATCATCTTCCCTATGTTCTGTGTATGTGTCTGTGCACTTGCATTCTCTCCCAGTGTGTTAGAGGCAAACAGTTTATTCAAGTACATAAGTACACTATAAATCCTTGAAAATATCCAGAGCACAGAGAAATTCCATTCTGTTTGGAGAATTTGGAGCTCACTTTGTGACCAGTGGCTTGTTCAGGGCCAGTACACATATACTTACCATGGACCAGGGCATAGGCATATCTTGATATTTGTTTTTCTTTTTATTTTCTTTCTTTTCTCTCCAGTGTTATTTCACATTACAATTTGGTAACCTGATCCTGAAACCTTCTGGGTGTGGTAGGGAAGCAGGGGCAAAGGTAGATGAAGAACTGAAACAGCAAGATGAGGCTGCCTGTGCGATGGGCATGAAGCAATGGCCAAGGGGGCTAACTTGTCCTTCTCTTGATTTCCACTCCCCGCTGAAAAGTGTACCTAGTTATGTAGAGAGAAGTCTCCTTAAAAAATGTATCATTTGGAATTGGCAAAGTAGAACCTCTTTCCTTATCAATAAGGATGAAAAGTACCTTATCAGATGCTAATGATTATCCCAGCTGTGATGGAATATTGCCCAAATTTGTACTCTGGGTCGATAGAATCCATCTTCATTAGTATCTTTTTGTTAAATGCCTAAATACAGTATAGAACCCATTCCTACAAGGCGTTTCCTGGGAAACTTAACTATTCATGGGTGGCATTAGAAATAGCTACTTGCTCTTCATGGGAAGCTGGGTCTCTCGATGATTTTTTTTTGTCTCTGATCTAAACCTTACCTGAAAACAAGATGATCTTTTTCTGGAGTTTCTGTTGTTTTTTCCTCATTGTCAGTAAGCAGATACACCTGAAATGAGAAATCAGCAGCAGGAGATCAGTAGGTTCTTAAGTGACAGATCTGTCACATGAGCCAGCATTTTTATAAAGAGCCCAGGTGCTGTGGTGATAGGCACTGTCAAAATGCGGGTAATTCCGTAACGGTGTTCACTAAGTAGGAAAAACAACAGCACGTGGGCAAAACTGTTCCTAAATAAAGAATTTGGAAGTTTCCACAGCCACGTTTGGGTTTTTACTCTGTTATAACTGGAAGTTGAAACAGCAGTTACTTCTATCTGCTTTTTAGCTCCTCTTCACTGGTTGTCTTGACTTCGCATTGTTTTTCCATTTTTAGGCATTGCAGTCAGTGGGGCTGGAAACGGTAGAAATATTTTGAATGACTGGATTGTTGTGGGAATTTTCCATGCGAGGTCCATGTGTCAGATGAATGGAGGGAATTAGCAATTCCCTTGATTTCATCCCAAGGTGAATGTTTGCTTTTCTCCTTCCAAGTTGGTCTGATTTGTGAGTTCTCAAAATACAAAGCAGCTCGAAGGAGGACTCTGGGCTCAGAAAGAGGTAAGAGAAGAAGGAAAAACTTCTTGGCTGTGTTTAATATTTCGCTCTGAGTGCCAAGGGCTTTTACAAGAGAAATGGGAAATTATAACCTGAAAGAAATATCGAAGAGTATTTATACATCTGGTGCTGATGTCTAGCAAGCATGTCCCTGGATGACAGATAAATCTGTTCACTGGAAAGTCTGTTTCATTTTAGACATGATGAAAGGTCGTGCTGTAACAGTCCCAAGCATCAGATGTTTGATCAGCTTCATACCTATTTTCATACTTCACTCTGAACTTCTCTATCCTTCTGTCTTATATCAAATCATTTCGAGTACTGTTCTTGTGTTTGGTTTGTAAATCAAACTTCTTTCTGTTCCCCTGCCGCAAATCTGTGTGGTGCCTGGATTCATTCCAGTGAAACTTGTATTGCAGCCACTTTCTAATCGGTTACTGTTACAAAAACCTAGGAGCAATTGACCCCTGTGTTAAACATCTTTTGGCAGGTAACTGATTAGTTGAAGATGGATAAGTCTGACAACAATAAAGTCTTATTTCTGATCTCTGAGGCATGTAGTTAATGTTGAGCATGGAGAGCGCTGAGATGACCCGTGACATGCGGTCTGGGACTGCTTGAGCCACGGAGAATGATCACTGTGAGTTGGAGGAGGACGTTCTTTCTGCAGGCTCAGGTTCGTGCAGGGTTTAAGATCAACAAAAGTGAATAGAGCAGGATTTGTAATCAGTGTTGGAACTTGAATAATGGGGAAGGTGCTGATAAGGCACTAGGAAATAATCTAAACTGAGGAAAATATATATTGTTATTCATGGAACCTGGATGATGAAAACCACACTTGGACGATCATGCTCATGCAGTGCATGCAGTCACTGCAAAGGTGAGTCCTAGAATATGGTTATAGGGGATAGCCTTGGCACGTTGTGACTGCCCGGAATGACCAATGCAACATACGGAGCACTAGGTAACCTGGGCTGAATCCAGCTCCAGAGCTGGATAGCGATCTGGCCTGGGGGTTTCTAAATAACTCTTTGCCTCCTTTAAAAAAGAGAAAAAATCAGTATCTAAATGGAAGCTGTTGGGTTACTGGAGATTCCCAGTGCTGTATAATCCAAGATGGTTTGCGTGGAAGGAATGCAAGGTGAGCACTGACAGTAAATTCTTTGTGGCCAGCTTAGCTGATGGGCTTGTTGCGAGTTGGGCTGGCAGCCTGTGCCAGGCATATGTGCTAGTGAAGGCTGCGGTGCCTTGGATGGAGTCTAGCAAATCCAGGTACAGGAGCAGCAAGTAGAACTATTCTGGGAAAAGCTGGATCTCCTGGGAGATGTCATGCCCCCATGTATCTCCTGCTCATACCCCGTTACTCCAGCGAGCACAAGTCCCCTGTGCTCGGCTTGGGGATGAACTAGAGGTTTGCTCACTTGAAGTGACAGCTTGTGATCTTGATCCCGTGTGGCCATTCCTGTCTTAATTCAGGCTTGGCTTGCTCTTCTGCAGCATGATAGCAGCTGGAGGTAGGTCTGCCTTGCGGAGAACCGCTTCTGTCCAGCTTTGGCCTTGGCCTTCAGCAGCAGTGGGGAAGGATAAGTGCGACCGCTGCTGGGCCGCTGCCCGTTCTCCTGGCTGCGGTAGAGTGTGGGTGCTCCAAGCGCGGATGCCTTTGCTGCGAGGAGCCAGAAGATTGAAGACCGTTCTTTGAGCATGCCTGGAAAGGGGCAGGGGTGCCATTACAGGCCCTGTTTGAGGGGGGAGAAGGTTCTTCCTGGCCTGGCTGGGGTCACTGGGCACGGGGCGCTCGGCTCCAAGGAGCTGCTGCCCGCTGTGGGCCGCGGAGCCGCTGCTTGCTTCGCCCCCACGTCCCTGGCAGAAGTGGCTCTGGCTTTGGCTCCAGTGTCAGAGCCAGAGGGCCCCCGAGCCGGGATAGCTGGTGCAGTCGGACGGGTTGCTCTGTCCGCCCGCTGCAGAGCGAACGGTGGGTGCTCGGCTCCGTGCTTGGGCTGTAGTACCAAGCTGTGTGTACAGAGGGAGGCTGCTCCCAGTCCCATCCTCCCAGCACAAGTAGCATGGGCTGGAACCTTCCCACCTAAAAAGCAGCCACTTCTCAGTGGAGGAGGCTTGAAACTGCTTCCAAAGGGGAGTTGTGTTTGTGTTGGGCACACGTGGCCTCGGGCGTTGCTTTCGTGTGCTCCAATTCCCCTGTGTTCACGTGTGGGCCCAGGTGCGTTTCTAGGGGCCGTTGTGCTGTGATCTGCGGTGAGGTCCTTCTCTGGAGATCCTCAAAACCCGCTTGGACCCAGCCCTGTGCCACGTGCTCCAGGTGACCCTGGGTGCAGGGGGTTGGACTAGATGATCTCTAGAGGTCCCTTCCAACCTTAAGCTCCCTATGATTCCATGAGCTCCCCTGCCGCAGGGCACCGCAGCGGTCGCGTTGCTGTAATTCGCGCTGTGGAAACAGCCCCCTCGTCCTTCCCGTGCTGGGCTGGCGGCCACCGCGGTCCAGGCGCAGACCTGAGACACAGCCGCTTCCCCAAGGCCCAAACGCTGGGAATGGGAATTAGCGCCTCATTCCCAGCTCCATGGTGAGTCCAGGGAGCGATATGCTCCTTGTGGTGCCCGAATGACTGAAGAGCAGCTTCAAAGCCTCTGAATTACATTTGGTGGTTAGCTTTTTCCACAGAAGCCAGGGGAGCTTCTAATTTTCTCAGAGCATCAAATTAACTTGGGGCAGGGGAGGTCTGACTGCTCAGAATTAGTCCTGGCAGATGGACGCATCCCGTCCTCCTCAGCCCAGGACACAAACGCACCCACCATTGCAGGGGAAGCAGCAGCTCAAAAATGGAGCTTTGCGGCAGACTTGGACTTGTGCAACAGGAAAAGCTCTTGGGCTTGTGGACTGGAAGATGCTGCCTGTGGTTCTGGGGTCTGGCATTCTGGTAGCCCAAAAAGAGTTTGGCCCCTCTCCCTGTTTGCCTTGTGCTGCAAGTGGAGTCTATGGATGGGCTTCCTCGTGAACCATGAAGGAAATCTCCCCCAAAATGTCCAGGTCTTCCCCTTTGGTTTCAGGGGTGAAGGCTGTATTTCTGTGGAGGAGTGTTTGGTCCCATAGCTTGATTATTTCTCAGTGTCAGGTTTAACTTTCCAGGATGCATCTCGCGCAGGGCAGATCCCATCACGCGTCTGTGGAGCAGCTCCTTGCAGCAGAGTTATTAGATCATCAAGGAAAATTTGCAGGCCGCATCCTGCAAGTTATGAACAACTTTTCCAGACAAAGTGTCTCGAGAATCTGCTATTAGTGAACTTAGCACTATTAAAGCCTTGCTAGCCCTCTGGGGAAAGGAAATCTGGGCTAAAGCACTAGCTGCTGTAGGGAAGTGCAGTGATGTCCTGCTAAACTAGCCCCAGGGCTTGAACTCGGAACAAACCAAGGGCTGCTGCACTGAGCGCAGAGCCCGCGGAGTGGGAGGCAGGTAGCTCCTTTTGATGTCGAAGGGTCTGGAGATGAGTGGCCTATAAAAGCCCAGGGACTGAACGGCTAATAAGCAGGTGAGATGGCTTGGTGCAGACGTTCTCTGTACTTAGAGAGATGCAAAGGAGCAGGATTTGGATTTTCCACTCCTTTGAGAGCTCGAGAGGAAGAGGAGCAGCCAGGTCCTTGCCCCTGGCCTTCCGTGGCCTCCCGCTCTTGGGCTTCTTGTTCCAGCGGCAGCGCAGTTTGGGAAGGAGCATTGAAGTGTTTTAATGACCTTTGAATCGGCCTGCAGGGAGAAGTACAGGGGACCTTGGTGCTTTCTGGGGTCCTTCCCTTTTTGTCATTTCTTTTCTAAAGAAGCTGAGTGCAGGCACCACCTTGGGCCTGCCTAGGGCTGCAGGTTTGCTTTGCTCCTGGTCACCTGCAGTTTGTTGACAGCAGCAGCAGCCATGGTGCTGCTGCCACTGCTCACCTGAGCGGCTGTTGAATATAAAGAGCAGCAGCTGTTAAAGCAAAGTGAGGAGCGAGGGCTGAGCAGTTTTAGGCTTGCGAAAAACAAGTGTTCTATTTTCCTTCCGGGATAGCACTCTTTTTAATAGATGGCCTCTTTTGAGACTTCAAAATTTCCATTTGGCTTGAATGCAAATTGCTCTGCAGTGAGGAAAAAGGGCTGGGGAGAAACATTCCAAGACGATGCTGGATCTGCCAGGGCAGAGGAGGCTGCTCGTGGTGCATTGGGCCAGGCTGCTCGGGGAGCCCACAGGAAGGTCTGTGGGGATCCTAATTCACATTCCCGGGTGCAGAATAGTCCTTGGAGAAGAGCAGGAGGGGTTTCCTCTAGCTGCACCTCTGCTGTTGGCTCTAATGGCAAAGCCTGTCCTTTGCAGCAAGCCTTGGCACAGCGTCTCTAGGCACGTTGCTGCTGCTTCTGCAGTGCAACATTTTGGGGTCAGCAAGGATTTCTCCTCAAGAGGAGGAGCGTGAGGCTGGCCAAAGCTCCCTGTCCTCCTAAAGACCCTCCTCAACATGACCAGCTGCCTCTGATGCTACAGCAGTGTCCATGCTCTCCCTCGCTGAAAGGAGGAAACTTAACGGCACTGGACAAAGCAATTGATTGAGGCCCCTCTGCTGTCATCTCTGTGTTGCTCTTGGCCCAGACTGGGAGTCCTGACATCAGGATTTAGCAGCCTGGTATCTCCGCAGTTCTTATTTCTGACCAGAGGTCCTTCTCCACCATAATCACTGGTGCTCTGTTAATGAACTTGAGCAGCACATCTTGGAGTGAAGAAAAGCACACAGAAGGTGAGTAGGTTTTCATGCAGATGATGTGGCAGATGATCTTCCCGGCTAGTAGTAAATCATTTATGGGTGTATTAAGTCTGTTTCCTTTGTGAAAATTTAATAGAGGTCTGGCTGATCATGAGAGCAGTCCATCGTCTGAGCTCCTCCTTTGGCCAAGTCAATAAAAGCCTGGTCCAGGATTTGTTGTTCTTGAGATCTTACTTGCTTGAAATGTTATCTGCTCACCAAGGTCCTCTAGGCAGCTGTGCCTGGTATCCGTCCCTGGAGGCAGCCTACTCATCTGTGTAAGCACCAGGAAGCATCTGGTTATGCGATTGCTTTGAAGAGCTAGACATCCATGTCTTGGAGATTCATCCTAGCAGCAGAGAGATATGCCAAGTCCTGTTCTGGATGTGATTTCTCATACCATCCCCTGTTGCCCCTGGAATGTTCCTACACCAGCCAGCCTCAAGGTGTGCATCTTCGGAAGGTCTGTATCTCCCCAAAGGGTGTCACAGCCTGCCTGGACAAGCCATAACATCCTGCTGGATCAGCTACTTCATTCAGCAGCAGCATTTCAAGGCTCATGGATGTGGAATGATCTAAAGACTGTACGTCCTGACCCAGCTTCCCGTGGATGATCTTGTCCAGACCAGGCAGCTCCACCAGCCCTGTCGGCAGGGACTTCATCCCTATTGTGGTTGCAGAAGGGATGCGGGGTTGGAAATGTTGCCGAGGTGCCACGGAGACCCATTGCCTGGAATGAGAGATGGCCAGGAGTAGCGAGGCCGTGGGTAGTGCTGTTGTGGAGGAGGTTCTTGGAGACGTGCTTGGCTCCCAGCTGCAGAGGTGCAAGTCTGCCTTGAGACGCTCCTGCCCAGGATTCCTGGGCTCAGCTCCAAGCGCAAGGCGTAGCTGTGGGGGTTGAACCAGTTGAACTGGTCTCCGTGTGTTGCCTGCTGCTGCTTGCATGGACTCAGTTAACTGTAGTGCTCGGCACCATCTGGGCTGGGGCTGGCCTGAACAAACCCACTTTGGCTGGACAAGTGACCCATGCTGAAGGGCCAGGACATGTAAGCAAGCCCTGCACATCCTGGGTGCTGTCCCAGGTGTTGATTCCTGCAACAAGATCCATCTGCAGAGGCAGTGTTCAGATCAGCCCCTGGAATTGAGGGCACCTGCACTCAGATGCTCCTGAGCTCCACGGTGCAGCTGCTGTGATGGCTGAGGAGCCTGTTTGGCAGCAGTGAAACCATGTGCTTGCTGGCTTTGCTGCTGTCCAGCTGTCACTGTGGTGGCTCTTGTCCCCATCACGCTCCTTGGCTCTGCTCGTGGCTTCCAGTCGCTGCTCTCGCCCCTCTACGCTGTGATGGTGACCAGGAGCTTGGGCCTTTCCTGCGGGCTGGGCTCACCCTGCTCCTCTTGGGTGACCAGGGGGCAAAGAGGTGTCTTCTCCCGTGGCTCTAGGTGAGACTAACAGGCTGGTCCTCCCCCTTTCTCCTC